>NW_024870752.1:13540822-14176645 GCF_019054845.1 Dipodomys spectabilis
TGCATATAAAGTACGTTCCCATTTATGAATAGTCTGTTTTAAGAAACCTTCCTATCCCTTCAGATTAAAGTATTGACTTTTTTTGCTAATTTATTGATTTTTATTTTTTAATTTATTCTTGATTTCCTAAATTTATTCTTGTTTTGTCATTCTAAGTTTACTCAAAAAGAGTACAAAAAGGGAGTCCAATTTTTTGGCAGTAATTTTTCTGCCATGACCCATCGTGGTTTTCACCTGACTTAACAGTAGCTAATTAAAATTGCCAATAATCAAGAGGATCCAAAGTATATTTATGTAATTTTTGTTAAGTATATTTATAGCTGGTCATCTAGTCAATTCTTTTCCTTTTCTTTTACCTTAAAACTTAAGCTCTCAAAGCTTTTCTTAAAAGAATTTACTGAAAAAGCAAAGTGTCTAGTACTTACCCACCAACGGCTTCTGAGGGCCTCTGTAGCAGCAGTCAGTATTTGCCCAAGCTGAAGCAAGTTAAGTGTGGCATGTTGCTTTAAGAGACTGTGCTGACATCCTTTTATGGTGGCGCTTTTTTTCCTGTCACCCTGTGACAGGGCAAGAGTACTAATCAGTTAGCTTCACATATGCGTGTGTGTACTTTTTTTTGAAATGGGAAGTGAGATTTTTTCTGATACTAACCTTTTTTCTTTTTTAAAGACAGCTATCCAAAAGCCCCTTGGAATTTATGAATTGTTGATATCTATGGAACTTTATAAATTTTTCTATAAAGATTTAAGCATAAAAAATAAACCTCAGGCATAAAAACAAAGAATCATACGTTACTGACAGTTTTGTATTGATATTCTGCTTAAAAGCTTGGATTTTAAAATGTTTTAAGGAAAAGTATGTCAACTTTGACAATACTCTCTCCCTAGAAACTTAGTATCAAGCATGCTCTCTAAATCTTGTCATCAGACAAAGAAATGGGTTTCTGTGGTGAGTGGGAGCAGACCAGTCGTTGTCAGGAGACCCAGGTTAGTTGTTGCTTTCAGGCAGAGACCAGATGACTGAATCAGTACTGTGTGGACAGGACAAAGGTGAGGGTGGCTGAAGGGAACAATTATAGATTAAGTCCAGCCTCTTGCATACAGAATGAGAGTCTCGCTGCTCACCTCATGGCTTTAGTTGATTCAGTTTAAGCCCACAGTGTAATATGGCCAAATGCAATTTGTTTGTAGGGAAAATTACTATAAATATAGTGCTTAGAATAAGAGGTGATATTTGCTCTTACCCAGTACTGATCTGGCCTTTATTAGTCGGTTCTGACTGTTGCATTTTAAGAAGGTGTCGAAGCCTTAGGCTGTGCCTGGAGTGGTATGGAACCTGGAGAGCTGATCTTATGAGAGAGATTGCATATGCTGAGGCTTTGTAGGTATGTGATAATTTCCGTGAAGCGTCTGGAAGTAAGAAGAAGTTATAGAGAAAACTTTCAGCCTAAAAGATGAAAATCCTCAAAAGTTGAAATTAATGAGGCAGGCATAGTAGTGCATACCTATAACCCCAATATTCCAGAAACAGGTTTTTCATTAGTTCAAGGTCAGCCTGGGCTATTACATATTACAGCAAGACCTTATTTCAAACCAAACAAACAAAAAAGGGGGGTGGTAGAATTTTTAAGTAGAATATGCTATTTCTTATTGAGATGCTGTGTAAGTTGTTTGATGATTTTTGAATGACCAAAGAATGAATCACTTGATAAGGAATTTGTAGCTCTATGACCCCAGAAGCCTTTTGCTCCAGAATTCTGTAAAATTGCCTTGTGGATTTATCCTCAGGGTGTTACTAAGCTCTAAAGTGCTGAGGATCTACAGAAGGAGCCTGTCAAACAGGAGCACAAACCAGCTGAAGTCTTGGGGTCTCTCCTCTACTGTCTGAAAAATAAGGTATTGAACTAAATGCTCTCTAGGGTAATCCCTGGTACAATAATTCTATGAAGGGAAAATACAAAGATTTTATGATTTTCGTAGGTAAACATGGCATTGAGGACTGTAGCTCAGAGTAGAGAACACTGGTCTAGCATGCAGAAGGTCTGCAGTTCAAGCCCAACACTGCAAACAAACCAACAAAATCATAAACTGATGGTATTGAAAGATTTTCAGCTTCTCAAAAGGCCAAACTATTGCTTTTTCTTCTAGTAATAGTTATTATTAAGTAAAGCATTGCTGTATAATGCAAGACTCATATTGTTAAAGCCTCTATTCTGTCTGGCCTCTATTCTAATCTTTTTTTCTGTATAAAGTAGTCATGTATATAAAGAAGATGAGGAGACTTGCAAGTACTGTTGAAGTTTTATGTGAGTTAGTTTCATGGTGCACAAACATTTCTTCTGTTGTAATTGTATTATGAAAGTGCAGTAATTGCCCTTTACTGTCAAAAAAAGTGAGATGGACTTGTGGTCAAGCATTTCCATTATTTGTTCTGTCAAATATATCATGAGAACATAATAGGCACTTGCCAGGCACTAGTGGCTCATGCCTGTAATCCTAGCTACTCAGGAGGCTAAGATATAGGATGATGGTTCAAGCCAGCCCAGGCAGGAAAGTCTGAAATTCTTATCTTCAGTTTACTACCAGAAAACCAGAAGTGGTGCTCTGGCTAAAAGTGGTAGAGTGCTAGCCTTGAGCTGAAGAGCTCTGGGATAGTGTCCAGAATTCAAACCCCATGACTGACCAATAATAATAATAATAGGCACTGAAAACTAGAAATGATCTTAGTTAAAAATATGAATGGACTCTTTATAACTTTTATTTTTTCTTTTTTGCTTAAGATAGACTTTCAGAAGTTAGCTATTTACTGTAAGACAAAGGTCAAACTGATTATCATTGGCCATAGGAAGAAGAAATGTTGCCATAATATAAGGAAAAGAGTCATTAGTCATTGACTAATACCATTGTGTTTTGGTGCAGTCTGTGTGTATAGAAATAGTAACAAAATTTCTACAAAACACCCCAGATATTTCTGGTCTAAAATGTGTGCTTTTGCATCATGTGTATATGTGGTCTGCTATTTAGTCATCATGTACAGTTATATACTGATGAATAACTTTTAAGGAACTTTTAAACTTCTATTGATGTAGAAGATGTAAAATTCCTGTGGCCATACAAATTCTTGTTCTCATTTTTTGAATTTATGTTGAAATATAACTTCAAGTAAGAACTCTGTCTCAGGTTATTAAGAATGACATCACTTTTTGTATATTATTGATAAATGTAGACAGAAGAACTGCTGTGAATTAAGAACCTCAATTTGTATTCTATGGAAAAGCAGCTCTATAGCAACTGGCTAACCAAAGCAGGGTTTTATTATTACCAATAGTTCACCGGGTCCTATTTTGAGTATCTGTGGAACACTATTTGCTAATCATACTTTAAAACCATAGAACAAATAAAGGAACTTTAAAAACTAAAGACAAACTCTACTGTTTGAATCCAGCATTTTAAAGGACAGTTCATTTGTGCTGCAAGTATTTATTGACCACTTACCTAATCTATGCCACTTCTGGAGTGAAGATATGATAACATATAAAATTTACCTAAATCCACATCATTCACTTTTTATTCTACCTGGGGAAAGAGATGACTAACAAATGAATCACACAATAAATTAGAAAATGATTGATGGTATGGAGAAAGATGGGCATGGAGAAAGATATTGAGTGGATTGGGGCTGTGGAGTAGATGTGTTTTGTGTATGTCTGTGTTGGTATGTATATATGTATATGTAAACATGTGAGGAGTGGTCAGGGAAAGACTGCTCTGATAAGGTGCTATTCTACAGGGGACAAGCAGGTTGAGGATGATGGGGTCAGGCCTTGTAGTCTTTATAATGACTTTGGCCTCTGAGGTAGGAAGTCACTGGAGGATTTTAAGCTAACTTGTGCTTTTCAATAAAAAGAAACACAGCTGTTTAATCAACTGTGTTTGGGTTTAGAGTTGGAAAAAACCTGCTCTCTTGTATAGTACATAGAAACTACTGTTAGTTTTTTTTTTTTAATCTAACAAATATGGAGCATGGATTATGTGAAAGAGTCTTCCTTAGGCACTAAGGAATGCTAAAGATGGGTATATCTTAAGTGCTTTCCTTATTAATAATCTTATTGGGGTTCTGGAAACTTTCATAGAGTTAATTAAAATGTGAGTCATGGCTGGGCATGGAGGTACACACCTGTACCAGGAAGCTAAGGCAGGAGGATCATGATTTATAGGCCAGCAGTAGCTAAATGGTAAGACCCTGCATCAAAATGCAAAATAGATCCCACAATTGTTGAGTGAACTCCTAAGTTGTGCCAACTGTTGTGCTGATGCTGAAGCTAAGGCAGTGGATCTGCTGCACTCCATTTCTTTTAAGCTGTTTGTGTGTTCAGAGAAGAGGATGGACACATGAAGAATCAATCACTGATTAGCACAGTAGTCATCCTCATTCCTGCCATGCTCCCATTCTGAAAGTTAGTTGTATTTTTCACACTTCTGTGTATCCAGTTTTGACTAATACATCTCAGAGGAGAGTTGAGCACTGCCATGAAGGAAAAGGAGGAATGTTTTATGTTGGGAAAATAACACATGTCTGTGTATAAAGGAGCATAAAAGTGGAGGGCAGGTGAAAGAGACAGACAGACCGGGAGGGAGGGACAGACAATGACACAGAGATATTAGGAAGAAGAAGAGAAAGAGTTAGTGAGAATACTTTGTGTATGATGAACTAGATTCAGAAAGAGAGAGGAAGACAATTATAAAATGGTGTAGGTTTTTGCTATTTTCTAGTCATATTTAAATTTCACCTTTGAACCTGTGGAAGAAATGGTCCTGTGATTGAATGAGATAGTCAATCAGCTGTCTACTAGCACAGGGCCTGGAACCGAGCAGGGAAGATACCTTGTTATAGGAAGAGAATACAGGTAACCATTAGGAGATCAACTTAGAAAGAAGCAAAAGTGCTAAAAGGACTTATGTGACTTCTGAGTAAGTCCTGTTGAAAGCATCAAGTCGAGTTTTGGAGTCAGGAAGAGAGGCTGGCAGGCAGATACTATTAGGACTTATTTCATTTTTCTAGTTAAAGCCATAGAAGGGATTGACATTATCCAAAGAGAAGCTAAAGAGCAAGAAGAAAAAGAAACTGTAAAGGAGTCCCTACCCCATTCCAAAAAAGAAAGAAGTAGGAAAGTGGTGTGAGCTGTTGATGGGAACTAGCAAGAAAAAGAGTTCAAGACAAAAGGAGGAAGGAATGTAAGGAAGGGAGAGCGGTGTCCGTTGTGGTGATAGACTGGTCAGGGGCTAAAGACTTCTAGATTTGACCATGAAGAACTCTAACATTTGTTGCTTCTGGTTTGCCTCTGTCTGACATTAGATTTGAAGTCATTCCTGAAAATTAAACATAGCATCCATTTTACATTTTCTCACAATGCTTCACTATTAATTAGTAGTTGAAACAGTTCTCTGCAATGGCTTGGGAAGGGTCAAAAATAGGTGGACTTTCGATCAACTATTCATATATATATATACATATATACTTATGAGTTATTTTGCACATGATGCATGTTTGAAAACTAACTTGTATATCTAAGACATTGCATTCAGACTGAAATAAATTATAATTAATATTACTTCAAATATCCATCTACATTGGTATTTTAAATTCAGTCATACTACAGTGATTTTTCTTTATTTGTTTGCATAGCTTGGCACCTGTGTTTGCTCTGTTTGTACCATTTTACTGCTCCATACCAAGAGTCCAAGTGGCACAAATTCTGGGCCCGTTGTCCATCACAAACAAGACATTGATTTATATTTTGGGACTGCAGGTACAGTATACATTTTACATTCACATTTGTTTAACTTTCTTTTTATTTTTTCTTTTGTTTTTCTCTTGTTTGATCTCCTTGAAAACAATATTTTTTCCCATGAGTTTGGCTTCATGATCTGTATCAGATGTTCAGAGGAAGTGCTATAGAACAAGAACATCAAGGTGTAGAAGGTACTAGAATACTTTCATAGCCTTTAGAAATCTGATAAGACCTTTCACTGTAATTTGTATCAGTGGAAAGTGTTTTCATTTAATTACACAATTGTAAGTATATTTTAAGAATCGTAGTTTGAAGTGGGAACAAGGGAGAACAGTGGAAAGTGGAAAATTAATGTTGAAGTTAATTTATTGAATCATAAGTAAAGCTTGAAGAAGCCCAATGTGTTTTGCTCATTTATCCTTCTGTGTTTTTATCCACATGATGGCATCACTATTTGCTAATAGATATGCTGTGTAGACATCTGACTTACTGTCAGATTTTAAACTCAAACTTGAAAAAGTGATCTTCAATGAAAAGCTCCCTGACACATTTTGGGACCTGTGCTAGAAAACACATATAATGTTCTGTTTTCTGTCCCTACTATCTATCATTCTTTTACACTCACAGCTTTTGATGTAAGATTTTATTCTATGGCTCCCTATTACTCAATGTGTAGCGTGAACCTTTGATCCACTAATTAATACTCATAACATTCCTTATCCCACACATATAAACCAAGTAAAAGTATCACTGTAAATGCCCTCCTCCCTCCCCTTTTCACCTTTATCATTTCCTCTCACTTCTCTAGTCTGCTGCCTTATCAGTGGCTCATCTGAGGCCAGTATTTCCTTCCCACTTTACAACCCTTTCTCATAAGTTATATAGTCCTCATCTCTCAACCCCCACACCATGAGGTAAGGTTCCAGTTCTGACCTGACTTTCTCTGTGAGTTAGATGTGGGTCAAGTCCTAGGGCCCACCAGAACCTCTTGTTAGCCAGTTCCAACTCTAGAGTTAGGTAGCATAATAGAGGATGAAGACGTTGTTTTATTCATTATGGGAGTAGGAATTCAGTGTAGCATATGGAAAGTCTTCACATCAAGTAGACTTGGGAACTTGGTTACTTAGTCTGATAGTTATTTGTTTTGCTGTCTACTTTTCCTGAGCTCCAGTCTTCCCATCTGTAAAATGAGGATCATAATATCTACATTACAGTGTTATTTTAAGGCTAGAGATTGTAAAACAGGGCATTTTTAGTGTACTCTGAACAGATGAGGGCATCCAGGTCAGTAGGATCTTATCTTTAATGAATACTTTATAGCTTCCCCCTTTAGCTTTCTGTTGTTAATGTATTATTATTTTCAGCAAAGCAAAGTAAGTAATAATGTTCATCTCTTGGGAGAAAAAGGGATCTAATCGGATAAGGAGATACTGCCTAGTCTTTCACAAGAGACTGTATTTAATGCTATTTCAGCAGTATTTTACAACCTAGTGATCCTTCTCAGCTCTGATCAAAGGCAGAAATGTAGCTGCAAATACCACAAGTGGTTTCTAAAGTAATATAAATTCTTGATATTGTCCTAATAGTCCCAATAACTTCATGAAGTAGAAACCAGTATCAGAAGGTAGGAGTGGAGGTGCCTCATTGGCTTCTTGATAAAATCTAGTCCTTAGCATGAATGGCATCCAGGGTTCTTCTCACCTATCCAGCACCAGTTCCAGCTTTTCCCCACCTTGAAGTGAGTGTGGCTAATATTTCCAGCATCTCCCTGCCTTGGTCCCCTCTGGGCCCTGTTTCTGTTCCTTTCTTTCTCCCTTTCACAACCACTTGAAGTCAGGGACAGTGAGTGTATGAGGAGTGAGTAGCTTTAATCATTACCAGAAGAGTCAAAATGCCTGTTAGGGAACATGTACACATTCAGTGGCTATGTCCTAGGCTCAGAACTGTGGAAGATGAAGTGGAAGGTGTGGTTCTTGTCCTTGAGAAGTCTAACAGCGAGGAAAACTCACATCCTTTCAAAATCTAAGCTGGCACAGTTTGCACTACATGTGCAGTATGCTGAGGGACATGGAGGCCAAAAGCATTTAGTGTTTACTCCCATGTTCTTTTTTATGTGTATGAGACACAGCAGGGTGGGGAGCATGTGTCCGTGGGCAGTACAGCTCCACCTCCCATAGTTGTTTGGCCCAGGGCAAATTGTATAGGCAATCAGTCTACTCACCAGTGAAATAGAGTTCCTAGAATATCTCTCATTGAGTATTTAGGAGGCTTGTGTGTGAAAAGCCTTGAAAGGAATGACTGGCTTGTAGAGAGTGATGTAGCTTATTTCCCTTTTTGTTATTAAGAGAACTGCAGCTGGGTGCCAGTAGTTCAAGCTTGTAATCCTAGCTACTCAGGAGGCTGAGATCTGAGGGTCACAGTTCAAAACCAGCCCAGGCAGCAAAGTCTGTGAGACTTCTCACCAGTTAACCACCAGAAAACTGGACGAGTTGTAGCTCAAACTGCTGTAGAGTGCTAGCCTTGAGTGAAAAAGCTCAAGGACAGTGTCCAGGCCCTCAGTTCAAGCCCCACAATAGACAGAGAGACAGAGAGAGAGAACTACAGAAATTATTTGTCTGTATAATCATTATCCTTGTTATTATGAGAGTCATTTGTACTAAGCAAGCCTCACACCAGTGAAAGATTGGGTAAAAAGCGGCAGCCACAGCTTCCTTTCCCTCCTCCTTGGCCTCTCTTACCTTTTGTGTCTGTTTCCTTTTGTGCATCCATGTTAAATGTGCAAAACTCTGAAGTTTCCAGTTAGCATAGTGTTACCTATAAACCAGGACTGTTGTTCATCAGTACTGTACTTCTTCCTCTGTAGTCCTAAGTCCTGAAACTCAATCTAAACTCCTAAAAATAATCAAACACTAGACAGTATATCATCTCATTCTCCAAGGGACACTTTGAAACATCTTAGGATTTTTTTGAACCCTGAGCATAACTTTTAGGTATAAATGATGTGGAAAACAAGTAGACAGATGTCACAGATCTTATTCAGATTACTTAGTCACTAATTAACTTTGCTTTTATTAACTCACTCTTCCTTGAGTGAACTAGAATGAGGATATTGATAATTAAGAAGAATATCAATAGTCGGGTGCCACTGGCTCACACTTGTAATCCTAGCTTCTCAGGACACTGAGATCTGAGAATCACAGTTCAAAGCCAGCCGAGGAAAGGAAAGTCCATGAGACTCTTTATCTACAGTTAACCACCAGAAAACTAGAGGTGGTAGAGCACTAGCCTTGAGTGAAAGAGCTCAGGGACAGCACCCAGAACCTGAGGTCACATCCCAGGAACAACTATAAAAAAGAAGAATATCATTGTGTATGGACCTGTAGGCCAACAAATTTGGAGTCGAAATGATAAGAAATCAAAATGAGAAGCTTGTTAAACAAATATCATAGGGCACTAATTAACACCAAACATTGATGATGACCTCATATTTTTACTTTGTTAATTCTAAAAATTTATTTATTTATAGCTTTTTACCTTTAAGTCAATCCCATTTGTAAATAAGAATATATTTGAATTTCACTTATTTGTCTTCGTAGGAGGGGAGCAGTTCAACGAACTTGTTTTCAACCATAAAAAGTCTAATGTCTTAGTTTAAATACATATATGTATATATATTGTATTTAATAATATACATTATTTTTTTAAATAGAATTGATACTTAATTTTATATTTGCTTATAATCTTTATTAAGGCATGTCCAATTAATACTTAATACAAGTGGTCATTACTGTATAGTTTATAAAATTACATATACTATGATTAACAGTTGAATTTTATTTTTAGCTATCTTTTTTTTCCTTTTTTAGCTTTTCACCTCTGGTTCCTACATATGGATTGTAGCCATAAGTGGACTTGTAAGTGTGATTTTTTTCCCCCTCTTGTCCTTCAATTCCTTCTCTCTTCTGAAAAAACATTAAGAAAAACGTCACACTTAAATTGTGGGTTGTACTCTCTTGTCTCCGACATTCTTTTAATCATATCGAATCTAGCTCCACGCTACTTCCTTCAAGATGAAAAAGGGCCCGCTATATGGAAAATCAAACACAAAGGGAGGCCAATTTGTCTCTATTTTTAAAGTAACTTTGATAAAAGTTTTAGCTGAGGTTTTTGGTCACTGTTGTTTTTAAATTATTTAATCTAATTCATAGTCAGAAAGAGATGACAGAAAATGAAGAAGTTGAGCCTAGTAAAAATAAGAAGAGCTGTTGTCTACTTGTTTTGAAAAGAGACACTGTCGTGTGAGGGAATAAAATGAGAAGAACTGGAAAGTCAGGTGGGTTGGAACAGACAGAAGACTCATCGGGTTTGTGGCCACAGAGTGAGGAAGCCAAAAGGATTCTAAGCCCTCATTCTATGTGCTGGAATTTCCTCTCTCCCATGCCCATACTGCTTTGTTATACTTCAGTAATAAGCATTTGCCTTAAATCCTTTTGAAAGTAGTTTTAAAGAAATTCAGGCTAGGCACTAGTGGCTCAATGTATATAATCCTAGAGCTACTCAGGAGGCTGAGATGTGAGGATGAGGTTCAAAGCCAGCCCACCAGGAAAGTCTGTGAGACTTTTATCTCCCAACCACCAAAACACCAAGGTAGAGGTGTGGCTCAAATGCTAGAGCCCCAGTGTTGAGTAAAAAAGCTATGATACAGCACCCTGAGTTCAAGCTCTAAGTCTGATATCGGAAAGAGAGACATTGGCAGAGATGAGAGAGGGGGTTGGGATAAGGGTAGGGAGAAAGAAATGAAAGAAATCTAAGTCAAGAGGATGAGATTGATCTTATTCTTCAGACTTGAATGTATGAACCCTTAAATTTATTGTAACCCTTAAATAAATTATATCTTAATGTATTTTATTTCTTTCTTAGGAAAGACTAAGAAAATACAGAATGGCTTTATAGGAATATATATATGTATGTATATATGTGTATATATGTATACACATATATATAAAATCAAAGGGAAGACACTTGGAAATAATGGTGCATCATCCCAACACAGACCTTTTAAATAAGTTACCACTGTTTCCCCAGTGATTACCAGGCCCATATTGTAAGGCCTTACAGGTCACCTGAGCCATCTTTAATTCTTAAGACTGTAGTGGCTTCGGGACATCTTAGGGTCAGTTTGACTCTCCCAGGCACAGTCGCCAAGCTTTCCTCTGTGTTAGTTCATCATCATCCACTACCGGTGACTGACAATGATTACCCAGCTTTTGGCCCTCAATCTGAAGCACCTGGCTTTGACATTGAGAGCCGCATGTACTCTTTCTTCCACATTGTATTTTGTCTTCACCACAATGCTCTTGAGTCCTCTTTTGGATATTTTCCTAAGCCATTCATGATTTTGAGATCTACTTCTTGAATATTATTCTATTGTGTTGGTTTTCTTTTGATTCATGTATTCTCAATATCAATCCCCTTCTTTAATAATTCATTATGCAACTCATTTGCTTTAAAATATCTCATTTTCTTTCTTCTGTTTTCAGACACCTGTTTGTAAATTAAGTGCTCTTTGTCACCTTAAGAAAGTTTCATTTTGTGGCATTAGTGCTCTAGAATTGGAGGATACATAGTGTCTTCTCTTTTTTTGTAGTGTTTTTAGAACCTAAAATATGCTTGCAGTGGTCACAGGCTTTCTTAGAAAGTATCTTAACAGATAGTAGGTGATTGTTTTAACTGTTTTAAAGGAATTAGCTGCTAAAAGATTTTAGAGGTTTCAAAGGTGTTAATAGGATTGTGCTTTTTGAAACATCATTCTAAGATGACTTCTCATTTTAAGGAATCCCACTAATAATAAACATCCCTGTACCAACTGAATTTTTCCTTCTACCGCATTGACTCAGCCAAAGTTATTGTCCTCCTATTATGATAAAGAATTTAATATATCTTCATGTTAGTCTTTATTCTATCATAGTTAGATGACCCTGTTTATTTAATATTGTTGATAGCTGAGCTAGGAAGGTAGCTTAGTGGTAGAGTGCTTGCCTAACATGCATGAAGTCCTGAGTTCAATTCCTCAGTATCACATAAGCAGAAAAAAAACAGAAGTGGCACTGTGGCTCAAGGGTAGAATGCTAGCCTTGAGCAAAAGAAACTGCAGGACAGTGCTTAGACCCTGAGTTCAAGCCCCACGACTGGCAAAAAAAAAAAAATATTGATAGCGTTGATGATCATAGATGCTTTTCCTTCATGCTATATACCATAAATGTTGGTACTTACATTTTGGATTTAATACCTTATCTCTGATTTTATCAAGAAAATCTGCATTTTATGAACTATTTCATATGACATGTATAATGATAATTATAAAAGAGAATATTAAAATTATTTATGAGCCAGACATGGTGGTATACATCCATAATCCCATCCTTCTAGAGGCTAAATCAAGAAAGTAAGGAGGATTATGAATTTGAGGCCAGCCTAAGCTACATAGCAGACTCAAAGCCAAGCCTGAGTTACATGCAAGACACTGTCTTTAAAAAGAAAAAAAAGCTGGGCGCCGGTGGCTCACACCTGTAATCCTAGCTACTTAGGAATCACGGTTCAAAGCCAGCCAGGCAAGAAAGTCTGTAAGATTCTTATCTCCAATAAAACCATGAGAAAACCAGAAGTGGCACTGTGGCTCAAGTGTAGAGCTCTAGCCTTGAGCTGAAGAGCTAAGGGACAGCGCCGAGGCCCAGAGTTCAAGCCCCATAACAAAAAAAGAAAAAAAGAAAAAAAAAAGCCAGGCCCCAGTGTTTCATGCCTATAATCCTAGCTACTTAGGCAGCTAAGATCTAAGGTGGTGGTTCAGAACCAGCCCAGGCAAGAAAACCTGTGAGACTCTTATCTCCAATAAACTACCAAAAAAAAAAAAAAGCCATTATTAGAGCTACAGCTCAAGTGATAAAGCACTAGCTTTGAGCAAGCCTGAGTTTAAGCCCTCAATCCAACAGACAGACATACACACACATGCATGCAAGCACTCCTACACGCAAAAATTATGAATATCAAGTTTAGATCATTGACTATAGGATTAAAAGTCTGAGACTGACAAAGCCATGGTTGGCTAACGGAGATGTCTCTTGCTCAATGTGATTTCTCTTCCCATATAGATCAACTAACTTCCTTTTTTTGAGGAGTGGGACATACTGGAGATTAAACTTAGTGCCTTACACTTAATTAAACTTGTCAGGCAGGTACTCTGCTTGAGCCATACTTCCAGGCTGTTTTTTGTCTTTTTTGCTAAATAAAATGCTAAACAATGAAATTCATACTACCAAAAAGAAATGTACAGTTTGCAGTGTTGTGGGGTAATGTTACAAAACCTTTTGGTGAAGGTCAACATTTAGGTATTGAAACCAGTAGTTCACCAAACATACTGTGTGTGTTAAGAAAGTAATATTATTTCACTCTAGAAATTATGTGTTTTCAGTAGAGTGCTCGTCTTGAGCTGAACAGCTGAGGGATAGCGCCCAGAGTTCAAGCCCCACGACCGACCAAAAAAAAAAAAGAAAGAAAGAAAGAAATTATATGTTTTATGAAAGAAGGAACTTTTTGAAAAAGATATTTGTATAAATCATAAGTCATAGCCAGGCACTGGTGGCTCACACCTATAATCCTAGCTACTCAGGAGGCTGAGATCTGAGCATCGCAGTTCAAAGTCAGCCAGGGCAGGAAAGTCTGTGAGACTCTTATCTCCAATTAACCACCAGAAAACCAGAAGTGGCACTGTAGCTCAAGTGGTAGATAGAACACTTGCCTTGAGCTGAAGAGCTGAGGGCCAGTACCCAGGTCCCTGACAGAAGGGGAAAAAAAAGTGTGTGTGTGTGTGTGTCAGTCATTTGTTATCTACTGTCATAAAAACAAAAAAATCATGCTTTTCTAGAAAACTGACACTTTCTTAAGAGTAGTTATTGTTTTTCTTTCAAATAGGTTTGTTTTAAATCTCCCATCTTGTCATGATTATAGGTGTCTCTGAGCTTTAAAATATCCCCGTGATTAACAGAGAAGGTTGATAGTTAACATCAATGTAGTATTTTACCAGCAGGAGCCCTTTTCTGTCACCAGCTATGTCACACAGAAGAATAAGGACTGAATAAGGGCTGAAATAAGAGAAAAAGAAGGAATTAGTTTGTCTTCATGGCTGTCCCGCTTCAGTTCCACTTGGTGACCTGTCAAAGATCCCACTCCTGGAATCATATCTAGGAAGTTGGCAAGCATTCAGTTTTGCTAGCTTACTTCCGTACTCCCATGTATCATATTAGCACTATTGTGTTCATTTGCTCTTCTGAATGCTTGGTGGAAGACTGAAAAACTGAGGCTACTCGTTATGTTCAAATTCTACTAATTTTGTTACCCATTGGCACTTTCTTAAAGAAAGCATTGCTTAGTTGTTGGTTTTATTTAAATTCTTTTGTGGTTTTGCTGAGAGCCTTGGAACCATCTGTGTCCCAGTACTTCTTCATTTTCTGCAGTTTGTGAATCATAGTAATGAGTCATTACCACTAGGATATACCCTGATTTTCAAAACCTGAATCTGGCTCCTGATCTGATTCTGCCATGATTAAAACAGAAAGAGCCTTGCCAATTTTCTCATTTTTTCAGCTCACATATTTGTCATTATTTGGTCCTCTTTCAAGCTATTTCAGAGCAAATTAACAGATGGACCCGTATTTCTCAGTTTCTCAGCTTTCCTGCTTCAACATGTCTCTGTCTCTGCCTTTGTTGCATACTCTGTACAGTACATCAGACATCTATTATCTTCTTATCAAGCAACTTTAGGGTTGGAAAAAAAATCTGTTCTTCTCAGTAAGATTAGAAATGTAAATCAACAGAAGATTATTTAGGACCTTCAGTGTGGTCTGAGTTGAGATTGTTTTCTATGAGCAGTGAGAATCTTTAAAGCTTTTCAAACAAACATACTTCAGATAGTGCCAGATTGTACAAGTCTTACTGGGCTTTACAAGATAGGTGGGAGAGAAGATGGCCATCTAGGAGTCAGAATGGCTCATCTGTGGCCAATGATTTATCTTTATCTCATCTCTCTACTATAGGTGTGTGTGTGTGTGTGTGTGTGTGTGTGTGTGTGTGTGTGTGTGTGTGTGTGTGTGTGTGTGTGTGTGTGTCAGAATGGCTCATCTGTGGCCAATGATTTATCTTTATCTCATCTCTCTACTATAGGGGTGTGTGTGTGTGTGTGTGTGTGTGTGTGTGTGTGTGTGTGTGTGTGTGTGTGTGTGTGTGTGTGTGTGTGTGTGTGTGTGTGTGTGTGTTGGAGCTCAGGACCTAAGCACAGTCCCTGAGCTTTTATGTTCAAGGCTAGCATTCTAACATTTGCCACTTGAGCCACAGCTACACTTCCAGCTTTTTAGTGGTTAATTGGAGATAAGAATCTTATGGATGGGGCTGGGAAGGTGGCTCAGTGGTAGAGCATTTGCCTTGCATACCTGAGGCCCTGGGTTCAATTCCTCAGCACCACATAAGCAAAAAAAAAAAAAAAGAAAGAAAGCCGGAAGTGGCGCTGGGCTCAAGTGGTAGAGCGCTAGCCTTGAGCTGAAGAGCTGAGGGACAATGCCCAGGCCCAGAGTTCAAGCCCCATGACCGGACCAAAAAAAAAAAAAGAATCTTATGGACTTCACTTCCTGAGCTGGCTTCAAACCATGGTTCTCAGATCTCAGCTTCCTGAGTGGCTAGGATTACAGGTGTGAGCCAGCAGCACCTGCCTTCTCTGTAATTTAAAAGGCAAAAAAATAAATACTGTTTTTTAAAAATTATTTTTAGAATTTCTAAAGCCAGTGTTTAATTTAAAATGACTTGTTTTATATGCCAGCAATACAAAGTGTTGCGTTGGTACCACCAAAACCAAAGGAATTGGTTAGTCCAATACATCTTTTCTCTGTTTTCCATTCCTGAACCTTTAGTGGAACATAATTGAGATCAAATTCTGGTTCTGTACAGTCCAGGTTTAAAGTAGGTGGCAGTCTTTGGTGGTAACAAGCCAGTGTGGTAAAAGCTGCCTCCACTGCCCCTGCAGCTCCCAGCAGGTGTCCTGTGGCTCCCTTCATTGAGGAAACAGCAAGGGCATATGCATGGTCTTTAAAGAGACGCTTAATCGCTTGGTTTTCAGCAGCATCTCCCAATGGGGTGGAAGTAGCATGTGCGTTGATATAGGAAATCTCTTCAGGTTGTACACCTGCATCTTTTATAGCAGCAGACATTCATCTTAAGGCACCATCTCCTTCAGGATCAGTGGCAATTATATGACCAGCATCACCTGAAAGTCCATAGCCCAGAACTTCTGCATAGATCCGAGCCTTCCGTTGAACAGCATGTTCATGTTCTTCTAGCACCAACACAGCAGCACTTTCTCCCATTACAAAACCATCTCTCTTTGGATGAAATGGTGGACAAGCCAACTTAGGGTCTGAGTTTGTGCTCAGAGCCCGGGCCCTCCGGATTTTGGATGTTTGCACAGTTCCAAGAAACCTTTTGTATCTTGTTATTCTTTGGCATGATCTTGAAAATAAATGCGTGCTTGTAATATTTAGGAGATTCTGTAAGCAGTTTGACAACATGGTTGAAATTCAGATAGCCAGAAATATAGTCCTATGCCAACAGCATCCTGAAGTGCAGGATCCTGAGGATGGGCAGGTGGGCGCAGCTCCAGGATGGCCGTGGTCTGGGGGGTGGGAGAGAGGCGGCTGCGCTGGGTATGGGGGGAGGGTTAGTGGATGGAGAAAGTTTACTAAATACTGTTTTATAATAACTCTGAGACACTGAAAGAGCATAATCTACTGTGGTGATATCAGCTTCTTTTGGAGTAGGTTTTGGCCCCTTGACTTGCTTTCTGGCTTAGGATAGGGTACCTGTGCCCCCTGTGCCTTCCCTGGCATATACATGCCTTTCTCTCTATACTTCCTTTTTTCTATTTACCCTTTTTTCCCTAGATTTCTTCTCCAAACTGACCTATCTGGGTACAGGGTAACAAGCCAAATAACTCTTCTGCTACTCAAGACCTTCAGTTAAACTTTAGGAAGGTAGATTATTCTTTATTAGTTCCTTGAAAATAAAATCCAGAGAAATGCAAGAGAAATCCAGACTAGATCAAGCTGTGAGGTTGGTTGGGCTTGGGAAAGACAGTGGAGAAGCAGACGATCAGGAGTTCCTTAGAGGGCACTTTCACCCTTTTATATAGCAGTTGGGATCCCAGCATGAATTAAGTAGTTGTGGGTTCATTGTGTAACACACACTCACATCCACCTTTATGTTGACCTTTTCCTACACTCTCCATCTTCCCTCTCTGTTCCACCCTTTTCTAACCTAACCTCAGGCAGCCTGGGCCCACTAGAAGAAAAACCAATTATACTCTGCCTTATAGCAGTGGCAGTTTGCAGCTTAGTCAGGAGCCTCATGGATGATGTGTTATTAGATAGAAAGGTGCAATCTGGTAGACATGTGATTGTGTATGTGTGTGTGCCAGTCCTGGCACTTGAACTCAGAGCCTGGGTGCTGTCCCTGACCTTTCTTGCTCAAGGATAGCACTCTACCACTTGAGCCACAGTTCCACTTCTGGCTTTTTTGCCGGTTTTTATTGGAGATTAGAGTCTTGCAGACATTTCTTGCCTAAGCTGGCTTTGAACCACAATCTCCAGATCTTAGTCTCCTGAGGCATAAGTCACCAGCACCCAGTTAGACATGTGATTTTTAAATTCTCATGTAGAATAAATAAAATTATGTTTATGTCTTGAAAAGCTGGCAAACAGAAGAGTCTTATAAATATAGCCATTGGCAGGGCATGGTAGTATACACCTGTGAATTCCAGCTAGTTAGAAAGCTGAGTTCAGGAGAATTTGCAATTTGAGACCAACTAGCAAGACCTCATCTCAAGTAAACTGGGCATGTGATACATATCTTTGATCTTTGCTACCTAGTCAGAAAAGTTCTCAGTCTCCATCTCCACAGATATAATGGCACACACTTATAATCTCAACAATGACAGGAAGCTTAAAGTAGGCAGATCATAGCCTGGGTAAGAATCAAAACCCTGTCTCAGAAATACCAGTGAAAAATAGGGACACACACACACACACACACACACACACACACACACACACACACACACACTCACCTGATGTATTTTTTCCTTTGTTTTTAGCCCCCCCCCCCCATTCTGGCTTTCTTGCAAAGCCTATTCAGACTGCTCCTTGGGGGGACCTTCCCCCTGCCTGCTTCCATTTGAGCCCCTGCAGATGTTTACCTTCCAGACATTGTGTGCTGTCTAAGGCTCCTGAGCAGAGCTTTGGAAGCACAGCTTGTTTTCTGTAACAAATGCGTGGTTCTTACTCTGCACTGAGACTTGCGGTAGATGACATTATTTATTCAGATGTTTTTGTTCATGTAAGCATGTTTGGGTTGTTTGTCTGGGCTCCACATTTGACTCTGTTCCCTTCGTTGTGAAAAAAAAAAAAAGCCTGGGTCAGAGAGAGGCTGCTCCTGGACAGCCCAGAATGAAGAAGACACCTGCAGCCAACACGTAACATGGGCAAGAAATAAATATTTATTACAAGCTACAGAAATTTGGTGTCCACAGTGTATCTGCTAAAAAAAAAAAAAAAAAACCAAAAAAAAAAAAAAAACAACTCTTCTAAGCACCTATCAATATTATCTTAGTCTTCATAAAAACTTGATATAGACTGTTTTTATAGATGAAGAAACTGAGGCACAGAGAAATTAAAAGCTAAATTAATCTGGAAGTTACACAAGCTGGTAAGTAGTAAAGACAGGAGTCAGGTGGAAGTGGTGTAGCTTTAGTGTATGTGTCAACCACATGCAGTTTCTTTTGTATTCCTGCTTTCATCTTCATATCCCCTCTTCTAACAGAATGTTGAATTCAAGTCTTGACTTTAAGCTTTTTTGAGTAATCCTTCTCTTCCTTTCTCTCATCCCTTCCCTCCTTCCTCCTTTTCCTGTTTCCTTTTTCTTTCACTAATACCAAGATCTGAACTCAGGACCATTCCTTACCTCAGCTCTATCACTTGGGCCACACCTCCAGCTAATCATTTGGAAGATGGAGATTCTGCAGGATGGCTTTGAGCCACAATATTCCAGATCTTAACTTCTTAAGTAGCTAGTATTACAAGCATGAGACACCACTGGCTGACACCTTGTCATTTTTATATGTACACACACACACACACACACACACACACACACACACACACACACACACACACACACACACATTTTGTAGTATGAATATGTAACATGAGATCTACCCTCTTAATAAAGAAGAATTCTCATCCACGTACATAGCTATTCTGAGACCTTGCTTTAGCCACACCACTAAAAGGAGACCCTGCTCATCAGTGGACATGCTGTTCTGGAGAGCAGTCTTGCCTAGGAAGTTGTAAGCATCCAGAAATGATGAAACACATACCCTCAAGAACTTTCTCCAGTTTCTTCTTTGTGCAGCTCAGGTCTCATCTTCACCAAACTCACTTGTCTTGTAGTTCTTGCATTGTCACGTGTAAAAATCTGAAGTAAGCCGGGCACTGGTGGCTCATACCTATAATCCTAGCTACTCAAGAGACTGAGATGTGAGGATTGACGTTCAAAACCAGCCTGGGAAGGAAAGTGTGTGAGACTGTTATCTCCAATAAACTACTCAGAAAAAGTCAAAAGTGGCTCTGTGGCTCAAGTAGTAGAGTGCTAGCCTTAGCAAAAGAAGCTCAGGGACAGTGCCAAAGCCCTGAGTTCAAGCCTCAGGACCAGAAAAAAAAAAAAAAATAGAAAAAGTTTAAAGAATAATTTAAAATCCTTGCCCATGTAATTGTAACCCCTCTGTACAGTATTTTCACAACAAAAAATTTAAAAGAAATACTATGTAACTTGTGGCCAAGGATGGGAGTGGAGAGCTGGGGGTTATTCTCATTACCCCACTTATGAAATAGTAACCTCTCTATATACACTTGTAAAAATAAATGTGTTACTCTTTAAAAAAAAAGAATAATTTAAAATATTTCAGGCTGGTTTAGAGTGCTGCTGGTGATATGAAAAGAAACGGTGATAAGAAGAGGTTACAGTTGAAGAGACTACTGGTAGATTAGCAGTCACTTACAGTACAGCATTTTCCTATAGAGTCTTCCTATCGATAGATTGAAAGCCTTGAATCAGTTTTGATTATCTCTTAAAGCTGTTTTTTTTTTAATAGGAAAGTGTTATGTTCCTTCCTCTTTGGGGTTGTTTATGTTGGTATTTCTCTTCTGTCATCCTGATAACCTCTGGTAAGGACTACAGTAAAATCACTATATGCTATGTTGAATTTTTCTTCTAAAAAGTATGAGGTACTCTTCTTTGTCTCTTCCGACTAATTTGAGATTAAAAATTAATTTTATCATCTTTTTCCATTCTATCCTCTTAAGCCCATATATGGTCAAGTCTTGTTTTGTTTTTGTTGTTTGTCAGTCATGGGGCTTGAACTCTGGGCCTGGGCACTGTCCCTCAGCTCTTCAGTTCAAGACTAGTACTCTACCACTTGAGCCTCAGCACCACTTCTAGTTTTCTGATGGCTTATTGGAAATTAGGGTCTCACTGGCTTTCCTGTCTGGGCTGGCTTTAAACCGCAATCCTCAGCTCTCAGCCTCCTGAAGAGCTAGGATTACAGTAGTGAGCCACTGATGCCCGGCTCAAGTCTTGCTTTTTAAGCCAGGTTACTCTTCTGTCTTTTGATTGACAATTAACATTCGTTGTTAATATTGAAAGGCATGTCATATTCCCTGTCATTTTGTTACATTGTGTTCATACACATATGCCAGTGCCAGTCCTAGGGCTTGAATTCTGAGCTTTTTTGCTGAAGAGCTAGTGCTCCATCACTTGAGCTACAGCTCCTTCTTTGAACTTTTAGGGGGTTCATTGGAGATAAGAGTCTCACAGACTTTCTTGCTTGGTCTGGCTTTGAACCATAATCCTCAGATCTCAGCCTCCCAAGTATCTAAGATTATAGAAGTGAGCCCATGGCTTTGTTTTTGTTGTTGTTGTTTTTAAATGCTTGTTTCTTTTATGTTCTTCCTTTGCTGCTTTTGATATTGTTCCTTTGTTCTGTATATTTTGTATTTTAACTATAATATAGGGGTGTTTATTTTTCTGATTTTATCATTCCATGTTCTATAGGCCTCGATCACATGGAATACCTTTGCTTTCTCAAGGTTGGAGATGTTTTCTGCTATTGTTTTGTTAGTATGTTATCTAGCAGTTACTTGTATCTCTTCTTCAACACCCATGATTTGTAGATTTGGTGTTTTGGTTGTGACCCAAAGGTCTTTCATGTTCCATTCATATTTCCTTAGTATTTCCCTATACCTTTATGTGGTTATTATCTCCTAGTTTATCTTCAAACCCTGATATTATATTTTTAACTTGTTTCTTTCTATAGAATGACTTTCAGGGGCTGGGAAGGTGGCTCAGTGGTAGAGCACTTGCCTTGCATGCTTGAGGCCCTGGGTTCCATTCCTCAGCACCACATAAGAAAAAAGCCGGAAGTGGCGCTGTGGCTCAAGTCGTAGAGTGCTAGCCTTGAGGTGAAGAGCTGAGGAACAGCGCCCAGGCCCAGAGTTCAGGCCCCATGACCAGACCCAAAAAAAAAAAAAAAATGACTTTCAGGGAGCTTTTTATTTGATTTATTGAGCTTTTCATTTCCAAAATTTCATTTTGAATTTTTCAATATTCTGTATCTTTATTGGATTTCTCTTTAATAAACTAGACTTCCTTATTTCATCTCTTTGCTGGAGTGTTTCTTGAGTTCAGTGAGCTGATTGTTACTATATTCTTTGATTCAGTCAGGTGTTTCAACATCTCCAGTTTTCTTCATCTTTCTTGTCATTGGTCTTTTGAGTTCACTGTTCAGGATTTCATCTGTTTTGTTTTTGTTCAATGCCTTTGTTATAGAACTGATGACCTTTTGAGGTGACATGTTTTTCAGGTTTTTGAGTGTGTGAGTTTTTGGTTGTAGGGTTTAATCTCCTATGGCCTTTCAGTTAGACATTTCCCAGTGTTTAGGTACAGCTGAGTAGTGGCAGGGTTATGGTGAATTTTTGTGTCATTATTCTAGGTTGGGGAAGTAGCTCATAGTCAGCTATTTTGCTATCATGCTCAAGACACTGGATCCAGTCCCCTATTGCACTCATAAAGAGGAAGCTTAATAAAGTATTTTGCGTTCAGCTGTTCCTTCCCCTGGCTGCATTTGCTGGTGTCCACAATGGAGCTTCTGAGATCATCCCTTAAAGTAGTCTCTGCCATTTTCACTTTACCTTGTTTGTTCTTCCTATTATCTAGAATACAATAGATGGGTAAAGTTTGTTGTTGTTGTTTTAAAGATGAAGGAGAAATAAAATTCTGCTGCATTTAAGACATTTTCTACTTTGTGAAGAAGTTGACCATTATAATCTTTCTGATACATGATTTTTCCAAAAAGGAAAGTTTAGAGAAACTTTCTAAGACAATTTGCTAGAAATAGTCTATGGTAAGTCTAATTCTTTTTGCATTCCAATTAAAAATCCCAAGACTGAATCAAAAAGCTATACAGTTTTTTGGTTGGATACCTCAACATCTTTTAGATTAGTGCCATTCCGCCTCCCTCATATGAAAAAGGTAGGAGAGCTATAGAGTTCAAGTCACTTTTGCACTTAAGATACAAGACAGCAAGACTCCGAATTGCCAAAGCTACATGTTTCTGTACGTTCATTTTTTTAAAAAAAATCTTTCCAGAATTAATCAGACAGAACTAACTCTGGGTTTAACTAATTTACATACGCATTCTTTTTTATTATTTTAAGAACTCTTTCCAAAGATCCTCCATTCTTTAGTGTTTTTTTTAGTATCAAAAAAGGACTAGGAAGATGTAAAGTCCATTTAGTCAGAGATTTTTCTACTTCCTCCCTACTGTGTCCCAGTGTCTAAAGCACAGCCTGACACAGATTCGTGTTCAATAAATAATTTTGGATGAATTACTAAGTCCTCAGTGGGTGTGCTTTCCCAGGGCTGTGAGTGCACATGGAGTCTGCATGCAGAGGCCCAGGTGCTTTTTTGGCTGTTCTTACTATGCAAAAGCCATGTCACTGTCCTGGGAAAGCAGCCCCTGGTATTTGGTTGCCCTGTTAGAAGGCACATTTCTTGAAGGCGGGGGATCCCTGTGGTCTGCAGGGACTGTAGCAGTGCCGTTCGCCTGGTGAGTTTTTGTTCAGCCACAGTTGGCTAAACAAAGAGATCAGCACCTGATGTAATGGCCAGGTCATGGTTTCTTACCTTTGTCAATAGTGGTTTCAGGCTTACACTAAACAAGACCAGAGGACAATTAACCTTTACTTCGGTCATCAAGAATGTTCATGTTTTCCACCCAGCAGATTAATTTCATTATTTATGTAGTGAGCATTATTCTATCATTTCCTTTCCAAAATAATCAGTAAAACCTGAATAAGAATGCAGTAGGTTGTAGGCACTGGTGGCTCATGCCTGTACTCCTAACTGCTCCTGAGGCTGAGATCTAAGGATGACTATTCAAAGCCAGCCTGGGCAGGAAAGTCCATGAGACTCTTATCTCCAAATTGCCAGGAAACTAGAAGTGGAGCTGGGCTCAAAGTGGTAGAACACTAGCCTTGAGCAAAAAGAACTCAGGAATGGTACCCATTTTATTATCTTTTGGGAACTCCATTTTCAATCTGAGGATCTATATTAGATCTAAAATTGTTCATTCTAAAGTCACTTAACTGTCTCTTCAAATATGACCCACATTTCCTCTCTTGTCTTCTGTTTCCAATGTTATGGGGCATATATGTTCTGCATACTGCTCTTGCCCAGACCTTCTTGAGCTCCTTCCTCCAAAGGCTTTGGGCTTTCACCTCACTGTGGAGGAAGGAGAAGGTAGATACTGGCTGTGAGGAGAAAACGGGGACCTTGTATGCAGATTCAAATCATCTTCCACCTCATAGCTGCTGTCCACAGCACTTGGCTGTCAAACTTGAGCCTGAGTTCCCTGGGATCCTCTTCAGGCATTCACACCCACTCTCTCTATGCACTGAGTGATTTGTGATTATGCATTATGCTTTCCACTTTGTTAGTATGGTTCAGGATTAGAAGTACTTTCTATCTTAACCAAGTGTAGTTCATTTCTGTCTCTACTTTGTTGTTTGTACTATTTTTGAGAGAAGGGATAGCAGAAATTACTTTGAAAGTTCCCCACTGTTCACTCTCATAGCCTACAATGTCCTTCCTCCTGACATTGCTCCAGACTTTCCTAATAAGGGTCAGATACCTTCATGGGCTGCATCTAGTGGGCATTTCTCTGTCTCAGACATAGTTGACTGTTCTTCAGTATTTTCCCTTAGTTTCCCTGATATTAAACTCTCCTATTTTCCCTTCTGCTTCCTAGCAGCCCCTTCTCAGATGTCTTCTATTTTATCTAGCCACAAAATTTTATTATACTCCTGTCCTCTCTTTTGTTTAACATCTCTATCCCCATATTATCTCATATCACTGTGTGATATCCAGCAGTTCCCAAATCCTTATCTCTGCCTGACTTTTCCACTGAGTTCCAAATTTTTATGTCCATTCACCTCCTTAAGAGTTGCACTGAGATGTCTCATAGGTGTTCCCACTTGTTCTCACATAGCATTTGCTGTTTTCTGTGCCTGCAATGTCCTTCCCTAAGTTTCCTATCATCCTTAAGGTCTTGACTCAAAAATCACTCCTCAGCAACTTCCCTTACCTAATAAAGTAAGTCCCTGGCTCTAAATCATTTATTTACTTCTTAGACCTTGTTGAAAACTGCCTATGTCTTTACTTGTTTCACTGTCTTTTCTCTGTATGGAACACTATTGCTTCTTTAAGAGTAACACCTTGTTTATCTGGTCTGCCACAGTATTCTCAATACAGCAGTCCTTGTCTGATTAGTTTAAATCACACTAATAAAACGAGCTGAGTTTGGTGATATATGCCCATAATCCCAGGACCAGGATAGCTGAAGGAGGAAGCTCTCTCAGCTTGAGGACAGCCTGGACTGCATAGTGAGTGTACTTCTCTCATATTAGATAGAAACTTAGTAAATAACTTTATTTAGTGTGCTAAATTCCTACCCTAAGAACCATAGTCATTTTTGCCTAGAAAACAATAAGGAACTTTCTCTTCCCAATAAATAGGGAGATTTCTCTTTCTGCCTAAATTACCTTAAAAATGAAAAATAGTTTTAGTTAAAAGAGAATTAAGGGGTCTGGGAAAGTGGCTCAGTGGTAGAGCGCTTGCCTTGCATGCATGAGGCCCTGGGTTTGATTCCTTAGCACCCCATAAGCAAAAAGAAAAAAGCCAGAAGTGGCACTGTGGCTCCAGTGGTAGAGCACTAGCCTTGAGCTGAAGAGCTGAGGGACAGCGCCCAGGCCCAGAGTTCAGGCCCCACAACTGGCCCTCCCCCCCCCAAAAAAAAAAAGAGAGAGAGAGAATTATGAATTGCTAACTAAAATTGTTAATGAATTAAACATCTAGGAAAAAAATCAACACTTGAAAAGTTGATTAGAACACAAGGAATTTTCAGTGCCTGGGTGGGTTGATGAACACCAGCATGTTCTGCTGGCATTTCCCTATGTATATAACATCAATAGTGATCACAGAGTTGGTACAGTATGATACTGTCTTGATAGTCAGATATTTTGTGACTTTCACTTAAAAATGAGGACATTGTTCTTCCAGAATCTTTCTGGTACCTTGAATGTTAAATGGCTAGGATTTAACTATTTACTAGTTTCATAAACCTAATCTTACTATATTAAGTACGTTAAATTTTTGTTGGTTTGTTCTGCATAGTATTCTGAAACTTAGTAAGTGCTTTTATTACTTAACACTGATACAAGTAAGAAAAATACTCTGAAGTATTCTGCATTTGTTGGTTTCCATGCTAATAAATTCTTTTTTTTTTTTTTTGGTCGGTCTTGAGGCTTGAACTCTGGGCTTGGGCACTGTCCCTGCGCTCATCAGCTCAAGGTGAGCGCTCTACCACTTGGGCCACAGTGCACTTCTGATTTTCTAGTGGTTTTATTGGAGGTAAGAGTCTCATGGACTTTTCTGCCTAGGCTGGCTTTGAACCAAGATCCTCAGATCTCAACCTCCTGAGTAGCTAGGATTACAGGCGTGAGCCACCGGCACTAATGAATTCTTTACATTTGTATTATATTTCTAAAACTCCAGTTGGCCTTTTTCTTGTAGATTTCCGGTATGTGCTATGATCGCAAAATGTTCCAAGTTCACCAAGTCCTCTGCATCCCCAGCTGGATGGCACGGTTCTTCTCATGGACTGTGGAGCCCATGTTCTCATCTTCAGAGCCCACCAGCGAGGCCAGAGTGGGGATGGGAGCCACGGTGGACATCCAGCGTCAGCAGAGAATGGAACAACTTGATCGGCAGCTGATGCTCTCTCAGTTTGCACAAGTGAGGCGGCAAAGACAGCAGCAGGTAATATCCAAAATAACTTGTGTGAAAGAACCAGTGGCCTTTGTAAATTTGTGATTGTGTGTGTGAGATAGAGACTGCATTTATTCTTAGGCTTTGTGATCTGGATTTCACGTAGGTCTTGGATAGTGGCTATTTTTAGGTGTTTTTATTTCAGGTAAAAAAAAAAGTTATTTGCAGCTGAATGATTGGTCAAATTGGATGTGCATGTATGTCTTAGAGAGACACCAACCTAGTTAACAAGATAAGCTATTTATCTGTGTTTACAATCTTGTAAAAGCCACAGTGTCTTCCTGTTAAAGATGAGAATCACATGCTATGAATGGAGAGCATGATTTTCTTCAGTTGAAATGAAGACAATATAATATAAAGATAAAGAGAATGTTAAGGGAGTAACCAGTGAGTAGATAGGATATATGCTGTGTTTTCTTAACTTTGTCCTCAGTAGTCAAGAACTATTGCCCATTTATCCAAACAATCCTCCGTCCAGCACGGCAGGAGAGAGGGCTGCAGTCATGCATCAGACCCACTTCCTCAGGCACTTCTGTGACCAGCACCCTGGGCTCTTCATTTCTTGCCTCCATCTTCTTCCTTTTTTGTTAAGTTTTAACAAAGATTTATTTTAGTATAAAAGGGTTAAAGTGGGAGACAGAAAAGGAGAAACATAGGAGTTAAAAGACTCTACCTTCACCTTTTTTTTATGCTCTGGTATAATGAAAGGTTTTCTCTTACCATTCCCCCTCCTCCCGCCGGCCCTGGATGTGAGAGGTAGGTCAGTAAGTGCCAGGAGAGCCTGCAAAAGTGAATTCAAGTCCCATAAGGGTCCCAGAGTTTATATTTAAGGTGGGGATAAGGGACATAGAGAAGCAGAAGTTTATCTACATTTAAAGTGATTCTAGAACATACCATAAAGATACTACACTGTGAGATGTTTAAATATGAGGCACACACTACGCCCTTGGAAAGATCAGAAGAAGAGGGGTAGATGATCAAGAGTCCACTATATAGAGCTGAGAGCAAAGGGCAAAGAGACAGTCCAGAAGAACGAAATTAAGGTGAAGCTAGACTACATCCAGTGCCTTATATTTGGCAGATGACTATAGATAACTGCAAAGAAACCTGGAGAAGAATGAGCAGGCAGGGTACCATCTAAAGGTAATAGATGAGACACCTAGCAGGGTCTGTGTGCTTCGATTCCCTTTGGCTTCCCTGTACATCTTTCCTTCCTCCTGGATATGGACAGGATCCCTCTAGAATACAAGTCTCCAAAGCAAAAGTGAGTTACCTTTTTAGGCTTTACGGCTTACTTTAGGGGAAAGTGGTTCTAGTTTCTTTGACTGACTCTCTTCAGGATAATAGGACAAAGTCTTAAAGACCTTTATTGTCCTTCCCTGTCACTTGTTCATCAAAGACCCAATATGTGGAGTAGGTATGAGTTGGGGAAGAGGTTTTGGTGCAGCAGAGGAGAGTGGCAGGGTGGGTACCTGGCACGCCTACTTCTGCAGCTCACCTTTCACCCTCTGGCCTGGCCCATGCTGATCTCAGCATGATGGATTCTGCTGAGCCCACCCGGCCTGCTGAGCTGTTGGGTCTCCGCCTCAGACGCTGTGCTCCCTCTGGCCCTCAGATAGCCACTTTATGATGCAGCAACAAATTTTGCAAGAATGTAATTCTCTTCTGTAAAGCAAGCCCTGCCCCCAGGATGCTATGTTAGGGACCTTTATGTTATCCTTCCCTGTAGTTGGCCGTAAATACCACAAGGTATCTTTCTCCAGGTCCTTTGAATACCAGGGATCTGCCAGCTTTCCCAGGCCAAGCATCAATGAATTGAGCACCCAAACCAAACCCCTTCCCTGCTGGAGCTACATTGCCCCCAGGTCCTTGGGAAGTCACTGACCCTGATGAAGGCTCCCACTGCTTGTCAGGTCTCTCCATTCTGTTAGTGTTAGGTTGGTTTTCCTCTTGTGGGTCTGATGTTCAGAGCATGATACCAACCCCTGGAGTCCTGCTGAGGCCTTCCCCTAGTGTGATCTCCTGGACAGCAGATCACTTACTTATACATAAACGGAACACATTTTCTCATTTATCCCAAATCTCATTAGCTTAACATCCTGCTGAATTTCCACACTGGGCTGGATTTAATCCTTTTTCTTTTACATATGGTAAGACACCACACAAGAGAACTCTTCTGTTAAACCACAGCTGAAGATATATCTCTGTTTGTGTACAAGATGAGAATGGTGTTTGGCACCTTATAATACTAGAGAGAAGTTTTCCATTGACTTTTCATTAACTTAGCACTTAGTGCTTCTTAAAATCTGGGCCTAGAATTAGCCATTGAGAATACAGCTGTGAAAAACACCAGTATTTGTCATTATAGAGCTTGAGATCCATCCGTCCTCCCGAGTTGCCATGTTTCACTCATTTTCAGTAAGAAGAACATCACCATTTCTTGGGCAAATTATGTACTGAGTACTTTGCAAATATTATCTCATTCATTCCTGTGTTGGTCTTGAGATATACAAGTTTTCCTTCTTTACCTAAGGCAGATTCCTGGAAGGGGGGCTGGAGTGGAGAAGCCTCCACCCTAGTTCCCTATGCTGTTACCTCCTAGTGTTGAGAGTTCCTTCATGATTATGATTGTTTTTTTTTCCCCTCTTTTTGCTTTAAATGGCAGAAACCCAATGCCAAGCTTAAAGTTTAGTCATCTCTTTAAACCAAATTTAGAACTTTTATCTCGATCTTCTTCTGAATAGTTGTGTTTGTTCTAACACAACTAAATCTTATTGTAGGTACTCTCAAATTACATTATTACATTTAAAATAAGCCTAGTATTTATTTAAAAGCTATTGGTTTTTAGATAATTCTTAGAGAACCAGAGGTTTTTTTTTGTTTTTTTTTTTTTTTTCAGTCAGAGTAACTCAGTTACAATTACTGTGTGTTAAAAATGAGTGATCTAAAGGCTGTACTTTGGGAACTTCAAAGACTGTGTCTGTCATCTTTCACCCTAACGCAGAAGCTTACAGTACTGCTCTCTGGTGCCTGCTGCTTCACATGCCATCCAAGCTATCCCTGAATTACAAGGGTGATGCCTTCACTCCCCTAAACCTCAGTGTCCTCGCCCCAGCCATCAAGGTGCTTAAAACACATTATCCCTGCCTATTTTTAGCCATATCTCCTTTCTGCAGCCCATTTGCCCATAACAAACCATGCCAAGCCGTTTGCAATTCATCAGGACTACATGCTGTGTCACATCTGCTCTTTCCAAACCACCTTCCCTATACCAGCTTCCCAACCACCACTACTACACAGAGACCTGTTTTGCCTGCATCTATGCTATCTAGTCCTATGTATTTCTGGAAAGTCACCCTTCCTCTATGGAGCCTTCTACAGCCTCCCACTGGAATCCTGAGGCTTTACCTGCACCCTGAGCCCAACCTCCATACAGATTGACCATCTGTCTTTGTTTTTCTCCTATGTAAATAATGCTGGGTACATAATAGGAACTCAATAAATATTTGGGGACTTGGTGAGTAAATATGTGTACAGTAAATATTGACAGAATTACTTCACATACTTGAGCCAAGTGAACACATTGCTGGGAAGACACACAGGTATTTTCTACAGGGTAAGCAGAAAGAAAGAATGACAGACCCAGCCTGTGTTTAGGCAGTACACCGAGGACAGGGTGAGGAAGTCCAAGTGACTGAGGAGGAACCAGGAAGCTGAGAGGCAGAGGAGCCCAGGGAGGTGTTTCAGAAAGGAATGTTCACACTGACCACCTCCACAAAAAGCCAGTGGAGACAATGAGAAAGGGCCTGGACTTGCTTGTGAAAGGAGTTTCAATGGAGGGGTGGGACGGGCAGCCCCTCAGTGGAGAAAGACCAGATCGCTCTTCTGCTTCAGTCAGCTACCTTGCTGCAGTAGTCACACCTACATTTCTTAGATTGTTCCTTACCACAGTAATCATGGCAGGTTAGCTGTGTAACAGTGGCACATTCCAGAGCTCTGAGCAACAGTGACCAGGGTGACAACTTTGTAAGTCTCATTTCTTCTGAAGCTGGGGACAGAGTACAGAGGGGGTCAGCATACAGCAGACCTTATATTTGTTCATCAAGCCCAGCAATATGGTAATAACCCAAATGTGCTGTGGGTCTTTCTGTCTATACTTAGAAGAGAACTTATTACACACAAGTTCTTGGATGATTGTCTCATAGGCTCATGGCAGTGAAAACTGAGTTTGCTACCTAATTCCAGTGCTATCCCCCCCCACACACACACACATACACGATCATCCCATTCTTCTGTAAATTCCTGCAGGTTGGTGGGTCAGACATATTAACTGTTCTCATAGCTCCTTGCCCTCCTGCTTCTACCTCTCCCCTTATATACTTGGTGATTCCACAGTGGACAACATCACACAAAGCAGTGTGTAGCTTAGAATCCTTTTTCCACTGTCCTGCAGGGGCATTGCATAACTTTTTGTGGGTTTGTTTTATATTAGTCCCCAGCAGCATCTGAGCTCTTGTTTTATTTGTTCATGTCTCTTTGGCTGGAATGCAGCATGTTGGCCTTGGTAGTACATGAGATGCTGCCTGGTCTTCCAGAGGTTTGCAGCTGCTAGAGAAGATGCAGTGAAGGGCAGGGTCTCCCTGGAAACTGTGTCCAGCCCACAGGCTGGGAATAGTCACTTCCCAGGGACTCTGCACAGCCCACTGTGCTTGAGGGAATTTTGAAGAATTTATCAGTTTAGCCACTGAGGCCACAACTACAGTGGGGGCAGCGAAGCAGTTGTCATTAGGATGAGAATGACAGATGAAGCTAGGAAGAGTCAGGCAGAGGTCTTACACCTACACAGAATTGGGGACAGATGATCTTGTAAGAAGTGGTGGGTTATATAGGCCTTTGAAGGAAAAGAGTAAGGTTTTCATGAGAAAGACTGTATAAAGATTGTTAGTCGTAGTACCCTGAATACACCTGATCTGATAACAGAAGCTAAGCAGGGTTAGGCCTGGTTAGTACTTGGATTGCTTTGGCCATGCTATAACTGTTGATTCGAAGAATGGAGCTAGAGGAAGAAGAGACAATAAGAATCGATGGAGGCTGTCTGTATACTCAGGATTTTGGTGGTGATGAGACAGAACATGTGAAGTCCATCACTGAATGACCAATTTCAGAGATGTAAACCTCTGAAGTATGCATCAGAAACCTCTGCAGCTTTATGGAGTAAATGCCTGTGTGCATTTCCCTTGTTGCACTAGCCATGACAGAAGACCGTGAAATATAAGAAATACATATTTCTCTATGCCCCTGGTTCTTATTACATAGCACCTGAAACCCCTGGTATTTCCTTTACATGCCGTTGAGATGACTGAGGCTCCTAGGTCACCTCAAGACGCAGAGCTGGTGGTGGCAGAACCAGCTTTGTGATGAGAGGGCTAGCTGTCAGCCCAAATTCCCTGCCTTGTGTTATGTAGAGGCTGGAGGTTGAGCTGACTACCAGTGGCCATTGACTTCATCAGTCATATCTGCACAGTAAAGCATCCAAAGCATTCAGAAACCACCCCCCTCCCCCCCCACACACACACCAAAGGATGTGATTCAGAGACCTTCCAGATAGCTAAGCACATGGAGAGTCCTGGAAAATAGCATCCAGAGAAGGCACGGAATGCCCCACACACCTTCCCATGTGCCCTGCCCTGTGGATCTCTTCCATCTGGCCTTTCAGCCATACCTCTAGTAATGTTGTTTATAATAAATGGGTAAAAGAAGCCAAGTATTTCCCCGAGCAAACTCATCAAGTCTGAGCAGAGGTTGTAGGACTCACCAGCCAGGGCGAAGCACTGGTGAGACAGCCTTGGGCTTGGAGTGGCTCTGATGGGGCAGCTTTGCAGGACTGAGCCCCTGACCTGTGTATGCACTCTGACACTGACTTCAGGTGGAGAGTCAGGTGGTGTCCTTTACTGAAGAGTTTAGCTTAGCTGTTCAGAAGCAGCCCCTCACTAGCACATTGGCCCCAGAAGTGGTGGCTGTAAACAAAAGAGTTCTCAGTGTTTCTTAGGAAGCCATATGTTCACAATGTAAAGCAATGTCCTATGATGAAAGGAGCGAGAAATTTGCACCTGAGGAGTCAGCCCTGCATTGATAGGGGCTCTGTACACTGTATGGCTGTCTGGAAGATGAAATGACTACAGAGGATCCATCACATACTTGTTCTCATGGCTTTGAACCATCTGTTTAGTTGCTCCCAGGAAGTTTGAGAAGTAACTCTGACTTTGGAGCTAACTTGATTATTGATACTCTTCTAGAACACAAGTCAGCCTGCCACAACCTGTACAACAGAACACCAAGTTTTTGTGCACTCTAAAGCTAAAATTAGTTTTTACACTTTAACTATATATCCCTATATAACGGCCTCTGGTGTATCCCCTTGGTCATCAGGGCCTAAAACACTTACATCTATAGTCCCTGACAGAAAAAAATTGCCAGCACCTTCTCTAGAAACTTATTTTTCCGGCAATTTTGAAAGCAACTTTTTACCAGGAAATCTGAATTCTCTGGGTTTTGTTCATCTGTTATTTGTATGAACCACCATTTTATCTGTATACTGATAATAAACTCAAGGATTAAACTTGCCATTGGGTTTTTCTGTAATGGCTCCATTTATTTTGTGAGCACATTTAAGGTGAAGTGCATCATGAACGAACCATGCTTGATAGAAGCCAAGTGGGAAAATTGCCAACAAAGCAATGGAGTCATTGGTGTCAGTGCTCTCGTTGCCTCTTCAGGGCTGGACCGCCCTGGTTCCTGGCTGAGGGCCACGACTCATTCAGTAATAAGCAATCTTTACACCTGCAGGGATAGCAAATGTTGATGCATTGGGCATTGCACCATTGTTCAGTTCAGTTATTTCCTCAGTACTTCATTGAACTGAGTTAACTACCTTCTCTCGCCCACCGCTCACCCTTAGAAACATTTTGTGGCTGTGAAAATTGTTTCTCTCTTTTTCCAGCCAAGAAACAGTTGTTAGGTACCATCTGACGTATGCATCATTATGAGTCATATCTACCTTACAGATCCTAAGAGCTATCATTAATCAAGTAGTTATAGTTTTTTTAAGTACTTATAGTTTAATAAAACATTTCACTGTATAAAAAGTCTCCTCAGGTCCTCAGTGTATTTTAACAGCTTTATTGAGATAACTTACATACTATATAATTTACTCACTTCAAGAATACAACTCATTAATTTTTAATATATTCACAGAGGTATACAGCTATCCCCTTGATTGATTTTAGAACACTTTAGTATGCCAAACAGAACTTATGTCCCCATTAACAATCATTCTCCAGTTCTCCCATTGGCCTAGCCCTAGGCAAGCACTAGTCTGCTTTGTGTCTCTACAGATTTCTCTACTCAGCACTTTTCTTTTTTTTAATTTAATTTTTTGTGTGTGTGCTAGTAGTGGGGCTTGAACTAAGGGCCTGGGCACTCTCCCTTAACTTTTTCACTCAAGGCTGGTGCTCTGCCACACACCTTCACTTCTGGCTTTTGCTACTTAATTAGAGATAAAACTTTCATGGACTTTCCTACATAAGCTAGCTTCAAACTGATCCTCCTATCTCAGCCTCCTGAGTGGCTAGGATTACAATCAAGAGCCACTGGCACCTAGCCCTCCTCAGGACTTTTCATGTAAATGGAGGCATGCACTAGCTAGTCCTTATGACTAGCTTCTTTCACTTTGCATCACATTTTCAAGGTTCACATATGCAGGGTACATGATTTTCCCATGGTTTAGAGACCAAGATACACCTCGTAGAGCTTTATGCCAGCAGGCACCCTCCCACCGCGCAGCTTCAGTCTTTGCCCCTTTGACTTGCTTGATTTAGTGGAAGGTTCTTGTATTAGTCTCACTAATCCTGCCATTTCTCTTAGCATCTATTCTTTTTTTTTGTTTTTGTTTTTTTGGTCCAGTCGTGGGGCCTGAACTCTGGGCCTGGGCACTGTCCCTCAGCTCTTCAGCTCAAGGCTAGCACTCTACCACTTGAGCCACAGCGCCACTTCCGGCTTTTTTTTTCTTTTTGCTTATGTGGTGCTGAGGAATCGAACCCAGGGCCTCAGGCATGCAAGGCAAGCGCTCTACCACTGAGCCACCTTCCCAGCCCTTAGCATCTATTCTTAAAAAAAAAAAAAAAAATACTCTGTGATGACCATAGTCCAGGTCAAGCTCTGGGCAGTACTGCCTCTTCCTGACCTGAGAGGAGAAAAAGGCAGCCATCACAGAAAAATTTCACGAGAGCTCTTGTGGGAGAAGCACTTAACAGAGACAGGGAAAGTTATGTATAGTATCTGAAGAAGCACCATCAAAAACTACCCTTCTGCCAGAGAGGAGAGGGAGGGAAGACAGCCCCAATCCAATGGGAGCAGATCCTCACTAACTGGAACTTAGGTTAACCTGAGCAAGCTGGCACATAACATGCTTACTTCCCAACACTTTCCTTTTTCACTTTGTTCTTTCACTTTCTGATGCAATTGATTTGAAACTCATTCTCAAGTTGCTGTGTTGTGTTGTCAACAAAGGAGTCTGATCAGTTAGTGCTAGTTCTTATATGACTTCTTTCAGGAGTTTGTGAGCGTGTAGTATCAGGTGTGAAATAAGCTAAGAGTGCCTGGTTGATAAAAATCTGCAATTAGATGAGAATTAGGTGCCAGAACTCTGTTTTCAAGTGAAGTTGAAGCTAACCTGTTTATCTCGATCTACACCTCCTGCAGAAATATTGCTGTGTCTTCAGTGCTTTTGTGGTTTCTTTTACTGACCTTTTTGATGAGATCCATCACAGAAAGATAGGAAAATTCTAATTCTTTTCCAAGACTGACTCATTAAGTGATCTTAAGAAAATCATTTCTATTTTCTATTCTACCCTGATATCTTCATGAGAAAAAAGAGCATGGTAACATCTCAGGATAGTTAACAAAACCAACAGGTAAATGATGACATATTTTTTTTCAGTAATAAAATAATGTTTATTAGGCTATTACAAAATGAAGAAATTTCATTTTTCAAAAAGTTTCTTTATCATGACCTTGAAAGATATTTATATTTTCATGGTTGATTTTCTATAATAATACTACTTGTTCAAAAAGAACAAGCCCATATTAACAAAAAAGACCACACTAAAGCTACCAGCACAACTATGTTTATTGCAGCATTATTTACCATAGCTAAGATATGGAACCAACCCAGATGCCCCTCAGTAGATGAATGGATCAAGAAAATGTGGTATATATACACAATGGAATTCTATGCCTCCATCAGAAAGAATGACATTGCCCCATTTGTTAGGAAATGGAAAGGCTTGGAAAAAATTATATTAAGTGAAGTAAGCCAGGCCCAAAGAAACATAGGTCCCATGGTTTCCCTTATTTGCAATATCTAGTATAGGTATGAGTCAAGCGGAAAAAGTCAGATAATGTGATGTTAGAAAAACGAACCCTCAAATATGTATTTTAATGTTTTTGTTTCTTTCATGCATGTGTTTCTAACGCATTTATAAGATTATTTCTTTGTTGCTTAGTATGTCCCTCCCCCACAGTGTAACCCCCGCTTTCACCATATTTGATGTCAGTATAACATGTGGAGGAGATGGGGACAAACAAGTCGTTTAAGGATTCAGGTGGACCTGTTGCAACAATGAGAAGTACAAAATGTCATGTCAAAACCAGCTTTACAATGTCGGTGTGGGGGGGGGGGAGGGGGGTATGATTGGGTGGGGGGAGGGGGGAGGTTGGGAAGGGAGGTCAAGGGTAAACAAAGGAGGAGGCTGCAATGCTTGGTAAGAAATGTATGCATTATCCTGCCCATGTAATTGTAACCCCTCTGTACAGTATGTTCTCAAATAAAATAAAAAAAAAAAGAACAAGCCCATAAAGGGGAACATACTTTTCATTTTAACAATTTACTTAGAAGTAACTCTGATTCTTTTCCTTATTTCTTGTTTTCCAATTTTTACTTATTAATCACTTTTACAGCTATTAGTGAGTTGGTTTAGGAGATGTATTATGCATAAAATACAAACCTTGTATATATTTTTACAAATGATCATCATAATCTTTTTTTGAAATTTCTTCCACGCCAGCCATTTCCATTGGTTTCCAAAGCCAGAAAATACTGGTAATGCAGAACAAATCACTGCAGTACCCATGGGTGATCCTTCTGATCACTTAGAGAGGCCTAGAATTTTACAGAATGCTCCCCCCAGGGTTTTGAGCCCTCAGCCTGAAGTTATGGGTGACAGATGTGGTTTTGTGAATAAGGCATTCAGAGACCAAGAATTTCCAAGTTGTGAGTCATAATCTCCTGACAGATTACAGCACAGATCATCTGAGATTTGTTGAACTCATCCTAAAATGATCGTGTTTAATGTGCGCATTGTGCCTGTGCCAGGAGATGCAGGTATGGTTTGTGGTTCTGAGCCTTGCTTAGGATTAGAGACAGCACCTCACACTTGCTTCTTCACGCGCTTTCCTCAGGTGCACCTTGCCTGCTGCTGTGGTTCTGGCAGAAGAGGCCACCCAAGGAACTCATGTCTCACTGCAGACCCATGGAGGGTGTGGGACACTAAGACAGCGGGGTCAAGGCCAGTTTTGCCCAGGAGCTCCCCTGCCTATAGTGGCTGTACAGGTGCTCCTCCTAGCACAATGAACACCTATCTGTGAGTGAAAACTGCTGGGCTCTCAAGATTCTTAGTGTACTGATGAGAAAGAGACTGCTCATAACCAGCTCAAGGACCACTTCATCCAGTTTTCCATTTTCTCAGCTCAGCATTCTGTTCTGTTTTGCCTTGGCCACTGGACTGTGTTGTATAAATGCTGGGCAGAGGGGGAGAGGGTTTGGATGAGTGTGAAAGGAAAGCTCGAGCTGCCCAGACATAGGGGGGACAATCCAGAAAGTGAAGTGGGCCTTCGGACACTTGTCTGCAGTAAGCAGGGCACATAGGGAGAGGGAGGAATGTGCTAGAGAGAATGAGGCATAACTTGCAATGAGGCTGGTCGGGGCAGACCGCTGAAATTGGACCAAATGTTTCAGACACGTTGCTGTGAGATTTTCTCCTGAGGCAGTGTGCAGGCTCAGAGCAGGTGCACTGGCTGCCCGGTGCACACTGGATTGCACAAGTATGAGTGGAACTTGTGTTGCTCATGTCATCTAAGAAACCATGGGTCGTAATCTTAGAGTGGGATGGCAAAGACCGAAACAGTGGCAGACCCCATGTCTAAAGAAGAGTGAGCAGTATGAGAAGGGGTGGGCTTAATGTTCAAAGGAGATAGCTCAGGCCAAAGGAGCCACTAGGGCTGTGGGAAACACGAGACTGACATTAGTCTGACAAGCTGTGTCCATCCCAGAACAGTGCTTGCGGGGGACAAGCGTGGGAATGAGCTCATCTCTGAAGACCTGAAAAGAGATGAACTCTCTGGGGGAGGTAATATAAAAGAAAGGGGAAATCTTGAGTAATCTTGTTCGATCAAAACATTTACTGGCAACAAGTACCAGAACTAATTTGAATATTACTTGCACTTAATTTGTGTGTATGTGTAGAACTAAAGTTAAAAAGGAAAAAAAAATAGCCAGATGTCAGTGGCACATGCCTATAATCCTAGCTACTCAGAAGGCTGAGATATGAGGATCGCAGTTTCAAAGCTAGCCCAGGGAGGAAAGTCTGTGAGACTTTTATCTCCAATAAAGCTGTGGCTCAAGTGGTAGAGTGCTCACCTTGAGCTGAAGAGCTAAGGGACAGCGTTCAGGCACAGAGGTCAAGTCCATGACCGACCGAAGAAAAAAAAGGAAAAAAAATGGCCAAAACCTTGGCAGATGAAGAAATGAGGGAAGGAGAAACAAGATAGTAGACAGAAACCTAGAATGGACATGCCAAGAGATGCACTTTCATTCACAGTTCTCTCAGGAAGCTATGTCAAATCATGGTCCTTACCTTGTGCAAGTTGTCCTTGCTGCCACTTGTGTCTAGTCCTTGTGTGCATGTCAGCCAATCCAAGGGGGTAAAGAAGCCTTAAGTCAGGGCATTGGCACATCTGCCCTGTGCCACATACCTCTGTTCAAGGCTAGCCTTGGAAACTCCTGTCCTCTTACCACCCAACACTGCCAACTTCTTGATGAAGAGATACCATCCTCATTTAGTACCAGACCCCAACACTGCCAACTTCTTGATGAAAAGATACCATCCTCATTTAGTACCAGACCCAAACAAATAGACACAAACTAAAAAGGTTAGAACAGCTCTGATCTCTACTGTCCTTGGAAGAGAAGTCACCATCAGAGACTGGTCAGTGGGCTTGCCTTTGAGAAACAAACAAAAGTCAGGTGACTGGCCATGTGGTTCAGCCTACACAGTCATCACAGACACCAATGAGAGAGTGCCAGCCTGCTCCCCACAGAAGCCCAGAGGGCAGGAAGCCACAGGCATGTGCCCGAAGCCTGTGCGTAAGTAAATGGCAAGACTGAATCTGAGCCCCACCACTCTTCTTCCAGGACCATTTCCCCTCACCACCGTGGGTCCACACACAGGAATTTACCAGGTTCTCCACTTGGTAAATCAAAGGGAAAACATAAATGTCTGCAGATTTGCAACTCCTGTTGAAACTAACTTAACATGTTGTTAAAATGGTACCCATATCTTAGGAGAGACAACCATGCTGGGTGTCTCAGGCCTCTCAAAAGAAATGTTATCAGTCACAACAAAGCCCCAGAATGTGCTTCTGCCAGCACTTGCCCTAGTGGAAGCATCCTTTGCTAGGACCAGAGTTCTGTTCTGGACCATGACACAGCTTCCAGATAGACTGTCCAGTGCTTTGTCCCTCATCACTGACATCCCTTGTTTGGTCCCCAGGACACTGCCTGCCAACTAAGGACAAAATGCACAGGCAGTGGTTACCAGAGCTCTGTCTGACTAGCACAGGAGGAAAAGAGACTAGGCCAAAGGCCAGAGACATCCCTCTGAGGTTTCGAACCTGAGCACAAGAGTGCGGTGCCTCTTGTTCTTACCACTGCAGAAACTTCCTGCTGTTTTGCTAAGAAGACTGCTCTGATTTATAGCCTCTCAGCCCCAAAACTGGTCATCAAGGTGAGCCACACAAAAGTGAAGCTGAGGGCTACCACCCTTACTTGGGTTCTGGACAAGTGTATGAGGTTCCTCTAGGTGATTTGCCTCCAACACCTGCAAACCTGCTGCTGAGTGGTGCAAGAAGGTGGTCCCAGTGCTGTATGCTGTCCACGCAAGGCTCTGAACGCCGCCTGGGCAGTTGGTTCAGTCTTCTGAGTTCCTCTATGGCATAATTTGAAGTGACATTTTTTCAGATAGGGACTAGAATTTATCTCCACATCTGTTGCGCCTCCCATCTCTTATCCAAGTAAAGAACATGCTGTTGGTTTGGGGCGAGGGTAGGCTTTATTTTTCTTCTTTTTCTCCCCCTCCCCCATTTTTGCCAGGAAGTTGTTCTTGCTGACTAGCAGCCTAAGTGGCATCTCTCTCCTCTAGACTAGTAGTGATGACTTAAGATAACTCTCACCTAGTCCTTGGTGCCTTCTGTTCAGTTTCTTACTTTTTTTTTTTTTTTTTTTTTTTTTTTGACTCAACTAAGCGCTCTTGTGCCATAGGGAATTGGTCATTTCTCTGGGTCACCACCCTAGGCAGTTGGCCCTGGGACAATGTACCACATAGAAAGTGAATGAATGAAACTGCATGAATTCATTCTTTTTTTTTTTTTGCCTGTCCTGGAGCTTCAACTCAGGGCCTGGGCACTGTCCTTGAGCCTCTCTATGCTCAAGGCTAATGTTCTACCACTTGCCAAAGCACCACTTCCACTGTTTATATAGTATTTTTCTGTTTATATGGTACTGAGGAATCAAACCCAGGGCTTCATGCATGCTAGGCAAGCACTCTACCACTAAGCCACCTTCCCAGCCATGAATTTATTCTAACTGTGCAACTGTAGCTCTCCCAGGACAGCAGAAGCAGTGCAGGAGCTCCAGGTCACCTCCTCTTGCGGAGCTGGCCCTATGTCCTCACTATCACCACCAGTCTCCCACTTGAGTTCTTTGCAACAATGGGTCTTGAGGGGTATCCATGCCCTCCTTGCTTCTGTCCTCCATCCCACATATTTAATAGGTCTACCACCCAGGTATTTGCTATGCAGCCCCATAGAACCTCTGTCAGCAATATGCTTTGCTGTGTCTGCCCATTTACTTCTTATGCAGATGGAGAACTTTCCTATGCGAGGTGCTAGACCCAGAGCCGCAAGGCTGTGTCTGCACACAGGACAGGTTGGACAGTCTCACTCCACCTTGTGGAGCTTATAGCCTGCATAAGCAGCAGGCCAGTTGGCATGCAATCAAAATGGGATTTTCTGAGCACTGTCTGCAGAAAAGTACAGTAACAGCTGAGAGCCAAAAGTGGACCATCTAACTCCAGGCATAGGAGGTTGGCACAGGTTCTGCAGTAGATGGCGGAAAGGAGGCTGCATGGTAAGAATGACAACCTAAAGCAGCAGGAGAGTGAGCCAGGGGAAGAGACATCATGTGTCTCCCAAAAGCATTGGGGACTTGGTGAGGAGTGTCTAAAAAGGGTGTCTGCAGTTTCCTGAAAAGCTATTTTATGTGCTGTTATTTCTGTGTGTGGCACAACTTCCTTCCTACACTCCAAAAACAATAACAACAGGACAGGACTGGTGTAGAAACAAGGGTGAAAATCCAGGTATCCTCCTTCCTTTTTGTCAGATACTAAAGAAATTTGCAAAAAAAAGGGAAAATAATGCCATTTTCTAATTCTTTTTCTGGTTTGGAAATCGTGATTGTTTTTATTCAAAAATAATGTGTGTGGGGCTGGGAAGGTGGCTCAGTGGTAGAGCACTTGCCTTGCATGCCTGAGGCCCTGGGTTCGATTCCTCAGCACCACATAGGCAAAAAGAAAAAAGCCGGAAGTGGCGCTGTGGCTCAAGTGGTAGAGCACTAGCCTTGAGCTGAAGAGCTGAGGGACAGCGCCCCGGCTCAGAGTTCAGGCCCCATGGCCAGACCCAAAAAATAATAATAATAGCAATAATAATAATAATGTGTGTGTGATTATTAGTCAATTAGTAAGTATGTTTTAACTCAACACAAAGACAACAGAGAGCCATTGAAGGGTTTTTACATCAAGGAGGGATATGATACTGGTGTAAACCCGGGCAGTGAGAGAGTGGAGACAGATGCATTCAGAAGATGGCATGAGCACTTTACAGGGTGGAGCCTGCCAATCTGGCTGTGCAGTGGATGGATGAGAATTGCTGCCCGGCCCTGCAGAAACAGAGAAAGAAATTGGATTGACAGTGACTTTGGTTCGGGACATGTTCCATCTTAGATGTCAGGGACATTTAAACAGAAACGTATCTATGGATAGTTGATTCTGAGGCTCTGAGACACAGTGTCTGGACTTAGGAATCTTCACTGCACACCAGTGACTATATAGCCCTGGGAATGAGTAGACACCTACAGATGGAAATACGGGAAGAAAGAAAAAATACTCCTGAAATCGACAAGTGTTTGAAGGATGTGCAGAGAAAGTGGGGGGATTGTGAGGATACTGAAAGGGAGGCGTAGCTACAGGAAGACCAAGAAACTGAGATGTCACCAAAACCCAGAGAAGAGTGGGCATGTGTCAGCAGGACACAGAGCCGCCTCAGGACAGAGACAGAGCCGAGCAGGAAGTACTGTGGCTAACAGAGGACTTTATTGGAAACTTATAAGAAAAAGAAAAACTGCTTAAGGATTAGAGTACTGGACTGTGAGCTTCTAGAGTCAAGAATGTTGTTTGTTCTTTCTAGCTTCATTGCTTATAAGATTACAGGTACATTTATAGACACTTGGAGATTTTGTTGATTCTGTTGATTTTATTTCTATTGATGCAGTTGATCTAGTCTCTTTGTGGATTTGAATGACAGCGTAGACCTTTATGATCTTGTATGGTCTGGGTAAGAGCTTCTGTATCATGGTGACATAAATGGGCTCAGATACTGATCCTCTGAGCGCTTAGGGAAGCTAGAAAACCTGAAGCTGTTTGGCTGGCTTTAAGCTTTATTTAGCTAGCCTTATGTGGCATGCAAATCTATTTCTTCTGTGTGTGCCATGAGGCTAAACTTGGAAAGCCTTGTTCTCTAGAGGATTGAGAAGTCTTTGGTTCCACCTCTTCTCTGCACAAGCATGATTACGTAGCCATGTCCCTCTTGGTTGCTGACCCCACAACCTCCCAGAGAATCTTGTAGCGCAACTGTCTGTCTGTAAGAGGCTCTACATTTGGACTTTACATTTCACAGTCTGCCTGCAGACTGACAAAGACTTTCTGAGAATCAAAGATTCATAATAAAAGATGCATTTTCCCCAATGGCTATTTTTTTAAAATAAGGCCTTGTGCTATGGGATGCCATTTTAATTCTACAATCATTCTGCAATTAACTCTTAAAGCCCACCAAGTTAAGTACATGCAAGCCACTTGGGGAAAGTTGCAGCCTCCAGGATTCTATAGTCTGCCTGGGAAAATTCTTAAGAAACTGGGAACATAAAAGTGATGAGAATAGTAGCCAGTATGAAACTAGCTTTGAACTGTTTTTAGGCTCTGTTTTAAATGTTTTATGTGTATTAACTCAGCTACTTCTTTATATCTTTGTGAAGTAAATAGTTATTATTTCCATTTTACAAGTGAGAAAACTGAAAATCAGAGAAGTTAAAATTAAAAATACCTGTGTTCTTCTCCATTATTAAGATTGTTCTCCTTCTCTACAGTTTGGCTCAAGCCCCATGTCCTTTCTGGAGTTTTCCCCTGTGTAAGGCCCAATTGAAACTTTTCTAGCCCTTTGAACATATGCCTCATCACTTCCCTCTTTTTTTGTTGTTTGTTTGTTTGTTTTTTGGTCAGTCACAGGGCTTGAACTCAGGGCTTGGGCACTGTTCCTGAGCTGTTTGGCTCAAGGCTCTACCACTTTGAGCCACAGCTCCACCTCCAGTGGTTAATTGGAGGTAAGAGTTTCAAGGTCTTTCCTGCCTGAGCTGGCTTTGAGCCTCAATCCTCAGATCTCAACCTCCTGAGTAGCTAGTATTACAGGTGTGAGCCATTAGTGCCCAGCCCATCATTTCCCTCTTAATTATCTGCTGCTTTGAGTTGTGCTGCCTTTTCTGTTTCTGGGTATCTTGACTCACCATCAGAGATGGTGAACTCTACTTATGCGAGACCATGTGCTTCCCCTTCCCCTCAATGGAGCTGCAAATGCCCAGCAAGGCCCAGGGAGCTCGTGTGCCTAGCTTCCCCATTCAGCAGCCGCCCAAAGCCTAGAGGCCTGGGCTGTCTATTCCATGCAGCTTCTTTTTGATGAGCTCTAGAAACTTGCTCTCCTCCTCAGCTGGAAAAGTGTATTCTGAATTTTTACAAAAATAAACAAAACAAAAAAACACATTTATTTCATCTGAAGATCTCCATAACAGCAAATATTTTATAAAATGTCTGCTTAAAATGCAAGCTGTTTCCTTCCTCCTTTTTAAAAGCTGTGGTTGCTGCTTTTGAAGAAGACATGGTGAAGGAAATGTTTCCTGTTTGTAGAGGCTCATATTTCACCCAACACAAAGAGTAAATTGGTGTCTGAACACCCTAGAACCTAGAGCTTCTGCTTTTTAAGTACTTTGCTCCTACACAGGAGGAGAGATTCAATTGGCTTTTGTTTACATACTCTTTCACTGTCTTTTAAGAAATGAGACAATGCAGGTGCAACTAAATGCTTTTCTCTCCCGCTGCTGGTCGCTGTGTGTTACGAGCAATGCCTTTCAGTATTTGTGTCTTTACTGCAAATGAGTATCAAGTACAGATCTCCATGGCTGGATCTGGGCCATTCATTGTTTTTCATGTGCTTTGTATGACATTTAGCCACATCCTGAACATCTACCCACTAGACACCAACAATTCCACCATTCTGTGCCTGCTTTCCCTATCCCACATGACAACCATCAGTGTCTCTGCACGTTGCCAAATACCACTGGTTGGGGGGAAATGTTGCCCGTATTATAGATCCACAAAAAAATGTTAATGTAATGTTCTAGTTTTCTAAGGCTTTAAATTTTTACATATATGTGTGTGTGTATAAAATTATGTAATAGTTTACATATAAATCATATGAATTCAAGATACAACTGTATAGATTGTGTGTGTGTGTGTGTGAGAGAGAGAGAGAGAGAGTGTATGTGGTATGTTACCAAGGCCTGAATTCAAGCCCTCATACTTGATCATCCTGCTTGATGTTCTACCACTTATGCCATGCCTCCGGCCCTACTTTAGGCTAGTTATTTTGGTGATAGAGTTTGAAGGACTTTCTGCTCAAGCTGAACCTTGATTCTCCAGATAATCAGCCTTCTGAGTAGCTAGGATTGCAGGCAAGAGTCACTAGAGCTTAGCTACCTATTTTCCTGTACATACATGTCAGCCTCAAGAGCAAACTCTTCTAGCATCGCCACAGCTCTGTGCCTTCTCTGTCTCATCATTCTTTGTTGCTCTCTTTTTAGGGAGGAATGATCAATTGGAATCGTCTTTTCCCTCCTTTACGTCAGCGACGAAACATAAACTATCAGGATGGTCGGCAGTCTGAACAGCAAGCATCCCCTCCTCCAGAGGTTTCCGAGGAACAGGTAACAAGTAACACCTGCTAATCAGCCCAAATCCGTGTTTCCAACTTAAAGCAGTATGGGGCTGGCAAGAAATCAAAGCTTGATTCAGAAAGAAATCAAGCATGCCAATCCAAAGATTTTGATAGCATTAAGTTGCCACCAGTAATAGCAACTTTGGCTCTTTATTAGCTGCTAGGGTTCTTAAGGTTTGAGGAAAGCTCAGGTGGGTAGGTGGATACATTGTGAGGACATCTGTCCATCATCGATAACACACATACATACACATGCAAACATATATACAAGAAACAAGGAAGTCGGTTCCCTACAAAGGGCAATAGACAAGTGGAAGGAAAACTGAAAATAAGTAATTATTTTTCAAATGCTTAACAATCACACTGAAGAGGAAGAAAATAATTTTCATAACTTTTGAACATAGTAGGTCCTCAGTCTAAACTTTTAAAAACTACAAACAATTCTTGGGCTTTTCTTCATAGGTTATTTTTATAATGATATGAGACTAGCAACTCTAAAGTAATGTCATGTGTATTTAATAACTCTGACAAATGAGAAAATGATACTAAACTAAAAGAACAGTTATAGATGGAATGTATATAAAAACCACAATATATGAGTGTGAAACTCCAGGATTTGGTATTGACAGTAGTGATTGGGAACGAGAGTACTCTTGCTTAGCGATGAAGGCCATGCTGTGTACATGGTCTCTCAGAAGCCTTGGGAGCATCCTGAGCTATGAGTTCACAGGTGTACATAGACACAGAAACAGAAAACTGTGTGACAGAATAACAATTTCTAGGCCTGGATGAAAAGTAAGCATTACTTTGGTATTATTCTGGAAACTCTTAGGTTTAAAATCATTTCAAACTAGAAAACCTTTTCATATCTCTAAAAGTATGTTCAGAACACTGCAATGATGATGCTTGGAAATTGCTTTCTGCCTATTTTGGTTTTTCTCAGCCACCAAAACAAAGTTCAGCAATCATAGCTGGTCCAATAATCCTGCCCACTTCCTCCTTCTTCCTTGTCTCCTGAGTAAACAAGCAATAGTCAGACACACGGCATCGGCCTCTGCAGGGAAACTATGTCCTTGAACTTTCTGGAACTCAAAGGTTTCCCTGCTCTGGGTTCCAATATGCCGCCCCCAGGTTAGGGCATGGCAAATGCTTTTGAGAAAAACCAGGTGTGTGTGCTGATGGCATCTGCTGATTCAGTCCCACCCAGCAGCCTCTCAGCTCACCCGGCTCCCAACAGCTCTGGACTGGGGCGCTGCCAGGCAGTTTTCTCCTCTTCCTCAGAGTACCCCTAGACAGACATCTTCCCAGAGATGAGGACGAAAGGCCCGATAACTTAGCATTTAAAAATAAGATAATAGTCTCCAATCCACATGGAAAGAAATAAGAAAATTCAGTGATAGTCATGTGAACTTGATACCACAGTGAGTCATGTCTTCACGTGGCAGCCGTTAACGGTGTGAGGTGTTTACAGGTGAGATACTTCTCAGCTTTAGCACCTTGGGGGAATGAAATGTTGAAAAGAGAGAGCAAGAAGAATGTATGCAATAGAAGTTTGTAAGGTTGGTTTTTTTATGAGTCATTTTCCTTAAACCTCACAGAATGACACCTGTGATGTTAACATGTCACCGTGAGTTTAAGGCAGTGTTCAGTTCTTCCTTGCTTTATGTTGTGAGAAAAATCAAATTTATGAGCGATAGGGACTTTTTTTCTTAGTCACTAATTTTCCCTTGATTCTTCTGTTCTTAACAATGGCAGATTCAGACCATGTGGCATCAGGGCCCAGGCTTCTCATTGGCAGTGTCTGTGATGCCCGCTCTCGGCATTTTTATGGCAGCTGCTGCAGGATTCAGAGATAGAAAAGATGTTCTTGCTCTCTGTATTTACAATGAAGTATGTAAAGTATGATCTCTTGGTTAGTTTGTTCATGCTAGTCACTAACTATTATTAATAACATGTGAAGATCATTTTAGTAATTTTTATCATTAGTTTTTCAATTAAATATCGGCATTTTCTTTAAGTGTTAGAGAGGTTTGGGGAGAGGGGTTTGTTTTCTGTCCATCCTGAGAGTTGCAAGCTAACAACCTACACTACCACTGAGTCACACACCTGCCCTCAGAGTCCTATAATTTCAGTACATTAAAGAAACTTAGTCGGGTGCCGGTGGCTCACGCTTATAATCCTAGCTTCCCAGGAGGCTGAGATCTGAGGATCATGGTTCAAAGACAGCCCAGGCAGGAAAGTCTGGGAGACTCACATCTCTAATTAACCACCAGAAAACTGGAAGTGGCCCCGTGGCTCAAGTAGTAGAGCCTTGAGCTGAAGAGCTCAGGGACAGCACCCAGGCCTGAGTTCAAGCCCCACAACTGGAAAAAAAAAAAAAACTTAGCAATTTTCTAAACCCAAAGAAATAAAAGAAACTTAGCAATTTTCTAAACCCAGAGAAACAGAAACACTTATTTGAGTTTGTTTTTTTAGTGTTTTGGTTTTTTTTCCCTGTAAATGTATACTTGAAAATTTTTAGAGTTCTACAGGACAATAATAATGAACAAATAATAGGAAATACAATCATGGCTAGAGTAATGGGTGTAATCTTACTAGTTATCTTACTAGTTTAACCCACAGCCATAGACACTGGCCTCCTATTTTTCAGTAAGTAAACTGACAACATCTCTGTCCATTCATCAGCCATTAGAGGTGCTGTCCCAGCCCCACTGAACATGCCTAAAAGGCAGCTAAGCCATTCTTGTGCTCCACACTGTCTAGATCAACAGAAAACACAGGTTAGCAGAAAACAAAAGACTAGTTATCTCATGCCTTCTTTATGTAAGTTTACAAAGAGGAACATAAGAAAAACGCAGGCATACATGGTGGCTCTGGCCTCTAATCCCAGTATTTGGGAGGCTGAAGCAGGAGGTTCTAGACTTTGAGGCCAGCCTGGGCTACATATCAAGATCCTGCCACATGAAGAGGGAGAGGAGGAGAAAAGGAGGAGAAGGAATGGGAGAGAAGAAAGGAGGGGAAGGGAGAGGAGTCTCAGAAGTTCATGTCAATTTGCAGAACTGTCCAAGAAGTATTCTATGGGGTAGGAGAGGCCAAGATTAATGACAGATAAAGTACATAGTGATGAGGCCATAAAGGATTCTGGACCAGCTCAGCCAGAGGCAAGGCTCTTAAGGCCCCAAAAAGGCTTGGCTTGTCCCTGTTCTGTTCGGAGTTGCACCCCAAGATCAAGCCCACTGAACCTGGTATGGCTGTTGGGCATTTGGTGTACATGCTGGATGAGCTGTGCAAAAACAAGGGATGGTTAGATGCACCAGGCAACAGCAGGACAACAGAGCTGCTCAGCAGGGACAGGAAAGAGTCACCAACTCGAGGCCCGAAAGAAAGTTGATGACACATAGGATCCCACAAAAGCTGCCTGGGGAATGGTGGAAGAGGAAGACGACATGGAGGAAGAAGCAAATAAAAAACCTTCCATGTCAAAAACAAAAAGAAGGAATATGCAGATAACTAAGGGTTATCCAGTAAATCAGATGTGCCCTAATGTCTACTAACTTGCAAAGAACTATGCCCATTATTTATTCCATTTCTTTTTCTTTTTATTTCTAGTTGTTTTTGTACTAAACCCATACTCAAAATTAACAAATGAAATTCTGACAGATTTGCTTTTGTTTCATAAACACAAGGGTTAAGAATGAGCATGTTTGCCTCTTGATCACTCCCCAGGCTTAGAAAATGAGCCTTCCTGTGAAGCCAGACAAAGAAGCTTGGATTTAACACAAAGATGATGCACTTCCACTTCCTCTCTTTCCTTGCAGGTTTTCCTTCCTTTTAGTCAGCCACCAGTTAGCAACCGCCTTCTCTACGTGAGGCCCAGCACTCTGCTAAGTTCTCAAAACACAAGGTAGATAAGGCAGAATCACTTACTCTGCGACTTCAGATCCTAGTAGGCCTAGGAACAGGGTATGGTCCTTTCTGTCCACCCCTCTATCTTGTCAGCTGCTTTTGGTTTGGAGCCCTCTCTCATCTAAGGCAATCACCAAGAAGACTAGAGTCTCTGGAGTCAACCAACTCCAGACTCCACCTGTTATGAAAAGTGGAAAAGTAGGTGCTCAGTACAAGCAGACTCTGAAGATGATCAGACAGGCCAAAGGGATATTGGTCATCCACGCCAACAACTAGTGTCCATCACTACAGTGGCAACAATATTGTTCTGGGCACAGCAGGTGGGAAACACTACAGAGTATACAGACTGGCTCTTGTTGATCCAGGTGATTCTCATGTCATTAGAAGCATACCAGAACAAACTAGAGAAAAGTAAACAGTGCATAAATTTTCTTTAATAAAACTTGCCAGAACTCATTTAAGAACAACAAGAAAAGAAACAGGAATGAGAAGGTGCACATGTGTTGAAATAGTGCTGTGCAGGTGGAGGAGTGAGCGGCCTCTGTGGAGGAGGGCAGTGACAGGTATGAGGCACCGTGGAGAGTGGCCAACTGGGTAGGACACCACTGGGGGAGAAGCTGTGTGCCAAGGAGTCAGGACTGGATCACCAGAAACCTGACATGCATGCATGGACTCTGCTGCTCAGCTCCAGGCTCCGAGAACCATGGCAGGATTTTAAACAGGAAATGACATCATTGGGCCTTGACATAGAGGGACCACAGATGTGATTTCTTTTGTTCTTGCCCAGAAAACATGGTGTGTGCTTGGAAGCCCTGACCCAATCAGTGCTTTCATAACATGTTTATAAACATGCGACAGGCCATGTGGAGACCATTTGTGCCCTGTGAGAATGATTTAAGCCTTCAAGATACTTCTAATCTCAGCTGATAAACTAGCAAAACATATTTAGTATTCAAGAATCTACACTTTGAAGACCTTGTCTTAAAAGGCTAGCATAAGCTAGCCTGAAACACAAGCTCCTCCTTAGGCAGGCTACTGGTAGATCACACCTGTAATCACATTTCAAGGCTAACCTAATAAAAGAAAAGTTTGAATAGTAACTGGGATCAGTAGCATATCGGTAGTACCAGCTACTTGGGAGGCTGAGACCTGAAAGATTGTGATTGGAAGCCAGCTCTGACAAAAAAGTTCACAAGACTCCATCTCAACAGGAAAAAAAAAAGTTGGGTATGCTGGCACATGCCTTGTTATCCTAGCTGTGACATTAAACATAAATAGGCCTGCCCAAGCGAAAAGCAAGACTGTCTCAAAAATAACCAGAGCATAAAGGACTGGAGGCCTGGCTCAAGCAGTAGAGCTACCTAGCAAGGGCAAACATTGGGAAAGATAGTAAGATCCTTCTTCTTCAGCTCTGTAGCACTGGGACACCAGGCCTGTGCTACCACATCTCTTTTTTTTGTTGTTTTCCATACTGAGGCTTGAACTCTGGGCAACACACTTGCTAAGAGGGTTCTAACACTTGAGCCAGGCTTCTAGTCCTTTGCTTTCAGTTTGCTTTTCAGATACAGTGTTTTGCACTGGCACAGTGACTTATGCCTTCACACCTCTAATCCAGCTACTCGGGATGTACAGATTGGGGGTCACAGTTCAGCCACGGCAACAACAAAATCTGGGTGTGGTGGTTCACACCTATAATCTCAGCTACAGAAGAGGCCTAAGTAAGTATAAGCCTACACACACATACACACACACACACACACACACACACACACGACTGTATCTGAAAAATAACTTTAAAAAAGCCCATTCCTGCTAGTAGGTGCTCTAAAAGATAGATAGGATCTTACCCAGCCTGCCCTGGGACTTGCTACATATGCCATCTCTGAACCAGGCAGCAGAAGGACAAAGATGGGGCCTCTTCCAGGGATGTAAAATAATCAAGAACTACTCCTTCTGCAGGAGCTGTGGGAACAGAGGGTCAGACAGGGAAGGAAGAGCCTCACTCCCCCGCGGATCTTAGGGAAACTGTGGCCTGTGGCAGGTTTGGAGGAGGGGTGGCTAGTGTGAAGGGAACAACAGCTATTAAGAGCAAAGGCAAGTGCAGGGGCCCTGGCGTCTACCCTGATCGGATGCACACAACAGAGCCACAAGCTGGGAATTGGGGATGGGCGGGGAGGGAAGAAGTGCTACCCAGTGGGCATAACTTTCTACAAGCATCAGAATTGGGAAGAACCACCCAAAATGCCACTTGTTTTTGACACTTCCAGCTAAAGGGAAGTGAAAGAGGACCACAGCCCTGCTTGAGACCAGGCATTAGAGCGGTCACTGAGGGAGGGGCGAGACTGTCAATAGAACAAATCAAAGAGGACTACTTTGCTTGAGCAAGAATTATCTGGAGACCAAAGGGACACCTAGCCAAAGCACTGAAGGTTTTTGTTAATAGAAATAGCAAGGAAAGTGTCTGCATCTGTCAGGCTTCTCCTCCTGCAGCATGACATGGACAGAACACATTTCACCTTGTTGTTTGGAGCCCTGTGAGCCGAGGGTAGACAGCGCGCTGCAGTGACGCCCGTTCCTGCCTGTCCCTGTCTGGGGTCAGCCAGCCATGAGACTGCATCACGGGAGTGCCAAGGGCCACTGACTCATGTGACAGGACATGACGAGAGGCAGCTGACCAAGACACGGCTGCCCCAGACTTCACAAACCATACTCAACCCTGAGGAGGAGCAGAGCTGGACTCCAAAGTGGCAGCTTCCCTGTGACTTTCAAGCGAGTTATCTTTGCTCTCAGCTCTGGAGGGTCAGAGCATCTGTGCGGGAACAGAGGAGTTGGATGTGCCCACAGGGAACTTAGTGTCTGAATGAGTAGATGTAGAAAGTAGACAACAAGCCCAGCATGGACAAGGACCAACCAATCCTGGTTTCTAAATGAAGTTAGACTACAGTGTGGCTGCCGTGTGTGGACTAGAGACTCCACTGCACTCCAGCCTGGTGATCCATGTGACAGTTTCACATGGAACTTCCATGATCCCCACGCAGGAAGGCAGCGAAGCAGGTGGAAGGAAAATGTCCAGTACTGGATGCAAAGTGTACATGGCTGGCTGTCGGCTCTGCCAGCGTCAGAAAGTGTGTACAGCATAGCATGGCTGTTATGTTATCCTTTCTCATTCTGTCCTTGTGGGGTCTGCTCATTTCACACAGAGGCCTTTTACCTTCTTGAAGAACTCCCACTGCTACCCACCTTCACAGACAGGGGTGGGGGGGTGGCTTTCCTCTGGGTGGGGAACAAGGCCTCAGCCCTTGGGGAAATCACTGTCTACCAAGGAAACCAGTACCCACCTTCACAGCCAGGTGTGTGTGTGTGTGTCTGTCTGTCTGTCCCCTGGGTGGGGAACAAGGCCTCAGCCCTTGGGGAAATCACTGTCTACCAAGGAAACCAGACAGTAGGTGAGGTGCCAAACCAGAACCCACTCTCTGCTCTCCATAGTGCAGGTCCTTCAAGGTCTGCAGCTGACAAACACCAGGCCGAGCAGCCATGAAGACTCATCACACGTCCCTCTTCGTCCAGAGATTCAGCTAAACAGCTTGGTGGCTGACCCACAGAGCCTCAAGCGCAGCCTACTGCCCACTCACAGCAGTGGACAATCTTCAGCAGACTGGTGAGGCGAGGCCTGGCACATGCACTGGTCCTCACGGGGCAGGAATGACCTCAGGAAAAGCTCACGCAGAAGTGATGTGCTCAAACCAGACATCACCGGAATGCAAACAGCACAGCCACTCCAGGCAGGAAGGGCCCTGGGACCGTTTTCATCCTGCATCGGCATCTTCTGGATCTCTACCAAATTCATCATGAGTGGAAGTAAACTCCAGTGGAGCTGGGCTCACTCTTTCAGCACTGGGTTCCAAATCATGACTTACCAACCCCCCAAAAGTGCTGAAAAAAGCTGCCTGAACGTGACAAAGGGGAGACGAGGGACAGCGTTTCCCAAGCTGTTGAAAGTCATTGATTGCAGCCTAGTAGTTTGGAGCCTCTGAAACACATCCACAGAGTCCACAGATAACAGGTGAAAAGAAGGAACCACCCAACTTCTAATCAGCCTAGAGATAGAGCCCAGAGGGGAAATAACTGCAGCTGCCATTGTGGGCGCTTACTGCAAGTTGGATTCATAAAACCTCTGCCAGGTTATTTCTCTCAGTTCTCACGACATGTGTCCAGCACAGGTCTCCACTTGGACTGACGGTGGCCAGGAAGAGTTTCTAGAAATACTCAATGTGCAAGACTCCCAGGGAGAGGGGAAAGTGAACCTTGAGAACTGAACTTGGGATTTGGTGTCTGGCAGAGTGTAAACAGGATTAACATCAGGTGACTTGTGGAGGTCAGAAAAATTGCTATGGTCTAGGGCACCAAACCTGGTAGACATAGGATGTCACCAGGCCTTCATAACACAGAGAACTGTGGAATGGATAAGAAGAAAAAGAGGGAGTTGAAGTCGGTTTGAAACTGGTCCAAAATGCTGAACCACTCTCTCGAGAGCTCAGGGATCTGTCTTTGATCTGGCCTGTTTAACATTGTCATCAATAGTAACTCAAATAACATAGTTTGCTAAGCAAATTTGAGGAAGATTCTAGCTTGAAGGACATTATCATAGGAGACAACAAAGTTAAAATGGACAGTGATACATTTTGATTGGCTAAAGCACATAGATGTGCATGATCTTGTACATAGAGAAGCACAAGATTGGATTTGAGGTGGCTGGCCAGAAGGTTTTTAGTAGGCTCATACCAGTATGATGCGACTCCCTGCACAAGAGCACGCACACATCCACCTTGACCAGTCCACACTTACAGAGTTCTGTTCTGGGGGCCATGTGTGGAGATGTTGCAGAAATAAGATGGAAAAGAAGGGACTGGGTTAGAAGGTTCTGTAACCTGCAATGTAAGCGTGAGCAAACGCAGCCATGGCCCTTATGCTTAGAAAGCTCACGGTCCAGAGGTGGAGGGAAACAATCCACCCCTACCCACAGCTTCAGTGAGCCCAGCACAGAGGTCAGCAGGGTCCCCAGGACTTGTGATCGGGGGTCCTACTGACCTCGTAGACGTGGTAAGGGCGGTGCCCAGAAATGCGGTGAGTGAAGAGGAATCCACAGGTAGTGGCAAGGGAAGAGCCCAGACTGAAGCAAAACACAACAAAAGGAGCAGGAGCTGGTGAGGATTGAGGGGAACTAGAAACTGGGTGTGGATAGGGAGAATCACTGGGTTTGAGGGAGAAAGCAGTTGCCGATCCATCTTGCACGTACCCTCTGCTACTTCCAAGGGGTAAAATTAGGACTTGGGAGTTCCCTGTGGCAGGTTCTGCTCCATGAGAAGAGGAACTCTGCATCTGGACGCGCAGAGCAGCCCGCACTTCCTGCAGAACGTGGACAGCCAGCACAGGGCCTGGAAAATGCAGAGCTTTCCCCAAGTGGGGAGCAAAGGAGATTCCCTGGTTCTCCCCAGGCCATTTGTTGGACCTGGGGAGCTGAGCTACAGTTGCCTGTGAACATGGTCTCTCTGTGCCTGGGCTGCCCAGTGGCCCATGGGGGCTGGCCCGGCCCGGCCCGGCCCGTCAAGCTCACTCCTGTGGCTCTGTCAGTCAGCAGCCCCAGCCTGTGCCAGTCATGGAGCTGGAATGGAATACTTTTTTGAGAAACACTGCATTTTAAATCCTTGTTACCTCCTAAGTGTTCATGACCCCTTCGGTTGGACTCAGCTGCTGCCAGGTGTCCCCTGTGTGTCCCTGTCGCCTCCTAGCTCTTGCCCCAGGGAGGGAGGGAGAAATTCTGGGCCTAAAGGTCACTTAAGGACCCTGCCCTGACCCTCTTCTTGCTGAGGCCTCCTGTCGCATAGGCCATACCCATGGCTGGCCCCACCTGCAGCCGCCCCCATGCCTCGCCCCTATTCACACTCATGAGGAGTCCCCTGAGCAGGCACCGAAGAGCACAGCTGTCCTCACACATGCAGCACCACGCACAGGGCTTTCAACCAGAAAACTGTAAATGGCGACTGAGCTCACAAAGTCTCATAGCATACATCACCAAAAACCTCCACTGCTGAAACATATGCTTATACCATAGAGTATGCCATTGCAATTGTGTTCTATTCATGTAGATTTTATATAATTTATATAGTGTTGAGGGCTGAACTGAAGGCTCATGATTGCTAGGTAGGCACTCTACCCCTTGAGCCACACTCATAACCCTTTTTGCTGTCTTTATTTTGGGGATAGGGTCTCATATTTATGCGGCTAACCTGGTCTACAGTCACCCTATTTATGGCTTCCCCCCTAACTGAGATGGCAGGTGTACACTTCCATGCCCAGCTTCTTATTGTTGAGATGAAGTCTCCTTTTTTGTCCAGGCTGACCTCATATTGCCAGGTAGCTAGGATTACAAGTATGAGGCAGTGCGTGAAGCCTGTATAATCTATTCATTAGGATAATAGGTTATGAGCAAACTTTAGTAATACTGGCAGTTTTCATCTTGCATACACAAATACAGGAAACTTCTATATTCACAAAATCAACCCTGTCCCTGCTGGCTTTCAGCCACCTCCGTCCCATCCCCCAGTTGCTGAACCAGCTCAGGCTTCTAGAAGCACAGCTGCTGCCGCCCACAGGAGTCCCAGGCTGCAAGCAGGACTCTGCACCCACTGCAAGTGCAGAAGAGGCCAGGGACTGGGAGTGAGTGGTGGTCATCAGAGTGGCAGCATAAGATGTGGCGACTGCAGGCATATGCCACTCAGCACCCTGCGCTTTCCTCAAGGATCATACCTGGCTTGAGTAGGGTGGCCAGAGCTGAGCAGAGACCGTTTGCGCTGATGTGTTCCCAAAGCATGGTCCCAGTGCATCACTTGGCCCTCAGAAGCCCCATTTTAGCTATACAGTGAAGATTACACAGACAATGCATATTAATTGGCTGCAGATAATAAGAACTGAAAAGATGGCTTTCATGATTTTTTTAACATTAGATTGTACCATGGAATGCAAATGAGTTGGTTTGGGTTTGGTTCCTTTAGCAGGTAGACCTTTCCCATTAAATGTACATAGAAAAACGTGGGAGGAGCCTATGCTGTGATGTGGCTGGGCCTCAGGTTTCTGCTCCTTTGTCCACAGGTTGCCCGGCTCATGGAGATGGGATTTTCCAGAGGAGATGCCTTGGAAGCCCTGCGAGCCTCGAATAATGACCTCAATGTGGCCACCAACTTCCTGCTACAGCACTAATAGGCAGCCCACCTGAGTGACAGTGGCAAATGCACCACCACCACTTCAGCCCAAGGACCAGGCCAACTCTGCCACTGATGCTCTCGTGGGAGAGGGTGGACCCCCATGGCTCAAGATGGTTACCGTTGTGGTGTCAACATAAGTTTACCATTAAATTAGCATGTATTTTCTATTTTTTATTGGGCATTTTCCTTAGTCTGGAAATCATCACTCATTCCTATTGTGTCCAAATGCGGGCAAGCAGGTGCACAGCCTGCCAGAGGAGGACTGGCTACTGCCCTAATGTTTTTACTGCAGCGTGCTATCCAAACACACACACACACACACACACGATCACTGTCATGGCGGAGGGACAGAGGGCAGTGTGACTTCAGAATAGACACATCAGCTGGGCACTGGTGGCTCACGCCTATAATCCTAGATACTCAGGAGGCTGAGATCTGAGGATCATGGTTCAAAGCCAGCCCGGGCAGGAAAGTCCGTGAGACTCTTATCTCCAATAAACCACTAGAAAACCAGAAGTGTGGCTGTGGCTCAAGCAGTACAGCACTCGCCTAGAGCTGTAGAGTGCAGGGACAGCACCCAAGCCCAGAGTTCAAGCCCCACGACCAACAACAAAAGAAAAGACACATCACATTGTGAACTTTCAATCACTATTTTTTCTCAAGCTTGTGTTCACATCCCATTGGCTACTGCTCCACACTTCTCAGGGGCCGAGTGCCAGTCACCATGCTCATGGATAAGTGAGAAACGGGAGCTCAGCCCAGCGCCACACAAGTCCAGCTCACTCCAACGCCTCTCCATTTCCCTTAAATACACTAATAATCAAGCATTGACTTGAGGTTCTGGAATGTTCTATGATGTTTCTTGGGAGTGATTCTGCGCAGATTATCCAGAGTTAGCCACTTGTGCTAGGGTAGAGGTGGACAGAACAATGAGAAGAGTTGCTTCCTGGAGCCTTGTAAGGCCTGACCAGAAAACACAGCCTCCCACCCCCACAGGCCCAGCCCCGTCCCCCGGCAGGACTAACCTTCAGGCCCACCATGCTGCCAGTCCCTCCCTCCACACACATGTTCTCCCTGGCGCTAGAGGCAATGTGCGCTGCAGAAATGGGGAGGGGGGGCCAGAGGGAGAGGGTCACTGTGAGTGAGAACAGCACTAAAGCAAGCTGAGCGATAAACTAATTGTGCAACTTGTTTGTTGGGCAGAATGAGCGGTAATGTATCAAATTGATGCAAATTTTGTGTGGTACAATAAAATTTCTAATGTTTTACTTTTCAGTATTTTTTATTAGACATCTTTATATAAAGTTCTATTCTAAGCAGTTCCACCAAAAATAAGAAAAAAGCCAGACTGCTGTCTGTCTGCAGAAGGCTCAGCACAGCCTCTGTGCTCTGTGGGCAGCACTGCCGCTCCACGGCACCACCAGGCCAACACCTGGGGCCCTTTGGCCTCGTGAGACTCAACTTGGGCCCCCCAGGCCATCATGCTGCTCAGAATGGAGCTGAGGCGGCTCTCTGCAAACCCAGCCGGTGGTGAGCAGTGTCCTACTAGAATCTCAGTGGATGGGCAGGAAGGCATCACCTTCGTTCTCTGCCCAAGGCAATTGGGCTCATGAGGCTTTACCAATGAAGATACAAATATATAACCGGAGACATGCTGCAACCCACCTTCTGCCCATCCCCTGGCAAAGGGCAGGGGTATCCACAAACCCACCATCTTCTGGGTTCCTTCTTAGCCTCCCCTAGCACCAAACAAAGCAAAACCCAGCTGAAAGTAGCACCACACCCTCCCAGAAAGAAAGGCAAATGGTCTGATGTAATGATGACGAATTAGAAATTAAATCCAAAAAGATGGTTGCCTTACACCTATACGTGTCTGCACCGCAGAGATTGCGCCCTACCCAAAAGCCCCTGGGTGTTCCTTTCAGTCCTTCAGTGTGAGACTGGGGATGGAATAGTGACACAGCCAGGGATCATGATTTAGGGTTTCCTCAGAGCCCTTTTAGCCAATTCCCAACTCCAAACCTCACTCTCCAGGGCTTTCCTGTACCTTTCCATCTCCAGTGTGCCAGGCCAGTCTCTCCCTCCAAGGCCATCCTCTGATCCTCTCATGCATCCCAGCCCATCGTGTGTGTGTGTGTGTGTGTGTGTGTGTGTGTGTGTGTGTGTGTGTGTGTGTGTGTGTGTGTGTGTGTGTGTGTGTGTGTGTGTGTGTGTGTGTGTGTGTGTGTGTGTGTGTGTGTGTGTATCCATGCCAGTCCTGGGGCTTGAACTTGGCCTGGGTGCTCTCTGAGTTTTTACTCAAAGCTTATGCTCTACCACTTGAGTTACAGCTTTGCTTCTGGCTTTTTCTGAGTTGTTTATTGGAGATAGGAGTTTTAGGGACTTTCCGGCCTGGGCTGGCTTCAAACCACGATCCTCAGATCTCAGCCTCCTCAGTAGTCAGGATGACAGGCATGAGCCGCCAGAGCCTTTTCACTTTAGGTGCCATTGCTGGCCCGCTCTTGCTTCCTGCTAAGATTGACACGATCTGCAGCCACCCACCTAAGGACTTTGAATACCTGAAAACACTCACACCTCATCAAGGACCCCGAAATCTTTCCAGCCTATCTATGGCAGTCCCTAGAGGAAGAGAGCCAGTAGTGCATGCCAGATGAGGGCATCAGTGAGCTATTTGATTCAGTTTCCTAAGATCTAGAAAAGCCTTACACTCTTGACTTTGTGCAGAAGAAGATTCCGAATTCTGAAATGAGGAAGGGGAAGTTATTATAGACACACACCCACTACATAGTTAGGGAAAGCCTGCCTCTAATTTCCCAATTTATACACCTAGATGGAGTAGGGAACTAGCAAGGTAACGCTAGTGAACTCAGCCCAGTATTGTTTAGGATGTTTTCTGGGTCCCTGAGTTTATGACTGTAGTTGCCACCTGCCTTCCCTGTCTCTCCAGTTTCAGTCTTTAACACAATACGGCTCCCAGGCCCACCACATTCCATGTTCCCAGAGAATAATGGAAATTCTTTTTTCTAGAGGGATGCCAGCCACAGACTAGGTAACTGGGGACAGGCCACTGACACAGAACTACAAAACCAAAGATGGAGTACGACTGCACAGCAAAACCCAGAATGTTATTGGAAAACCAGGGCTCATACTCCCTGGCCTATACTCAGAAGTCACGGGACGTCAGAGGTCATGTTGACTAATGTACCCATTGTGCAGATGAACCCAGCTTCCAGAACCACCAGTGACTTACCAAGGCTACCTTGATTCCATGCCTCCTCCTGATGCCCCCATCCAGAGAGGCGCCTGTGGTTTCCAAACCTGGTGGAAGATGAGAGGCTCTTCACATGGGAACTTAGCCCTCAGCCTCTTGCCTCATCCCCCAGTTCCCCATTTGATGCTCTCTGCCCAGGAGGTGCACATCTGTGTCTGTGAAAGGACTGTGGTTAGCAGTGATGTCAGTCATGTCCCCCCACACACAGCTGAACTCTCCGGGAACAGAGAAGATGAGAAAAAGGATCAAACAAGATAAGGCTAACAGACTTCTGCAGAAGTGCTTAGCAGAGTAAAGCTGATGGGTGAGAAAAATAATCTCAAGGTCATAGGACAAGGCTCTATGACAAATTGAGGTCACAAAGTTAACCTAGAAGAAAAGCATCGCCGAGCAGTACAGTGTACATGGTTCTACAGGTACGGAGCACACAGGGGCACTTCCTACAGCACCAAGACCAGTTCGTGTGACATCTGAAACACCTGAAAGCCCCAGAGACACATCTACAGCTCACTTCCAGTACACACACCACCCTCACTTCACATAGCCATAGTGTCAGTTCCTGGAGTACCTAAGAAACAGAACTACGTCAATCAACTCAAATTGCTGCATTAAAGTGTCACAGATCGGGAGACCTGAACCACAGAAATGCATTTCTTCTCGATTCTGGATGTTTGCTGGGTTCTGATGGAGGGTTCTGCGGGGTTCGTTTCTCTTGAGGTCATTCTCCTCATCTGAAGATGACCATCTGCTTCCCATGTCCCCACATAGTGTCCCAGTGGACCTGTCTCTGTCCAAATCTCCTTAAGGACTTTGGTCATACTGGATTAGGGCCTGTGCTAGTCCACTTGTTTGAATTTATGTCCCCCTTTAAAGGCCCTGTATGAGCTGGGTACTGGTGGCTCACACTTGTGATCCTAGCTACTCAGGAGGCTTGAGATCTGAGGATCACAGTTCAAAGCCAGCCAGGGAATGAAAGTCCATGAGACTCTTAACTCCACTGAACTACTGTGGCTCAAAGTGGCAGACTAGCCTAGAGCAAAAGAGTTCAGAACAATGGCCCAGGCACCAAGTTTAAGCCCCACAACTGGAGTGGGGGTGGGAAGTGGAAAAAGGCTCTGTAAATCCAGTTACATTCTGAGGAACTGGGAATTAGTCCTCCCCCAGAAGAATTTCAGGTGGAGTCAGGCCATAATAAATAGCTTGGGAGAGGAAGCACTCCACAGTGACGATACTGGGAGGAAGGTGAGGCAGCCGCAGCTTTCCAGCTTTGGAATCCCTGGACTGGGGCCAGTTGGGTTGTCTGTGACTTTCCTGTGAAGTCTTTCTCCCGCTGCAGAGGAGCAGGAGAATGGAGAATGGAGGCTCTGGGCCTGTCCTTCCACTCTAAGCACTGTGTTCATATTAACAAATAATCACTAAGATCTGATTTTTGAAAATAGGTAATAAAGATTTCAAGATTTTTCCACTGCATGTCTGACCTCAGTTAGATGTTCCCACCAAACCCAAACCAGAAGAGAGCAGAGGTCAGAGGTCAGAAGCCAGAGGCAGGCTCCGCCCTCCTTGGTCTTCAGCCTCTTGGCTCAGCAGGCCTCCTTTACCCTAAAGGGTGTTTGCTCTTTTCCTCTCTCACCTGTATTGTGGATTTTTGCCTCTTTAGGGACCCCTCCCCTTCAGGGGAAGTTTCTCTGATTTACAAAAGAGTCCTGGCCCCCAGGTTCCATCTGAGTCCTCCAAGACAAATTTTCTGAAGCAGATTTTAAAGCTTGCCACTCCCGCCGTTCCCTAACATCTTGGCTTCTGGCCACCAGCGCCAGCTCCGCTGAGACCAGGGCTCCTCACTGGTCTCCTTGGGCTTCGTTGACAGCACCCTGGCCTTTCTCAGGGCCACCTCTGACTTCCTTAGATTCTTGCCTACTTTTAACCATTGAGGCTCCTCATGGCGCCTTCCTAGACCTCCGATTTCATGTTTTTATGTATGTGTGCTGGCGCTTTTTGTCATCTTGAATCTGGGGAGTCTGAGTCCCAATCCCAAGGTCAATCACTCCCAGAAGCATTCTTCTAATGCAAATCAGCCAACCTGGAACTGAACCCCACATCTGCCCCTGGTCAGTATCTTACACTGTATACTTTGTGTGTGGTCCATCAAAGGGAGTCAGATTAGCTGACACACCACACACACACACACATACACACACGCGAGTGTGCACACGTGCGCGCTTATCTATCACTCTGCTCCTGAGGACCTACCCCTGCTGCCTGTCTGAATTCAGAGCTACTGGAGTCAACGCAACACATCTAGAGAAGCTGAACACTGGTGGTGTTGTAGGCCTTTGGCACTAGAAAATGCAACTTTCCAGATTGCCGTGATTGGAGAGGAACTAAGACGCGCATCATGGGGCGTTCATGTTGCCCATGGCTGACCTGACCCATGTGCCAGGGGGTCGAAATCAGGGTGGCAGGCCCATCTCTCAGCCCAGTGGCCACACGTATCACACACAGAGGAACTTCCTTGGGCTCTGTGCCTGCCCTGCATGCCTTGCCTTGGCAAAGTGGGAAAGAAACCTGTAGTGCAAGCAAGTGTGGTTACCTTGTGGTATGTGGAAATGTCCAGAGAGTGGTGGATCTCAGTGGAAAAAACCAAAAGCCCACAGGAACTGTCTGGTATCTCTACTCTGACCTGTGAAACTTATTCCTCCTCAATGTCAAGTGAGTAAAATACTTGGGCCTCATCACTTATCTTTCCAGTCAGTGAAAGAATCTCCTGGACACCTGTTCTGGCTGGGCAGTTTCCATCTTCTCAGCACAAAGTGACAAGGTCACTCTGCTGCTTCTCTTTCAACATGGCATTATTATGATAGGGACTAAAAAAAGACGAAAGATTAAACTCTTCTTAACCAACTAGTGTCAAAGCAGACTCCTCTTCTTCCTGCTCACCTTTGCAGTGGTCTTGGTCTAGGGCTTGAGCTGTAGAGTGGCAGGAATCTGACCAAATTCAATAAGGGGAGTGTATCTGGAAGGAGGGCTGTTTAGGAATAAAAGGTGCTGTGGGCTGAATTGTGTCACCAGAAAGGATACAATGAAGCCTTTGCCCCTGGTGCCTTGAGTGTGAATTTAATTAGAAACAGGGTTGTTAGCATGTCACTAGGTCACCCCAATCTTAGCCTCTACCATCACACATCATATAGATACATAGCTATAGCTATAGATATACAGATATGACATACATATATATATATAAAAAAACTGTGTATATCTGTCTGGCATTTTCCTCATCTTGGATGTATCTCATCCGAATGACCTCATCTCCATTTGATTACACCTGCACAGACAGACCCCAATGTCCAAGACCCTAGCAAGCCTCCACCCAAAGCTAGGGGATTGGCACAGGGGCAGAAACACTCCCTTACTCATCTCAGACTTGACTTCAGACTTCTAGCCCTGAGAACTGTGGACAAGAAGTTTCAGTTATCTTGCCTCCTAGTTTGAAGTTTGTTGCTACATCAGCTCTGAGAAACCAGTATAATGAACAAGAGAGTCAGAGGCTGGCCAGGGTCTCCGAGAAGAGATCCTGAACCTGGTACATTTCCTCCTGATCAAATAACTCAAGGTGAATGGTGATATGAAACTCCCCAGTCATACCTGGAATCCAAGGAGAGAATGGGCCCATGCATGCATCTGTGTTCATGGAACTCAGGTGACACACAGTGGAGAAGGTAACAAGGACCACTGGGGTCAGGCCTCCCCACCGGAGTGTGAATACCTCAGTCAAAAGCCACCCAACTCCCCACGGGGTCTCCACTCTCTTCGCTTACTGATGTTAGTGCAAAAATCAGAAAGCAGAATACTAAGTGAGCAACTCCAGGATGGTTCACGGGATTCGTGGGTTAGCTCTTGTTTTGGCCCACAGCTGCCAAACATGTGTTCCTCAGTCTTTCTTCATCTATCCTCCATGCTTCTCAGGTGGATGGAAGTATCCCATCCCTCCACATGTCCCCTCTGCTCTTAAGAAATGACTTCATACTGGCCACTTATGCCAATATAAGGTTGGCGTCTTGATATAATTCCCTTACAAGGACAGTCACAGAAGTGGAACTGGGGTATTCAATGTATAGTTCTGTTTAAAAACAGTCAATTAGCACAACCATGTGGAGGAAGCATTATTCAAAGGGCTTCCAGAAAGCTTTGGAAATGTCCCCCCCCCAGGGGACAACAAAACAAGCTATCTAGGTCCAATCAGCAGGTTTCTCTCAGTGACTTGAGGGTGACTATGATGTGACTGTCCTGCCCAGATAAAAATGGAGGGACAGCCAGGCCAGTGGCTCATACCTGTAATCCTAGATACTCAGGAGGCTGAGATCTGACCATTGTGGTTTGAAGCCAGCCTAGGCAGGAAAGTCCATAAGACTCCTGTCTCCAATTAACCACTAAAAAGCCAGAATTGGTGCTATGGCTCAAGTGTTAAGAGTGCTAGGTTTGAGTGAAAAAGGCCCTGGTCCTGAGTTCAAACCCCAGTACTGGCACATGCGTGTGCATGCAGGCACGCACGTGTGCACACACGCATACAGACACACAGGGATAAAGGAGCAGAGGAAAGGTTACAAAGGCTCTATCCACTGAAAACAGAAGCAGAGAGGACTATAGCCGAGCAGGAGGAGAGCAGCTACAACCTGAGAAAGCTCCTTTTTCTCATGGCCTGAGAAGATTCCCAGCTGACTTACCCCACTCACCAAGGGCAGTCAGTGTGGACAAGGGCACATAGGAGCCTGTCCAATAGCTAGCTGTCTTCCTAAGTGACAGCATTTTAGCATGCCCCATGCACTCTCGGCTGAGCAGACAATGAATCTGTTCACAGCACCAAGTTCTACAGGAAAGTAAGGTAAAAGAAAACGCAAGTATTAGCCAACATGAGCTCCCCTGCCACAAGACCCTCCTCCCCCTCAAAGCTCTAGCCCTGTTGGACCCCAGGACTGTGGGAAGGAAGGTGGCAGAGGACAGTCGCCCCATGAGGGCTGTTTCCTTTCAGCTCCACTTCTGTGCCCCCCCACAGGTCGTGATTCAGGCCATAGATGTGACAACCAAGCCACCAGTATCAAGAAATTCAAAAGCAGCCACTATTCTGCCCCAACTGGGAGCGATGAGCCAGGTAAAGCAAGAAAAGCCATCTGGGGACTCACATGTGCTTGGCTCAGAGGAGGAAAGTGAGGGGAGGTGAACCTGGCTCTGGATTTTCTGAGCTTTCTGCTTCAGCAAGGGGTCTTAATGAAGCCTAAATGGCTCATCTGCAGCCTAGATAGGCAGAGCTCCTACAGTTGTACTTAGCAGGGGCCAGACACTGCACTACAAATTAAAATCCTGTTCTTTCCCAACCGGGCAAGGCAGGAGGCCAAGGCCGCCTCTGGCCACTGCTCTATTCTTTCTTCCATTTCCCAGAGAATGGTTTTCCCTACCACACTGCTGGCTAATAAATGAGGCATCCACTCATCCTTTGATTAAGACTGTGCCTCAGTCACAAAATTGTTGTCATTGAAATGTAAGTGTGCCTATTTCTTCTGAGGCTTTCTCTGAACCCTGCATGAAGCCTTCCTCCTTCAGCAGCAAGCTGTGCAGCCTGGTCTGTATCACATGCTTCCTGGGCCACTGTGACAGCATGGCCTCCCACGTGCCTTGGTTCTCCCCAGTTCAAAAGTAGGTCAACTAGTCTCCCACTGACAGAGGCTTGTTGCCTAATTTTCCCATATGTAAATTGGGCCCTAAACATGTATCTCCAAGCTTCAGTCCAGTTGGAGATGACAGGTTTTAAAAGTCCTATTTTCCCATTTACCATAAAATTCCACTCCTGTTATGCCCAGAAGGAAGAGCTGAAGCAGTCTTTGGAGATACCTGGGCTACAGATCATAAGCCCCTGAAGAAATGTCCTTCATGTCCTCAAGACATTTCTTTGTTAAAAGGAAGAATCTAGAAGGCCCAAAAAGGGCAATAAATTAAAGAATGCTCTTCATGATGTTTGTTTGAGATTCACTCAGTAAGTATTTACTAACTAGCCACTGCGAGCCAGACATGAGCTGTAAGTTCACATATGTTTAAGTGCATGAGTGGTAGCGGCTCACTGTGTCCACTCATGCACATAGGGACTGTCAACCTGAAAGGCAAGTTGAGGTCAACTCAAAGGGCCAGTCAAGGAACATCAAGTTTACCCCATCCAAAATGATGGTCACTCATGCAGAAAACACAAATTCTAAGTGCCTAAAACAAGTACTCCCAAATGCTCTCTCTTATAGATTTTTGAAAAGAGGATATAACAAACTGGTTGTTATCATTGCATCAGTAGATAGCATAGGACACTGATTGTTCATCATGATTGTCCATAACTGATGGATAATCAATGAATTCCAGGTAATAATTGAGATAAGCAGGAAAAAGCTTATGGGGTTAGTTATTATCTTTTTTATCTGTCCCACTAGGTCTTAATGGGTTCTCATATGTTGGGCTGAGTGATTTTGTGACTTTGTACTCATGGTATTTTAAGTCTTTCATATTTCCCCTTTTTGACCAAAATCTTTCTCTGGAAAGTATTGGGATGATTGAGAGAATGTTCTCAGTAATTAAAAGCTGACGGCCCCAGGTGGCTAAGAAGGCTTATTCCTATGTAGTCATGTTCCACGTGGTAAGAAGAGAAGGAGACTGTAGTTCTGAAGCCAGGGCCAAAAAGGTAGAAAGCAAAGCCAGGTCTCATGAGAGCACTGGCCCTAAGTCACCCAAGCGTTGGTTTCTGAATCCCATCTAGTCGTTGGGCCACCATGATTAAGTTTCTCCTACAGTCTCAACATACTGGGGCACACAAAAGATCAGCAGTTTAAACCAACAACAACAACAACAACAAACAGAATAGATAACGATAGTCAGCAAATGACCAATCTTAAATCCTGACCTCAGGTGTCTCTTCTAAGACCACCAACCGTGCATAATGGTTGAGACTCTTCTGTCAGGGGTGGCTGGTACAGATGAAGGTAGAAAGGCAGGCACCAGCATTCATTAGAACGCAGCAAGGGCTAGGTCCAACTGGAACAAAGACCTGCCTCCAGGAATGGAAAGGTGAGGGGAAGCGACTTCTGTTTCCCCTGAATGGAAAAATCTCATCTTTGAAATGGGTCTGGTTAAACCAAAGGTTTAACTCTGATCAGTTCATTAAACTTCCTGCTAATTCTCCTTCGCCGGATTTTGACCAGCCATTTGCGGTTTCTTCATTGAAGATCTGAAAATCCTTGTGTCGTTGCCCCACAGAGACTCAAGTCTGTTAGGAGAAGACGAGGCCCTCGGAGATCCACCGAGGTGCGGGGCGCGGTGGAGCGGCCCAGGCCCGGCCTTGCGCAGGCGCAGTGTGTGACCACAGGATCCTCCCCATGTGGCCAGTCAGGTTCCTTCCGGTTCCAGCTCCTTCCGGTTCCTCTCTGTCCCTGGCGGGAGGCCGGAAGGCTGGTGCACCGGTGTGGGTGTCCTTGTGGCAGGGATGGATTCCTCCTGGTCTTCCTCTGGGAGCGGGGAGGGTGCGATGGACCCTGAGTTGCAGCATTTCCTCCAAGTGGAGTCGCAGAAGCAGCGCTTCCAGCAGCTGGTACACCAGATGACTGGACTTTGCTGGGAGAAGTGCATCGACAAGCCGGGGCCGAAGTTGGACAGTCGGGCCGAGGCCTGTTTTGTGAACTGTGTCGAGCGCTTCATCGACACGAGCCAGTTCATCTTGAATCGACTGGAACAGACCCAGAGGTCCAAGGCGCTCTTCTCAGAAAGCCTTTCGGACTGATCTCAGCGTTGCCTGTGCGGAAGGTAGTTCAAGAATCGAAGCCACGTGGGTGGGATGGTCCTGGCTCAGGTTGGAGGATTGGCTCTGGCCTTTTGTCATTCTCAGGACATCTTGTTATCTGAGGATGAACTAAGTCCACTTTGGAGCAGGGCAGGGATATGTCATTTTTGTTTTGGTTCTTTTAATGCCAATCTTAGGAAAGTAAATGACAGATTACTTTGAATGGAAAACTATTAGATGCATATTACTGTACAAGGAACTGTGTTTTTCTCAAGATCTGCTCAGCTACCACTTTTAACAGTGGGACTGCTTCCTGTAATTTGATCATGGAAATCACATAGTAAAACTTTGAATTCACCCTATGTGTGTGAATTCATTTCAAATTTTTAGGGAGATCTGTGTCAGAAAAGGGAGCAATGGGAAAATAATTTGTCACTTAACTGTGTTACTTACTAGTGTTTCACTGTCAGTGGAGGAGGGGTGGGGAGAGGGAGACACATGACCCACTATGAAATGTCCATAGGAATGTCCATACAATACACTTTAGCTTTCTATGTTATCTCCTTCCTTGTACTATAATTTACTTAACTATCTAATTTGGTAGATAGTTCTCATGTTATAACAAGCAAATACAGAAATTTAGTTTTAAAGAAATCTTATAGCCAGGCACCAGTGGTCCGTGCCTATAATCCTAGCTATTCAGGAGGCTGAGATTTGACAATCATGGTTTGAAGCCTGCCCAAACAGGTACAGCCAAGAGACTCTTCAGTTACTAGCAAAATCCTGGAAGTGGAGATGTGGCTCAAGTGGTAGAGCACCACCCACGAGTGGAAAAAGCTGAATGAGAACTCCACACTCTGAGAAGAAAGAAAAAATAAATCTAACAAATGAACATAATTCTTCCACAAGTGAAAAAAATTTGTTAAAGTTCTTTCTATCTTTTATATGAACATGTTTAGAAACATAACACTGCAGGATTATTGGTGCTATCAAAAAAGCTTCCAAAAAGGCATTAAAATAAGGCTATTTCACTGTAGACAAGACTTAAAATAGCTCTAGTTAACGATCTAATGACCAGCCACAGTTGAAAGATTTGGCTCTTTTGAATACAAAATTTTGTCACTAGAATTATGGTTGATAAATATACAAAGATAGAATCCTATATTAATTAACAGTATATAATTAACACTATATTAATAACATTTATAGAAGTATAAATCTAACATGTATCCTCTGTACCTCCAGGTACCCTTTGGAGATCCTAAAGTTAATTCTATATGTAAAAACAATTTTAGAATTTGATTTGGAGATGTTTATTGAAAATATAAGCAAGTTTAAGATACTTGATCAGGCATGATCTTGGCTGATTGTTTAATCAAAGCATAACTATCCTTAGAAACTGTCTTTGGGGCTGGGAAGGTAGCTCAGTGGTAGAGTGCTTGCCTTGCATACATGAAGCCCTGGGGTCGATTGCTCAGCACCACATAAAGCAGAAAAAGCCAGAAGTGGTGCTGTGGCACAAGGGGTAGAGCGCTAGCCTTGAGCTGAAGAGCTGAGGGACAGCACCCAGGCCCAGAGTTCAGGCCCCACGACTGACAAAAATAAAAAAAGAAACTCTCTTTGCTTAAAAAACAAAACAAAAAAACAAGATTTCTCCCTTGGGCCCAGAGTGGAAGCATGGGATTGCAGTCTTTATTTGCATCTGTCTTCTTTGTCTTAGTGCCTCAGATCAGACTCCTGTTTAACTCTCTACATAAGCATGTTCACTCATCCAAGCAGTGTCTATAAACAGGATACTTAACCTTTTGCAGCCTATTTCAAGGCCGAAGGCCCAGAGAATAACTGAAGTTCCATTGCTTTTTCTATGTCCTGTTCCAGAGCCCCCAAAAGCCACCTGAAACTCTCCTATCATTGTCATAAACCTGCCATCACCAATGATTCCAGTGGCAGCAGAGCCTTGCAGACAGATCACTCCATGACAGCCCGTCAAGCAGAAACGATCAGCTAATGGGAACCAGAATGTCCTTTCAAGCAATAAGGACTTCTTCAAGCCCCCTTGCAGCAGAACCAGAACTGAGATAATGATCAGTAAAACCACTGTTTGCCCAAGATTGCTTAATTATGAAAATTTCCTGCCCCTTGCCCCAATTCCTCTGTTTAAATCTAATATTCTTGTCATTACTGTAAAGATAGGTTTGGGTGGGGGGAAGTCATTGCATCCATTTATCTGTACTTCCCAACATGGCCTTGGTGAATAAATCTCTCTCTGTTCTTCACCACTACTTTTTTTTTTTCATTAATTGGTGTATTGGGATGGGATGAGTGGCCAAGTTTAGTCTAGACTCCAGGAACCACGCTTTTGCTAGGTGCCAGTGGCTCACACCTTTTATCCTAGCCTCTCAGGAGGCTGAGATCTGAGGAGCACTGTTTGAAGCCAGTCAAGGCAGGAATTATTATGAGACTGTTATCTCAAATTAACCACCGAAAAGCCAGAATTGAAGCTGTGTTTCAAGTGGTACAGTGTCAGCCTTGAGCACAAAACAGGGACAGCATCCAGGCCCTGAATTCAAGTCCAGTTCTGGCACACACACAAAGCAGCAATATAAATAAAAGGCAAGGCAAATGAACCAAGTTTGCAGTCAGTGAAAACTTAGCTATTTTAGGATTGAGAAGACTCACCTCATGACTTCATAAATGAACTACAAGCACAAGGATTCTTGGACAGGAGTCATGACCCCAGTGGGAAAGCAGCTGCCTAGCAAGGACCTGAGTTCAAACTCCAGTACTACCACTTTAAAAAAAAGACATAGGGCTGGGAAGGTGGCTCAGTGGTAGAGCATGCATGAGGCCCGGGATTCGATTCCTCAGCACCACATAAGAAAAAAGAAAAAAGCCGGAAGTGGCGCTGTGGCTCAAGTGGTAGAGCACTAGCCTTGAGCTGAAGAGCTGAGGGACAGCGCCCAGGCCCAGAGTTCAGGCCCCATGACTAGACGCAAAAATAAATAAATAATAAAAAAGAGGTAATATCCTAGGCCTCCTGATTTCAAAAGTGGAAAAATATTTTACTTCTATTAATAGGCAGGGCTGGGAAGGTGGCTCAGTGGTAGAGTGCTTGCCTTGCATGCATGAAGCCCTAAGGTCGATTCCTCAGCACCACATAAGCAGAAAAAGCTGGAAGTGGCACTATGCCTCAAGTGGTAGAGTGCTATCCTTAAGCTGAGGGACAGTGCCCAGGTCCAGAGTTCAGGCCCCATGACCACCACCAACAACAACAAAAAACCCTGTTAATAGGCACCAATAGTTCATGCCTATAATTCCAGCTACTGGAGGCAGAGTTGTGATTTGAAGTCAGCTCAGGCAGAAAGTCCTGAAGATTCTTATCTCCAGTTAACCACCAAGGCTTTTATTGGAGTCCCTTATCTTTACAGCACTCTAGAAAGCTGATGTCCTAGGTCATAATGATCCTACACTTCCAGAGTAGCCTAGAGGTGCTTAAAACAGAGTTGTAAAGGCAGTATGAAGAAGTTCGACAATTCCTGGGGAAATGGCAGGGCTGAAGATGCGGGTGCAGCCGGTGAGGATGGAGCTTCAGGAGTGCAGCCATCATTCTGATTCTCGTGGCTGCCTTGGACTCAGGAGCCTGGGAGGCAACAGCAGTGTCCTCACTTCAGCTTGGTCATACTTGATCTGGGACGGTCTCAGGGCAGCTGCTGCTGCAGTGGGTCACAGTAGAAGTGACTGACAGCCGTCAATCAAGGAGTCTTAAGGGCTTGTTCCATACAGCTTTGCTTATTTAAATGCATCACATAGGTGTTTATAATAAAGACCTAGCATAAAATGGAACACACTTGTAATCCCAACTACTACCCAGGAGGCAGGAGAATCTCCAGTTGAAGGCCAGCCTGGGAAAAGTTAGCATGACCCAATCTCAGGAACAAAATGCAAACCAAAGGACTGGGGGGATAGCTCAAGTGGTAGAGAACTTTAAGCCCAGGCCTTGGGATCAATCCCCAGCACTGAAAATAAATAATGAACAAAATTCTTCTCAGGTAAGCCTTATCTAACAGTGCTTCAATCCCAAACAAGTTCTTCTTAGGGGGAGTTAGGTCCTTCTGATTGTTTCAATTTTTCTTCCCAAGTCCTTCTAGAAGAAGTCGCAATTTAATGAAATCTTTTCCCCCCGTTTAGTCAATAAAGGTGATTTACGCTCCTTTCATGTTCAAGGCACCTTGCTGGCCATAGTCCAGCCAAGGGGAAAGCTCGCCCTTGCTTCAGGCTGGAGGACAAGATGTGAGCCTGTCACATTAACCAGGAATGCAAGGGAAATGCCAAGTGAGAGGGCCATACCAGAAAGACAGTGGGCAAAGCTTTGACAAGAAAGTACCCACACAGAGAGTCAGAAGCAACTACTAGGGAGATCCTGAGCTCAATCCTCAACCTGAGCACCCTTTCACCATCCACTGTGCAGATGGACTTCAGATGATGAGTTCACAGCATGGAAATGTGAACACTCAACAAAATTAGGTGTGTCTGGATTTCTGTTAGACCCAGGCTCTCAGAAGGGGAAACTGTCCTTCCTCAGGGCCATACACGGTGCCTAGCTCCAGAACCAGGAACTTTTATGAATATGAGGTACACACATTTTCTTCTTTCTAAATGTTTCCTTTTGCAAGGGTTCGTTCAGTCTTAAAGAGATATGGCAGGGTGCTGGATACACAGCCCCAAATGTAGCACATTTGACCTTCAAGAATACAGTAGAAGAGCTGGGAAGGTGGCTCAGTGGTAGAGTGCTTGCCTCACATGCATAAGCCCCTGGGTTCAATTCCTCAGCACCACATAAGCAGAAAAAAAAGAATACAGTAGAGTTGGGCGCCTGTAATCCTAGCTACTCAGGAGGCTGAGATCTGAGGATCGCTGTTCAAAGCCAGCCCAGGCAAGAAAGTCTGTGAGACTCTTATCTCCAATAAACCACCAGAAAACTGGAAATGGCGCTGTGGCTCAAGTGGTAGAGCGCTAGCCTGGAGCTGAAGAGTTGAGGGACAGCGCCCAGGCCCAGAGTTCATGCCTCATGACAAAAAACAAAACAAAAAAAAAAACTTGTCAGGTAATTAAAATGTTATTTAACTATAAAATGGTTAACAAATACATTTCTTCTACATGCATCTACAAACAGCTTCACTCTAATAATTATTCAAAATAGTTTACAAATATGTTCAGCCTCAAATGAACATTCCTAAAATAAATGCCTTCTCTGAAAATACAAATACTAGTGGAACTGAAGTTAGTCATGAAATATCACAACCGCCTCAACTTCCTCAGACTAATTACCTAGAATTCTAAAGCTTAAAACCAAAATAAATCAAAATCTACTGTAATAGTCTACCTTGAACTACTAAGACTTCCTTTTTTTTTTTTTTTTTTGCCCATCCTGGGCTTGAACTCAGGGCCTGGGCACTGTCCCTGAGCTTCTTTTACTCAAGGTTAGCACTCTACCATTTGAGCCACAACACCATTTCTGACTTTATCTGATTATTTGGTACCGAGGAATCAAACCCAGAGCTTCATGTGGCACTCTACCACTAAGCCACATTCCCAGCCCCTACTAATACTTTCATCTCACCTCTGTCAGTGAGGCTACAAACAAAAATGAACTTTTATATAGTTGATAGGAATGTAAACTCATAACTTTTACAGACCTCAGTATGGAGGGTCCTTTAAAAAGAAAGTAGATCTACCCTATAACTTCCTGATATCCTGTTATCTGACCCTTGTAACATTCCCTTTGATCTGTTTCTGAAACTGACCCTTTAAAATTTAGGGATAGAAAACACACCTTCAGTTTAATTGTGTCTGCTGATTAAACTCATTCCTTGCCCTCAGGAGCAAAAATATTGTTGCATGAGCAACTCTTCATCCATCCTCTAGACGGAACTGGCATTACATAACAAAAATTAGCAGTTATGATAGACTTTAGATCATTTTGGTCAGTTTATTCGGAACTGTCTTATAAAAGACAAGAAAATGAAACAAAAGAAGAAAGAAAATGCATCTTAGTAGGCCTAAATACTGTTTCATGGAATGTTCTCCAGAGTTGTATATGTGTTCTTTCTGAGTCACAACAGAATCTGGTCTAATCCTTTTCATTTGTAGAGCAGAAAATGCAGGAACAGTGATGCTAAACAGAGCATGTGAACAAGAATGTGACACAGGCCTCCAGTCCAATGTGCCTTCCCATGTCCATCTTCATGCGTCTGCTGTGGCCCTGGTCAAAGTCCCGGCGACCGGCCATGTGTTCACAGCCCTGTATTGTTCTGAGTGAAGGGTGTCACAATCCTTGTTCCTTACCCTCAGAAGGAGCCAGACTAGAAAAGGCACTTCTTACCGTCCACTGTGCTTACCTAAGGGCAGCTCATTTGACCTTGCCTGCTTTGGGGTCAACCAGGAATAGTACAAACCTAGAAATCTAAAAGAAGAATGGGGAAAGGGCCTGTGGTTTGACATTTTTCAGAACTTTTTTCTTGTGTGTGTGTGTGTGTGTGTGTGTGTGTGTGTGTGTGTGTGTTTCCAGATTGCTCTTCATGTGTACAGCTCTAGAAAGGAAGCACTAAAAATAGAAGAGTCAGCAGAGAAGAGGGGTGGCGAGAGAGACAGGAGGTAAGAACACCTGCCGGTCTCTAAATCTAGGGCCTGGCTGGAGTTTCTCAGGGGAAGTTCCAGGTTCCAGCCATTCTCATCCCACCAGAAACTTGCCTAGCCTCTTCTTAACCCCATCAGAAGCCCAAGGTCTCAGCTCTTCACCTAGCCTGAAGCCCCAAAAGATACTCCTGGGAGGAAGCACGCGTTTGCAGGCTGAGATCTGATTTCAGGAGCCTGCCAGAGCCAGCAGTACCTGAAAGCACACATTAGGGCAGGTGCGCCTCCAACCAGCTGTGCCTTCCAGGGGCTTAAAACACAGCCCAAGCCACACCCCCACCCCACAGACCCCAGAAACCAGTCTGATGTCTCATTCTAGCAAGTAGAAGGAGAGGAATATCAGGTCTCGCTGTGTGTGCACAGGATCTGTTTATTTGCCTTACAGTGCAGGTTTCTTGGGGACCACCTTTGGAAGGAAGAAAAGGTCAGAGGTCATTAGTGGGAGGGACTAGATGCTCTTTTCCTTCCTACTCAACCCCTGTGTGTTCCCTACCTCAGCAAGCACCGCCTACCTTTTACCTCCAGCTTATGCAGTGAGTGCTGCCTGCCACCAGGTCCCACTTCTCTCCTGCTCCAGGTGAGAGGGAGTCAGTGGGAGGGACTCCATACTAAGGTGGTGGGAGCTGAGGGAGGCCCAGGCAAATGTGAGGAGCCAAATTATCCAACTCATGTGTCCGAAGCTGAGTTGTTTGAATCCATAGACTGATCCTGCTTGTCTAACATTCTCAAAAGATATCCATGTGACAGAGGGTCCCATCTACTTGGCTTGATGCTGAAGTACAATATACATACCCTAGAACAGTCCCCTTTCTAGTGTGAGTTTTTAGTAAATATGGTTTTTAGTAAATATACAAATGTGAGCCTTTCACCACAATCCAGTTCTAGAACATTCTTATCTCCCCAAAGATTCCTTGGGTCCACTTAACAGTTACTTCCCATCCTGTCCCAGCCCCAAACAAACCTCCAGCCTAATCTATCCATACAGATTTGTCTTTTCTGGACGTCTTGTGTGGATAGAATCAGCCTCTGATGTCTGGCTCCATTCTTGAAATTCATGATGATGATGTAGTGTACTGATATCAATAGTTAATTTCTTTTTGCTGCTGCATGCTAGTCCCAGATCCTGGATTTTTATCAAGAGAAAGGAAAGCTAAACCATTCTTCCCATTCAGGGACACTACTGGTGGGGCATTTGTCCTATCGAGGTCACTGTGTGCAGGAGACTGAGAGCTGGATCTTTATGTCAGAAAGACATGAAAAGCATGCTAATATACTCTATGGCAAAATTCAAAAGGATCTCAATGAGCTAGAATGACTACACAATTTCACACTTCCACCAACAATTCAGAAGGGCTCCAATTTTCTGCATCCTGATCAGCACTTATTTTGTTTTATTTTGTAATAGCCATGTTAAAGATTATGACAGCCATTGACTTTTCTGTATTACTCTTGTCCATAATCATCTTGCAAAACTCCCACAGTAGATTTCCATTTGATGTCTTAGATTTTCTAGGTCTGTCATCTGCAGGTGGCCACTTCTTCTTACTTTAGTATCCATGCCTTTTAGCTTTTTTTTTTTTTTTCACACAACATTGGCACTCGCCTACATTCCAAGATGGGAGAAAAGCTGCATTGGTGGTTATCCCTGCTCGTATATTTTTACTCTTAAGTATCATGATTTGCACAGGGGTCTGCAGGTGCTCTTGCCAAGTTGGGAATAAGGCCTTCTGTGCCTGGACTGCTAAGAACTTTATCAATAGCATTCAACTTTACCAAATGTTTTTGGGAGTGTCCGCAGAGTTGACATAGAGCTCAATGCAGTGAATGAAGTCATAAAGTGTTTAGTCCCTAGATCTGGTGAATTAGGACTCCAGCACCCATAGTGGGTGATGGCTGAAGAAAGAAAATAAGATGTAATAAGGGGCTGGGAAGGTGGCTCCGTGGTAGAGCACTTGCCTTGCATGCATGAGGCCCTGGGTTCGATTCCTCAGCACCACATAAGCAGAAAAAAAAGCCGGAAGTGGCACTGTGGCTCAAGTGATAGAGTGCTAGCCTTGAGCTGAAGAGCTGAGGACAGCACCAGGCCCAGAGTTCAGGCCCCACAACTGGACCAAAAAAAAAAAAAAAGATGTAATAAGATGGAGAAAAGTACATTCATTGAAATGAAACTTGTGAAGAATTCTGGGTAGGTTTGAAAGAAATGATTTGATAAATAGCTTGAAATATTTGAACTTCCTATCCTTGTCCTAGGCTGAGAGCCCTCAGAGTTGAGATGGGCAAGACTTGGCAGGAGCTGGAGCTGTTTGGAATACAGAGGAAAGGAAGCAAAAGAGAAGCCAAAGAGAGTTGGCCAAGCTTAAGAGGAAAGAAGGAAAGAAAAGGAACAAACTTATGGCATGGGAGCCACCTAAGCCACAGAAGATCTTTGACAGAAATCTGAATGGGTCTGTGGGTGGTTTGCCATGGCCTATGCATGATTCCCTGTGAATCTGCGCTTCTGTGCAATAGGACCTGCTGGGGAGCAGCAGGAAAAGCCTAGTGCTGTTGCCAGGTGGAAGATGTCATACAGGTACATGAGTTGGAGATGAGGACAACTGGCTTCAGCATGCACAAAAGTGGTGTTGGAAGTGGAAGCCCCTTATAACTAAGCCACCTGGGTACTGAAAGATGACGAAGTTGGGAGACAAAGTCTAGAGGAGGGAATCCACAACTAGAACACAGTGGGTCCATGAACCTAAGTGGGAAATATTTACACCTTTGTTTTTACTCACTTCAAGATTCTATTTGAGCGATCCCTCTTAGGCAAAGTCTCAGAGTTTCAGAGTTTTAGCCTAGAACTCAGAAACTTCCTGCCTCAGCCTCACTCCTGCTGGGATTACAGGCATGCCTGGCTGAGGAATTCCATAGGTCATGAACGACTAAGGTCAACCAGTTCATTTTTTTCCTATACCAATAGAAATAACCTTCCACTCTTTAGTTATTGCTAATATTTCAAAATATTATTTATGCCAGGTACAAGTGGATCACATTTGTAATCGTAGATACTCAGGAGGCTGAGATCTGAAGATCACAGTTGAAGCCAGCTTAGACAACAAAGTGTGTGAGACTCTTATTTCTAATTAATCAACAAAAAGCCAGAAGTAGAGCTGTGGTTCAAGTGGTAGAGTCTAGTCCTGAGAGAAAAAAATTGACAGCACCTAGGCCCCAAGTTCAGGCCCAGTTCTAGTTCATGAACACACATGCACACCCAAACTATGCTCAAAGCAAGTTCAAAATCACATGGACAGAGACCCATCTTCCTCGGTATTAGAAAGGGTGTTGTAGTGCTTATTGTGGTACTGTGTGTCCCTTCTGAATCTTTGCTTTTGATATTCAAGCCAGCAAACATTTACTGAACACATTCATTCTCTGTGCCAATCCTTGGCAGCCCAGGGCAGGTCCAAAGATGAACAAGGCAGAAATCCCACATCCATGAACTTGGAGAGTGGGGAGTGGGGGGTGGGGCAGGGGAGGCACCAGCTGAGGAAGACAATAAGGGTGTACTGAGAGCACTCAGGGGAGGGGGGCAGTCAGGCAGGGTTTCTCACAGGAAGTGACATTTTAACTGGCTTTTTCGGGATATATTCAGAAGAGTGCACAAGGACATAGGACTTTCCATTAACCAGAAAAATCCCTTGTCAAGAACAGTTGAGTTCAGAGAAGCCCAAAGCAGAAAGTTCCCCATACACGCCTGGTGGGGCCGAAACAGGAAACTACCCAGGAGCCCTCTGCAGACGGTCGGGGATTCCCAGCTCCCCAGGATATGTGAACATTTTCACAGGAAATCTCTAGGTGCAGCTCCCGTCTGGTCCCATCCCCTTCAGAGTGGAAAGCTCCTGTGATCACAGAGCTTTGTGCCCTCATGGATCGGAAGGACCTGGGCCTGGTCCAGATTGGCTTCCTCCAGAGGATGTGTTGGCTGCAGGAAGACACAAATGGACTGGACAGGCCCTGGACAGGCCACGGTTCTCTGTGTGTGGCATGTGTGTCTCCAAATGGTCATAATGTCTGCTTTCTACATAACCCAGAAAGGACTACCCATCTCCCAGCACTGAGCAGGTAGAATGCCCCACAGCTGGGCTCGTTAGTTGTGAATAGTTCTGTCCACTCTCAGAACTTTGAGGTATCATCCAAGGTAACTGTTTTAGCAAGGGAACTGTCCGGTTGGCCTGGATTAGGGATACCTTTCCCCAGAGTGTGATCCAAACTGGAAGAATGAGTCCCATACTAGTGGGGTTGATATCTTCCCTAAAACCTGCTGTCTTTGAGCTCACAGTGAAAAGGTTATCACCTTCCAAGGCCTGACATAGTTGGTCCCTGATCAAAAGTAGAATATTCACCAGGTGCCAGTGGCTCATGCCTGTAATCCTAGTTAGTCAAGAGATCTGAAGATCATGGTTCAAAGCCAGCCTGGGTAGTAAAGTCCATGAGATCCTGATCTCCAATGAACCACCAGAAAACCAGAAGGGGCGCTGTGGCTCAAGTGGTAGAGCGCTAGCCTTGAGCTAAAGAGCTCAGGGACAGTGCTCAGGCCCAGAGTTCAAGCCCCACAATTGACCAAACCAAACCAAACCAAACAAAAAGCAGAATATTCCTACAATATCATCCCTTTACTCCCTCTCCCCAGTTCAAATGCAGAAGTCCTAATCCCCAGAACTTCAGAATATGACTGGAGTTGAAGATGGAACCTTTAGAGAGGGAAGGAAAAAAAGTTAGGTCTTGTGAGTAGACCCACTTCCAGGACTGGTGCCCGTAGTAACAAGAGGAGATTGCAGGGACATGGGTGGTCACAGAGACCATGAGGAAATTGCTGTCTGCAAGCTGAGAAGAGAGGCTCAGGGCAACTTGTCCTGCTAAGGCCTGATCTGGGAAGTCCAGCTTCCAACTGCAAGGAAATATCTTCCTGTGACTTAGACTCTCAGGAGGTGGCACTTCATTACTCTATCCTAATTGGACTAATGTTCAATGAATGCTTGCTTGCTTTCCTCCCTGCCTATCTTTCTTCTTTCTGCTATGGGGGTTGGACCCAGGGCCCCTCGCATGCTACGCAAACACTCTACCACTGAGTTGTACCTCCAGCCCTCAGTTAACACCCACATTTTGTCACTATAGACAATGTACACACAGATACTGTCTAGCAGTCATAGGTCAGAAAGGCTCTGTGACTCCAGATTTGGTTATCAGGTGACCCACTCGCCTACTTGGGAAGAAGAGTGAGGTTTCAAAGTGCGGGCTTCCCACAGCCTGAGCACTGCCTGCTGACGTCAGTGGCTACTTGACAGTAAGTAGGGTTTGCTGAGACAAGCTTTACATCCAGAGAACCACAGGCCTGCCTCAGGTTAAACAGCTCATGGCGTCAGGGAGATGAGTGGGCTTTTGATGTTACACACACACACACACACACACACACACACACATACACACCCCTACTTAAGCCACATCTTGATCTTTTACTGGGCTTATTGGAAATGTGTCTGACTTTCTAGCACAAAGAGAATAATAAAAGTAAGTCAACTTCGAGGTTTCATCGGGTCTTTACAATTTAAGAGGATTTTTCGCATTTGCTGAACATGCACAGAAAACTCGGGGAAGACAGGCAGCCTTCTTGAGCTTGAGTTCCCCTCCTCCCCCCGCCCCACGCATGCGCAGAAAGTCCTGCCACCCGGCTGCCTTCCAAAATAAGAGACTGATGACCAACAAAAACCTAGATTGCTACCACAAATTCTTCTACTGGGGTCTCCCACAGTCACGCCCCTAGAGTGTGACTTCACTCCTGGGTACGCGCTCTGGCAGACAAGGGAGTGCAGGCTGTCTGTCACCTGGCAAAGACGTTTCCCTTTCTGGGCTTCAGTTTCATCACCTGCAAGATAAAAATAGTCACAGCAGCCCCTGCAGGACCGGTGAGAGGCCTAAAGGTGCATTGTTCACAAGGACTGTGTCTGGGGTGCCATGACTACTAAGTGTCCCTTCCTATCTGACGTCCATCCACACGATGACTGTGGCTTCTTCTGTTCCCCAGTCTCACCTACACGATACTGCACACACCAAGATCGGAATCATGCACTAGTGACTTCATTTCTTGGTCTCCCCAATCCCATATATCACTCACCAGTGTTGTGGCCAGCTGGGACAGTCTGTGATGGATGGAAATTGTAACGCTATTTTTTTCTGACTTTGAAAGCAACTCATTCTCCTTGAATGTAGTGAATTAAGTGTATGCAATCATATATATTGTACAACGTCACTATATGGTCCATATTGTAGTTTTTCCTTCCAGTGCATACGGATCCAGGTCTGTCCTCGTCCACAGGTAGTTAGCAGCAAGATTGTAATGCTTCTATTGTCTCCAAGAAATGACCAGCACAGCTCTCTTGGTGGCAGCTTCTCTCTCAGCACATGAAGTATTGCAACATAACTGGTTCCTGGCTGACACCCAGACCACACCAATAGTCTGATCTGTATTCACACCACAACTGAAAAAGCTGTCTGATGCTTCAAGCTTCACATCTGCAATGCAGCCTGTTTAGCTGGGCATATAACTCAGAGACAGGAATGCCTCTGGGTGCCTTGGCATCTTGTCTTCACTCTGTTATCTGGACAGAGAAATATAGTGGTTGGGTTTTATTCTTGCTGAGTAGAAGCTGGTTTGCCTCCTGTCAGATCCTCAGCTCAGATCACGAGAGGGCAGGTATTTGGAGTTCATGGCTGCCCAGTGGTTCTCAGTCTTCACTCCCTCACATCAGCCAGGGCAGCTAACAAGGAGGTTTGGTGGACTTGCCAGTTGGGACAAATTAATCTAATCCAGACGATTTTTAGAAAATATTGTAAAAACTCTTCTGGTCTCATGTAGGACATTTAAAGTCTAATAGGGTTCTTGTGCACCTGTGCATTTAAGGTCCTTTGTGAACTCTCACCCTACAAGTGTGAATAGAGTCCTGGCTCTGGCTCTTGTGTCAGGCTAGGAGTTCACAATTTTCTTCCTGATCTTCCAGCTCCTCTGCATCTCTTAGTGACACCAGCTACATGTCAAATGCAGGTAAGGGGCATGTAGTGCACATGTGTGCATGTGTGAAAGATGTGTGATGTGTACCTCTGCACAGGAACGGAAAGGGGGAGCCTCTCAAACTCAGACATGCACAGGTTCTTCTTGGCTAGGTCCAACTTTCAACAATGTTTTGGTTCAGAGACTATTTGCACGTGTGTGTGTGTGTGTGTGTGTGTGTGTGCAAAAACAGAGGCTCTAGTATAGACCACAGACCACTAGGCACCAGGAGAACAGCCTTTAGCTGTGTGCAAAATGTCTTCCCTGACTGAAAGGGCCAAATTCTTTCATATCATTTAGGCTCGTGCTACGCCTCCTGGTGGTGGACAGAGAACATGACAGGATGAATGGTACAGGGACAATGCAGATTTTTCTTGATGTACCTATCAGTCCTGTTATCACTGCTACTGAACGTTCTTTCAGCTGCATATTCTTATTCACTAATATAATATTACCATGTATCCTAACAATATGCTATGTAAACCTCTTATAAGTCCTATATCATGCAATATTTATAGCAACCCCAACTGGGTGCTGGTGGCTCACGCCTATAATCCTAGCTACTTAGGAGGCTGAGATGTGAGGATCACACTTCAAAGCCATCCCAAGCAAGAACATCTGTGAGACTCTTATCTCCAATTAACCACCAGGAAACCAGAAGTGGCGCTGTGGCTAAAGTGGTAGAGTGCTTGTCTTGAATTGAGCTCAGGGACAGCGCCCAGGTCTAGAGTTCAAGCACAACTGACAAGAAAAAAAAAAAAGCAACCCACTGTGTGACAATTGTTAACATTGCTATTTATAGAGTACAAGTTACTACTCAGAGAGGTTGAGTACATGTCCTGAGTCACACGGCTCATAGGAAACAGGCCAGAACTTTACCCCAGGCCTACCCCCACGCTCTTAACCATTTATTACACGATTCCTCTTTTTTTTTTTTTTTCCAGTCATGGGGCCTGAACTCTGGGCCTGGGCACTGTCCCCCAGCTCTTTAGCTCAAGGCTAGAGCTCTACTGCTTGAACTACAGCACCACTTTCAGCATTTTTCTGTTTATGTGGTGCTGAGGAAACAAACCCAGGGCCTCATGCATGCAAGACAAGCTCTCTATCACTGAGCCACCTTCCCAGCCTCTATTACACGATGCTTGTACAAGCCAACAGAGCATTGCTTCTCAAAAGTGAGTTCATGAAGGCTTCAATTTGAGAAACTACATTCATAAAACACGGTAAGGTCAGGTAAGCCAGGTACAAGGATAGTTGTTTGGGTTTTTTTTTAACTGTATTTTTTTGTCTTTTCTTTTTCGGTACTGGGGATCGAACCCAGGACGTCGCACTTGCTAGGCAAGCGCTTTGCCACTGAGCTACATCCCAGCCCCAGGTACAAGGATAGTGACACGAACATAGCCCAGAGCATACAGGACACACGGTGTCCCCGGAGGGCATCTTCCAGTGGATCCAGAGCAAACTTAGTCACTGTTTTTGAAAGATCCTCACCAAAAAGAACTAAATTTAATTCTCAAGAGACATGCAACAAGGCACTGCCTCTCTCTTTCAATTCCAAGAAGCAGTTTGAATGGACCCCAGTAGGATATATATCCAAGATACACATAAAGAACTCCCTGCCAGAAAGCCATGGGCCAAATGAACAAATGCATCAAAACTAGATTCATGACATTGTAATTCAAAAATATTACCCAACACTGTCAGCCTATTGTGACCGGATCAAAATTCAGAAGGGGCATAAGGCCGCACACCCCTCCCGCTGATCTGAGCAGTAGCAACTGCTATGCCCAGCATTCTGTGTGTCCTTGCAGGATGGTTTGTACATATGTGAACCTGGGCATGCACAGGTTTAGGGCTGTAGTTTAGTGGTAAAACACTTGCCTAGCATGGACAGGGCCCTGGGTTCAATCCCCAGCAACACACATACTTCCTTATCAAGGTAGAACTTGCCTTGAACAAATTTGTGTGCTTTTTCTCATGCTAATCTGTTTTTTGTTACCCAGATCCTAGCAGAGAACCTAAAAGATTAGACAAAAATATGTGGTCTTTCTTCCCTATGGTAATTCATCCATCTTTTCTCTGTGCACCGTCCCCTCCTCCCATTCCCCCCCCCCCCCGTCTTTTATAGATGCCTCTTGTTTCATTATAGAGATGTACCATGTAGACCTTTCGGTTGTTTCTAGTTTTCATCAAGCAATGGAGCAATTAACTACCTTTCATGAAAGTAATGTAATTAATTACCTCTCACTGGCATGTGTACAAGTATAGCTGTAGGATGAAGAAGCAGATTGCAAAGCGAATGTGCGTTGGAGTTTTGATAAATATTATCAGAATGACTTCCAGTTTGGACCAATTCACACTCCCTCTGAGAGTATATGTATGTCTACTCTCACACATTGTTGTCTACACTGAATTGTCCAATGCTGTGATTGGTGTCAATCGAATACATGAAAATGGCATCCCAAGCACCAGTGGCTCACACCTGTAAGCCTAGCTACTCAGGAAGTTCACAGTTCAAAGCCAGCCCAGGCAGGAGAGTCCATAAGACTTTCATCTCCAATTAATTACCAAAAAACAAAAAATGGAGCCATGGCTCAAATGGTAGAATGTTATCCTTGAGCATAAAGGTTCAATGACAGTGTTCAGGCTCTGAGTTCAAGGACTGGCATACACAGACACACAGCTACACAGACACACACACACATACACACATACACACACACACACACACACACACACACACATGTGTCATCCCCAGTATATATTTTTTCTTTTTTCTTTTTTGCAGGGCTGAGGATCAGACTCAGAGTTTTAGGCATACAAGCAAGCACTCTACCACTGAACTACACCTGCAACCCCTATTCATATAAAAGTAAGATTGAACATATTTTTTGTGTCAGAGCCTTTTGGGTTTTCTGTCTGTAAACTGTTAAGTCATTTCTCTTGGCCATTTTGATTTTTTTTTCTTTCTGCACTCAGGCCTGGGTGTTGTCCCTGAGCTCTTTTGCTCAAGTTTAGCACTCTACCACTCTGAGCCACCGTGCCACTTCTGATGATTACTTGGAGATAAGAGTCCTGCGTGGACTGGCTTTGAACCACGAAGCTCAGCCTCCTGAGTACCTAGGATTACAGGTGTGAGCCACCAGTTTCTGATGATGATGATGATGATGATGATTTAGTTTAGTTACAATTATGAGTACAATGCTTCTTGGTCAATCTTACCCCTTCTTTTGTTCTCCTTGTTCTTGTTTTTCTTATTGGCTTATACATCTCTTCCCTTGTTTTGAAAGTGATAATTTATAGGAGAGTTTATGAGGCACAGAATATACTTTGTTTTTGTTTTTTTGTGTTTTATTTTGTGCTGGTACTGGGGTTTGTACTCAGGGCCTGGCATTATCCCTGAGCTTTTCCACTCAGGGTGGGAATCTACCAGTTGAGCTGCAGCTCCATTTCCAGCCTTTTCATGGTTAATTGGAGATAAGAGTCTCATGGGCTTTTCTGCCTGGTCTGACTTTGATCCTCGATCCTCAGATCTCAGCTTCCTGAGTAACTAGGATTACAGGCATGAGCCACCTGTGCCCAATCAGAATATACTTTTAATAGGCTAAAAACAGGTCATCACTAGGGAAACAATGACCTGTAGAGTTCTTTATGTGTTAAGGAAATCAAGATTTTTGCATAGGATATACTATGGTAAAATAAAAATTGCCTGTCATTGTAGTAGATTTTTTCTTTCCTTTTATGAGCAGTTGGTTGTAATGGTATAATTGGATGCATAGGCAATTTTCTTATTTCTGGGAACTCAATTAAGACTTTGTGCTAAGCTGTCCGACATGTAACTTTTAGGTTAAATACTAAACTCTTGTGGTGTTGTTTTCTTTCCCTGAGATAGTATTTTAGTTGTAATGTTGCCACTATCTGGCATTTGACCATTCACGTGGTCACTCTCTTCCCAGCCAATGGGGAGTAATCTGCAGGCTCCACCAGAATGCCCAAAGGAGTCCTGTCTTCTGGCCTGCAGTAGTGCACTGTGTTCACAAGGGGGCACTAGAGTACCTCAACAAAGCACAGAAGTAAATACACATTTTCTGTATGTCCCTCCCTGGTAGATACAGAAATGTCCTCTAAATTCATATTATTTTTAGAATATTAATAATGTATGCACTGTGATCAGAATGTGAAAATATTTTCAAGCCTATTCTCTTATTTACTTGTTGACTTAAAATTTCCTTGCCATTTTTTAAATGCATGAACAGTTGGTAGTAAGGTTATTTTTAAGCTGCGTCCTACAGCTGGAATTACTTTGTAATTTTTATGTTCTATAGGAAATTAGGAAATGAGCATAAAAATGGAGATGACTATAAAGAATAGCTTGGGAGTGAGTGATTAGCTCAGTGGTACCACATGTGTTTATGCTGCTGGGTTTGATCCCTAGAACCCTACTCTGAAAAGACTCTAACAGCTCGCTATCTATAGTATAGACATGGCGGCAAGGGTGGCTTCCATGTTGTACAGGAAGAGGGGAGTCATGGAGGACCTAGCCCAGTCCAAGGAGAGCATTGTTTGCAATTCGTGAGCTTTGCATTAGTATGGCAGAAGATTCAAGGCAACTAGCTTAACAAAAACACATGGTTGATTTCACTCCGTTTCAGAAGTTCAAGTCCAAGATCAGTTGGTACAGTTGATTAAGGTTTCTGATAAGGACAGCAGGTGGCAATGCAGAAGCTTGTGTCAAGAGTCGTCACATTGGGAACCAGGAGCAGAGCGGGAAGGAGGGAGAGGACTCCCACCAGCCCCACTGCTTGTTAATATTATTCGCTTTGCTTTGACAGTACTGGAGATTGAACCCAGACCTTGCATATGCCAAGCCAGTGCTCTACCACTCAACTAGATTCCCAACCCCTCACTCGTTATCTGAGTGTGCATCTATATGTTGTTTCCCGTGATAGTTGGGGTGACAGGCACATACAACTATACTCTGCTTCTTTTGTTAAGATGGAATCTTGGAGCTCTTTCTATCCAAGCTGGCCTGGAACCACCATCGTTCCAATCTTTGTCTCCTGATTAGCTTGGAAGACAGGTGCATGCCACTAGGTGCCCTCCTCTAGGGAAGTGTCCCTGCCACCACTAATTCCAGGCTTGTCCCAATGACTGGCTTCTGCCTATGCCATGTGAACTGTTGTACAAGCGCTACATCCGACAGGAAGCTCTCACAACACTGCATGGCCCAAGCATCTCGCTCCCTTCTGCCACCACATAAGGTCATATTCCACAGGGACCATTCATTCATTTAGACCAGATTCTGGGATTAAGACCTATGGGGCATATGTATTACCAGCATACAGATGGAACATGATTGAAACAAATCCTTATTGTGCTAAGCCCCTGAGATCTGGGAGTGTTGGGAGCCATTCTGTGTCTTAGAAGTAGAACAACATTTAAGCTGTACACTTTTTTGTGAGCTAGTATTAGACCTGAACTCAGAGCATGGGCACATTTGTTTTTGCTCAAGGCTGGTACTCTATTATGTGAGCCACAGCTCCACTTTCAGCTTTTTGGAGGATAATTGGAGATAAGAGTATCTTGGACTTTTCTGCCTGGGCTGAGTTTGAACCACATCCTGAGATGTCAGCCTCCTGGTAGTTTAGGATTACAGGCATGAGCTACCACTTTCCAAAATCTGGAGATGCAGGAAAAGAAGAGTTTCATAATGGCCCTTATCTAACTGAAAGTAGCAACTTTTGGTGAATAGTGCTGCCATAAATTTCCCTTCCATATGGGTCCGCTTGAAGAAGGAGAGAATGTGAACAAGCTATGCTGCTTCCTTTCTCCAGAGAAGTTTTACAGCCTTGAAGGAAACCTAAAAACCCACTCTGCCTATATAGACAAATATATCTATCACATATCTATCTCCTGAACATCCACCTAGTTTTCCAAAAAGTCACTAATTTTCTTACTTTCTTTCCTTTCCTTCTCTAATACAGGAGAGATATAAGCACCAGATTCCAATCACTCCTGTGGTAAAGAATGGGGGACCTCACACATGCTAGGTAAGTGCTCTAGCACTGAGCTACACTCCCGGCCCTAACCTTGAGATTCTCAGGACTCCTTGTTCTGTGCGTATGCACTTTGGATTATCTATGCTCCTGTTTAGTTTTCAGGTCCTAGTCACGGAACATAAAAGGAGAAAGGGAAAGTTTTCCCTCCCTCCAGGCACTATTTGATGGCACAGTTACGCTGATAGAGAGGCAGTAGACTTTAATCTCTGATTGTGTCTGAGAGTTTCTGTTCTGTTCTGGAAGACATTGCGTCCAATGCTTCTTTATAGGATTATAAATTAAATATGATAATGATTGTATTCCTTTCTTGTGAAAAACAAACTCCATGAACAAACTGTAACTGTTGTATATCAGTATTGATATACACATTGATATGTCTTTTTTTTCCCCCCAGGAGATAAATTACCCATTGCAGTAAGAAAAGAAATTGGCTACTTGTCAAATTTCTCTGAGAAACTTCTCTTAAAGTCATTCTTCTTTACTGGCTTATTGTCTCAATTACAGAATACACAAGGGCAGATGTACCATTGCGTGTGCTTGAATTCCTCATTTAGAAATAGCTTGTGTGTCCCTGAGCCACGCATCTCTGCAGGACTGCCAGCCTTTCCCCATTTGGAAGAGAAGACACCTCTGTCACTTGCCCTTCCTAGAAAACATAGCAGCCCTTCTGTATCTGTCCATAGATCAAGTAGGGTCCCAGAAACACTCAGATCTTAAAAAACAAATACAAAAACAAAAACCCTGTACTGGAATATTCTATGAGTATTATGGAGATTTTGTTGAGCTTGTATACAAATGCACCCCCTCCCATCCCTCTACCTTTCAAAGGCTCGGTCCCTGCCCGCACAAAAGGCCTCCAGCCGCGCCCTACTTCCAGCCTCTCCTAGGGGAGACTCTGTGCACTCTGCTGCTGAACAAGAACGAAAGTGCATGCCCAAATGCGATGCTATTACCTTCACCAGCAGTGCTGGAGTTAGTCCCCTGTGGGATGCATTCTAATAAGGAAGATCTTCTCTTTAAAGAGGCTCCATAAACCGAGCTCCTCTTCACACCTTAGCACTATTACAGCTAGACCCACAATGCTACCGTCCTAGCTGGCAACTAGGTGATGCGCACACCTTTCCCAGAGCCCAGGCAGGGTGTGGCCTCCATCCCCTAACCACATGCTGGGATTCCAGGATCTCCCAGTTCCATTTGTAACCTCCCCCAAAAGACTGGGGCATATCCTGCAGAGAGATGTCCCTCTAGATCCCTGCAGGAAAAATCCAGTGTCTGTCCATCTGGCAGTCTTTACCTGCTTCCATAATTATGATAGGTGCTTATTGGAGCAACCATAGTAGAGAAGACAGATCGTTAAATATTTTGAACAGTCACCTGCCTTTTTCCTTTCTTTTTCTTTCTCTTCCCTACCTCCCTCTTTCTTTCTCTCTCCCTCTTTCTTTCTCTCTCCCTCTTTCTTTCTCTCTCCCTTTCTTTCTTTTCTTTTCTTTCTTTCTTTCTTTCTCTCTTCCCTTCCTTCCTTCCCTAATTACAAGATTAAAGCAAAATCAGTCAAAGGATATTTTTATTTTTATTATTTATCTTGTTAATTATGGTTCTTGGACTCTGGGCCTGGGCATTGCCCCTGAGTTCTTCAACAAAAGGCCACTTCCGGTTCCTGGTGTTTTATTGGAGATAAGTGTCTCACGGATTATTCTGCCTGGGCTGGCTTTGAACCAAGATCCTCAAATCTCAGCTTCCTGAGTAGCTAGGATTATTGGCATGAGCCACCTGCACCCAGCTCAAAGGATATTTTAAACAACTTCACCAGATATCAGATGTTTTCATTTTTAGCTGTTGTCTTAAAAAATTATCATCTTTGCAAGCACCCATAATTATTACACAATTGTAATTCCAGCAAAATTTGTTAACTTTGCTTCTTTTGTGTAATGTTACATCACAAGCATTTCCTCAAATTATGGTGTAGTTGTCAAAAATTATTATGCTAAAAATGATCAGACTGGGCTGGGAAGATGGCTTAGTAGAAGAGTGCTTGCCTAGTACTCTTGAAGCCCTAGGTTTGATTCCTCAGTACCACATAAACAGAAAAAGCCAGTAGTGGCTCTGTGGCTCAAGTGGTAGTATGCTAGCCTTGAGCAAAAGAAGCACAGGAAAAGTACCCATGAGTTCAAGCCCAAGGACTGCCAAAACAAAACAAAAACAAAGATCTGATCCCACCAAAGTGGGATTCAGTAAATGTCCCTAATGGATTTTAGAAAACTAGACAAAATTCTCCCAATGGGCTCAATTCATAGTCCTGGAGAAGAAATCCCCATAGAACCTCATTAATAGCACTAATCATACTTCATCCAGCCACTTTGGTCTATATTGCTTGTTTTACTATCTTGAAATTGGAGAAGCTCAATCTCCAGGACATTTTACAGCATATTGAGAAGTACTTAGGTTGCAATTTTTTAAAAAAAAGTAGGGCAGGCAGTGAGAACAAATTGTTAGTTTTGGGAACATAGCCTGTCCATTAAGTTCTGGAATAAGATCGCTAATTTCTCAGAAACACGGCTTAATGATGTTAAAGTGTCACATTTGTTTATTTATGAGAACAATCTTTAAAAATAGGTCATCATTTCCTGGGCCCAACAATAATTGTCTGTATATGTTCTCCATGTCTTTTTTCAGGTGGGAAAGTAATCAAGAAAAATAAGAAAGGGACTTAGAAACGTTAGGTATTGATACACATGCTTGTTGCTAAGGCTTTACATTTTTTTTATTCTGCAGAACACAGTATTATCCCCTGCTTAGCTTTCTAGAAGCAATTTAGCAACAGAATTTACCTAACAGAACAGTTTGGGCTTGATCTAATTTTAGGTAATTACCTTCCTTTTCAAAGCTTGTTTCTCTAGTGCACTGCCTGCCCTGGTTTTCCACAATTTACCCTAGGACCTGTTGTTTTTAAGTCTTGAGAAAGCTCAATTTCCTTCATCAAATATCAAGCATGAAATATAAGTCAATGCATATAATAGGAAATTTGATGCCAGTTATAAAAATCTACCCACAAACAGGTGGAAAATTGGAAGAAGGAGGAAGAAAAAAATAAAGGCCAGAATGCCTAAGTCAATAAAAGATTCAATAAAATGCAACAAACATTAGCTCACTGACAGATGGACATATCTAATCTGAGTCATTACGTAAATAGGGCAACTTTATGCTCACCAGCCCTCAAGTATTGTCACTCAAAAGGCTCTGCCTTTCTGGACCTGAGTTTGCCAACACCTGAACAAAGTTCCTGGAAATTAGATAGAGAGGTCTGCCAGTTGCTCAGCAATCTCGCTCAGGTTTTTGAATAAACCCTTTTGTCTTACTGAGCCTTCAATCTCCTTGTTTGAGCACATTTGAAAATGTTTTACTTCAAATAAAGAAGGTCATTTTTCAAACATTTATTACAGAAGAGAAAGAGGAAATAGTTTTTTCCCCCTCCAGGTACTGAACTAGTATTTAGAGTGTTGGCTGATGGAAACTGACCAGGCAATACCTAAGAATTATTTATTCCTTGGACTCCAAAGTACCTGGCTTTCTTTCGAAGATCACAACTGTTTCTCTGCTTCATTGTAGTTTTTGTGCTGTCTTCATTAAGCAGGGAGATGAGGACTTCAGACTCCTAGGCTGACAGCTCCTTCTTACAGTAGGCACTTTTAGCAATAGCATAATTTATGAAGCAATCAACTTTCCTATAAAGGTATCCTTTCAGCTGAGTACTAAGGTGTCTTGTGGTAAATACTATTTATTTCACGGTGAATGATTCTGCTCTTACCTAATGAAAAAGATGGAGACATACAACCTGAAAATTCCTTTTCAAAACAGAAATGTTGTTAGAGTAGGTTTATAGAAAAAAAAAAAAAAGAGTAGCAGAAAATACCCAAATCCCAATTACCCCCTATTGATCCTGCATAATTTCTCTCTTATTAATATCTTGCATGGATTACAGTAGATGAACCAATAAAGGTGCATTATTAGCTAATAATTCTCTGCATTGTATTTTCTGAGCTTTGACTAATGTTCAATGGCCTGTGTCTGTCATTGTAGCGCTAGACAGAATGTTTTCCCCTGTATTCCACCTGTTCCTCTCTCTCTTCCCATTCAATGAGCCCTTGCTTAACTGGTGATAGTTCGACTGTCTCCATACCTTTGCCTTTTCTAGAAAGTCATGTTTTGGAATGGAACAAGATGTAACCTTTCAAAAATTGGCTTCTTTTACTTAGTAAGATGTATGTAAGTTTCCTCCGTATCTTTTCATGATTCAATAGGCTATTTTTCTTTACTATGAAGTAATATCCCTTTATATACTCATTAGCTTTCACATAGCTGTGACAAAAATACCTAGGTGAGTAATTTAAGGAGGAAAAAATTAGCTGGGCGCTGGTGGCTCACGCCTGTAATCCTAGCTACTCAGGAGGCTGAGATCTGAGGATCGCGGTTCAAAGCCAGCCCGGGCAGGAAAGACCGTGAGACTCCTATCTCCAATAAACCACCAGAAAACCAGAAGTGGCGCTGTAGCTCAAGTGGTAGAGCGCTCGCCTTGAGCTGGAGAGCTGAGGGACAGCGCCCAGGCCCAGAGTTCAAGCCCCACGACCGACAAAAAAAAAAAAAAAAAAAGGAGGAAAAAATTAGTTTCGTTTTTGGTTTCAAAGATTTCATCCATCATGGTGGGGAAGGCATGGTAGAGCCGCACTGTTCAACTCATGGCAGCCAGGAAGCCAATAATATAAGGGCAAATGGGAAGCAGGGGAGAGGAAAGTCAACACCCTTGCCCACCCACCATGACCAACTTCCTCCAACTAGACCCAACTCCTCTTTTGAGAAAGCTCCCAAACAGCACCACCACCAGGGACCAAGCATTGGATACATGGGCCTGTGGGAGACATTTCATACTCAAACCACCACGTTTTTCCCTGGCCCCCAAGAGCTATGGTCATCTCAATGCAAAATGCACTTAATTTATCTCCAAGAGTCCCCACAGTCTTAAGAGTTCCAATGTTGTTCAGAATTCAACTCTTCTGAGACTCAAGGAAAACTCAGCTGTGATACAAAGAGTAGAGAAAGGAAGGCAAGAAGGCAGGAAGGAAAGGAAGGAAGGAAGGAAGGAAGGTAGAAAGAAGGATGCAGGGAGGAAGGAAGGGAGCAAAGGAGGAGGGAAGGATTAAACCAACAAATGCAATAAGGAAGACATTTTCCCCTAAACTAAGGTATTTTCTTCTAATAGAAAATGGCCCAGCCAGGTGCCAGTGGCTCACACCTGTAATCCTAGCTACTCAGGAGGCTGAGATCTGAGGATCACAGTTCAAAGTCAGCCTGGGCAGGAAACTCTGTGAGACTCTTATCTCCAATAAACCACTAGAAAACCGGAAGTGGTGCTATGGCTCAAGTGGTAGAGCGCTCACCTTGAGCTGAAGAGCACATGGACGCGCCCAGGCCCAGAGTTCAAGCCCCATGACCAATCAAAAAAAAAAAAAAGAAAAGGCCTATCACTGTCTTAGCACCTTATTTTCTAAGGACATTGAGTTTATAGGTAACTTTAGTAATGTCCTTGAGAATGATATTTTAAATTTTAATAAGTGCAAAAAAATGTAATTATGGATGAAAAACAGAGGGTCACATGAATTATTATATTACTTTCTTTTCCATTGAAGCATGTCAGAGTGTACCCAGAATAAACTAAGAACAGAATTTGAGGGCATCATCAAGGAGTCTAAATGACTTGGCAATTCTGCACATTGAAAAATGGGTTATATTTAAGAACAATAAAGAACATTTATATATTCAAGAACAATATTTAAGAACATTTTATTTTGGTGGCTTGCTCCCGGCTGGGAGAACAATTATACCTGTTAGTTCTGTGAACTTCTATTGCTTTTAGCCTAACATGGTGACTCATTTCCCTGTACTGAATCTCTGTCTACTAAAAGATCACTGCATTATTCGTCATGCCCCCTCTGATTCTCATTTTTGCTTCTCAACAAAAAAAATTGCTTAATGATGAAAAAAGGAAGAAAAGAAGGAATGGACGAAGGGAGAGAAAGAGGGAGGAAGGAGAACAAGGGGGAAATGAAGGAAAGGAAACAGAGAGAGAAGGAGGGAAATAAGGAGGATTTATCTTATCTGAATGAGGGTCAGATGCCAATTGCTCAAAAACAAGCAAACAAAAGAAGTCCAAGCAGTGATTCAACAAGGCAGTGACCTTTAATCCCTTGTCTTCTTCTCTGAGGAAGTTAGAATGTCATGTGCATCCTATAGAACATTTCTTACAGAGTTACTCTTGGTTGTACCTCAAGCTAGTCTTTGTCTTCAAGCTCTCTGCTGTCTGCCAGTTCCGACTGGTTTTAATGTAATTCTGAACTTTCCAAACCTTCTTTGCAATCACAACAAAGTTTCCAATAAGGAATGGCTCTGGTCTTCATGACCTCAATCTGGGTTCCTTGTGCCCTTCACGCACATCTTTTTTTTTTTTTTTCTGTCGTGGAGCTTGAACTCTGGTTCTGGTTGCTGTCCCTCAGCTCTTCAGCTGAAGGCTAGTGCTCTACCACTTGAGCTACAGCGCCACTTGTGGTTTTCTAAGCAATTTATTGGAGATAAGAGTCTCACGGGCTTTCCTGCCCAGGCTGGCTTTGAACCTCAATTCTCAGATCTCAGCCTCCTGAGTAGCTAGGATTACAGACGTGAGCCACTAGTGCTCGGCCACCTGAATCTTTTAAGTAGCAAATACCCTTGATGATCAAGTATGCGAAACTTCCTCAGATGGGCCAGAGAATTCTGCCACAGCCTCCCCTCCATGCTGCTTCCTTCTGCGTGTCCTTGTGGCCTTTGTCACATTGAATTGTCATCATCCCTTGTTATCTGGCTGACTCACTCCACAAGGCCTCCACAAAACAGAAACCACAGTCCACCTTCAGGTGCTTATCAGCCAGGACTCAGCTCATACCTGAGAATGTCCAGGAACTGCTGTGTCTTTGCACTGACACACTGCTGAGCGAAGTTCCTTCTCCAAAGGCCTCATGTAGCCCCACCTGGGCCTTTCTGTAAAATCTGGAGACTCCAACTTCCTTACTGTCTGTGCTCTCCACATGCTCCCCTCAGAGTTCTCCTTTCTCAGGTAGCCACTCATTGTTTCTGGATGTTCTCCTACTTCACATCCACTCAGTAAGAAAAACAGAAATGCCCCACCGGAGTACTGCCTAGAAATCGAGAGATCATCCAGTTCTTTGGCATTATGTCTCTGTGGTATTTTTCCAAACTATGAAGCTATCATGCCTTTTCGGTGCTCCTAAAGGGCCCATGCTATGTGGTTTGAATGGCCATTCCCAAATTAAAATTGAAATTTAGCAGCATTAAGCAATATTAAGAAGTGAAGACTTGAAAAGGTGACTGGGTCACAAGAGTTCTTCCCTCGTGAATGGATTAATGCCACTATGGCTGGAGAGGGTTAGAGATCTCTGGTGTGGGCTCCTGTAAATTGAGCCCATCTTTGTTCTTTGCTGTCTCACATGTGCTTTCCTGTCTTCCCTGTTAAGACTCAGCACAATGGCTCTCACCACATACTGGTGCCCTGTTTGGAAACATTCCACTTTCAGATCGTAAACCAAGTAATCTTTGGTTGTGTGTATATTATTCACATTGCAGCATATTACAGCATAAAATTGACTGACCCACCCCAACTCCTTTTGTAGGCATTGTGTACTCAAAACCTCTTATAAGCAAGGAAGGAATGGAAGACCTTTACTATTCTTAAATTCACCTCTCTCAGAGTACCTCTCTTCCGAAATAGTAAACATCTTTTTCTTCCAACAAGGAAATATTCTGGCTTAGATTATTGATAATGTAAGTTCTGAAAACTCTTGAGTTATAGGCAAATTGATGTTTAAATAAATATGCATCTCTTTATTGATTCTTTGGTATTCCTTAAAATGTATCATTCTTTCTTTAAGCTCCCTCCTTTTTCTGAATACAGGAATTATTGTCCAGTTTTTCTGGAGTGCAGTACTGGAGTTCAAAGTCAGGGCCTTATGCTTGCTAGGCATATGTGCTGAAGCTTAAGCCACATCTCCAGCCCTAAAAGCAAATTTCAAGCCCTTCCAATTCCATTCTATTTCATAACTATTTTTGCCAAGCTTGTGTGTATCCTTCCAAGCCATTTCCTATGCACTTACAAATATATTTGGGCAGCTATGCAAGTAAAGTACATAGAATTTTTTTATTTGTCTTGAGTTCCAGAACTATGAATGAGAGTCAAAGCCAAACCCCACAGAAATGACCCTTTCTGTCATACCCTTTTATAATGTTCTTGCCTGGTGGGGTACAGTTCTGAAAAGCAGACAATTGCTCAGTACTTAAACTGCTAAACTAAAGCATAATGTCTGATGCCAGTGGTGGATTTTTGAGAAGCAACATCGGCCTGTCAGTGCCCGTGGTCTCACCTCCTGCTGGTGGTCCTGATGTAAATAGATATGGGGCTGGGATCCCTGAGGGGTGGGTGCAAGTGTGGATAAGTGGCCATGTTCCACGAAGGATCCCTCAGAATCCCAGATTCCTGTGATAAATGCTGCAAATAATGGCCAAACAGACCAAATGCATTTGCTTTAAATTCTTCTTCAATATCTTTGCATAAAATCATTTTAAATTTTCTTCTAGTATAACTTTGATCTCTTCCATAAAGCAAAATCGAATAGGCTGGTGCTATAGAAACTCCTGGCAGCTTCCTGATGCTTAATACTTGATGAGAGTAGGACTAGCAGCAGGACTGCTGGGAACGGGAAGCAGATACTTAAGTATGTGATTGCATTTCGTATTCTCATTTCATAAGAGATTCTGGCTGCATAGCAGAAGCAAAAGTTGCCCATTAATGGATGCTAATGGGAAACCTAATGGGGCAGGAAAGGGGCAGAACACTTTGCACTATGGCCCATGACAAAGCACAAGATTGACAGACAGATGATAGCATGGCAGTTGTTACAATAACAAAGTGAAGCCCCTTGCCCTCCAAAAGGCTGAACCAATATAAAATAATGCCAGGCTATACAACCAAAGGAATGCAAGTCAGCACAGGACAGAGACATCTGCATTCTACATCCGTCGCAGCCCTGTTCACAGTAGGCAAGCTGCAGAGTCAACCAGGTGACAAACTGATGAATGGATAAAAAAATGTATGCTTATCCTATGGGATGTTAGCCATAAAGAACAGAATTATGTCATTTATACAAAAATGGATGGAACTATAGAAATCATCATCATCTTAAGTAAAATAAACAGGATTCAGAAAAATAAAGACTACATTTCCTCTCATCTAAAGGAAAAAGATGGACATGTACATAAGTGGGTGACTCCTTGAGGAAACCAATGAGAGATAGGAGGGGGAAAGATAGAGGACAAAGGAGGTTGAGAATATAGTTGAAGTGCATTATATGCAGGTGTAGAAATGCTAATAAAATCCAAAGTAAAACTAGTTTGTAACTCCTTCTCCTCAAAAGGGATCATCATAGAAAAGAAAAATGCCAGGGGCTGGGATGGTGGCTCAGTGGTAGAGCGCTTGCCTTGCATGCATAAGGCCCTGGGTTCGATTCCTCAGCACCACATAAGCAGGGGAAAAAAAGCCGGAAGTGGCGCTATGGCTCAAGTGGTAGAGCACTAGCCTTAAGCTGAAGAGCTGAGGGACAATGCCTAGGCCCAGAGTTCAGGCTCCATGATCGGACCCAGAAAAGAAAAATGCCAGGTGCCAGTGGCTCACAACTGTAATCCTCACTACTCAGGAGGCTGAGATATGAGGATCACAGCAAAAAGCTAGCCCAGGAGGGAAAGTTTATGAGACTCTCAATTGCCTACCAAAAAGCCAGAAGTGAAGCTGTGGCTCAAGTGGCAGAGTGCTAGCTTTGAGCCAAAAAGCTTGCTGGCAGTGTCCAGGCCTGACCTCAAGCCCCAGAACCAGCATACACACACTCACACATACACACACACACACACACACACACACACACACACACACACACACACACACCACAGAGAGAAACAAGTTTTATTTTTTAAAAAAAGCAATGCCAGCCAAATCCTGAAAGCTTTCTAATTACATAAGTAAGTGATATGTATATTAACTATATATAAAATCTCAATACAAATGAAGCATATGAGCCAGGTATTGGTGGCTCATGGCCTGTAATCCTAGTTAATCAGGAGGCTGAGATCTGAGAATCACAATTCTAAGCCAGCCCAGGCAAGAAAGTCAGTAAGACTCTGTGTGTGTGTGTGTGTGTGTGTGTGTGTGTGTGTGTGTGTGTGTGTCGTGGGGCTTGAACTCTTGGCCTGGGCGCTGTCCCTCAGGTCTTCAGTTCAAGGTGAGCGCTCTATCACTTGAGTCACAGTGACACTTCTGGCTTTTTCTGCTTATGTGGTGCTGATGAATGGAACCCAGGGCCTCATGCATGCAAGGCAAGCACACTACCACTAGCTATCTTCCCAGCCCCATAAGACTCGTATTTCAAATAAAGCATTAAAAAAACAAAAACAGGAGTAGAGCTGTGGCTCAAGTGGTAGAGTGCTAGACCTGAGCAAAACCGTTCAGGGATAGGATCCAGGCTCTGATCAAGTCCCAGGACCAGCACACATACATATACACACAAAAGCCAAATAAACATATACTTACCATTTGCAGATATAGAAATATTTCATAATAAAGAAAAGAAATTATCTTTACTTGATTGTACATAAATAACCCACTATTAAGTATTTTCATGTGTGGCCTTGTTTTTGTTTTTGTTTTGTTGGTTGTGGGGCCTGAACTCTGGGCCTGGGCACTGTCCCTCAGCTCTTCAGTTCAAGGTTAGTGCTCTACCACTTAAGCAACAGCACCACTTCTGGCTTTTTCTGCTTATGTGGTGCTGAGGAATCAAAACCAGGGCCTTATTCATGCAAGGCAAGCAATCTACCGCTGAGCCACCTTCCCAGCCCTATTTGTTTTTTTTTTTTTTTTAATACATATATTGTCTTTGTGTGTGCTAGTCATTTTTGAGAAAAGTTCTCCAATTCCTGCCTGGCATGCACATGGGCTTTCATCCACTTCTTTCAAGCTTCCCAACATAATTGGGATGCTATGTACATACCACAATGCTCAACTTTTTCTGCCCAAGCTAATACAGAACCACAATTTCAAGCCTCCTGAGTTGTTAGGAATACAGATGTGAGCCACTGGTGGCTGGCTCCTTTATGGTAACGCATAATGAAGTTAGGAGTCTCTTAAAAAATTAAAAGTCACCGGGCACTTGTAATAATAGCTACTCAGAAGGCTGAGATCTGAGGATCACAGTTCAAAGCCAGCACAAACAAGGAAGTTTGTGAGACTCTTATCTCCAATTAATTACCCAAAAAGCAAGTAGTGGAGCTATGGCTCAAGTGGTACAGTGGTAACCTTGAGTACAAAAAGCTTAGGGACAATGCCCAAGCCCTGGATTCAAGCCTCAGAACAGGCACACACACACACACACACACACACACACACACACACACACACACACACACACACACACACAGTCACTCCAACTTCTCACTCTTGTGTCAGTAGTCATATGGAAAAGTGTCTCAATCTCTTACTAGGCAATAGGGTCCTGGTTCATAAGCACTTTGTCTTTGTTTCTCTTTTATGGATACTTTCCTGAAAACTTCGCCCAGTGATTTCGTTCAGTAGCATTCACTTAGCAATCTCAAGTTTCCAAGCAATGATTAGAGATTGGGCTAAAGCAAAGTGTACAAAATGCAAGCCAGGAAAAAGCAGCCCACACCTGTAATCCTAACTGCTCAGGAAACTGAGATCTAAGGGATGTGATTTGAAGCCAGACCAGGCAGGAAATCCATAGACTCTTGTCTTTGGTTAACCCTCAAAAAGCTGGAAGTGGAGCTGTAGCTCAAGTGGTAGAGTTCTAGCCTTTATTGGAATGAGTGGAATTTCGGAGTTATAGAATACAGGTACAAAGCAACTTCCCACAAATTTACACTCAAGTTCTGTCAACATATGGTCAGTCAGTCTTAAGCAACCTATTGTCAGTTTTAAATTTTACGTATCTTGGGGCTGGGAATGTGGCTTAGTGGTAGAATGCTTGCCTTGCATGTATAAGGCCCTGGGTTTGATTCCTCAGTATCACATAAACAGAAAAAGCTGGAAGTGGCACTGTGGCTCAAAGTGGTAGAGTTCTAGCCTTGAGCACAGAGAGGCTCAGGGACAGTGCCCAGGCCTTGAGTTTAAGCCCCAGAACTGGCCAAAAAAATTTTTTTAGCTATCTTGACTGGAAGTATGACTTAAATGGTAGAGTACTAGCTGTGAACAAGAAAACTAAGAGTGTAAATCACTGAGTTAAAGTCCCAGTATCAGCGATTTTGCTATTTGGGTAGCTATACTAAATTGGGGTTATAATTTGAAATCTCTTGATAAATAATGGGATTAAATCTACATTTCATATTTACTTTTGTTGGCCATTGGCAATCTACGTTTTTTTTTTTTGCTGGTCCTGGGACATGAACTCTGGGCTTGGGCGCTGTCCTTGAGCTCCTTTTGCTCAAGGCTAGCAGTCTACCACTTAAGCCACAGCACCACTTCTGGATTTTTCTGTGATTAATTGGAGATAAGAGTTTCAGGGAAGCTGGGCACCAGTGGCTCACGCCTGTAATCCTAGCTACTCAGGAGGTTATCTGAGGATCCCGGTTTAAAGCCAGCCCGGGCAGAAAAGTCTGTGAAATTCTTATCTCCAATAAACCACCAGAAAAACTGGAAGTAGCGCTGTAGCTCAAGTGGTAGAGCGCTAGCCTTGAGCTGAAGAGCTGAGGGACAGCGCTCAGGCCGAGTTCAAGCCCCATGACTGAAAAAAAAAAAGAGTTTCAGAGACTTTCTTGCCCATACTGTCTTCAAACCATAATCCTTGTATCTCAGCCTCCTGAGTAGCCAGGATTGCAGGTATTAGCCACCAGCATCTGGCTTGGCAATCTACTTTTAGGCTAGGACTGGCCTGTTCTCTTGTTATTTCTATTTCTTGTCTATTTTTTTATTTCATTACCTTTCAAATAAACTTTAATTATAAGAGTTCTCATATCATTCAAAGGAACTCTAGGTCAGCTACATGCACTGTAAATATTGCTAAACTGTATTTAAAAGATTCACGAAGTTGCAGAAGAAAGCAGAGTACTGAGATGCTTGTTCACGGCTTCTCTTTTAGGTAAAGAGTGAACAATTAAAAAAACCTATACCAAAAACTATCTCACTCTGAGAATAAGTGTTGGGATTTATTTAGTGGTATAGTATCTTCAGAATAGCATCAAGAAAAAAGCCAACATTACGTAGTGGTTCAGAGGAATGTGGCTGTCTAGGTACCTGAAATGGTGTCCCCTGGCATTATTTTGGTGAGAAAGAGAAAAGCAGCCTGTTACATGAGGAGCTTGCTGGTAGGCATTAGACAAGGCCACTCTGACTTTGATGGATAGAGACCAAAGTACAGCCCACTGTAATCATGTCTAAACAGCATGGGAAACATTTGACATTGTCCAACCAAATGGTTAGACATCCCCCTATGTTAGCTGCTCTGCTTCACCAACCACAACCTTTATCCTCAGTCCAGTCTTCCATCTTGGGAATATTTGTTATTTACCACTGGGAAAAGTTCCAATATTAAATCCAGATGGGAATTGCTTCAATGGATTTTTTGTACCTCATATTTTAAACAAGGCTGTGATGCAGGGCACCAATGGTTTACGCCTGCAATCCTAACTACTCAGAAGGCTGAGGTCTGAGGATCACGGTTCAAAGCTAGCCCAGGCAGGAAAATCTGTGAGACTCTTCTCTCCAATAAACCACCAGAAAACGGGAAGTGGCACTGAGGCTCAAGTGGTAGAGTGCTAGCCTGGAGCGGAAGAGCTGAGGGACAGTGCCCAGGCCCAGAGTTCAAGCCCCAACAGATAATTAATAAAAGGCCATAAATAACAGTATCCATACCTGGATTGGAGTAATTGCTGTGCAACTTTGTAGGTTTACTAAAAATCATCAAGCCAAACAGCTAAGATGAGTGAATCTCATGTTATATATAAATTATACCTCTAAAAAGTTATTTAAAAACAATAATCACAGAGTAGACTTGCTTGAGTTCAATGGGCAAATATCTTCCCTTTGTGGCAAGTTACATGACAAGCTAAATTTTAAACAGTGGGAATTCAGACCAAGTAGTATTTTTATGGTTGGAATATGTCCATCTACATTATAGAGATCCATCATTTTGTGTGTGTGTGTGTGTGTGTGTGTGTGTGTGTGTGACTCTCTGGGGCTTGAATTTAGGACCTGGGCACTGTCTATAAGCCTTTTTGCTCAAGACTAGTGCTCTACCACTTAAGCCACAGATCCATTTCCAGCTTTTTTGCTTGTTAATTGGAGATAAGAGTCTCATAGACTTTCCTGCTGGGATTGGCTTTTAACAGTGATCCTCAGATCTCAGTCTCCTGAGTAGCTAGGATAACAAGCAGGAGCCACTGGCACCCAGTCACCATTGTGTTTTGTAGGTGACATTTTGGGTTTGCTTCTATGGCTTTCAGTTTTCCAGATTCTGGTAACCAAATAATCCCTCTTCTGCTTGTAACTCCTTTAGGTCATAAACCAAGTCCTATTTGGAAACTGTTATAGTTTGAATTGAAGTGTTGATATATATATATATATATATATACATATATATATATATATATGGTTGAGATATATTAATATATCTCATATGAATATATGGTTGAATATAAAGACCTCCAAGAGGGTCTTGTGTTGAAGACCTGAACCCTAGCTTGTAGATCTAGTCATTGAGAAGTATCTGCTTCATGAGGGCTCTGACCTAATCTGTGGATTAATCCATTGACAGATTTATAATTTGATGGGCATTATTGGAGGGGGACACTTTCAGAGGTGGGAGCTAGTTGAGGAAGGAGGTCACTGGAGTGTGTTCTTGGGAGCTCTATCTTGTCCTGGGCCCTTTCTTCTCTGCATGCCCTTGTTTCCTGGCTGTTATGAGGTGAGCAGCTCTGCCTCATACCTGGCTGGCAGAATGCTTTGCCTCATTAGAGGCCCATAGACAATAGAATCAGCTAATCATGGACTGCAAATATTCCCTACTTTGTTATTTTTATTACTTCCTGTTTTAGGAATTAAGGAAGAAGGTAGAGAACTCTTCCTGTATTTCTCAGGTCTTCAATTCAAAATAATATTTATACCAAATGACATGATTTAGATTATGATAGGTTTCCTTCAGTGCTTACTGATGACTTACTTTTTGTCCCTTGTGACAGAAAATGAAGGACAATAGGTAATATTTTTTCTTGTAGAAAATCTTGAAGGCCTATTCATTTATAAACATTTAACCAGTAGAGTATAATGTACAGTTCCTATGAGCACAAGCACTTTTTCTAGTTTCAACCCAATACAAAAGTAGGGTGTCCATATTATATGTATATATGCACATATATATGTATATGTGTGTGTCCCTTAGACTACTAAATATTCTAAGGATTATTCACTGTAATGAATTAATATACTAAATAGTCATTGATCATCTGGAATTTTTTATTTTTTATTTGCTAAATATGACAATCCTATGCAGAAGTTGTAGGAAAATCAGAAAATTAGGATTCTTAATTGTCTTAGGAGGCAGGAATGGAACTAATGCCAGAAAAATTTTATTTATTTATTTATTTATTTTTGCCAGTCATGGTACCTGAACTCTGGGCCTGGGCACTGTCCCTCAGCTCTTCAGCTCAAGGCTAGTGCTCTACCAGTTGAGCCACAGCACCACTTCCAGCTGCCAAAAAAAATTTAATTGCAGTAAACTATACATAATATAAATCTATGAATTTTTTTTACTATTTTCACGTGTGCAGCTCAGTAACATAAGTATCTTCACACTGCTCTACAACAACCACCATTGCCCATCTCAACTTTTTCTACCATGCCATACTGAAAGTCTGTACTCATTAAATAACACCCTTCTCCTAGCTTCTCTGTAACTATGTTCTACTTTGTGTGTGTGAGTGGTTATTTTTTTTTCGTGAAAATGCCATATTATTAGTTTTAAATCCACATTGGCAAATGCCCTCTGCAGAAAAGGAGAGAGCAAATCAAATCCCTCAAGTTGTACAGTCAAAATAATCCAGTCACAAGTATCAGGACTTTATAAGAACAGTCATCGTCATGAGTCTAAGACAAGGGAAACTTCCCTTTTCCGCTTCTCCGATTGGCAGGACAGTGCCCCAGAGCACAAGCGCCACAAAGCAACTGTACCCTTAGGTAGCCCTTGAGGGGCGGGGCAACCTCTCCACCAGGCCCCGGCAAGTAGTAACCAAGGGAACTCCAGGAGAGGCGTTGCCCAGGAGAGGCCGGATCCGGAAGTGGGCTTCACGCCGTCCTGCGACGAAGCCCCACCCACAGCCCCGCCTACCCGGAGCAGAGGTACTGGGTGACGTGTCCCAGGAGGAGCTGGCGAGGTGCGGCCCGCCGGCCCCGCGCTTGCGCGATTGGCGGGCCGGGAGTGTCTGGAATCCGGAGGTCCTTCTCACTGGGAGAGGCTGCGTTTCTCCGGGTTTTTCCTGTTACTGAACCCAGGATACTGAGGTAGCTGCGGAGGTTGTCGGCTGGAAGCTTGGAGACGTCGGACCTCCGGATGCCCAGGCTCCTCTTGGTCTGTGAGAGGCGTCTGGAAGAACCTCAGCCTTAACCTGAGTGCAGAAAGTCTGCGATTCGAAATCCACGTCTAGCATCCGTGTCATCTGGCAAGGATGGGTCACGCTGTGACTTCTAGTTAGTTTACTTTCTCCCCGCTTTCTCCTGGCTCTGGAGAGGTAGGGGCAGAGACGAAGCCCTTCTCTCACGGGCAATGGGACAGTGAGCAAACATGATGGTTCCACATCGTGGAAATGTTGCTGGGTGCCAGAGTTAAAAGCAGAAGCGTGTTAGACCCCTGGGTGAGGCAGGAGTGGAAACCCGCGGGGTCCAGGCAAACTCAGATTTTTGGCTTGGCCTAGTTGGTAGCTATGAACGTGGAAACTATGGGGACGATTGAATTCAGAGGGCCAGCAAGTAGTACTTGGGGAGTAAGGGAGAAGGATCATCTCCCTTAGGACACTAGTGTTATTTTTATAAGTAGGAAAAAGTGGGGAAGAATTGAGGTGGAGGCAGTGAAATGATGGTTAAGTTTTGGAGGTATCAGAAAAATAGAAGATGGTGAACCAAACTCAATTCCTTCTCCCTTTTCCTATTTGGAGAAACATATTAACTTCGGTGTACCAACAGAATATTATAAATACAGATTCTTTGCCCAAGTCCAAGTTTCAGTATGTTGATTTATTGGAGGGACAGAGGGAAGACAAACCTGCTCAAGCTCTGTTCCATTGACTTTTGTTATAAAGACGAGTACCCTTCCTCTGGGCCAAACAATGTGTTCCATAAATTTTATTCACTTAATCTTTACAACACTGTAGGAAGATGGAAGTTGAGTGGACTTGCTTTATTCCTTAGTCCCAGTTCTCCCTGGATTAACGACCAAGATCTCAGAAGTAGACAGTGGTGTCCCTGTTTGCACAAACCGACTGATTTTTTTTCTTGTTCTGGTTACTCTACAGTATGTATCTGTAGTTTTTCATCTTTGCAGAGTGCTAGCTCTTTGGATATTTGGTGAAAGTTATAAAGCTTCCCTCAGGAAAATACACAGAGATGTTACCTCATAGAGCCACATCTGACACTAACTTTCCCCCATGCCCTCTAAACATGATCCTCCTATCTTGAATTGTCCTTTTTATTTCGGAGTTGGAGGTACTCCTAGGCTGAGTCTTTATTTTGCATTAAGATGATGCACTTAAGTATTCTTTGACTTCCAAAGGTCAACTGACATTTTATCACCATAATTCTTGAAAAATACTCAGGATATGCAACATATACTCATATGTGCACTTGCACACATGGACACAATTAGCACTTCATCCATGAACAGTTCCTTGCCAGAACTACTTCCCACTTTAGCACTTGGGTGTATCTGTGAATCCCGTTGCAAAGAAATTCAACATTAGCTTTTTATCCTCCTATGTATTCTCTCCATCTCATTTCCACTCAACCTTAAAGAGATGTTTATTGTGTCCAAGATTACTGTCACACACAAGGATTTACTACAGTACTGGATGCTTGGAAATTGTTCCTGCAAACACCAGTCAGTAGCTGTCTGAAGATTTATGGATCTTTCTTCCCTCTTTTGCCTCTTTATCCTCTGGTGTCCCCTAACTACGCCCCCCTCCTCCACACACCTGCCCCCAGCTCCGCCTCCATCACCAAATGACTTGGGGAGCTCCAGTTCTGTGATAGAAGCTGGCGTGCCGTGGAAAGGGAACCGTATGTTCACGGGGATCTATTACGATACAGCAGCAAACAGCAAGGCTCAGCAGCCGGACAGACGCGACCACCCTCCACAACGCCCCAACCAAGGTCTCAGAGAGAGTCTCGAATCCCGGTGTGAGCGCCAAAACAGCCAAGCGGAAGCCACCCAGCAGCCACCCGGCCGGCGCGCGGAAAACCCGGAAGGTGGCTCTCCGCCCCGCTCCCTCCCGGAAGCTGCGCGCTGCGCTGGCGGCGCCCTCACTGAGCATGTGCGAACGGCGCCGCGCATGCTCCTTGGAAGTCCGGCTCGGTGTCTGTTGCGGGGCCCGCGGTGTCCCCTAGCGCAACCGGAACTAGCCGTCGTGGGTCTGGCCTCCTTCGTCTCCCGCGGCCTCGTCGTGGTCTCCGAGCCTCCTCGCCCCTCCTCCCCCTCGTCACCCTCTCGGCTCGGTGTCCGTTCCGCGAAGCCGCCGTCATGAGCGCGAGGCTGCCGGCGGCGTCGCCACCTCGGGGGCCGCGGCTGTTGCTGCTGGCGCTGCTGCTGCTGCTGCTGGGGGCGGCCCCGGGCCCGCGCCCCGGCCGCGCCTTCTACCTGCCGGGCCTGGCGCCCGTCAACTTCTGTGAAGAAGAAAAGAAGACCGGCGAGTGCAAGGTGGGTGCGGCCGTGCGGTCCCGGTGCACGGTCGGAGGGGGGCGGGGGAGAGCCGGGGTCCCCGGTTAAGGCGAGGGGAAGGGGGTGCGCCAGGGGCGGGGCGGGGTGGGATTTGCGCCCGCGGCAGGGGTGCGCACGACCCTGGCGGGGGGCCGGTTCTAGAAACTCGCCCGCTTTTGCTGTGCCAGGCAGCAGGATCAGCTGTGCTCGGTTTTCCGGGGACGGGAGCTAAGCGCGGCCCGACGCCCCGGGCTGTGCGTGAGCGCGGGTCCGCGAGCGCGGCGGGTACGGTCCCAGCCCCGCACCGCGCGCGCCGAGGGAGCGGGCGGCCGAACCCCCACCCCCGGCCGGGGAGCGGCTCGCGCTCCGCTTACCACTTCCAGTAACTTTTAACTTCCTTGCCTCCTGTTTTATTGCGCGTTTCTGGAACTCCGGGTTGGTGATGAGAGTTTGTTCTTCGTAGGACTTTGATATCTTAAACTTCACGACTGGCAGTTGATGACTTACACGCCCAGAACCGCATCAGTTGCACCCGTAGAAGAGTTGCTGAGAGAGTTGAGACACACTGGGACCTTTACGTACATTTAAAAAAAAATTAGCATACACAAAGTATCTGTTTAGTTACCCGAGATTGTTGAAGGGAGCAGAAGGAACAGGAGAAACTGGTGTCTTTTCCTGGGGCCCGTGTGGAACACGTTGACCTCTTTTAGGACATTCAGGCTCAGAAGTTTTCAGTTTTAACGGCTAGTAAGAAGTTTAAGTCATACACTTTTAGGTGATTTGGTGTGGGGCGTAACAAAATGCGCATACAAGTTACTTCCCCAAGTTGTTAATACTTAACCATTATAGGGTGAGGATCACGTTGTAGTCATTAATAAATTTTAACAATTCAAATAACCGTTCAACAAACTTTTATAATCTATAAATAAGTTTATTTACTACGTTTTTTTTTTTAATGCGGGTGTTTATTTTATTGCTGCCGGCTTTACTGTAGTTGTGAACTTCAGGTTATTTTAGCACAGAAGAGAAGCTATTAAAACTTTTCATTGCATTTTGGGATTTCTGTTAGGTTTGTCCTGAATGACATATGGATACCTCTGTTTTTTGTTTTTTTAAGAAAAATTGTTAAAACGCCTAAGGATCTGTAAGTCTAGGACTTAATTACGTACCCTAGTGCAGGGTGACTGGTACCTTTTCTGTCAGAGTACAGTGTTTCCAAGAGTCAGCTAGTCTTGCAAGCATATTTTTCCCCCATTAAGCCGATATTTTTCCCCCATTAAATGTCTTGGAATCGTACCTTAGCAACTTAGTTATTTGCTGTTTAAATTAGCAGCAATTGTATAGTGTATTCTTAGTTCCTCAAAGATGAAAGATATATTCTTTGCTCTTTTGGAACGTCAAAGTAAGAGTTAAAAGCTTATGAAGGGATTAATGAAATCTAATGTACCATGAAATATGGATGCCAAAAATGCTCTAAAACAGAAATGAGGAAACACCTGCAAATTACAAAGAGGATTGAGATGTACTTCAGGAAATGAATATGAATGCAGTTTAGAATGAGGGTACCTGTTGAGGGTTTTTAGTTGTTTTGGGAGGGGATCCTCAGAGCTTTTTATTTATTTTTTGAGTCCAGTCGTGGGGCCTGAACTCTGGGCCTGGGCGCTGTCCCTCTGCTCTTCAGCTCAAGGCTAGTGCTCTACCACTTGAGCCACAGCGCCACATCCGGCTTTTCTCTTTTTGCTTATGTGGTGCTGAGGAATTGAACCCAGGGTCTCAGGCATGCAAGGCAAGCGCTCGACCGCTGAGCCACCTTCCCAGCCCAGAGCTTTTTATTTTTGATAAGTGTATGGATAAAACAGTCAAGGTGGGGTTCTTTTCTAAAATACTGTCATTTTTTATCTTTGTTGTCAGACACTGGCAACATGGCCAAGTTTAGAAGGATATATTTTCAGCCCCTTTTTTCTATAGTTTCATCTCAGTGGAGATGCTGTAACAGTAAATACAGTGATTCCTCACCTATCACAGGAGTTACTGATCCAGAGACCTCCCAATAGGTGAAAATCCATGAAGTAGCAGCATTATATTTAGTTGACCTTTGCTATATATGTGGATATAAATGTATATAATAAGATGTATTCCAGTCTGTTTATTCATGTTCCCTGCAGCCCCTCACGACAGTCTGTGACACCAGTATGCTAATACAGTATCTGTGACACCAGTATGCTAATACTGTCTATCCATCCAGCTGTAAATTAATGAAATTTGAAGTATTTGGTTATGTATAGCATATTTGAAAGCTCATTTTCAGGAGATGAGCAGAAGTTCCTTTTTGTAAGAATATTCTAAAGTTTAGGGTTTTTTTTTAGTCATGGGACTTGAACTCTGGGCCTGGGTGCTGTCCCTCAGCTCTTTAGCTCAAGGCTAGTGCTCTGCCACTTGAGCCACGGCGCCACTTCCAGTTTTCTGGTGGTTAATTGGAGATAAGAGTCTCACAGACTTTCCTGCCCAGGCTGGCTTTGAACGGTGATCCTCAGATCTCAGCCACCTGAGTAGCTAGGATTACAGGAGTGAGCCACCAACACCCAGCTGTTTTTTCCACTTTTTATTAGCATACAATAGTTGTACAAAGGGGGTTTCACTTTGACATTTCCCCATATGCATATATTACATCCCAGTCAACCTCACCCCCTCCATCACAATCTGAATTTTTAGAACTTCAATTAAGTTGGTAAATGTAGTTTATTTTCATCTATTCCATATTTAGTAAAGAGGATAGTCTTGTATATATTATTCAGAAAAGCAGAAGATATATTTTAAAAATTAGAAGCAAAAATTGTGAAATGGGTATAATAGTTTTAGAAATTCTGCTAGAGTATGGAATAAAAAACTAAGTGAGTTGAGCAGGTCATTGATAACTTTTCCCCATCTTAAAAATAGGAATAATCAAGCTGGATAACCAGTAGCTCACTCCTGTAATCTTAGCTACTCAGGAGGCTGAGATCTGAGGATTGTGGTTCAAAGCCAGCCTATGCAGGCAAGACTGAGACTCTTATTTCCAATTAACTACCAGAAAACCAGAGTGGTGTGGCTTAAAGTGGTAGAGTACTAGCCTTAACTGCAAAAGCTCAGGGACAGGTCCCGGCCCTGAGTTCAAGCCCCAAGACCAGCAAAAAACTAAAATAAAAAAAAATAGGAGGGCTGGGAAGGTGGCTCCGTGGTAGAGTGCTTGCCCTGCATTCATGAGGCCTTGGGTTCAATTCCTCAGCACCACATAAGCAGAAAAAGCCAGGAGTGGTGCTGTGGCTCAAGTGGTAGAGCACTAGTCTTGAGTTAAGAGCTGACGGACAGGGCCCAGGCCCAGAGTTCAGGCCCATGACCAACCAAAAAAAAGAAAAAAAAGGAATAATCATATTTCCTTATTATGTTATTATGTATTCCCATTAATGATTTTTCAGATGTAAAATATTCTTGATACTTTTCTCATTGTTAAGGTATTATTCAAAGCCAGGCACTGGTGGCTCACACCTGTAATCCTAGCTACTCAGGAGGCTATCTTAGGATCACCGTTCAAAGCCAGCCTGGGCAGGAAAAGTCCGTGAGACTCTGATCTCCAGTTCACCACCAGAAAACTGGAAGTGGCTCTGCGGCTCAAGTGGCAGAGCACTAGCCTTGAACTGAAGAGTTCAGGACAGTGCCCAGACCCAGAGTTCAAGCCCCATGACTGACCAAAAAAAAAAAAAAAAAGGATATTGTTCAATATTCCTAAATATAGAGACAAAACAAGCATATGCTTATTTAGTATAATTTAAATGATAGAGTCTGCTTTTATTATAATTTATATAATATAGCATTTGCTGCTTTTAACTTTCAACATGAATTCAGGCCATAAAGGGCATGGGTTGCATTTCTTTCAGTATATATTTTGAGAAATAGAAGAACCATGAGGATTTGGTCATTTTGTCACCTTAAAATTAGGTTAGTTGGGTACCAGTGGCTCACACCTATAATCCTAGCTGCTTAGGAGGCTGAAATCTGAGGATCTCAGTTCAAAGCCGGTTTGGGCTGGAAAGTCCATGAAATTCTAATCTCCAGTTAACACCCAGAAAACCAGAAGTGGCATTGTGGCTCAAAGTGGTAGAATGCTAGCCTTCAGCAAAAGCTCAGGGACAGTGCCTAGGCCCTGAGTTCAAGTCCTATGACCTGGGGAAGGGGGTGTTGGAATTCCAACTTACTGGGAGTCTAGTAAACATAAATCTTTATTATGTTGTTCTAACTTCTGATTGGTCTTCATAAATACTATGACTGTGTTTCTGTGACTTTTTTTTATGGTCATATGTACATGCATTTATCGAAATGGTGGACGTTCATACTGCTTTTTTTTTTTTTTTACAATATTTCTTATACTGTTTATGATAGCTTGACAAATGCCTTGCTTGTCGTTTGACAAGAAATGTACTTCCTACTTAACATAACTGTAACCCCTCTGTACATCACCTTGACAATAAAAAAAAAAGTCTTGCTTGTAGGGTGTTTAGATATGTCCCAAATTTATTCTGTCATAAATAACTTTGTTAGAATGCATTTAGCAGGAAATATTTTGTTTCTACAAACTATGTGAAAGGCAAAAGGCAGTTTTATAGCAACATTTAATATTACCAGATATCTTTTAAGAAAAATAGGTTTGATTCACAGGGCCCTAGTTAAGTAATAGCTTGTATTTCCACATATTTTAACTTTCTTTCAGTTCAGTAATTATGTGATAGCCAAAATATTTTGGTGCATTACTTTCTGGGGTATTGAGGTTTCTGTGTCTTCTTTTTTTTCTTCTTATATTTGCTTTATTGTTTTTGAAACAATACTAATAATGAGCTCTGAGATTCTTTTCCTGTATCATCTGCTTCTCTTTTTACAATTGAGGGACAAAATGTTACTTTAAAAAGTAGAATAAAGCTCTGGTCAGAAGTAAGTAATGTGGGGGGGGGACTGGGAGAAAAATGAGGGAGTGGGTAACAAGGTATTCAATACCTTACTTATGGAACTGTAACTCCTTTGTACATCACCTTGACAATAAAATTAAAATTTAAAAAAATAGCTAGATCTTCATAGGATAAGATAGACAATTCCATTTCATCTGGAAAAGTTTTGATTAAGTTAGCTGCTGCTAACTTGAGTGTGATAGATCTCAAGTGTGTTTACTAGCACTCTGAGGCTAACCATTGAAGATTAGTGAGCATTTGTTGATTTTAACTTTCAAGTAATCATTGGCTCCTCAACATGAATTCAGGATTAAAAACTAAAAATAGCATAAACTCTTCAAAACATCTGCCACTCTTACTGTTTGATATGTAGATCATGTTCTTGGATGAAAGAATAAGATTTTATTTCCTGTGCTACAGGGAAAAGGAACTATATAATCCCACATGGTTAGCAGCAACAAAAACCTTTAAATGAGTTAAACAACTGTTTTTTGTACCAGTACCTGGATTTGAACTCAGGGCCTTCCATTTTCTCGGCCAGCTTATCAGTTGAACCGTACCTCTCCAACCCTGCTTTTTAGTGGTTACTTTTGAGATGGAGTCTTGTGGACTTCGGCCTCAAACCAGTCTTCTGGATCTTAGCTTCCTACATAGCTAGATTATAGGTGTGGGCCACAAGCAGCTCCTAGATACCACTTTTTTTCTTAAGCTGCAACTTTTTGATGAAAGAAAACTTACTCAGGCTGGGCACCGGTGACTCATGCCTGTAATCCTAGCTACTCAGGAGGCTGAGATCTGAGGATCCCAATTCAAAGCCAGCCTGGGCAGGAAAGTCCATGAGACTTTAACCACCAAAAAACTGGGGCAAGAAGATGGAGCTTTGAAACCTGCCTGGTCTACAAAGAAAGCAAGATCCTGACATAAGATAAGAAGAGGGATAGATAAGAAGACAAATTACTTGGTTGGTAATGGAGGGTAATGGTAAATTAGATATATGAGAATGTTATTCTGACATTGGTTTTAAAATGTGAAATTGAGGGCTGGGAAGTTGGCTCAGTGGTAGAGTGCTTGCCTCGCATGCATGAGGTCCTGGGTTCGATTCCTCAGCACCACATAAGCAGAAAAAAAAAGCCGGATGTGGCGCTGTGGCTCAAGTGGTAGAGCTCTAGCCTTGAGCTGAAGAGCTGAGGGATAGTACCCAGCCCAGAGTTCAGACCCCACGACCGGATACCCCCCCCCCCCCAAAAAAAAAAATGAAATTGAGATTGAAAGGAAGTGGTGTGGCATAGCCTAAGAGAGGAGTAGAGAATAAGCCCAGGAGGAATGGTATCTGGACTTCAAAGACTAGTGCCTGAAGCTAATTTTACCTTAGCAAAGATAAAGCACTGGAAATGTTTTTGTCAATGGTGTTAATAAAGTCTATATGTAATGTGTGTAAAGCTAGTCTTAAAGTTATATGACAGCAAAAAATTAACTTGGTCATGGACAAATTCACACACAGAAAAATACACATATATACATACCTTTTTAATTTTTGTGTGTGTGTGTCCTTTGCCGGTCTTTGGTGTTGTCCCTTAGCTTTTTGCTCAAGGCTAGTGTTCTACCACTTGAGCCACAGTTCTGCTTCAGCTTTTTGGTGCTTACTTGGAAATAAGAGTCTATGAACTTTCCTACCCAGGTTGCTTAGAACCCTGATCTTCAGATCTCAGTGTCCTGAATAGGAATATAGGTTTGAGCCACTGGTGCCCAGCTGTTTGTGTGTGCATGTGCATGCATGCTATACTGGGGCTTGGACTCAGAGCCTAGGTGCTGTCCCTTAGCTTTACCACTGAAGGCTAGGGCTCTACTCCTTGAGCCATACCTCCACTTCCAGCCTTTTGATGATTGGCTAGAGGTAAGAGTCTCATGGACTTTGCTGCCAGGTCTAACTTTGAAACACAATCCTCAAATCTCACCTACCTAACTAGCTAGGATTACAGATATGATCTACCACCATCCATCTAAAAAAAACCTGTATTTTAATAAAAACATAGTAAAGACATGAAAAGTCTCATTGAAAATTGTGTACATATGGACAGAAATGCTACTGAAGAGTAACACTGTTATTCTATACTTCTGCAAAACTTTGGAGGTCTAAATGTTGAATTTTGCTGTAATGCTGGACAATGGACAACATAGTTGTTGATACATATATAGCTGTACATAGGAAAGTACATCACAGTCCCAAGAAAAAGTAGCTGTCATGCTCAAGGAGGGTAGGCAGTTTGGGGGTAGAGGCACACTGCTTAGTGGTAAACAAACACAGACTCTTGAGTTCAAACCCCAATACTATACTACCAAAAAAGAAAAAATCAGTTTTGAAGGATTTTGACTCTCAAGAGATAAGAAAGAAGTCAGTCAAAAATAGTTTTCTTTCACCCTGATACTCCTGGAGCCAAAAGATAATCTGTGAAATCTCAGGGAGGTCCTCACAAGCTAAGCAGAACTACTTGTGTTGTCCTTTGGGGAGACACTTTTGCCCTGAATTTCTTTGACCTTGAACAGTGTCCTAAAACTATATATGCCCTCAGATCTTTGAAAGTTGTATTTTGTCTCAGGCCCTCTTACAGATTAGTTTTAAGAGATACTTATATTTTAGGATTGAAGAGATACTTTCTATACTTTCTAGGTTTTAAGAAATACCTAGAAAGCAAGGTTCATTGATGGAGTAGGCATCCAAAACCTGCTCAATGATTAGGTTGGTAGGACTCTCAAGAGTTGTTCTTTTCTTTTTTACCTGTCTGGGAAGAAGTAGAATATTATTTATTGTGAGGGAGAATTACAAGAAAATCAAATGCGAAAAAGCCTATTAAGTTTTATTGGTGTCTGGCCACTCTCATTTGCTTATGTTTTGTCAATGGCTGCTTTCACTGTGGGTGCAGACAGTGACAGCATGTCCTCCAGTGCTTAAAATATTTATTCTCTGCCATTTATAGAAAAAGTTTGAAACCCCTGGGTAGATACTAGGGTTATTTTCAGAAATAGATTATGGTGGCTATAGTAAAAATGTTAAGATGTATTATAAAAATGGTACTCAGCAGCATGGTGTTCTTCCTCTTTCTGTGTTATCCATTTCAGCACTGTGATTACTTAAATATAACTAAAATTAAACAAAAGTTAAAATTCAGTTCTTCAGCCTCATTAACCACATCTTGAGTGCCTACTACTTTCTAGGTGCCCAATAGCTACGTGTGGCTAGTCTTGCCATACTCAACAGCACAGGTGAAGAACATCTTTATCTGTTGGACTGCTGTAAGCACAAAGTACCCTGGGCCAGGCCCTATTCTTTCTGTTTGGGGGACTGTATTGGTATTTAAACTCAAGATGCCTCTGTTGTCTAGGCAGGCAAGCGTCCTCTTGAGTCAGCTCAGTTTTTTGTTTTGGCTGTTAGTCATATAAAGTCTAAAGTTTTTGCCCTGATGGGTCTCAGACGACATTCCTCTCCATCTCCACCTTCTGAATAGCTGGAATTACAAGTATGAGCCATCACACTTAGCCTCAGGTATCTCAGAGCTGCTTGAAATTGGGATTATTTCCTTCATTCTAGATAAGAATTTTGAAGTAAAGGGAAGTAAGTAACTTTGGCCAACTGATGTCAGTAAGCATTTAAGCCCAGACAGCCTAACTTCCAAAAACAAGGTTTGTAAATATGTGCCTATTTGCAGTTAGAGTGATCTAGCTTTTGTGAACTGCAAACATGAGTTGTATAGAATTTAATAAGTAGTTCAATTCCTTATTTGGGAAAAAACCTAGAAATGTGAACCAGATTAGCTTCTTCGGGATCTTTCTGCATTCATTAAGGTATGTTAAATAGAATGTTTGAATTCTGATATATCTTCATAGCAGTGTCACCCCTTCTAATTAGTGAAAATTATTTAGGCAGAATAAGCTGTCAACTGGGAATTTTGCCTTCACAACAGTTACATGTATTTGTGTTAATTATTCATGTGTGCTGTAATGTTGGAGTGTCTTGTCCCCATCATCTTTTTAGCTAAAATGACCAGTAATACAGTCTGGAATATTTCATGCCAAGAGACACTGTTTTTTTTGTGTGTTGAAGGCAAGAGTATAGCAAATGGGTTGTAATTCCATTTGAGTAGAATTGTAGGATGTTCATGGACAAGTATATACAAAAGCTGATGTCTTTCATTGTAAATCATGAATATTGGATACACAGTGTAATTGGTAAATACTGCAGTGTCCACTTTCCTTGTTCTTTTACTTTTTGGTTTAGCAAGTTTTTAGTATCTGATGTGTTAGGCACTGTTTGGAATACTTTATAAAGCTAATATGTAATCTGCATATCCCTAGGAGATGAATATTGTGATCTCCATTTTGAAGATAAGGACACTGAAGCATTTGTGGGGAAACTTAGGTGTTAAGTAATTTGACAAAAATCTTACAATTAGTAACTAGCACTAGAATATCTCCTCTTGATTTTGGTATTGAAGACTGGTGAGAACACAAGTTAATGAAATCAACATGATAGCTGTGGCTTTTATGACATTTCAGAGAGTCTCCTGATCAAGTCCAGAAATAGCCACAGGAGTCTAACTCTGTAAAAAAAAAAATACTTGTCCTGCCGGGCACTGGTGGCTCATGCCTGTAATCTTAGCTACTCAGGAGGCTGAGATCTGAGGATCGTGGTTCAAAGCCAGCCGAGGCAGGATAGTACTTGAGACTCTTCTCTCCAGTAAACCACTAGAAAACCGGAAGTCGCGCTGTGGCTCAAGTGGTAGAGCGCTCACCTTGAGCTGAAGAGAAGCAGGGACAGCACCCAAGTAAAGAGTTCAAGCTCCACGACTGGCCAAAAAAAAAAAAACAAAAAACAAAAAAAACCACTTGTCCTGGTCAGTAGCTCCTATTTAATGATTTTTTTTTTAGATAGCCCCAAAAGTATTTCAGGGCACAAATCAGCTATTAACTTCTTCAATTAGTGAATTCTGTTGTGAATCAACAAACTCCATTTGAGAAGTTGGGTAACGGTTGATCTATACCTAGAAGAAATGTGGGGAGCTTCAGTAGGAAGATTAGTTTAAATTACCCCATATTTCCCAGGAAGTTGATACTGCTTTTCACCCCCTCATTGTTGAACTTAATCTATTCATTGTGAATATCTTCAGTGTTACTACCTTGATGTACAGCATTCTCAAATTGATCAGGACTTCCCTCCAAAGTTGGACCATGTAGCACTGTGAGTGCTTGGCACTTAAGAGTGTACATGCTCATGTAATTGTATTTATAGTATAGTTGATTTAGAAATTTCTGACCAAAACTTGGCAGCATTTCTTGGTTGCAGTGAAGGTTAAAAAAAAGTTTTAAAATATAAATTATTTTTGCTTCATAGAATGAAATATTGAACTTGGAAACTAGTTTTTAAAAAATGCATTTGCTTAGCAAGTACAATGTCTTGGGTTCAGTCCCCAGGACCAAAAAGGAAACACACACACACACCCTCCCACATACACCATCACACACACCATCATCCCTCATCATAAAAGAAATGCAAATCAAAACAACTCAGATTCTCAACCCAATTAACATTGTGAATTCGAACAGCAACAAATGTTGGTAGGGATTTGGGGACAGAGGAACCCTATTGCACTGTTGGTGAGAATATAAACTCTTGACAGCAATCTGGAGGTTGCTCAAAAAACTAAACATAGATCTTTCCTATGACCCAGCCATACTCCAGAGCATCTACCCAGAACACCATGAACCAGGATATCATAAAGACACCTGCATATCCATGTTCATTGCTGCACTATTCACAATAGCCAAGGTATGGAAACAGCCCCACAATAAATGAGTGGATCCAAAACCTGTGTTACCTATACACAATGGAATTTTACACAGCCAGTAGAAAGAATAAAATAATGTTATATGTAGGGAAATGGCTGGAACTAGAACAAATCATGTTAAGTGAGGTAAGCCAATCTCGGAGCTACAAATGGCACGTTTTTCTCTGATATAGGAAATTAGATCTGAAATACATTAGGATATGATAAATTATACAGAATACTAAATACAATGAAAAGAGAATACTCTTAGGAAACAAAAAGGTGCAAATACCTACATGCCTTTTTATATAAAATTATATATAGATATATATCTAGGTAGACAGACAGATAGATAGATCCATCTCAAAGCTGGGTTCTGGTGGCTTATGCCTGTAATCCTAGCTACTCAGGAGGCTGAGATCTGAGGATCACAATTTAAAGCCAGCTGGAGCAGAAAAGTCCATGAGACTCTTGTCTCCAGGTAACAACCAGAAAACCAGAAGTGGCACTGTGGCTAAAGTGGTAAATCACTTACCTTAAGCTGAAGAGCTCAGGGACAATGCCCAGGCCCAGAGTTCAAGCCCCACTACTAACAAAAAAATAAATAAAATAATATGTATATATTGAAACTCCAAGATTTGGAAATGAGATCTATTTTTTCAATTTTTAAAATTTTTATTTTTTATTCTGTTGATGACTATCTATTCTTTATGTATGGTATATTCACGTGTATATCTTCTGGAGGGTGTGAAGGAGTGCATAGAATTCAAGGGGAAAGGTGAAAAAGTGCAACAGTGGAGATCACTTAACACCAATGAAAAGTGAACTGTACAATAAAAAATAGCAGTGAACTATTCAGGTAAACTACTACCTGACTCATGTTATTGTAATCCCTCTGTACATTACCTTTATAATAACAGTGTAAAAAAATATATATATATATTACTGTAATAAATGCTTTTAGGTGATTTAGAAAACATTGGAAACATATAACTCTGAAAGTTACTTTGGTATATTTTTAATGTATATACATACATTAAAGAGGATAGCTTAAAATTGGTTGCAAATTATGAAGCTTCGCATTTCAGTTTGTCAATATTTTTCAGTTCCAAACATGACTTGTCTACCTCTAGTTTTTTTAATGTTTGATTATGATTCTCTTTTCTCATTTTCAGGCTGAAATAGAGTTATTTGTGAACAGGCTTGATTCGGTGGAATCTGTTCTCCCTTATGAATATACAGCGTAAGTTTTTGGCTTGTTTTTTTATATGAATTTTATGCATCTCAGGATTTTGTGCATTTAGAACTTTTTGTTTTCTCTCTAGAGTTAGGGATAAATTTATATGTGGTGGTTTTCTTTTGTTTTGTTTTTTGGTCGGTCGTGGGGCTTGAACTCTGGGCTTGGGTGCTGTCCCTACGCTCTCAGCTCAAGGCAAGCACTCTACCACTTGAGCCACAGCGCCAATTCCAGTTTTCTAGTGGTTTACTAGAAATAAAGAGTCTCATGGACTTTCCTTTCCGGGCTGGCTTTGAACCACGATCCTCAGATCTCAGCCTCCTGAGTAGCTAGGATTATAGACATGAGCCACCAGCGGCCAGCTATGAAACAGTTTCTAAATGTTAGTTAGCTTCCAGTTTATTTGCTGCTTAAGAATTTTAACAAAATATGTATTTGCCATAGAAAAAAGTATACACAAAAAGACTGCCCTATAAGAGCCTATATGAAGAAGAGAATACAAAATTTATGAATGGAAGTTCTGTAATTTATATCACTCTTGGAATCTTAAATGCTCTTTCTAATTTTTATCTACCAAAATAAAGAACCATTCCTATTTGAATCTTTGCGGATATTCTTTTCAGAAAACTCAGTGGATTTTTTTATATCCAAGAGGTAGAGATGTACCTTTGGGGAGTCCAGCCCCAATTTTCTTGCTCTTGAGATTTGCTTTCCTCTTAGGAATCTCAGTATTCTGTTGTCATTACTGTACTGGCCTTACCTATAACTCCTAATGTCATTTCAGGGTGACCACAAAGCTGCCCTTTAGTTTTCTATGGCAAAGTTGAAATTAGACTGTAACACTGAAATACAAAACTTAAAGTGCATTGGTAATACAAGAAGATTGCAGGGAGAGAACCATGTAGTTGGCTGAACATGCTTCTGTACCTGTTGAATTCCCAGAGGGTCTTTCTAGCTGAGCTGCTTTTACTGAGGCATGGTAGTCAGTATCCTAGGGTGGTGCAGGGTGGTACAGGTAAACTTGATACATCTTCCTGAAATGGTTTTTTGTTTTGTTTTTGTTTTTTTTCTTGGTACTGGTTCTATGCTTGAATTCTGGGTTTGGGTATTATTCCTGAGATTTTTGTGCTCAAGATCAGTGCTCTACCACTTGTACAACAGCTCCATGTTGGCAGAGAGAGAGAGAGAGTTAGTTTAACTGGAGGTAAGAGTCTCATGGACTTTCCTGCCCAAACTGGCTTTGAACTGTGATCCCCAGATCTCAGCCTCTTGAGTAGCTAGGATTACAGCTGTGAGCCACTGGCACCTGGCTTGAAATGTTATTTCAACAGAAAGACTTGGCATAGAAAGTCATAACAAAAGGAGTGTCAGCAGGTACCTGTGCTTCATGTCTGCAAGAGGCTGAGATCTAAGGATCACAGTTTAAAGCCAGCCTGAAATTCATGAGAGGTTTTTTGTTTTGTTTTGGTTTGGTTTTTTTTTGGTTGGTTGTGGGGCTTAAACTGTAGCCCTGGGCACTATCCCTGAGCTCTTCAGTTCAAGCCACAGCACCAGCTTCCAGCTTTTTCTGTTTATGTGGTGCTGAGGGATTGAACCCAGGGCCTCATGCATGAGAGACAAGCACTCTACTGCTGAGCCACCTTCCTAGCCCCTTATGAGACTCTTTATCTCTAATAAACCACCAAAAAACCAAAAGTAGAGCTGTGGCTCACGTAGTAGAGCACTAGCCTGTGAGCATAAAAGCTTGAGGAAGTGCCCAGGCCCAGTGTTCAAGCTCCAAGACTGACACCAAAAACTGGTGGGAGAATACTCTATAAATTTGCTTGGAGAATAAAATTGTAAATGATTTTATAACTGGTGTGAGGAAAAGTAAAGTATAACTTGTTGATTTTTGTTAAAATCCTCTAATTTCCATTTCAATAAAATATTTTTTAAAAGTGTTATTTAGACACGAGCGTATTCTGAGGAATAATCTATAATGTTTTGTTTGGGGGAAGTTGTGGTATATGGGACTTTGTTTATTTATTTATTTATTTATTTATTTGGGGGGGGGGGGTCTGGTCGTGGGGCCTGAACTCTGGGCCTGGGCACTGTCCCTCAGCTCTTCAGCTCAAGGCTAGCGCTCTACCACTTGAGCCACAGCGCCACCTCCGGCTTTTTTCTTTTTGCTTATGTGGTGCTGAGGAATCGAACCCAGGGCCTCATACATGCAAGGCAAGCACTCTACCACCGAGCCACCTTCCCAGCCCGTATATGGGACTTTGATTTTTTTTTTTTTTTTTGGTTGGTCATGGGACTTGAACTCTGGGCCTGAGCGCTGTCCCTCAGCTCTTCAACTCAAGGCTAGCGCTCTACCACTTGAGCTACAGCACCACTTCCCGTTTTCTGGTGGTTTATTGGAGATACGAGTTTCACGAACTTTCCTGCCCAGCCTGGCTTTGAACTGGGATCCTCAGATCTCAGCCTCCTGAGTAGTTAGGATTACAGGCGTGAGCCACCAGCACCCAGCATAAAAATATTTCTTATATAGCTATAATCTTTCAATGTTAGTCATATGATTCATATTTCATTGTTTTTCTTTTTAAAATTTGCATATTCTTTTCTCAGGTTTGATTTTTGCCAAGCTTCAGAAGGAAAACGCCCATCTGAAAATCTTGGTCAGGTATTATTTGGGGAAAGAATTGAACCCTCACCATACAAGGTTTGTATTTAATTTTACATAAAAATTCTCTAGTCACAGGTTTTTGTTGCTGTTTGTTGTTGTCGTTTTTTTATAGTACTGGATTTGAATTGCTTGCTAGACAAGTGCTCCACCACTTGAGCATACCTCTAGATCTATTTTTTGCTGGATATTTTGGAGATAGAATCTAGTGAAGTTTCCTGCCCAGGCTGGCATCTACCTTGATCCTTCAGATTTTAGCTTCCTAGACAGTGTTAGATTTTGACTTTTTGGATTTTTTTTTTAAAAGAAATACCTAGGATAACTTATCTCTTCAAGGTAAGGGACAGTTTATTTCTTTTGTATCCGTGAATAGTTTCTTAAAGCTACAGTTTAAAGGAATACTTTTTCTTCTTATTACATGTTAAGTCTGTCCTGTAGAATTTTTATACAACTAGTGTTACAAGTGATAAAGAAGTCACATAAAGGACAATATTTAGACATCTTCCCCTTCCCCCCCTTCCATGTACATCTTATAGGATGACCAGCCACTTAACTTTTTTTACAAAAGATTGGGACAACTTTTTTTGTTCCCATTTATTTTTTAGCAGTATCTATAAATTTACTCTGTTTCCAGGGATAACACTGCCTGCTCTTCCCTAGTGTTTTGGTTTGTTTGTTTGTTTTTTGACAGTCATCAGAATTGAATCTGGGCCTAGGTGCTGTCCCTGAGTTTTTTTGCACAAGACTAGTGCTCTACAGTTTTGAGCCACAGTGTCACTTCCAGTTTTCAGGTGCTTAATTGCGATAAGAGTTTCATGGACTTTCCTGCCCAGGGCTGGCTTGAACCTCGATCCTCACATTTCAGCCTCCTGAGGAGCTAGGATTACGGGTGTGAGACACTGGCACCCAGCAGCCTTCTTTTTTTTGAAAGCTTATCTGTTTCAACCATTGAAAATAATTTGGAATATCAGTACTGAGGTTTGAACTTAGGCCTCACTCTTAACAGGTAGGTCCTCTACCATTTGAGCCACACCTTCACTCAGATAGTTATCACCAGTTGACTTTGTATAATATAAGGTGTTATCCTCAAAATAGGTACTTCATTTCTAGTCTTGGTGGTACATAGCTGTATCCCAGTTACTTGGGAAGTTAGGAGGCAGTAGAATTTGGGTTCAAGGCCAATCCAGGCACAGTTATGTAAAACCCTATCTTCAAAATAAAATAGAAGAGTTGGTGACATATTCAAGTGAGTTCAGTCCATAGTATTGCAAAAAATAAAAATTATATATATACATATGCCCATATGTATGTGCATGTATATTATCCTGTTATCTCCCAGAATTATTTTTCCTTTTAAATCTATTATCTTTTAAGCTTGCTATCTTTCCACATTGCTGTCCTGGTCATTTTATATCTGTTCTCTTATTACATAAAAAGTAAAGTAGTTTATAATAATAACATTACTATATACAAAATTAAATGGTATAGAAAATAAAATGAAGTCTCTCTTCTCCCCCAGTTCTACTTCAGTTTCTTGTTAATCTTTCCTGAGAAATTCCATATACCTACAAGTTTATGTAAATATAATTAGATTTGCTTATTTACATTTTAATGTATTCTGCTCTTCTCATTGTTCCTTTACCTTGTTGCCTGTGTATCTGGGCACATGAAAACATGCATTGTAATAGCTTTAGCTTGACTCTAGGTTTTATTCCTCTGTCTGACCACTGCCTCTCCTGTCTTGTAGTTCCTCCCTTTGTGACTAAGACCCTTCGTTTAGACATCTTGCCTACTTTCTCATCAAGCACACTCATCTTTCTTGGCGTTTTGCCTGAGTACCTGTATAGATCCCTGGACCTGGATTATCTGCTTTAACACTTGGACTGTGACACCCTGAGGAAAAAGACACATCATTATACAAGCTTAATCCACCATGAGTTTATAGTTTTCAATAATAAATAACATCCTCCTCTGCAAGTATTATAGTCTGAAGTTTTCCATTCTGAAAATGTTAGTAGTCTTAAATGTTTTCAAAAGACAGTAGAATTGAAGGCCTAATCATGAGGAATGAAGTCAGTATCTGGAGCAGGCAACATGTTAAGTATGGAACATCTCCTTGTAATATTTTGAGAGAGCAATTTCAAGGTTGTTGCATTCTTTTTATAGAAATGATTTTTGAGCCGGGCGCTGGTGGCTCACGCCTGTAATCCTAGCTACTCAGGAGGCTGAGATCTGAGGATCGCGGTTCAAAGCCAGCCCGGGCAGGAGAGACCGTGAGACTCTTATCTCCAATAAACCACCAGAAAACCGGAAGTGGCGCTGTAGCTCAAGTGGTAGAGCGCTCGCCTTGAGCTGAAGAGCTGAGGGACAGCACCCAGGCCCAGAGTTCAAGCCCCACGACCGACAAAAAAAAAAAAAAAAAAGAAATGATTTTTGCCAGGTGCTGGTGGCTCATGCCTGTAATCCTAGCTACTCAGAAAGCTGAGATATTAGGATCGCAGTTCAAAGCCAGATCGGGCAGGAACATATGTGAGACTCTTTTTTTTTTTTTAATTTTTATTTATTTTTTTTGTGAATATGTGAGACTCTTAACCGGCACTTAGCCACCAGAAAACCTGAAGTAGCTCTGTGGAAGTAGCTTAAGTGGTAGAGCATTTGCCTTGAGCTGAAGAGCTCAGGGACAGCACCCAGGTCCAGAGTTTGAGACCCACAACCAACAAAGAGTTATTTTCAGGCATATTTATTAAATTGTACAATCAAGACAAATATTCTAGTAGTCTCTTAGTCCTGTCTGTTTATGTGTTGGCCTTGAGGAATTTCAGCAACCTCAGTGCAGTGACATGAAGAAAAACAGCAGGGGTCGCTAGCGGCACATACATACAGCCCATATCTACAATACAGCCCATATCCGCAGTAAGCTGGAATGAATCCACAAAATACTCAAACCCATGTGTGAACTCTTATCCTTCAGGACAGTTGCCAGAGGCAGATTAGTGCCCATAGTGGGACATCATTCTGGGCATTTCTGTTTATGTGGAAAGACTATGCTTATACATACCCATGACTCTCTCATTTTAATCCCTTGTCCTTAGGATTTTGAGCAGAAGGCATGCTTTAAAATGGAGGAAGATACAGGTCTAATAGTTTGCCAAAGTTAGGACTGTATAGAAAGAAAAACAGAAGGTGTGTCTATAAATGGAGAAAGATAATGCATCTAACATTTTCCCCAAGTTGCACCAAAAATTTTAGGATCAAAGTTGATGATAAATTCTTTAATTCTCAATCTTAAAGGAACAGCGTACACACTCTTAAGACCAAGTCATAAGATGGACTGAGAGATCAGATTTTTCTTTCTAAACTAGCCATAGATGTACTGAGCAATATTTTTATCTCATTTGTAATTCTGTCTTATTTTCAATGACTTTTACATTTTTTTTTTTTTTTTTTTTTGGGGTCCGGTCGTGGGGCCTGAACTCTGGGCCTGGGCACTATCCCTCAGCTCTTCAGCTCAAGGCTAGCGCTCTACCACCTGAGCCACAGCGCCACTTCCGGCTTTTTTTCTTTTTGCATATGTGGTGCTGAGGAATTGAACCCAGGGCCTCAGGCATGCAAGGAAAGCGCTCTACCACTGAGCCACCTTCCCAGCCCTGACTTTTACATTATTTTAGATCTGCAGAAAAATAATAGTAACAACCAGCAACAAAACAAAACCCCAAATCCAGGTTGTCATATTTTTATCTTTGTTTTAGTAAAACAAACAAAAAAAGTAATATATATTATGTGAAATTGGGGCCACGTCTTAGGAGAATCAAAAAAAATCTCAAGTTTAACCACTCATTCATTCACTCAGTTAACACATTTTTTGATACCTTTTGTGTGGCAAGCACAATTGTAAATGTGGATGCAATAGGCAAGAATCTGTGTTGTCAGTGTTTTGTTCTTAATAGGAAAAGGAAACAGACAACTAAAACTTAGAATAGTGACTGTTGAAAGAACTACTGAAAATAAATCAGGGGAAGTAGACATGGAATTTGCATTTTTAAAGAGGCTTACCAGGAAAGATGACATTTAAAAATGTAAATTTAAAGTCTTACTGAGAAGGTGACATTTGAATAAAAGACTTGAGAGTAATAGGAGAATAAACCTGTGAACACCTGGGGAAAGATGTTCCAGGTAAGGAGAGTGGCAAATGCCAAGGTCTAAAGGTATGAGCTCACCTGGTGTGTTGAAGAAATAAAAAGAAGTCAGTACAACTTGGGCAGATGAGGACATAGAGACTTGTAGATGAGGGCAAAAAAAATAAAAGGACCATGTCATAGAATGACTAAAGGCCAATATGAATACTTCGGCCTTGGAGTAGGAATACATCTCAGTGGTAGAGTGTTTGCCTCATGTTTCCAAGGCCCCCGAGGTCCAATCCTCAGCAGTGAAAGAGGCAGAAAAAGTATTTCTGTGTTCACATCTGAGTAAGAGTGAAGGTTTTGTTTTTTTTCAGGGTCGCTCTGATAAAAGAACGAATGTTGTTGAGGATGGATTGTGGTAGTTGCAAAAGAAAAGCTAAGGGTCCAGTTAGGAGATTTCACAGCCATTTACATATAGGACGTGATAATGGCTTAAGCCTTTAGGTTTTGACAAATTAGTACAGCAAATTGAGAGAAGAGCAAAAGACCTCATGGAATAAGTTGCTGATTGCTCATACTGATCATTCTGGCTACTCAGGAGACTGAGATCTGAGGATCTCAGTTTGGAGCCAGTCTGGATAGATAAATCTGAGAGACTCCTATCTCCAAATAACTAACTAAGTAGATCTGCTGGAGCACCAGCCATGAATAAAAAAAGCCAAGAGAGAGTTTGAGATCCTGAGTTCAAGCCCCAGTACCATCCTCCTCCTCCAAAAAAGCAAATCTTTCAAGGAGGGAAGAAAATCCATTAAAGGAGTGAGGAACAGTGAAAGATTCAAGGCCTATTTGATAATTACTTGAGCCACATTCTTACTCCTTTTGGTCTTAGTTTATTTTTTTCAAGTAGGGTGTTAAGTTAACTTTCCTTGGGTCAGCCTCATTCTGATCTACCTCCCAAGTAGCTGAGGTTACTAACGTGTACCACCATGTCCAGCTCACATTTGTTAATAAGACACGTAATAAAATTACTATTTCATAAATGTCAGTTAACATACTATGTGTTTTACAGATGTTTAAGTCAATGAATCTAAAAAGAATCACTAAACTCATTTTTGCCAGGGTTTGTACTGAGGTCTGAGTAAAGATTGATATTTGATTTAATGACAGCCACAGAATTACTCCACAGAGGTTTTTGTTTTGTTTTGGGGGGGGGTTGTTTTTTGTCGGTCATGGGGGCCTGAACTCTGGGCCTGGGCACTGTCCTTGTGTTCTTCAGCTCAAGATTAGCACTCTATCACTGGAGACACAGGGCCACTTCTGGCCTTTTCTGTTTATGTGGTGCTGAGAAATCGAACCCAGGGCCTCATGCATGCAAAGCAAACACTCTATCATTAAGCCACCTTCCCAGCCCACTCTACAAAGTTTTAAATCTACAGTAGTTAAAATTGCAATAAAACATTTTCCTAAATACATTTTATCTTACTTGAATATATTCAAGTAAGACAATGCTGGGTTTGGGTTTTATAAGGAAAATTTGATTCCCTTGAGAGTTAATAGCATTTTCATATCATTAATTAAATACAATAAACCCATAACTAAAGAGGATTTAAAATTCCCAACTAAACATAAAAAGAGGCTGTAGTACGTTGTGATTAAGTAAATTTTCTCCAGCTCTCAACTTGTTCTAAGTGATAATCACAAGAAAAAAAAGGGGGAGACTGAAATTATTAAAATGAAAAACTGGCTGGGAAGTTGGCTCAGGGGTAGAGTGCTTGCCTCTCATGCATGAGGCCCTGGGTTCAATTCCTCAGTACTACATAAGAAGGAAAAAGCCAGAAGTGGCACTGTGGCTCAAGTGGTAGGGTGCTTGCCTTGAGCTGAAGATCTGAGGAACAGAGCCCAGGCCCAAAGTTCAGCCCCCACGACCAACAAAAAAAAGAGGGGAAAAAAATGAAAAGCTTATGGAAAGAGATGTGATGACTTGAAGTTTTTGGAGAAGCAGTAAGATTGAAATTTAAATTGATCTGTGAAGGATTTTAAAATGTGTATTACCGATATTGATGTACTAATACTTTATCATACCTTTAAGAATCTAATTATTTTTCCTAATGTACCTTTTACCTTTTTTTTATACAGTTTATGTTTAACAAGGTGGAAACCTGTAAGCTTGTTTGTACGAAAACATACCATACAGAGAAAGCTGAAGACAAACAAAAGTTAGATTTCTTGAAAAAGAGCATGTTACTGAATTATCAACATCACTGGTAAGACATGGAGATTTTAGCATTGGGGCTTTTTCAAGATGAAAACATCTCTATTTCCATGACTCCAAATTATTTCATAGACTGTATAAAACAAAGCAAATTAATTGATTTCCTTTCTTGTGATCATAGCATGAAGTGTAGTGACTTTTACTTATCAGAACATGGTTAAAATTAGTAGCACACAGTATCATCTTTTAATTGCTTAGATTACTGCTATAGCTGGTACTTCTTTTGGTAAATGGGCCTAGTACATAAAATACTTGTTTTTGTTTATGTGTACTTAAGGGGAGCATAGTTCTGTTTAATATTTTATAAGTAGTGTCAAACCATGGTAGAACTTTAACAAGTTTCTTACCAATCTGTGTTAAAATGAAAAGTACTTAAAACTATTGTATTTTTGTTTTTAAAAAGACCAACAACTGTGCTTATTATTCAGTATTCAAACATAGAGTTTGCAAGAGGCTCCCAAAATCCACCCTTTTAAGCCTTACCGTTAAAGATAATTTTGCTTACAAATGCTTACATCTTACGTGGAATCAAGGTGGGTGTGTATTTTGCCCCTTTAGAAAGTATAAGGTGCTGGAAGAGGGGACCAGGAGGACTATCTTTTCATTTTCTTTGAATGTCTTGTTGATGTCTTGGCTTGAACTATTTGCCTGCCCCAGGGAGGTTAGGAGCATCAGTAGAAACTAAAGTCCTATGGTGCACAAATTCTTAGGAGCCTGTCCTTCCCATTTGACCATTCCCTCAAAGGACTGCTGAGGAGAGCAACCTCTGTACATTTGCCCATCCATGAGCTAGGCATGGCTGGACAAGTTTGTTCTGGTCAACAAACCTAGGCAACATGTACTTGAGCCCCATAGAATAATGTTCCCGTATGCAAGTGGGACTGGTGGAAGAAGAGGAGGAACAGAGTTATCAGAAACTTGGCTGTTACTCTCACATCAGCAGCTCTTCTACTCCTCATGTCTTTGGTTTACGCCAAACTAAGAGCTCTCCTGCCCACATAAGATACTGTGGGTATACATTTAATTACTGAGTAAATGTGATTTTGGATGCATGTATATTCTTGCATGATATTCCTCCTGATTATTTGACTTTTCTTTTTTTTTTCTTCAAATGTTAGCTCTCTTGCCAGGTGTTGGTGGCTCATACTTATAATCCCAGCTACTCAGCAGGCTGAGATCTGAGGATCATAGTTCAAAGCCAGCCTAGACAGCAAAGTCCTAGAGACTCTTCAGTTAACCGCCAGAAAACCAGAAGTGTCACTGTGACTCAAAGTGGTAGAGTACTAGTCTTGAGCATAAAAGCTCAGGCACTCAGGCCCGGAGTTCAAGCCACACAGCCAACAAAAAGGGAAAAAAAAATAGCCCTCTTTACTCTCATTTACTCTAAGAGCACCTGACTCATTGACTGAATACAAGAATGACTCTAGGCCTTTGGGGTGATTTTAGCTCTCTTACACCCTTCTGGGTAAGTGGCACTATTTAGAATCTAGCTCCTGAAGATAATAGAAGCAAAGGCTGAGGGTGTAACCATGGTGTAGAGCATTTGACTAGCATGTATAAGACCTTAGGTTCCATCCCAGCACCCTACAAAAAGGAAGAAGAAACAAAGGAGAAGTAGCTCTTTAGTAGTCTCTATCCAGGAAAGTATTGAGAAATCTTTTTTTTTATTTATTGTAAAAATCTTTTAAACTAATTAGTGATATAATTAACCTGGGTCCTATTTTGATGCCAAGATAATTAATAACAATAAGAGTAAATAATGTTAGATGGTTTATGAATAATGAAGAATTTACAGTAGTAAAATTTATTAAGCAACTTGTAATAGGTATATCACTTGCAAACTTAAACTAGTGTACCTTAAAAAAACTAGAGAGCCAGGCGCAGGGGCTCACACCTGTAATCCTAGCTACTCAGGAGGCTGAGATCTGAGGATCATGGTTCAAACTCAGCCTGGGCAGGAAAGTCCGTGAGATTCTTATCTCTGATAAACTGTCAGAAAACCAGAAGTGGTGCTGTGGCTCAAGTCAATGCTGGCCTTGAGCTGAGGGATAGTGCCCAGGCCCAGAATTCAAGCCCCACAACTGACAACAACAAAAAGTAGACTGTGAAAATACTGGTGAATAATAATTTTGAATGGAATTGGAAAAGTTTATATTACGAATCCAAATCCATTAACCAAAAAAAAAAAAAGAACCTAAACCATACCAGAAATGGGGAAAACACTGATTCATAGTGATGAGTTATTGAAACTATTGGTTTAGTGTATTTCTTTCTTGACTTATTTTAAAAGGTTCTTACAAGCCGGGCACTGGTGGCTCACGCCTGTAATCCTAGCTACTCAGGAGGCTGAGATCTGAGGATTGCGGTTCAAAGCCAGCCCTGGCAGGAGAGACCGTGAGACTCCTATCTCCAATAAACCACCAGAAAACCGGAATGGCGCTGTAGCTCAAGTGGTAGAGCGCTTGCCTTGAGCTGAAGAGCTGAGGGACAGCGCCCAGGCCCAGTGTTCAAGCCCCACGACTGACAAAAAAAAAAAAAAAAGGTTCTTACAATGGAACTTGATTTTAAGCATGGATAGCATGTGGCAGAGCTTAAATATGTATTCAGGAACTTGAAAGACCTTCAGCAGAACTACATTCTGTACAGGAATTTTATTGTGAATGTAGTATATTTTATTTTATCCTTTGTACTAAATTGCTTTAAAGAGAGAATAATCATTGTAAAGCAATGCATGACTATGAAACTTACAAGCAATACAGGAAAATAGTAAGTAAAACAAACAAGAATCTTCTACCACTCACAGATTTTAAGTCCTCTTCCCTCCCAAGAAGTAGCACTATTCTCATACGTGCTTTTTATTTTTCTTTGTATTCACAACTATGTAAAAGTATGTGTAGTTCTTTAAAATAACAGCTGAAGTATTGTATACATTATTCTGCCTTTTGCTTGTCTCATTTAAGAAATTATTACTAGCATTTTTCTAGGTTGAGCACAGCATCTCTGTAGATCTATCTTTACCTCATCATTTTGTATACTTGTATGAATGTACTGTAATTTTTTCTTCATAACAGCTTAACATGTATGTATTCATGTCCCTTCTTATGAAAAAGAGTTAATCACAGTTTTTTTTTTATTTAAATTGTTGAGAACTTTTTTCCTTACTTGGGACATGAAAACATGATTCAAGAATCTTTTAGAGTACCCTGTCTAAGCTGCTCTGTGATTCCAGCAAAAAGCACCCAAATTCCCTTCAATTGTGCTCTTCATGATTTGTGATTATACTTCTTCCCTAAGTTTACTTTTATAATGTGTGTTTCTGGCGATCAAATCTAGGACATTGCACATACAAGACAAGTGCTCCACCACTGAGCTACATAGCCTACACTCAGTTCTTTATGGCTTTTTTAACAAATAAAAAAATATTCAGGGGGCTGGGAAGGTGGCTCAGTGGTAGAGTGCTTGCCTTGCTTGCCTGAGGCCCTGGGTTCGATTCCGCAGCACCACATAAGCAAAATAAAAAAAGCCGGAAGTGGCGCTATGGCTCAAGTGGTAGAGCGCTAGCCTTGAGCTGAAGAGCTGAGGGACAATGCCCAGGCCCAGAGTTCAGACCCCATGACCGGACCCAAAAAAAAAAAAAAAATTCAGCTAGTTATAAGTACATGTAACTTTTCAGTTTCATAGAACCCTATATAGCTTGTTGGGCTGGCAGTTTGTAATGAGTGTATCAATTGTAGATTTACCCTATTCTGATTTAAAAAGAGAAAAAAACAAAAAATGGACTGGTAATGATTTTGCAGTTGTTGGAAAGTTCATGATTTCAAGCCTGAAGATATGTTATCCCAAATCCTACTTAAGTTAGCAAAGAGAAATAAGGTGCCATTCTGAAAGGTTCAAAATCCTAGTGAATAGGGTAAATTTACTCATGTTAAAACCAGCCAGCCGGGCGCTGGTGGCTCACACTTGTAATCCTAGCTACTCAGGAGGCTGAGATCTGAAGATTGTGGTTCAAAGCCAGCCTTGGCAGGAAAGTCTATGAGACTCTTATCTCCAGTTAACCACCAGAAAACTGGAAGTGGCGCTGTAGCTCAAGTGGTAGAGCACTCCCCTTTTGCTGAATAGCTCAGGGACAGCGCCCAGGCTCAGAGTTCAAGACCCACTACCAACCAAAAACAACAACAACAAAGCCACCCAGCATGACTTAAATGCTAATTCTGGGTATTCTAATCTGATGAGAAACTTTTTTTTAAATATAGAATATTGGAGTCTTTATTACACATTTAACAGGCTGTAGGCAGCCAATTGTTACAAAGTCCTACAGCATATAAATACATATAACACAGCTAGGAAACAGGCTAAAGAGGAAAGAAAGAACAAAAACAATACCAAACAATCCAATTCAGCTCCAGTGGAGAGCTGAATTGGGAGGTCATGATGACTGCAGAAGAGCCAGGAGAAAGGACACAGGACATGATCACGGAGACACACATGGCATGGTGTCCCTGATGAGAAACTTTTATAAATAGCTTATTGGGAAACTGAGTCATTCTTAAGTGAAGTTTGATTAGTAATAGTATTTCAAGTAGAGTTCCCAGATGATAAGGGAAGTCATGAGGACTACCTCATGGTAAAAAGTTGTAGTCAGCCATTCAGCTTTTAAATGTGCAAGTCTCCTTCTCATATTCTTTTCCTCTTGCAGATTACAACAATTAAACACTTTGATGCTAGGAATTCAAATAAACACTGCTTCCTGAACTTCAAAAATATAGTTATTATTTCAAAGGCTTTGTTGTTTTTTAAATGAATTCTAAAATGATATATAAGATAGTTGCTTAAAAAAAACAGCTTGTCTCTGAATTCCTCATTTTGTAACTAGCACTATAGTTTTTATGTAGTACTTTCTCTCTAGTATGACAGCATAAAGGTATTATATCTGGTTTATATATACTCATGAACTGATTTTCATTCACTGTCTAAAAAAAATTAAAGCAATTAACTGATTCTTTAGGCCCCTAGAAAATCTGAATTATTCATTTTATATAACATTTTTTATAGAATTGTTTTATGTTTCTAATATTTTACAGTCTTTTCATTGGAGTTAGTAGCCTGCTGGTTATAATAATAAGCAACTTAATAGTATAGGTGATTCTAAAACTTGGTACATTGGGTGCTAATAGCATTTTAATGTGACGAGACATGTTTTATTAGGCCATTAAGGTACACCTTGGGTGAATATACAATCATAATTTTGCTTCCTAAGGCATACATTAATTAACAAATAAAACATGCCCTGGAGTGTTGTCTTATGACTGTAATATAGCTAGTATGTTGTGACTAATTTCTTTTATTTGTGTCCTGCAGTGTGTTCAGGGCAAAGGGGACCACATGCTCGGACTTTGATGTAGTTATACAATACCATAGAACCTTATTCTTTATTTTTATGCTTTTTTTTAAAGGTTCTTTATAGCATTATAGCAGTATCTTTTAGAAATCACTGATGTATAATTTTAACAGATACTCCTTTAATTTTCACTTTCTTACTTAGCCCTTTACTTGAATAACTTCCCTTATTGTAGTTATATTATCCTTTTTATTGAACTACCTGAGTAATAAACACCACTTCTATAATATTCAATTATGGTTCCCAATGAACTAGATATATTGCTTTGGATCTATTTAAATCTTTGAATGTTAAGGTAAATTATACTTAGGTGTCTAGATAACACCATAAATTAGCAGTTACAGGTATTTATGCAACTTAACTACATAAATTTGTAATTTCAAAGAAGCTGTAAAATTTTTCTTTACTACAATGTATCATATTAGTATAGTGTTACTTCTTGTACACTATCAGATATCAAAGTTCTTTGTGGTTTTGGAATCTAAAGGAATTTACATGTTTATATCTTAGAGAGTAATGAACTGATCTAGGCAGTAATTCTAGTCATGTCTGCTGGGTTCTCTACTAACTCGACTCATTTCTGTACATAGGATTGTGGATAATATGCCTGTGACCTGGTGTTATGATGTTGAAGATGGTCAGAGGTTTTGCAATCCTGGATTTCCCATTGGCTGTTACATTACAGATAAAGGTCATGCAAAAGATGCCTGTGTTATTAACGTAAGTTTGTAAGAAAGTCTGTACTGCTTTTTACAACAGATTTTTTAGGAAGAGAATTCAGTCTTTTCTTGAAGGTTGAATAATATTAATTTAAAAACAAATTATTTATGTTTACAAAATGAGTGCAAATCAGATATCATAAAGTTCAGGTATTTAGATCATAGGCTTCAACCAGATTAATAAAGTGTAAATTTAATTCTGGGATTAAAATAATACACATTTGGTTCAACGTTTACTAAAGTATATCTTGTATCCTAAAGGGCTAGGACTTTGTTTCACCTCTGTTAAAAGTTAAATACCTAAATCTTATACATAAAAAATGTAAACCATGAAATATCACAAAGGCCCCATTATAAATTTATGAAATCTGTATTTCAGGTTAGTAGTGTACATTTTTTTAAGTACTATCTCTTTTTTATCTTTTTTATTGTAATACCACCTCTCTTTAAAGCCATTATTGAACAATTAAAACTGGATTCATATAACAGACATAAATATAGAAAGTAATTAAAGTTATCGGGGACAAGGACTAGGCGTGGTGGCTCACTTACATAATCCTAGGTACTTAGGAGGCAGAGATCAAGAAGATTGTAGTCTGAGGCTAGTCCTGGGCAAAAGCATAGGACACTATTTGAAAATAACTAAAACCAAAAAGGGATGATATAATGGTTCAGATGACAAAATATCCTGAAGACATAAAAAATACCCCAGTAACTTAAACATGCAAGCAGGTGAATCAGTGTTATTATAATAGTAACATCCTGATTTATTGTGTATGTGGCGTGGGCATATGCGTGTTCCTGTCTGTAGTGGGGCTTGAATTCAGAGCCAGGGCACTGCCCTTTAGCTTTTGCCCTCAATGTTGGCATTCTTCTACTTTAGCCACAGCTGCATTTACCGCTTTTATTTTTTTTAATTTGGTAGTTAATTAGGGATAAGTCTCATGATCTGAGATCCTCAGATTTCAGCCTTTTAAGTTACTAGGATTACAGATATGAACCACCAGCATCTGGCCTGATTTATTCTCTTAATGAAGAGCTTGATCATGAAATTTTTTTATAGATTAATGCTTTTATGAGAATTAATCTGAGGGGACATTGAATAATTTAGGTTATTGGTTTAGTCCAAAGTTAACAAAGTTTTAGGTAGGGAATATTTTAAATGTTTATGGTTTAAGCTTGTTTATAATGTTTCACATAAATTAATTTTGTTTTATTACAAATAAAAAGCTAGAAAATACTAGGTTTGTGTTTCAGTATTTATTCAATTTTATGTAAAAATTATAACTTTAAAAAGCACAGTATATCCTTTCCTAATTAAATTAAGAGTTGTGGTTAAGGGGCTAGGAAGGTAGCTCAGTGGTAGAGAGCTTGCCTTGCATGCCTGAGGCCCTGGATTCAATTCCTCAGCACCATATAAGCAAAAAGGGGGGGAAAAAAGCCGGAAGTGGTGCTGTGGCTCAAGTGGTAGAGCGCTAGCCTTGAGCTGAAGAGCTGAGGGACAGTGCCCAGGCCCAGAGTTCAGGCCCCCACGACCAGACCAAAAAAAATAAATAAAATAAAATAAAGAGTTGTGGTTAAAACTTAGGCATAATAATGGGAAAGAGGGGCTGGGAAGGTGGCTCAGTGGTAGCGTGCTTGCCTTGCATGCATGAGGCCCTGGGTTCGATTCCTCAGCACCACATAAGCAAAAAGAAAAAAAGCCGGAAGTGGCGCTGTTGCTCAAGTGGTAGAGCGCTAGCCTTGAGCTGAAGAGCTGAGGGACAGTGCCCAGACCCAGAGTTCAGGCCCCATGACTGGACCCAAAATAATAATAATAATAATGGGAAAGAATTAAAATTTTATACAGGTAAATTTTCTTAATTATAGCGCATTTTAAGGTTTTTTTGTTTGACTCGTGTAGTCAGTTTCCTACCTTTAACTAATTTCTGTTCTACAGTCAGAATTCCATGAAAGAGATACCTTTTACATCTTCAACCATGTTGACATCAAAATATACTATCATGTAGTTGAAACTGGGTCCATGGGAGCAAGATTAGTAGCTGCTAAACTTGAACCAAAAAGGTAACTATACACATCAATAAAAATGCAAATAAATACATGAAATTAGGTACAAAAAGTAAGTATTTGGAGTCCAATTAACTTATTCTTTAATCATTATCCTGATAGTTGAGGATTGATTGTGACTAAACCTCCCATTAGTATGATGTTACTGAGTATCTTACTTATTAGTACTTTGTCATAGTAAGTGGTTAGGCCACTTTGTGAATTAATCCTTTGGCTTGGAGAACATAAACAGTTATCTCAGATTTCCCTATACAGTGGAAGGAGCACTGACTTAGTGATATATGACTCTCCCTGTGAGAGGTCCAAGGGAGACTCTGTGCCAGTACCTGAAAAGCTATTGAAAGAGCATCTTAAAAGTCGTTAGGGGTATTAACATGTTTTGATATGATTGTTCCTTCATTGGTATAGCTGCTTTTTCATATTACTAGTGATAAAGATAAGCTAGGCTCCTTTTGTGGCATTTTCATTCTTAAGATTATTTAGCCAGGGGCTGGGAAGGTGGCTCAATGGTAGCGTGCTTGCCTCTCATGCATGAGGCCCTGAGTTCAATTCTTTAGCACCACAAAAACAGAAAAAGCAGAAGTGGCACTGTGGCTTAAGTGGTAGAGCTCATGCCTTGAACTGAAGAGCTGAGGCCCAGAGTTCAAGATCCACGACTGACAAAAAACAAAAGACTATTTAGCCAGGTAGAGTGGTATGCAACCAGCATTTAGGAGGCAAGATGGAAGGGTCACTTGTGCCAGGAGTTCAAAACTAATTTGGGCAATGTAGTGCCAGGCCTTGTCTCAAAAAAGAGATGGTCAAGTTTACTCATAATTTTGAGTAGTGGTTTTTACATACATAATTAAGCCTACTGTTTATATGAAGTAAATATTTGTACTGTTAAATGTGACATGAATAATTTCATCTTTAATGACCAGCAGCATTGTGAAATATGTACAGAATTTCTAGTCTTTATTTTACCCTATTTTCTGAACTGTATTTTTAATGGCATCTTGCCAAAAATGTTTTTCCCCACAGCTTCAAACATACTCACATAGATAAACCAGACTGCTCTGGACCCCCCATGGACATAAGTAACAAAGCTTCTGGGGAGATCAAAATTGCCTACACTTACTCTATTAGTTTTGAGGTAAGTTTGTTTTTATCTTCAGTATAACTCAGAAATTGATTTTAAATTAATACTACTTAAACTAATTAAAACACTAATGATTAAGCTCATTAAATGAGCTGATTTTTAGAATAATTCATCAGTCTGCTAGGCAGCATAATACATCTTGAAACAAAGCTTTAGTGTAAATAAGAAGGTACAGGAAATGCCAAGGGATACATGTAAGACAGTAGGTAGAATACATCCTAGAAGCATTTGGAAAAAATATCATTTAAAAAATAAGGATTTAAATTTCCTTTCAGTAAATTTTCTTAGGAAATTAAAAAAAGTAGTTTTTTTCATTGGGGAGAGAAGTTCCTTAAAATAAAAGGTGGTAACAAAAGACTTAGGCAGTATGTCACCTCTAGTTTTTAAAAAAGCTTGACAATTTAATATAGTGTGGTGTTTAATGTCCCATATTGTGTTTAGTTGTGCAAGGCCAACACAATAGACTGTATGTATTTCTAGGAATTAAAAGTTTAATATGACATTGGCCAGATGGTCAGTATACCTTGACTTAAGTCTGATTAGTTGTCCCATAGACACAAAGTAGAGTAAGTTCCTAGCAAGGCACCCATAGTTCACACTTCTAATCCTAGCTGCTCAGGAGGCTGAAATCTGAGGATCACAGTTCAAAACCAGAAAAATCCATGAGACTCTTTTCCCAGTTAAGCACCAGAAAACTGGAGGTGGAGCTGTGGCTCTAAGTGGTAGGTTGCTAGCCTTAAGCAAAAGAGCTCAAGGACAGTGCCCAAGCTCTGAGTTGAAGCCCCAGGACTGTCACAAAAAGAAAAAAATAAACAAGTTCCATTCAGTTATTTTCTTTTTTTTTTTTTTTTAATTTTATTTTATTTGTGAACATACTGTACAGAGGGGTTACAATTACATGGGCAGGATAATGCGTACATTTCTTACCAAGCATTGCAGCCTCCTCCTTTGGTTTACCCTTCACATCCCTTCCCAGCCTCCCCCCTTCCCCCCAACCCGAATCCTTCTCCTTCCCCCCCCCCCCCCCCTTTGTTGTAAAGCTCGTTTTGGACATGACAACTTGTACTTCTCATTGTTGCAACAGGTCCACCTGTATCCTTAAACAACTGGTTTTTCCCCATCTCCTCCACAAGTTATACTGACATCAAATATAGTGAAAGCAGGGGTTATACTGTGGAGGAGGGACATACAAAGCAACAAAGAGATAATCTTATAAATGCGTTAGAAACACATGCATGAAAAAAAAAATTAAAATACATATCTAAGGGTTCATTTTCCTGACATCACATTATCTGACCTTTTCCCAGTTATTTTCTAAAGAAATCACCAGTATAGATTTAACAATTGACATTGAATAATATACCTTTATTAGCTATAATTTAAAGCAAAGCTTTTAAAACATTTTCATGTTAGTATTGTGGATGGGGTTTTTTTTGTTTGTTTGTTTTGTTTTTTTTTTTGTCGTGGGGCTTGGGCGCTGTCCTTGTGCTCTTCAGCTCAAGGCGAGCGCTCTACCACTTGAGCCACAGCACCACTTCCAGTTTTTGTTTTTTTTTAATTTACTACTTAATCTCATTCTGACTTATGTTAGTTAGAGCAAATCTTAAGCTCCTTGAATTTCATTACCAACCCAAGTTATGCTATTAGAAATTGCAAGTGTTGAGTGAGGGGAAGGGCAAGCAGTTGCAAGGAAGTTTGCATTCCTAATGTGTGTTGTCAGCAAATTGTAAAAGATTCTTTTCCTTTCCCCTTCCAGGAAGATAAAAATATCAGATGGGCATCTAGATGGGACTATATTCTGGAGTCTATGCCTCATACTCACATTCAGTGGTTTAGGTAAGAGTATAGAGTTGATCTGATTTTGGCTTTTTACTTTGTTCCTTTCAACATTTCATTTCCTCTCTGATCCTCTCTAGTATACTCAGAAGTCTGGATTTGGATTCAAATCTTGACTTTTAAAGTGTTATGAGTTATTTGTCAGGGGAGTCTATTCCTTAAGTTGGTTTCTGAATCTAAAAGTACCTACCTTATAAAAGGAATGTGGAAGGAGATAATGGGATAGAGGATCTTTGGACATCACTGGTTGTCATATAAGAGTGTTCATTATAGAGGCTGCTGTTATACAGTGATTATTCTCTCCAAAGTGTGACTCAACCCTTTGCATAATGCTATCACTTCCTCTTTCTACTTGACTGACTAATATTTTTGACACTCACTAATTTACTGAGTAAATTTGTTCTGCAAGAAGTTTCTTAATGTGTGTTCTGTAATGATTTAGGCTCATAGTTATTTAATAATATTAACGATGAACAAAAACAATTCTAGTTTTAAATTGTAAAACTGTAGGGCTTGGAGATAGTAATTCAGTGACAGGGCACTGAATGTTTGAGCTCTAGAATGTTAGAGCTCTTGGGTCAATCACCAACACCACAAAATTAAAAAATGGAATATAAAGCCGGGCGCTGGTGGCTCACACCTGTAATCCTAGCTACTCAGGAGGCTGAGATCTGAGGATCGCGGTTCAAAGCCAGCCTAGGCAGGAGAGACCGTGAGACTCCTATCTCCAATAAACCACCAGAAAACCGGAAGTGGCGCTGTAGCTCAAGTGGTAGAGCACTCGCCTTGAGCTGAAGAGCTGAGGGACAGCGCCCAGGCCCAGAGTTCAAGCCCCACGACCGACAAAAAAAAAATAAAAAAAAAATGGAATATAGTAACATATGCCTCTAATCCCAGCTACTCAGGAGAATATGGTAGGAAGATTACAAGTTTAAAGGTAGTCTGGGCAACTTGGCAAGAAATATCTCAAAAGAAAGAATTATAATAAATATGTAATGATCTGTATTTGCTAGAAGGAAACATAGGAAAGCATAGTCATTGAATTTGTTGGGTATTAGGTAGTTTATATTGTCATTTTGATTAATGCTATTTCAGTATTAATAGACAATTTTTTGACACTGTTTTTAAGCTGTTCTATTGATTAAGTTACAAGTTAAACGTGATATTCTTATTTCTAGCATAATGAATTCCCTGGTCATTGTTCTCTTCTTATCTGGAATGGTAGCTATGATTATGCTACGGACATTGCATAAAGATATTGCCAGATATAATCAGATGGATTCCACGGTGAGTAAGTGAAAACATTTTATCTGCTTAGTTTTGGGTCCCTGAAGACAATCTTTATTGTCACTTACGAGAAAGTTGAAAGTATAGCTTTAAAATCTGCATTTTGAGAAAGTTGAAAATACAGCTTTAAAATCTGCTTTTAAAATACTCTGCTCAAAAGTTATCTTCACATTTTCAAATAAGAAAGTGATACTGGGGCTGGGAAGGTGGCTCAGTGGTAGAGCGCTTGCCTTGAATGCCTGAGGCCCTAGGTTCGATCCTCAGCACCACATAAGCCAAAAGAAAAAAGCCAGAAGTGGCACTGTGGCTCAAGTGGTAGAGCGCTAGCCTTGAGCTGCAGAGCTGAGGGACAGCACCCAGGCCCAGAGTTCAGGCCCCACGACCGGACCCAAAAAAAAAAAAAAGAAAGAAAGTGATACTTTGTCTGGTGCCAGTGGCTAATGCCTGTATTCCTAGCTACTCAGGAGGCTGAGATCTGAGGATCATGGTTTGAAGCTACTCCAAGCAGGAAACTTGGTGAGACTCTTACCTCCAATAAACTACTCAAAAAAATAAAAAAGCCCAAGAGGTAAAAAGAAGTGTCCAAGCCCAGAGTTCAAGCCTCAGACTGGGCCAAAAAAAAGAAAAGAAAATGATACTTAACCAGATGCTCATGCCTGTAATCCTAGCTACTCAGGAGGCTGAGATGAGGATAATGGTTCAAAGCCAGCCACTGGGGCAAGGAAAGTCCATGAGACTCTTATCTCCAATTAACTACTAGAAAACCAGAAGTAGTGCTATGGCTCAAGTGGTAGAGCGCTCCCCTTGAACTGAAGAGCTTAGGGACAGCGCTCAGGCATAGAGTTCAAGCTCTACACCCAACAACAAAAAAAAAGCTGAGACAGTGCCCAGGCCCTGAGTGCAACCCCCATGACTGACAAAAAAAAAAAAAATTGACATTCTGTAGGGTGTTAGTCATCACAGCATTTCTAGATGAACTGTTCACATCCTTGCCCAGGTCAGAAGGCAAGTACAAAATGAGTTCTGGGTGTACAGCTCTGATACTGCCTCTTTCCCTTCCTGACATTCCATCAACAACATCAGCTTCTTCCCATACTACCATACACCAGTTTGTGAAGTCAAAATTGAATGGGATAACCAAGGGAGTTCGTAAATTTGTGTGTGTTTCAATTTTAAATATCGATTTTCATTGAATTTATGCCATATCAACTTTACATTTGGTTTATTCAGAGTAACCACCAGGCTCATTTATTCTCATTTTATGTTACATACAGTTACATATTTTATACTCAGCTTTTTAGACATCAGTAATCTGTATTGAATGTAAAAACTCACACTTTCTTTTGTGTGCGCATGTTTATGTGTGTGTGAGTGAGTGCGCACACACATGTGCTAGTCCTAGGGCTTGAACTCAGGCCCTAAGTGTTGTCCTTGAGCTGTTTTGATCAAGACCTAGCACTCTACTACTTGAGCCACAGTTCTACTTACGACTTTTTTTTTTTTTTGAGTAGTTTATTGGAGGTAAGAGTCTCACAGACTTTCTGGCTCAGTTTGGCTTTGAACCTCAATCCTCAAATCTCAGCCCCCATGAATAGCTAATATTATAGGCATATTCATATTTTCAGTATTGTCTGTTCATAGCTTCTTTACCTCCTCCCAACTTCTGTCCTTTGAATTGGGAAAAAAGTGTATTAATATTTATAAACTTACAGCTTGTCTACTCTGTAGTATCTTTGGCTTTTGTTGATTATATAAATTATTAAAATAACTTTATAATTTTTTAATACTCTACTCACAATCAGCTATTTTAAATAATCTGTTAGTGGGATTTTTTTTTTTTGCCATAGTAAATACAGGCTTGTGGTGAACCTACTTTCTTCTGCTTCTGCTCCTCTTGCTCTTCCTCCTGTCTTACCACAACAGTTAGAATACAGTGAACTCAAACATAAGTCTGATTTCACTTCTAAGCTCAATCACACAGTGGTTTCCCCACTTCACTCTGAGTAAATGCAGAGGCCTTGTTACCTCTCAGAGCTCTGCTGCAAATGCTGACCATTCTGCTCAGGGACTTCACACTTGCAATTCTGTCTACTTGGAATGTTTGTTTCTCAGGTATTTCCATGGCTAGCTCCTTTACCTCCCTAACTATGCAGAAATATGATCCTCCCAGTGAAACCTTCCTGATCAACTTACATCCTCCATATACATCCATACTCCCTAATTTTTCTTTATTTTTTTTGCATTGTTTCTTATATATTTAATATGATCAGTACTTTACAGTTTATAACATTTTATCAGGAGAATGGAAATACTACATAATAATTTAGTATCTTTTCTGACTTCATATTGGTACCTTAAAATCAACCATAATGGAAATAATTGCATTACAAAAATCAGCAAAAGCTATGAATTATGTTTGGATAAAGTCATTTGTTTACCGTGTACCAGGACATCTCAATTCACAACTCAGAAGTTCTAGAATTTTTAAACAGTACACACTAGCTGGATGCAGGTAGCACCTACCTGTAATTTTAGTTACTCAGGAGGCTAAGATCTGAAGGATCACAATTCAGAGTCAGCTAAGCAGAAAAGTTCACTAGATTCCATTTGTAGAGCAACCGCTAAACAGAGGTATGGCTAACCCCAGCTTAGCAAACATGTAGCCCTGAGTTCAATGAGTCTAATTTACTCCAATAATATTCTTTTCAATTTTAAAATTAAGACTGCTCACTAAAAATTTCAATTAGTATTATCAATATTGATGAGTCAGAAACTGAGTAAAACTTGTGTGTGTGTGTGTGTGTGTGTGTGTGTATACGTGTGTACGTGCACACACATGCCTGCCTGTCTTGGGGCTTGAACTCAGGGTCTCACATTGTCTTAGCTTTTTCACTCAAGGTTCCTACCACTTGAGTCACAGCTCCACTTCCGCCTTTTTGGCAGCTAAGAGTCTCATGGACTTTCCTTCCTGGGGCTGGCTTTGAACCAAAATCCTCAGATCCATACTCCCTAATTTTTCTTTAAGCACTTATTAGCATCTGTGTGCATATAAGTCCTGGACTTGAACTCTGGGCCAGTGCACTATCCCTGAGCTTTATGCTCTACCACTTAAGGTACCACTTAATATAAAATAAATCTCACAGACTTCTCAGCCCAGGCCATCTTCAAATTGTAATTCTCAGATCTCAACCTCCTGAGTAGCTAAGATTACAAGCGTGAGCCATTGGCACCAGGCTTCTTATCTCCTGAGAATGAAATACTCACAAGACAGGAATTTTTCTGTTACGTCACTGAAGTCAGTGCTCAATAAATTAGACAGGCCTTGATAATGCATTTCTGAGCTCATACTTGGGGGGAAAAGGAATGTCCAGGGATTTCCCCTACTTTTCCTATGTCCTAGAAGAGTGGCCAGAGCCAGAGTGGGAGATAGAATGCAAGTGCAAAGGAGTTAGGTTCCTCTGAGTGATGCTTATTATATCACTCCAACTAGTTGGAGAGCTAACTTGTGGCAAAATCTAACCTGGCAATATTTCTAGCTAATATTTCTACCCATGGGTAGAGAACCATATCTGGAAAAGTCTAGCCAGATTTTTTCTACTTGAGGCTTAGACTCTGTAGCCCTACCTTAAGATGGTTTATCTATAACAATTTTATTTTTAATAAGGTAGGAAAATGTATTCATATATTCATATATCATACAGGTATTCTGTCTCTGCAAGAATAACAAGAACTTGTTCATGTAGGTTTGCCCCCAGAAAAGAGCTCTTGCTTCTCTGGTAAACCTTCTCCCCCCTCCCCCCCCACCCCTCCCTACCCCACCCCTCCACCTCCGCCGCCCCCCCTCCCCCCGCCTGCTTTTTTGTTGTTACCTGGGCTAAAACTCAGAGCCTCATGCTCTGGCCAGGCTTTTTCACAAGCTCTCTACACTTTAGCCACGTTTCCACTTTGATGTGATAAAAAGCCAAGTTGGATAACAAAAATTTGACTTAGGAAGTTTATCCTTTTTCCTGCTAATGAATCACATATCTAGCTTGTAAAATGTCTAATAACTGTGTGTGTGTGTGTGTGTGTGTGTGTGTGTGTGTGTGTGTGTGTGTGTGTGTGTGTGTGTGTGTGTGTGTGTGTGTGTGTGTGTGTGTACTTTAATATGCAACTTTCCTTTGGAAACCAATTAAGAAAGCCATATAAAGTTCCATGAGGTAAGCTCTGCTCTTTAGAATTGAAATAGATAACATTTATTAATGTTTTTATTTAAAAATTCTCTGACATGCTCATCAGTGAACAAATATTCTAGTAGTTATAATTCCATATGATATATTGAGCTGATATCATTTTCCTTGTAGGAAGATGCCCAGGAAGAATTTGGCTGGAAACTGGTTCATGGTGATATATTCCGTCCTCCAAGAAAAGGGATGCTGCTGTCAGTCTTTCTAGGATCTGGGACACAGATTTTAATTATGACTTTTGTGACTCTTTGTAAGTGTTAAGTGAAAATTTTAAAGTAAGAAATACTGATTCTAAGTAATGCTTTGAAAACCAGCTTTCCTAAGTTAAGTAACAAGGTTAGATTGTTCCTAAGAATTCTTTTTATACTAAGAATCTGTATTCTTTGTCTTAGGACCCTGACCAGAAACTTCGAACTCGGGGTTTGCCTTATTTATGTAGGGTCATAGTGATACACTACATTGAATATTATTGAGATCTGTGTTAGCTGGAAAAAGTATATCTTTTTTTTTCTGAGGTATTTTTTTATTTTTATGTTTTTGTTTTTTATTTTCTGCCAGTCCTGGGGCCTGAACTCTGGGCCTGAGTGCTATCCCTGACCTCCTTTTGCTCTCAAGGTAGCACTTGATCACTTGAACCACAGCACCACTTCTGGCTTTTTCTGCCATTATGGAGATAAGAGTCTTATGGACTTTCCTGCCCAAGCTGGTTTCAAACCCCAATCCTTAGATCACAGCTTTCTGAGTAGCTAGGATTACAGGTGAAGCCACTGGGGCCCACCTATTTTCTTTAAGAATGAGACAGATCTGTCTTTTACACTGAAGGAAACAGTAATAACATGTGAAACCTTATCTTTCAGTTTTTGCTTGTCTGGGATTTTTGTCTCCTGCCAACCGAGGAGCTCTGATGACATGTGCTGTGGTCTTGTGGGTACTGCTGGGCACTCCTGCAGGCTATGTTGCTGCCAGATTCTATAAATGTAAGTAAATGTCCTTGTGACTATGTCAGATAGGTGATGCTTTGAAGCACATATTCCAAGGACGAAAGACATGGTTGGGACCTTCTTTGTTATGTGAATAACTGTCCTTAGATTTATCTGTGGAAAATGCTTTCACAATGAAATAGGTAATTAGCTGCTGCTTGTCCAGTATCCCTTCCCTCCTTTCACCTTTATGCTTTGACTTAATAGATTAAGCTAAACAGCTGAGATTTTGGTATGTGCATAGAAGCATGTGGAAACTATGCAAATGAGAATTGCCAGTTTCTTAACTGAAACAAGTAATATATCTGCGTTTACCCACTCTCATGTAAGAGATCATATCATATCAATTAATATTTATAAAAATAAACTTACTGAAGTAAACAAAGATCTGACTACTTTGAGAGCCCTAAAGTAAGTTATGACGTGTGTGTGTGTGTGTGTGTGTGTGTGTGTGTGTATGTAAGTTATGACGGGGTGTGTGTGTGTGTGTGTGTGTGTGTGTGTGTGTGTGTGTAAGTTATGACGGTGTGTGTGTGTGTGTGTGTGTGTGTGAGTGAGTTATGACGGTGTGTGTGTGTGTGTGTGTGTGTGTGTGTGTGTGTGTGTGTGTGTGTGTGTGTGTGTGTGTGTGTGTGTGTGTGTGTGTGTGTGTGTGTGTGTGTGTCCTGAGGCTTGAACTTAGGTCTGGGTGCTGTCCCCGAGCTTCTTTTGTTCAAGGCTAGTAGTCTACCACTTGAGCCACAGCTTTACTTCTGGTTTTCTTCATAGTTTATTGGAGATGAGCGTCTCATGGACTTTTAGACTGACTTCAACTTGTAATCCTAGGTCTCAGCCTCTTGAGTAGCTAGGATTACAGGTGTGAGCCACCACCACCCAGCTTGGTTTTAATTTTTATGAATTTTTCCTTTACTAAAAGATAAAGGACTGGGTTATTAACATGAAATACAGACCCTCTGCCTCTACCATACCAGTCTTATTTTATATCATACTCTTCCCTTTCTCAGTATTTCACCCACATTGGCCTTCCTCAGCCAGCCTGTGCACCTTCAGACTTGTCTCTCCATCCATACTTGCCCATGCAAGACTCCTCTCACTGCCTTTCCATCTTTGCAGTTTAAGTGCATGTTAATTAGTCAGAATGTTACTGAGAGGTGCTGCCTTGGCACTGTCAGGGGAAAAAAAAAAAACCTGAGTTCATAGAATTGGGGGTGCTAGGTGGGGAGTAGATCTTGATGCATTTCCCTAGCTGGTATTGAATTCTTGGGAGTAAGCAGTTCTCTTGCCTCTGGGCCTACAGGTGTGTATCACCTACCAAATTTATAAAATTTTTCCTTACATTTCCCAGACATCATGAAATTATTAAACTCTCAATAATTTCACAATAGTCAGTAGCACTTAATTCATATCAAATATTATTTATGTGTGTATAGGCAAATGGTAAACTTACTTATTGATGGTGATAAATGTGTAGATACAACAATGAAATTCTCCACTGTATAACTAATATAAGCCAATAGGAAAAAAGTTTAAAAACTAAAGCCATGTACCAGTAGCTTATGCCTATAATCCTAGCTACTCAAGAGGCTGAGATCTGAGGATTGTAGTTCAAAGCCAGCCTGGGCAGGAAAGTCCATGAGACTTGTACCTTTCATTAACTCTCAAAAAGTCAGCACTGGAGCTGTGGCTCAAGTGGTAAAGCACTAGTCTTGAGCAAATCAGAAAAGCTCAGAGCAATGCCTAGGCCTTGAGTTAAGCCCAGGATTGTAAACCTCTTCCTCCCACCCCCCCCTCCCACTCCCCCACCCCCCCACCCCCGCAATAAAAAGGTTGCAATCCCTTTTCTCTTGTTAGTCTCTTAACCTCTACTAGATGTTACAATGCAGAAAAATCCTGAAGAGTCAGACCTGTGGAAATTTAAATGTGTAACATGTCAAAGATAAACAAGAGTCCTCATTGTGTCCTTTTTATACCTGAACCCATTGATAGATACTATTTAAGATTAATGCAAAAATAGGTAAGAACTAGTCTTGATGACTTACTCTTTCATATTGGACCTATTTTATGCTGAAGAAAAAATCTGTAGAGTAGCATTTAGGCAAGCTAGTCCTGTGTTTTGTTCTCTGATTTGAACCATTTGGTAAGAGACATCATTCCAAAGTTGCAGACATCATTTTGAGAATGAGCAGCCAGTGCTGCTTGACAGTTTGTTAATACTGGACTTGGGAATATGAGTATTTGATTTGCCTTTAAAGAAAAATTTGGCTGGGTGCATGTTGCTCACTCTTGTAATCCTAGCTACTCAGGAGGCTGAAATCTGAGGATCGCAGTTCAAAGCTAGGCCAGGCAGGAAAATCCGTGAGACTCTTCTTTCCAATTAACCACTAGAAAACTGGAGTGGCACTGTGGCTCAAGTGGTAAAGCACTAGCCTTGAGCTGAAGAGCTGAGGGACAGTGCCCAGCCAGAGTTGAAGCTCCGTGACCAACAGAAAAAGAAAAATTTGAATTTTTACATTTGTTTTCTTCTGTAGCTTTTGGAGGTGAAAAGTGGAAAACAAACGTTTTGTTGACATCATTTCTTTGTCCTGGGTAAGTGAATTTTTTCAATTAATTCTTTAGGTTTTTTTTCCCCCCCTTTGTTGGTTTCTTAATGATACTGAAGGTTGTACTTGGCCTTACACTTGGTAGGCAAGTACTCCACAACTTGAGCCATTCTTCTACCTTAAATTTTTAAATAATGCTCAACACAACCATATTTTATTCCTTATTCTTTAGTGGCTTAAGTCTTTATCTTTCTAAATGACTTACCTTAAAAAATAGATTTAAGCAGGGTGCCAATGGCTCACCCCTATAATCCTAGCTACTCAAGAGGCTGAGATCTGAGGATCGTGGTTCAAAGCCAGCCAGGCTGGGTAAGGAAAGTCTGTGAGTCTCTTATCTCCAATTAACCACCAAAAGACGGGAAGTGGCACTGTGGCTCAAGTGGTATAAGTGGGTTCCTTGAGCTGAAGAGCTCAGGGACAAACCCTAGGCCCAGAGTTCAAGCCCTACAACCAGAAGAGAAAAAAAAAAAGGATTTAAGTTTTGAAAAGGGGTAAAAAGTAAAAATTTAAAAATATTTACAAATGTCTAATACATGCCCTATATGGGAAAATTACCTTTAGACATGAGAAATGTTTTTGTTTTCTCATATATATATATTTTTTTAACTGGTCCTGGGACTTGAACTCAGGGCTCGGGCACTGTCCCTTAGCTTCTTTTGCTCATGGCTAGCTAGTGCTCTACCACTTGAGCCACAGCTCCGTTTCCAGCTTTTTGGGTAGTTAATTGGAGATAAGAGTCTCAAGGGCTTTCCTGCCTAGGCTGGTTTCAAACCATGATCCTCATATGTCACCCACTTGACTAGCTAGTATTATACATGTACCTGGCTGTTTTTGTTTATTATAAGTCTTTCTAATGTTCTGTCAAAGGAGAGAAGGCTAGCATTCCCCTTGACGAGAAGTCTTTTTTCTGTTTCCTATTCTGACTGGTCAGTCTCACTTGTGCTATGTAAGATTACATTAAAAGCTTTTAACCTAAACATAGGAAGTCTCCCTAAAGATGTTAAGCCAAAAGTATGTTTTTGGATTTTTATCAGAAGTATTGTTTCTTATTAGCAATTTTATTAGAGTAAGTAACATGCCAATAATCACTATAAACCAAGATCCTAACTTTGGAAAACCACTCTGATCTCATTTCTAATATGCTTCCTAACCTCCAGATTTCTAATGGGCAAAACCTGGCCATTCTTAAAGAATAGCAATGAAGAATGCCAAAGGTGATACATTGAAAGCAGGACTGTTTCACTTGCAGGTCAGGGAGAAAAAAGCATGATAGTGATTACAACAGGCATTTTTTTTTTTACAGGTTTGAATAAATATTCTTCAGTTGCTATCTCCATGGAAGATGCACAATTCTCAACCATTCATTTTCTATTCAGATTAGTGTGTCTTTCTCAAGCCATAATCTTTGTCATCATTCCCTCTGCTGTCAACTCAAGTTACCCTGCTTACCAAGACCATTGGTTTCTTTTAAACATCTCCAGCCTTTGACTGCTCCTGTTGCTGTCTTTTCCTTTGTTCTGTTCGTACACATCTTCCTTATTTATACAATTTGCTTAGTCCTCTCATCTCCTAAGAGAGCTTTCTAAGCATTTTCCTTGCTTCTAAATATTTCTTTTCTATTCCCAACATAGTACCTTAAGAAATAGTTTATATTCTCTATTCTCATTTGCTCAGCACACATTTGCAATATAAATCCATGTAATCCTCATTTTTTTCCTCATCATTTTACTGAAATTTCTCTATGGACTAGCAGTAATGTTCCCATTTTCAAACCTGGAAACCATTGTCTGCCCTTTATCCTTTTCTTCTCCATAGGGTCTAATGTTGACAAACTTGCCTGAAACTTTTTATGCCTTCATAGAATCTATTCTATGCTGGTTCTCCTGTTGTATCTCTGATTAACCCTTCTCTGATTTGTATTCTTTATCATGCCTTTAAAGGAGAGGTTAATAAGCCGGGCATCAGTATCTTACACAGGTCATAGTGGAGTTGTGACACAAGTAATAGAACATTACCCTTACCAAAGTAGAAGTTTATAAACAAGTAGTGAATTAAGTCAAGAGTGGTTATACATGTTTGAAAGCTCAATCTGTAAGAATCCATTTCAGGAGCAGATTCCTATTAACTCACTTTCATGGCTTCAGTTATTTGAGTTCTACTCATAGCAAGGCAGGAGAGAAGAAATGCCTTCCAAAAAGTTAAGGATCATGTTATTGTTTATAGGTATTGTGAATAGTATACAAGTATATGCAGATTTATTATAAGACCTGTAACTTGTAGAATTAATTTTTTTAAAAAGTTTAGTAAAAGGGCTAGATATTAGCTAATATTCCAGCATCCTAAATATTACCAATAACCAATTAAATGTTTTTAAATTAATAGGAATTATGTAGAAGTCTTTGTTCACAGGATTGTTAGCAACAGAAAACTGATATAGTACTTCAGATGAACTTTAAAATTTGCACTGTTGCCGGGCGCTGGTGGCTCACACCTATAATCCTAGCTACTCAGGAGGCTGAGATCTGAGGATCGCGGTTCAAAGCCAGCCTGGGCAGGAAAGCCCATGAGACTCTTATCTCCAATAAACCACTAGAAAACTGGAAGTAGCACTGTTACTTAAGTGGTAGAGTGCTCGCCTTGAGCTGAAGAGCGCAGGAACAGCGCCCAAGCCCAGAGTTCAAGCCTCACGACCGACCAAAAAAAAAAAAAGAAATTTGCACTGTACACAAATTACTTGATGGAGTAATGATTGTCAAAGGATTTGAGACACTCGCTAGCTGAATGTATAGATGAACCTCATCTACATGGACTCATACTAAACATAGCATCATAAGCCTGAGGAACTGTTGGATTGGCGATAGTGGACAACTCATTATATGAAAAATATTCCTGTTCTAATGTTACGCATACAAAATTATTTCTGGTAGATTCAAAACTAAATGTAATAGATTAGTTCATTGTAGAGTATGTGCCAAGCATTTGTGAAACTGGGTTCCATCCCTGACCAAAAAACAAAAACAAAAAAAGAATATGTGGAAGTGATTATTGTTTAATTGCAGCTAAGTTTTTTGTTGTTCTTTTATTGTTGTTGTTGTTGTTGTTGTTGTTGTTTTTTGTCAGTTGTGGAGGTTGAACTCTGGGCCTGGTTGCTGTCCCTGAGCTCTTCAGCTCAAAGCTAGTGCTTTTGGTTTTCTAGTGGTTAATTGGAGATAAGAGTCTCACAGACTTTCCTGCCTGGGCTGGCTTTGAACCACAATCCTCAGATCTCAGCCTCCTGAGTAGCTAGGATTACAGGCATGAGCCACCAGCACTCAGCCAAGTTTTTTTTTTTTTTTTTTTTGGGGGGCGGGGGGGAGTCCAGTTATGGGGCTGAACTCTGGGCCTGGGCGCTGTCCCTCAGCTCTTCAGCTCAAGGCTAGCGTTCTACCACTTGAGCCACAGCACCACTTCTAGCTTTTTTCTTTTTTGCTTATGTGGTGCTGAGGAATCAAACCCAGGGCCTCATGCATGCAAGGCAAGCGCTCTACCACTGAACCACCTTCCTAGACCTAGCCAAGTTTTTAAATGTATACTCAGAAGGCATCCTGGGTTCAGAAGTTCAAACCAGGAGAACCAGGGTATTTAATGAGGATTAGTAATTAGAGTATATAAATAACTTACATATACAAAAGGCATACAACTCAAATGAAAAATGAGCAGGTGAGTATAACCAGCAGGTCACAGAAGATAAAAATCAGAAAACCCAACAAATAGCAGATGCTTTCTCAAGTTGTCCATAGAAAATAGAAGTCAAAACAACTCATAATTATGACAGAAATAGAAGGTAACTTTCAAAAGCTGCTAGTTGGAATTTAAATCAGACAAAACTAAGCAGAACAATTATACAGTTTCTAGGGAGGTTTCAAATTCACCTACCTTATATCTTGGTAATCTGCCTTCTAGATACCAAAACATTCATTACTTCATTTTGTTTCTGACCCTGCTTTTACCCAAAAACCTTTTGTTTCTTTCAGAATCGTGTTTGCGGACTTCTTTATAATGAATCTGATCCTCTGGGGAGAGGGATCTTCGGCAGCCATTCCTTTTGGCACACTGGTTGCCATATTGGCCCTTTGGTTCTGCATATCTGTGCCTTTGACATTTATTGGTGCATACTTTGGTTTTAAGAAGAATGTAAGTTTATGAGTATTAATTTATTCAAATGAATTTTCGTTGTGGAAATTAGTATATATCAAGTTAGAGGTATTATGAAAGTGTCTAAAAGACAAAGATTTAGGTGGGCACTGGTGGCTCTTGCCTATATTCTTACCTTCTCAGGAGACTGAGATCTGGAAGTTCTCAGTTTGTGGCCAGCCTAGACAAAAAAGTCCACGAGGGTCTGGGAAGGTGGCTCAGTGGAAGAGTGCTTACCTTGCATGCATGAGGCCCTGGGTTTGATTCCTCAGCACCAAATAAGCAGAAAAAGCTGAAAGTGGCAGTATGGCTCAAGTGGTAGAGCTCTATCCTTGAGCTAAAGAGCTGAGAGACAATGTCCAGGCCCAGAGTTTGGGCCCCATGACTGACAAAAAAAAAAAGTCTACAAGACCCAATCTCCAAAATAATCAGAAAAAAGCAAAGCAGGAGGCATAGCTTAAGCAGTAGACCACCAGACTGGCAAGTAAAAGGCTGAGTTTAAACCCTACTGCCACCAAAAGGAAAAAAAGATACAAACTTGCTTTATGATATCTAGATTTCATAAAACATTCTTAAAATAATATTAAGAATGAGGTAGAAGGATTAGATTACAGAGTTTAAGTAAATGGAAACTATTAGATTAATTGGAAAAGAGATAATCTGACCTATAGAAATATATCCATGAAATTACCAAAGTATTTGCAATTCTAGCAATCAAACCCAGGGTCCCCACCTTTTTTTATTTTATCTTATTTTTTTATTTTACTTTATTATTTTAAGCTAGAGTTGCACCAAATTGCCCAAGTTGGCCTCAAACTTAGGATCCTAGCCTCAGCTTCTCAAGTAGTTGGGGTTTACAAGTGTGCACCCAGTTAAAAATAATCAAATTTTGGGCTGGGAATGGCTTAGTAGTAGAGTGCTTGCTTAGCATGAATGAAGCCCTAGGTTCAATTCCTTAGTATAACATAAACAGAAAAGGTTGGAAGTGGCTAGCCTTGAACAAAAGAAACTCAGGGACAGGCCCTGAGTTCAAGCCCCAGGACTGGCAAAAAAATAAATAATAATGTTTTAAATTTCATTTTATTACCGCAAAAACAGGATATTCTTTTACCTTTTTTTGCAAAAATTAATTTCTAGGGACTAAAGATATGGCTCAAATGGTAGACTGCCTACCTAGCAAGTCCCTGAATTGAAACCTAGGACAGTTCAAAACTTACACCTGTAAGTTCCCTCTTGTGTATCTATGTTTAGGTATCTTAGATCCCAGATGTCCATGATGCATCTAGGACTTGAAAGGGAGAATAATTGAGACTACCACCAGTACTTTGGGCTATAAAACCTGTTGTAGTCTGTCATTATCTTGTGTTCTTGATGGGATTTTTTGTTTGTTTGCTTTTTAATTATTTCTGCCTATACTGGAGCTTGAACTAGGGCCTCCTCCTTTCCCTTAGCTTTTTCACTCAAGGCTGGCACTATATCACTTGAACCACATTTCCACTTCTGGTTTTTGACTGGTTAAAGTCTCATGGACTTTTCTGCATGGGCTGGCTTTGAAACTCAGTTCTCAAATCTCAGCCTCCTGAGTAACTAGAATTACAGGCATGAGCCATTAGTGCCAAGTTGTCTTTGTATTCTTGACTCTTAGTGAAATTTTTGCCTACCTCCAAATAAAATAATAAAATGGGAAAAAAGTGCAGAAGCACTAGATAACAAAAATGAAAAACGTTTATGAATCTTTTGTCTTTGTTTTTTTGTTGTTGTTTTTTGTCAGTTATGGGGCTTGAACTCAGAGCCTGTGTGCTGTCCCTGAGTTCTTTTGCTCAAGTCTAGTGCTCTGCATCTTTGAGCCACAGTTCTGCTTCCAGTTTTCTGGTAGTTAATTGGAGATAAGAGTGTCACAGCCTTTCTTGCCTGGTCTGGCTTTGAACTTCAGTCCTCAGAGCCCTGCCTCCTGAGTAGCTAGTATTATAAGCATGAGCCACCAGCACCCAGCAACTGTGTGTTTTTAGCTGTAAAACACAACTTCAATTCACCTTGTCAATTTATGATCAGTGTTACCCCTTTCATTGCCTTCTTCATCTCTCCCAGCCTTACCCATACTCTGTTAAATGTTGTATGTTTTTATTAACTGTTATTGTCCAAATACTATGTTCTATGTATTTCTTTCCAAAGCCATTAAGTCATGGATAGCAGCTGGAAGCAGGGTTGGCTTGTTCCAATAAATAAACTGAATATTACACATAACAATATCTGGCTCACAGCATCTAAATTCAAATTTCAGTTCACTGGCTTAAGTGAACTTTCATTGCAATTAGTGTCAGCATGGAAGCTGAGAATAAGCAGGTAAATGTTTGTACAGAGAATTTTTTAAATAGTGACCTAATTATGAATCTTTTCTTCCTTTACCAAAGGCCATTGAACATCCAGTTCGAACCAATCAGATTCCACGTCAGATTCCTGAGCAGTCATTTTACACAAAGCCCTTGCCTGGTATTATCATGGGAGGGATTTTGCCCTTTGGTTGCATCTTCATACAGCTTTTCTTCATTCTGAACAGTATTTGGTAAGCTGAAGACAGAGTCTTCTTATTTTTATAACTATTGTATATAGAATATGGTACTTGCTTTTTATTTATAGGTTACTATTTGTATCTTCTAACTGTAAGCAATTATAACCAGAAATGGTAAGAGTCAAAAGGTGGTGTTATCTCCTGTGGGATATAAGAATAATAGTGATAATAGCTTTTTTTTTTTTTTTTTAGTCCTATGGCTTGAACTTAGGACCTTAGCACTATCCTGAGTTTTTTGCTCAAGACAAGCGCTCTACCACTTGAGCTACAGATTTACTTCTGGTTTTTGTTTTGTTTTTTTGTTTTTTTTTTTTTGTGGTGAACAATTTTATTACTTATGGGCTATATGACAGACTAACCTCAGTCTCTCCAAACTCATGTTCTTAAGAAATACATGCTGTTCCAGAGAGGCCCTCTGGGCACTTGGAGGTACTTGCCTTCATTCCCTGATTACTTGTTCCCATGGAAAATTGCTAGTGGTAATTTGGAGCCACTGTACTATTTTTTGTTTGAGGGGCTTTTCTTTTTTGGTCGGTCGTGGGGCTTGAACTCAGCTTGGGTGCTGTCCCTGCACTCTTCAGCTCAAGGCGAGTGCTCTGCTGCTTGAGCAACATCACCACTTCCTGTACTATTTTTTATGTGAATATGTATATGAATTATTTTATCACATTGGCATACATTACAGAAGGTACTAAGATTTAAAGTAGCATAAAATTTTAACTAAATTAGAGCTTTTTTTATGGTTGGAACATTTCCTTCATGATTATTATGACAGCTTTCCAAATTCAACTGATTTTTATCGACCACTTCCTAGCTTGTCTTTTATCAGATGTATCTGATTCTCCAGTAGAGAAGTAAACTAATATTTTATTGTAGAATATTTTCAGATTCTGCATAAACAGCAAGATAAAAATCCAGTGATCCTTCCTGCCTGTCTCACCCAACTCCTTCATCATCTAAACCCTTGAAAATATATCTTGCTTCATCAATTGGGAGAAAAAACCTTGTCAGTTCAAGAAAAATAAATAGATCATGTTACTTATTGTGTCAAGGACAAAAATACTTATAGTTTTATCTTAACATGTTTGATTATAGGTCACACCAGATGTATTATATGTTTGGTTTCCTCTTCCTGGTATTTATCATTTTGGTCATTACATGTTCTGAAGCAACTATACTTCTTTGCTATTTCCACTTATGTGCAGAGGTATGTATTAGCAATATTCACTTATTTAATTCATAGACAGCATTTATAACTTCAGCATGTTGCAACTTGAATACTGTTAATGGAGATCATTTATGTAGAGATAATTTTATTATGAAAGAATTAAGCTTGTATTCCAAATCCAAGGTACCCCTACTGGGAAGGTGAGATAGGAAGATGTTGTGTCTTAAGACCAGCCTGTAAAAACATGTGTGTATGTGTGTGCCAGTACTGAGACTTGAACTCATAAGCTCTTGCTCAGCTTTTTCATTCAAGGCTGGCACTTTACCACATGAGCCATACTTCAACTTCCAGCTCTTCTGGTTATTTGATGATTTAAAAAAAAAAATCTCTTGGATTTATCTGATTGGGCTGGCTTTCTTGTTTTTTGTTTTATTCTTTTTGTGCTGGTCCTAGGGCCTAGACACAGCTCCTGAGCTTTTTTGCTCAAAGCTAGCCTGGGCTGGTTTTGAACTGGGATCCTTAGATTTCAGCTTCCTGAGTAGCTAGGATTATAGGCATCAGCCACCAGCACTTGGCCAAAAAAAAGACTCTTATAATTTATAACGTAGATATTCTAAGCAGGAAAATTACATAGGGAAAAATCACTGAAAAGTTTTAGTGACTACAGTGTAATGATTTCTATTTGTGGCAATATCAAAGTAACGGCATCCTTGGATAATAGGTAAAATTGATTTTTAAAGATTAGACCATTAAGCCAGGTAGCTAATAGCTTACTTCTTACCCTATCTACTCAGAAGGCTGAGCCAGCCCAGGCAGGAAAATCTTTGAGACTCTTATCTCCAGTTAACCACTAAAAAAACCAGATGTAGAGTTATGGTTCAAGTAGTAGATCACTAGCCTTGAGCAAAAAAGCTAAGGAACAACACTTTGTCCTGAGTTCAAGCCCCAGGACCAGGACCAACTCATACATACCAAAAAGATCCAGTCTTAAGTAGTTATTTACCATATAAGAAAGTCTGTTAAACTGAATGTATTGAGTTAATTTAAACATTTTTATTAACTCATATTAGTTGTACAAGGGGTTTTATTATATCACTGTATCGTTATATTGTGGTCTTTCTTATCCACCCTACCTTTTTTATCATTTTAATTTGCTTTATTCTATTTGCATGCATGCATATAATGTACTTTGATCATATTCACTCCCTCAGTACCCTCTGCTTTCACCCCCTCCCCCACTTTCCCATTTGTTAACTTCCAAAACTGTCTCCTTTTTTGTTGTTTTTTTACATAGAGGTTAAATTCACATAAAATTGACAATTTTCAAGTAAACAATTGACTGATTTACTATTTAGTGTTCTACAAGCATCGCCTCTGATTTTGAAGTACTTTTATACACATGCATACTTATTAAGTAGTTATTTATTTCCCATTTCCCTCTTTACTTGGACCCAGATCATCTCTCTGTTTCTAAACATCAGTACAGTTTTTAATGGATTCATACAGTATGTAGGTTTTTGTGTCTGGTTTCTTTGACTTAGCAGAATGTTTGCAAGGTTTATCCACTGTGTAGCATATGTTAGTACTTTACTCCTTTTTATAATTGGATAATATTCTACTATATATGTATTAACACCTGTTCGTTAATATATTTATCCACTGATGTACACTTGAGTCATTTCCACCTTTGGGCTATTACAAATAATGTTGCTATGAATATTTATAAACAAGTATTTGGGTACTTGTTTCATTTCTGCTGGAGTCATACATGGTAATTCTGTAACTTTTCCATGCCCCTTTTGATAAGGGATTAAAATCAGGACCTTGTGCTTGCTAGACAAGTACTATGTTACTCTTACCCAGGCCTTTTGTTTCTTTGTTTTGGAAGTTGAGCAACGATTTATTTAAGTAAAACAGGATAATGTAGGGAGAAATAGGAAAAGTGAAGAGAAATATCTCCTTCCCATACAGGAGATGGGAATGAAGAATATTCCTCTTTTGATATTTTAGTGTGTTTTCACATAGGGTCTTATGCATTTGCCCAGCAGACCTTGAACTATGGTTCTCCATCCATGTAACTGGGATTACAGGCTTGTACCACCACACCTGACTTGCTTGGGCTGCCCTGAACCTTAGTCCTTCCATTTCTGGCTCCCAAGTAGTTGGAATTACAGGTATAATCCACTGCGTAGCCATTATTTGACTTTTTGAATAACTGTATTTTACATTCCTACTGGTTATATACAAGGTTACATTTCCTCTGAATTTTTTTTTTTTTTTTTTTTTTTTGCCTGTCCTGGGGCTTAAACTCTGGGCCTGGGCATTGTCCCTGAGCTTCTTTTGCTCAAGGCTAGTGCTGTACCACTTTGAGCCACAGTATCACTTCTGACTTTTTCTGAGTAGTTAATTGGAGACAAGAGTCTCACAGACTTTCCTGCTCTGGAAATTACAGGCATGAGCCACCAGTCCCAGCTCTTCCGAAATCTTACCAAAGCTTTCTATGTATTTTTTTAGTTTATATTTTATACCCAAACTACTGTAAAATGATATCAAATTTTGATTTGCATTTTCCACTGGCATCTTTTTTAGTTAGTTGGCAATTTGGATATCTTCTTTGAAGAACTGTGGATTCAAGTCCTTTTTAATTTTTTTTTCCATTCATGGGGCTTGAGCTCCAGAGTTTAAGTTCCTGAGCGCTGTCCTTCAGCTCTTCAGCTCAAGGCTAGCGCTCTACCACTTGAACCACAGCACATGTAAGGTTTTTTGAGTGATTTATTGGAGATAAGAATCTCATGGGGGGCTGGGAAGGTGGCTCAGTGGTAGAGCGCTTGCCTTGCATGCATGAGGCCCTGGGTTCGATTCCTCAGTACCACATAAGCAAAAAGAAAAATCCGGAAGTGGTGCTGTGGCTGAAGTGGTAGAGCGCTAGCGCTGAGCTGAAGAGTTGAGGGACAGCGCCCAGGCCCAGAGTTCAGGACCCACGACTGGACCCAAAAAAAAAAAAAAGAATCTCATGGACGGGGCTGGGAAGGTGGCTCAGTGGTAGAGCGCTTGCCTTGCATGCATGAGGCCCTGGGTTTGATTCCTCAGCACCATATAAGCAAAAAGAAAAAAGCCGGAAGTGGCACTGTGGCTCAAGTGGTAGAGCGCTAGCCTTGAGCTGAAGAGCTGAGGGACAGCGCCCAGGCCCAGAGTTCAGGCCCCACGACCGGGGGAAAAAAAAAAAAAAAGAATCTCATGGACTTTCCTGCCCAGGCTGGCTTTGAACTATGATCCTTGGATCTCAGCCTTCTGAGAGGCTGAGCCACTGGCACCCGGCTTCCTTTTCCTATTTTTAAAGTGGGACAGTGGAGTGTTTGTGGTGGTAGTGTAAGAGTTCATTATGTTTGGCACTGGTGGCTCATGCCTGTAATCCTAGCTACTCAGGAGGCTGAGATCTAAGGATCGTAGTTCAAAGCCAGCTTGACGTTGCAAACAAAATTTAAAGACTATCTTTTTGAAAAACAAAAATGAAAAGCCAGCCATGAGGTACACACGGTGTAGGGTACAGCAGGAGAATTATGAGTTTGAGACCAACTTGAGGGGGAAAAAAGACAAAGAAAAGAAAGAGGGGAAAATAGCTTTTTTTATTCCTTCAAAAGAAATGGTTAAAATTTTGATAGAGATTACATTGACTGCATAGATCACTTTGGAGACTAGTGCCTGCTTAAGAATATTATTCCTTCTTCCAGTTTATAAATATGGTTGTCGCCAGGTGCCAGTGGCTCACGCCTGTCATCCTAGTTACTCAGGAGGCTAAGATCTCAGGATCATGATTCAAAGCCAGCCCGGGCAGGAAAGTCTGTGAGAGTCTTATCTCCAATAGATGGCAAGAAAACCAGAAATGGCACTGTGGCTCAAGTGGTAGAGCACTAGCCTTGAGCTGAAGAGCTGAGGGAGTGTGCCCAGGCCCAGAGTTCAGGACCCACAACCTAAATAAATAAATACATACATACATAAATAAATACATAAATGTTGTCTTTGTATTTAGGTTTTCTATAATTTCTTCCAGCAATGTTTTTTAGTTTTCAGTGAGTAAGCCTTTGATTCATTTGGTTAAATTTGTTTCTGGGTATTTTTATGTCTTCTTTGAATTGTTTGTTGTTTTTTTGTTTGTTTGTTTGTTTTTGTTTGTTTTTGTTTTTGTCGGCCGTGGGGCTTGAACTCTGGGCCTGGGCGCTGTCCCTCAGCTCTTCAGCTCAAGGCAGCGCTCTATCACTTGAGCTACAGCGCCACTTCTGGTTTTCTGGTGGTTTATTGGAGATAGGAGTCTCACTGTCTCTCCTGCCCGGGCTGGCTTTGAACCACGATCCTCAGATCTCAGCCTCCTGAGTTGCTAGGATTACAGGCGTGAGCCACCAGCGCCGGGCTGTTTGTTGTTTATATAAGAACACAGTCATACTGGAGAATGTTGCTTAGTGCTAGAGTGCTTACCTCGCAGGTAGGAGATCTTGGATTTAATCTCAAGCAGTGTGCGCACATATGCATACACACACACCCACACCCACACTCTTGTGCACACACAGCTGATTTTGGTATATAGAGTTTTTAACCTTTGAAATTTACTGAATTCATTTGTTCCAGTGGAATTTTTTGTGTATAAAATCTTTAGGATGTTTTTAACCTTTAGAAGTATGTTTTTAGCATATTCAAAATGGTTGGAGAGATCATGAAGCATTTTCTTTTAAAAATGCTCCTGGTAATCTGTAAACCACTTTATGTAAAAGCAAAAAGAGCTATTTTAATCATTTACCTTGTTTAACTTGTGTAGTAATAGCTGGATATGAAGTCAGGTGGGTCTTAATACTGTGATCTTACTAATGTGAAATCAACTAGAATTTTAATATATTTTAAATTAATTTTGAACCATGTAAGTAAGCTTTTGTACACTACTTTTCCTTGAGAATCATAAATTGTGAGCTTAACCCTTAAGTACTCATAGGCAGCTTAACTTTTTTCCACATCCTGTTAGCCAGTTTTTAAGGAATCCCACAAGGGAGCGCTGCTTAGCACTGTGAGTACGGAGGACATGTAGGACATCCAGTAGAAGCCAGGGACTGGAATTGGGGCAAAAATTGGGGTTTGGAGGCTTCCCCTGAACTGCACTTGTTCTGGAACTTTATCCACCTACAGAGTGTCTAATAATTGGAAAGTAATTCTTGGTTTTGACCATTTTTTCCTTCTCTCCACAGGATTATCATTGGCAGTGGCGCTCATTCCTTACCAGTGGCTTTACTGCAGTTTATTTCTTAATATATGCAATACACTACTTCTTTTCAAAACTGCAAATTACAGGAACAGCAAGTACAATTCTGTATTTTGGTTATACCATGATAATGGTCTTGATCTTCTTTCTTTTTACAGGTAAGAAAGATTACTTTTATATCTACTTTCTTTTTATAAGATCCACGAAGGCTCTTCTGTGCTCCCAGATTTAGCCCTCAGTATGACTAACCATTGTTTAAGGCCCCCTGTGAGCTCCTTGCAACTCAGATAACCAGAGATGATCAAACCAGAATACAAGGGAAGAAGTGGGGTCTGGGTTCATTGTGTTCAAGGGCAGGACACTGTACTAGTCATCTCTATTACTCTGTTTACCTCAGTAGTGCCCATGGACCTCCTCTTCCCTCTTCCTCTCCGCTCTCCTCCCCTCTCCTCCCCTCTTCTCCCCTCCCTTCCCCTCTCCTCCCCTCTCCTTCTCCCCTCCCCTCCCCTCCTCTCTCCTCCCCTCCCCTCCCCTCCTCTCTCCTCCCCTCCCCTCCCTTCCCCTCCCCTCCCCTCCCCTCCCCTCTCCTCTCCTCTTTTCTCCTCTCCTCCCCTCTCCTTCTCCCCTCCCCTCCCCTCCTCTCTCCTCCCCTCCCCTCCCTTCCCCTCCCCTCCCCTCCCCTCCCCTCTCCTCTCCTCCCCTCTCCTCCCCTCTCCTCCCCTCTCTTCTCCTCTCCTCCCCTCCCTCCTCCCCCCCTCCCCTCCCCTCCCCCCTCCCCTCCCCCCTCCCCTCTCCCCTCTCCCCTCCCCTCTTCTGTCTGATGGTCCTGGGGTGTTAGGGTCCAGCAGCTGTCCCTGGTTTGTTTGGTTTGGGTTTAGGTTTTTTGGCATTTTGGTTCCCCCACCCTCAAGGATAGCACCCTACCACTTGAGCCACAGCTCCACTTCTGGCGGTGGGGCGGGGGGAGGGGGCGGCCGGATAGTTAGTTGGAAATAAGGGTCTCATGGAACTTCCTGCTGAGGCTGGATTCAAACTGATCTTCAGAGTCAGCCTCCTTAGTAGCTAGAATTACAGGTCTGAGCTTCCTGAGTGCATGAGCTTCCTTTTTCCCTCTCTAGAAAGAAGCAAAAAGCTATCACTACCTAAATTTAGTATAACATGTATATTGGGAACATAGTAAGGCTGAGTGATACTACAAAAGACAGTCATGGAACACTTCTAATTCTGGAAATTCTAACCTATTGTGGTTTTTTTTGTGCCAGTCTTAGGGCTTGAACTCAGGGCCTACGTGCTACCTCTGAGCTATTTAGCCCAAGTCTAGCACTCTACCACTTGAGCTACAACTTTTAAGTCAAAAAAAAAAACTGTTACCTAAAAAAGATTCCACTTTTAGTATATACATTATGTCCCACAGAGTTGCCAAAATAGTGATCAAATATTTTTGTCTTTAACATTATTTTTCTGAAATTAAGCCCAACCGTTTTCTAAGTCTTTTGAAGACTCAGAAGGTGCATTTGTGGTGAGCCTTGCACACAGCATATAGCATGTCCCCAGTGCTTGTCTAGTATAAGAATGATCACAAAACTTCCCAAAACAATAGTTCACACATGGTCTAGATTTGGAAAAACATTAATACCTTTTCTGTGTATTATACTAAAGCAATAGTGAAACACAATTGAGACATTAAATATTAACCTTACATGGGGGCCAAAGCCACCCCTTATTTGTGTGTGCTCCTACCTATTAAATATATCTTAGGGGATAATACTGAGAAAAATGGCAAGTCTTTATTTTTTAAATATATATGTATATTTTACATCTTAGTAAATGTTCCTTTGCAAAACAAAGTCTAAACTTGTTTAGTAACTCTAAATATAGTTTAGAAGGATTCTACATCTGAAAGCAGGAAAAATGAAGTCTACCTATACTTAGAGCCACATGGTCATAAAGTAATTCCATAATATCCGAACTTGATTTTTGTCACAGTGAAAAGATGTCTCCATCTAGCATTCAAATTCTTCAAATTCTATATACCAAAAAGATGAGGAGTGTATTTGTTCCTTGAACTGTGTCAGTCACACTGCATAGCAGTCTTTGGAGTTAACTAGGACAGAAAAATATTTGTTTAATGAGGTAAAGGAATAGACTTGGAACTAGGCCCTGTTGGCTCATGCCTGTACTAAGCAATTCGGGAAGCTAAGAACTGGAAGATCAAAGTTCAGGCCAGCCCATACAGAAAAGTACATGAGACTCAGTCTCCAGCAAAAAGCAAGGCCAAGAGGTGTGTCTCATTAGTAGAGCACCATCCATGCAAGCATGACAAGTATAAGCCCTGAGTTCAGTACAAATAGTCAACTTGTCCAAGCACTGTATACTCATTTCATGGAGGAGTTTGATCTGTTCTCTGGTACCATACTTGGGATCATCTTTGTTAATTATCCTAATTATAATTACTTTTTTTTTTCTTCTTCTTTTTTTTTTTTTTTTTATTTTTGCCAGTCCTAGGGCTTGAACTCTGGGCCTAGGTGCTGTCCTTGAGCTTCTTTATGCTCAAGGCTAGCACTGTACCACCTGAGCCACAGCACCACTTCCGGCTTTTTCTGAGTAGCTTATTGGGGATAAGAATCTCACAGACTTTTTTTGCCTGGGCTGGCTTTGAACCATCATCCTCAGATTTCAGCCTCCTGAATAGCTAGGATTATTGGCTAGAGCCACTGGCACCAGTTTAAGTATATCACTTTTAACATTTTGTAGACATTTGCTTTGCTTTACTATAATTCTTTGGAAACCAATGGTTCCTAATAACTATTTCTGTGAATCTGATACTAGAGTATTCATATCAGACCTTGAAAACATTTCAGTAACGATTCCATTGTGTGATAAAATGTTGTTACATTGGAAAAGAAATAGGACATCTTTTTTTTTTAATTTAGTCTTTTGTATGTAATAAAGAAAATAATGTGTTTATGGAAAGCTTATAATATAAATATAAAATAATATAATAATATAAAGATCTTAGTTTTTATAAGAAATTTGATTTGAAATGTTTTTATATTTTCAAACAATGCTCATAGATTTATGGCATTTTCTTAGACAGTTGTAATTTATAATTTTTTGCATTTTTAAAGAAACTAGTTGTCTTAAGTCTATATTTTGGTATAACTTTTCATTGAAAAGAGGGCTTATTTTGTTTTTGTTTTTTTTTTCTTTTCTAGGAACAATTGGCTTCTTTGCATGCTTTTGGTTTGTTACCAAAATCTACAGTGTGGTGAAGGTTGACTGAAGAAGCCCAGTGTGTCCAGTTAAAAGAGAAATAAATTAATTTCTTCATCAACCAAGAGCTGTTTTTGTGACTCCCTTAAGTTTTATCAGACTTATTGGCCTAGTAATCCTTCAGAAACAACATACTTCTCAGTACACCTCTTCCCACGAAATGTGGTTTTGACACTAAGGCATTTGTATTGTGATTTGATTAAGTATATATTTAGTTGTTCTCAGTGAAGAGCAAATTTAAATATTATGTGCATTTGTAAATACAATAGGTATAGAGTTTTCAATACTCTAATGGCAGAATAGAGGAGGCCATAATACTGATGAAATCCATAACAGTTAATTGTAAATAGGATTTTCTAGGCTCGGTAGGTGGAAAGAATTATTTTTCTTTGAAGGAAATAACTTTTTATCATGGTAATTTTGAAGGATGATTCCTATGATGTATTCATGGGGGGGGGAGTATGGCTTTTAAAAATCTTGTATTGGTTGTAACTGTTCATATCTTATTACTTTTCTGTGTTGACTTCATTATTCCCATGGTATTGGCCTTTAAACTATGTGCCTCTGAGTCTTTCAATTTATAAATTTGTTATCTTAATAAATATTGTAAAAACATCTTCATTGCATCATTACCTGTTATATATTCAAGGAGATTCTGTAAATACAAATTTATTGACCAAGGATGTTTTAAGATGATTTATACTTTTTATTGCATTTTACTGAATTTGTTAATCTTACACTACTTGAGTTTCAGTCGAAGTGAAATGTCAGTCTTTTGGTTTTAAATCAGGTCTAAGCTTTTCACTGTGAAATAATAATGGAGACTTCAGTCATGCCTACCTAGTCATAAATGACATGTTAGGTACTTAATATGGGCCTTACATTACAGATTTCGTATTCTTGAGGGTTTTTTTAAATATATTTTTTTGTTTTTTTAAGTCAGATTTTGTCTTCATGATTACATTGTTTTAGATTTTACAAATAATTCTTTTGTTAGAATTAGAAGTCACTATTTCTTTGTCTCATTCATCTGACTAGTTGAAAGTTTGAGATGACTTCAAAGGTATTAACTCTGCTTATGTCTATGAGAACATTATTTGTATTAAGGGGTTTACTGCTTGCTGCTTATGAGAACAAAGACATTGTCATTAAAATTATAACTAAAGTTTTAGCTTCACTTATATGATGTTGCTGGACTCTTCCTGAATAATTTTATACCACTCTCTTTTTTAAAATCCAAATATAGATGGGCATGGTGGCTCAAGCCTGAAATTCTAGCTACTTGGGTAGGCAGAGATTGGGGGAAATCACAATTTGAAACTAGATGAGCATAAAAAACAAGTTCATAAGATTCGTCTCAATTGGTAGCTCAGTGTAGTGGTGCATCTAGGTCAGCCCAGGTATATAAGGTAAGAAAGATCTTAGCTGGAAAATAACCAGTGCAGCAAAGGACCTGTAAAGTGGCTCAGTAAGCATAAAGCATTTAGTTTAATCCCAGTATCATCACAAAAAGAAAAAAGAACTGAGCCAGGCACCATGGTGCATGCTTGTAAATCCTAACTCAAAAAGCTGAGAAAGGAGGATCATCAGTTTGAGGCCAGCCTAGGTTAAATTTTAACCTAGCCGGACACCAGTGGCTCACCCCTATAATCCTAACTACTCAGGTAGCTGAGATCTGAGGATGAAGGTTCAAAGCCAGCCCAGGCAGGAAAGTCCATGAGATTCTTCAATAAACCACCAGAAAACCAGAAGTAGTGCTGTGGCTCAAGTGGTAGAGTGCTCTCCTTGAGCTCAAGAGCCAAGGGGCAGAGTTCAAGCCCCACGACTGATGACAAAAAGACTTAAAAAAAAAAAAATTAACCTGATCTCTTGGTTTTGAACAGAGAAGAAAAGAACTAGTTATTTTTAACCTCTCACAGGATTTAAGAGAACTTTGTTTTCCAGTTGATCCTATCTTTTGTACAACTTTTAGCATTTTGAGGATAGGCTGATTAACTAAACAAAGGACAAAGTTTGGATTCAGATCCCTGATTAGTTTGATGGGTTCAAAGGTAAAGTTCCTTTAATCTTTCCTTCATTGAGGGCTTGGAAACTACTTACTGGTTTGGTCTTGCTTTTCTTTATAAGCTAACAATGATAGGTAGCAGGTGTGAGAATACAGAATAATTTAGTATTCTTTATATGGACCGCAAGTGCTTTAGATTTAAGTTTCAGGTTTGGAGCTATTTGTATGCTAGCCAGTTGAGTATCCCAAGTTTATTGATTGACTTGTCTCACTAATTTTTTTTGGTCAGTCATGGGGCTTGAACTCTGGGCTTGGGTGCTGTCCCTGTGCTCTTCAGCTCAAGGCAAGCGCTCTACTGCTTGAGCCACAGCGCCACTTCCAGTTTTCTAGTGGTTTACTGGAGATAAGAGTCTCACAAGCCGGGCGCTGGTGGCTCATGCCTGTAATCCTAGCTACTCAGGAGGCTGAGATCTGAGGATCGCAGTTCAAAGCCAGTCCGGGCAGGAAAGACCGTGAGACTCCTATCTCCAATAAACCACCAGAAAACCGGAAGTGGCGCTGTAGCTCAGGTGGTAGAGCGCTCGCCTTGAGCTGAAGAGCTGAGGGACAGCGCCCAGGCCCAGAGTTCAAGCCCCACGACCGACAAAAAAAAAAAAAGAGTCTCACAGCCTTTCCTGCCCGGGCTGGCTTTGAACCTCGATCCTCAGATCTCAGCCTCTGGAGTAGCTGGGATTACAGGCGTGAGCCCGGCTATCTCACTAACTTTTTATCCAGGCTGGCCTCAAACTGAGATCCTCCCAAACTCTGCTTCCCACATAGGCTGAGGTCACTGTACCTGCCCCTAAACTCAAAACATTTTGAACATGTCGGTACTCTAAAAGTTTGGAATTTCTGGACTGGATACGTAGCTCAGTGGTAGTGTTTGCCTAACACGCACAAGGCCCTGGATTAGATCACCAGCACCACCAAAAAGAAAAGAAACAATTTCAGAGTATGTCATTTTCAGATTAGTTTTCAACCTGTAAAATTATTAGAGAAAAATTCAGCTTGACAGGGATAGTGAGGACAGTGGCAAATCTCTCTCCCAGACCATCTTGAGGGGTCAGCTGCTAGTACTGGTTTAGGATGTTCTCCCAGCAAAGTGCACCTTGCCCATGGCACGTGCTGGTGGTCCCTGAGCCCTGTAGCAGTGGTGTTTGTGATATGAGTGTCCAGGGGGCCTTCTAGCTGAAAGGTCTTGTGAAGGAAGCAGATATATATAACAAGGCCTAGAATGAGAGGATCAGCATTTTCCAGCTGGAGCACTGTTTAAGGAAAGTGGCCTTTTGTCTACCCCATCTGTTGTCTAACACATCAAAGTAATTAGATGGCACTTTGATTGCCTAGCATTTCCCATGGCTTCTCGCTCCAGCTGTCTGTCCCACATCCCAGGTGAGGTCAACCTTACCTGGCCTTTCTGGCTGTTCCCCCCAAATCCTCTTTCTCCAGTTTTCCGTGAGTTCAAATCCTCTCTCTCCTTGGTAAGTTTTTAAATATGTTCAGCTTTATGATAATGTTTGTATGTTTTGTTTTTCAGTGCTGATACCAGGGCTTGACACAAACCCTTACTTGCTTTCTTGTTTATGACATGCACAATCAGCACCAGATTCTTTTTTTTTTTGCCAGTCTTGGGGCTTGAACTCAGGGCCTTCGCACTGTCCCTGAGCTTCTTTTGCTCTACCATTTGAGCCACAGTGCCAACTCCTGGATTTTCTGTTTATGTGGTACTGAGGAATGGAACCCAGGGCTTCATGCAAGCTAGGCAAGCACTCTACCACTAAGCCACATTCCTGCCCCCTCCTTTTTATAAAAAAAAAACAGCTGGCTTCAAAACAGGATCCTCTGTTCTCAGCTTCCTGAATAGCTTGGATTATAGGCATGTGTCACTGGCGTCTGACTATGATTTGATTTTTAATAAGAATAAACAAGTAACAATGAATTCCTCCTTTGCTTGTAAATAACAAGACATTGTTGTGCTTAGTATCTAAACTAAGAAAATGTTTCTCCAAATTTATATTTTTTCTCCTGTAGTACAGATTGTAACCATAGTCTTGGCCTGCAAAGATATGTGTAGAAAATAACCCTTATCTTTCTCAAATACTCTTACTTTGATAAAGTGAAACCTTCCTTCTGATGTGATTCTTAGCTATGTGATTTGAGTGTGAACACTTAAAAATCATTTTTTTTGTACTTTAATTCTGAATTTCTTCAACTTGTTCATTTAAACTTCTTACCTACAGTCTTATATTTTGGTATACATTTCTGCTTTTATTCTTGGACCCAAAGACAATTTAACATTCTCATTCATGAATTATTCTGTAAAGAAAATATGGCTCTAAAACTGTCCTGTTTTATCCTTTGAATATGTTTAACAAAAACTAGACCGTATGAATGATCTGGACCTTGATAATAGCCATCTAAGAAGAGGTCACAAGTTGTTGCACAAAGTACAGTTTCCTGAGGACTTACAGAAAGACTCATGGTCATAGAGCAGCAAGACCCATGAGTCCCTGCAACTTAGGTCAGAGGGGAGGGGCTTACATAATGACCAGGACAAAAGTGGGTTTCATCCAACCTGGACCATTCCTAGCTTGTATGGAGATACCACTGAAGACATCAAGCATGCTGTCACTGACAGCACCAGGGTTGGGCCTGAAAGCTACACATCACTGCTTGCGTTATCTGTAGTGTGCAGGAAAATGGGGAGTAGGAAAGGCCACGGGATACTTGGAGGGTTACAGCCTCACTATAGTTTCAGGCAGATCAAGCTGGATTTTAATAATACTTTGTATATAAAGGCATGTATTTGTTGACTGGACTTTTGATGATGAGTAGCACTGATTTGAACATTTTAAATTAGTGTATAAGGACTTAAAGACACCATTCCAACATTTCATTTAGTTCTCAGATTTTGAAACGTGCTATTTGATTCCAGAAAGTTATACATGTTAAGATACATTCAGCAACATTGACTTGTATACTTGTTCTCTGATCACTGACAGTTGTTAAAACAAATCAGCACTGGCAGAACTTGGCCAGCTCCTCTCCACACTTAGTTTGAACTGTTACCCATGGAATCAGCCCAAATAAAGCTACAAAGAGGCTAATTGAAATCAGAATGCTGGGTCACTTCTCATTCAAACAAAACAGATGGCCCTTCTGCCATACTTCTGTCAAACTTGGGGAGCAGGGAGAGCCTTTAAAGGCATTTTTTACCTCCCACACATGCTTAACTCGCTCCTTAAAGGAATTACACATTGTTCTGAAATGCCTGCATGGGGGAAGGGAGGCTTTTCTAAAGCAGAGCTTGTTTCCCTTTAGTCCAAAAGTTAACTGAGAAAGCAATTTGGTAAGGACATTCAGAACTTGAGTTTTCAGCTCAGATTATGGAAATTTGTTTTTATTTTATTTTTGTACCAGTACTAGTACTTGAACTTAGGACCTGGATATACTATCCCTTAGCTTTTTCTCTGGTGCTTTACCACTTGAGCCATACCATCACTTCTGGCATTTAGTAGTTAATTGGAGATCAAGAGTCTCACAGATTTTCCTGCCAGGCTGCTTCTGAACATCAATCCTTGGATCTCAGTTTCCTGAGTAGCTAAGATTACAGGTATGACCATGGGCTCCTGCTAGGGTGCCATTTTGGGGGGGGGGGGGTCTGGTCGTGGGGCCTGAACTCTGGGCCTGGGCGCTGTCCCTCAGCTCTTCAGCTCAAGGCTAGCGCTCTACCACTTGAGCCACAACGCCACTTCTGGCTTTTTTTTTCTTTTTGCTTATGTGGTGCTGAGGAATCGAACCCAGGGCCTCAGGCATGCAAGGCAAGTGCTCTACCACTGAGCTACCTTCCCAGCCCCTAGGGTGCCATTTTGTAATAGAAATCATGATTACCTCTGTCCTTTGCAGTATTGAAGTTTGTAAACACAGTAGCTTGGCATTTGCAATATTTATCCAAATTTTAGCTGGTTTTCTATGTTTAGAGTTTCTGTATATTATAAAGAAAATCATTATTTTCCTTCAGATTATAATGTGACCTCTGTGGGAAGAAGAGAAGATGTTGGAGGCAGGACTCCTTGGCAGAAATGAGAGCATCTTACATTGTCTCCCTCCAGCATTGGAGAAAGAACTTACTGGCAATTTATTCTGAGGCAAGTAGCTGATGAGGGAGGAACTAGTCCCTTTAAATCAAGGGAAGGGACAATGATTACAGGCCTATAATTCTAGGTAACTTGAGAGGTAGAAATAGGGGGATCAAGGTTCAAGACCTGCCTGGACTTCAAAGCTCACAAGAGACTCCATCACAGCTAATATCTAAGTATGGCAATATGTGACTATGGGCAAGCACGATGGCTATGTGCAAATGTACCTGTCACCCAGCAAAAAAAGGTAGCACAAAGAGGAGGACTACAGTCCAGGCTGGCCCAGACATAAAAAATAACCAACATCCAAGCCAGGCATCAGGGCTCACTCGTGTAATCCTCACTAGAAAGCTAAGGCCTGAGGATTGTGGTTCAAAGCCAGCTCACCCAGAAATATCTGTGAGATGATCTCCAATTAACCACCAAAAAGCCTAAGTGGAGCTGTGGCTAAAGTGGAAGAAAACTAGCATTGAGCAAGCCCCCAGCTCCTCTCTCTCTCTCCCCCTCCCTCTCTCTCTCTCTCTCTCTCTCTCTCTCTCTCACACACACACACACACACACACACACAATAAAGCCAGAGTGTTCAAGCAAAAGAGCTCCTACTTAGCAAAGCACAGGTCTTGAGTTCAAACTCCTATACTGCTTTAAAAACAAAACAGAACTGAAATAAAAGTATCCATCTGGCAAGGTGTCAGTGTAATCCTAGCTACTCAGGAGGCTGAAATCTGCCAGCCAGGGCAGGGAAGTCTGTGATACCTTCAACTACCAAAAAGATGGAAGTGGAGGTCTGACTCAAGTGGTAAAACACTAACCTTGAACAAAAAAGCTTAGGGACAGCATTCTAGCCCTAAGACCAGCACAAAAAAATTATATATATATATATATATATACATACATATATATATATACATACATATATATATATACATATATATATATTTGTGTGTGATATATGTGTATGTTATATATACATGTATTAATATGTAAAATTATAATTTTATGTATATTATATATATATATATATATATATATATCTCCATCTGAGGGAGCTCTAGAGCCTTTACTTCCTCTGTCCTAATTTGACTCTAACCTAGATAGTGAACAAATAAGGGCTGTTTTCAGGACATGACTCTCAACCTTTTGTCAAAATGATATTCCTTATTTTTAGTTTCTGTTCTATTGAAATTTGGATCCTGACCACAAAATGCCTTTGCTGCACTGAATGCTTTTGACCTCCGTGGGTGTCAGCAAATGTGCAAGGCTAGGCAGGCAGATGCTGAATGGCCCATTGACCAAATCCAGCCATGTTCTAGTTAGTTCTAGATGATGGGGCAGTGGGGCCACAGCTGGACTGAAGAGGGCTCACCCTGTCCCTACCCATCTGTAGGCTAATGATGGGACAGGAATATTTTGAGTATTTTTTTCCAGAGCCTACTACACAGCAGATTGTCCTCTCCTCTGGAAATTGTCATCTGAACCAAAAACATAGAACTGTTTCCCTTGTGGTCTCTACTTCCAGCCCAGACAGAGAAATATGACTTCATAGACACTCACTTTTTCTGGTGCTCTCAGCGGGTTTCCAGGCTCATAGTGTCCATATTGCCTAAGAACTTGCTAGAGATGCCCAGTTCTAGACCTGCTGACTGGCGAATTACAAGCTCTGCAGGTGGGCCTGACACTCAGGCTTCAAGACATCATCCAGTGTTTCAGATGCCCACTTGTGTTTGAGGACCAGACTTTGAATTGTGGCTGTCTGCAGCAATTTGCAGTCTCAATTCTGCCTGGCCAGCTGCTGCTTCAACATGTTCCATTCGGGCTCCTTCTTCAGACAGCATCAGGCAAAAGATATCCTGTAGATTTGAAAGTCATGGGAATGTCAGTAGGTGGTTGTTAAAACCTTAGATGTAGCCAAGTGGTCACCAAGTGGCACATGCTTGTAATCCTAGCTACTCAGAAGGCTGAAATCTGAGAATCACAGCTCAAACCCATCCCAGGCAGAAAAGTCTGAGACTCTTATCTCCAAAAAAGCCAAGTGGCTCAAGTGGTAGAGCTCTAGTCTTGAGCAAAAAAGCTCAGAGACAACATGCAGACCGTATTCCAGCACTAGCATGTGTGTGCACACATACACACACCCCCCCTCAGATGTGGTAACATTGGTCAGGACAAGTAGTAGATAGAAAATATCAGCTGGGTACTGGTGGCTGAGGCCTGTAATCCTAGCTGCTCAGGAGGCTGAGATCTGAGGGTCATGGTTCAAAGCCAGCCAGGCAGGAAAGTCCATCAGACTCTTATCTACAATAAACTACCAGAGAACTGGAAGTGGTGCTGTGGCTCAAGTGGTAGAGCACTCACCTTGAGCTGCAGAGCTGAGGGACAGTGCCCAGGCCCAGAGTTCAAGCCACATGACTGACCAAAAAAAAAAAAGAAAGAAAGAAAAAAGAAGCCTGGCACCAACAAGGCCTAGATGAAAGTCAGTAAAGATTATAACATCCAGCTTTTATCGAACACCTACTGTATTGCAGGTTCTATATTTTTACCTACAATAGTGACTGCCTCTTTGTTTAATTTTCTACATGTAAGTAGAATGTTGTAGATGTGGTCCTTGCCACACAAACTATTTCTCCCAGGCCCTCGTCATGGCCCCTCATGGGAGCAGGACCAGTAAGGGACCTTCAACTGAAAACAAAGTGGAATGCAGAAACAGCAGATCAATAGACTAGGCAAGATGGCAGATCAGAAGGATCTACCATTTTTATCTCCATGAATGAGAAGAGTCTAGTAACACAGAAGAGACTAGATTCTGAAGAAGAAAGGAGAAGATGAGAACTAAGGATAGGGATCGTGAAGGTGGAAAGGCAGAAAACTAGAGAAAGCAAGAAGCTCATGTATCCCATAAATCTTAGACCTAGTATCAGGATTTGTGAGACAGAGACTATGGTATGGAAGGCTAGGCAGTAAAGAAGGCATTGTGTCTGCCCCCTTATTTTAGAGAGCCTTCATAAGATGTCACTTTGAAAGAGGTATTGTTGGAGATTGCATTACCAAGAAATAATCTTGGTTCAAAGAGTCTTGGGACACCTTGCCATAGAATTTGGGTGGAAGTCAGTCTTAGAGGTAGATGAGAGGGTATCCAACAGGACCTTCAGAAGTTTAAGCAGAAGGAACTACATTAGAACCGTAGATGCCAGAAGCAGTTGCTTGACATGCCTGCTGGAGACAAGGGACTTGGATTTGGAACTCTCAGAAGAGATGCATGGTATGAGTCAGCTGCTCTCCTCTGTAGAGGAAAACAGTTATGCCCCAAAACACCAGCAGAGGCACCATTCAGGGCAGTGGTGTGGATGCTGAAAGTTTGAGTGCTGCAGTAGGTCAGAGGCCAGGGCAGAAACACAGGTTTCAGCCAGAAGGATGCTAAGTATTTAGTCTTCTGTCTGTCCTGGCTCCATGTATCTGCCCTCCGAATCACATGACAGCCTCAGCCTCTTGCATCCACACACAGGTTTGTATATGCACATAGCCATGTATATGACAATTTTGGGAAATTCACATTTTTTATTTTTTAGATAAGTTGGTCTATTGTTAACGTTTTAGTTGTTTTCATTTTTTTTTTTTTTTTTTTTGGTCCGGTCATGGGGCCTGAACTCTGGGCCTGGGCACTGTCCCTCAGCTCTTCAGCTCAAGGCTAGCGCTCTACCACTTGAGCCACAGCGCCACTTCCGGCTTTTTTCTTTTTGCTTATGTGGTGCTGAGGAATCGAACCCAGGGCCTCAGGCTTGCAAGACAAGCGCTCTACCACTGAGCCACCTTCCCAGCCCCAGTTGTTTTCATTTTTTATCTACTTGTCCTTCTTGATTTTTCCATACATCTGATGTAGGTAGTTTTGTGCTGTCTATCCTATTAATATTTCAGTTCTGTTTTTCCCTCCCTCCTTTATTCTACCATCATCATATCTGACTCAGCACCTTTCAGTATAAATCTTTTGGTTTTTTTGGTAGTACTAGGATTTGAACTCAATCAGAAACCTAGCTAATAGAACACAAGCTGAAAATAGGGTATCAAAGACTTAAAGATAAAGCAGAGAAATTAGATCAATCAAAGACATTGAAAAAAACACAAAAAATATGAGTGGAATCTATAAGGCTTCTGGAATACCATTAAAAGACTAAATATTGAACAGGTACCAATAGCTCATACCTGTAATCTTAGCTACTCAGGAGACTGAGATTAGAGGATTGAGATTTGAAGGCAACTCCCAACAGAAAAGTGTATGAGGCTCTACCTCAATTATCTAGCAAAATGCAAGACTGAAGGCATGGCTCATCCTAAGTTTCAGCTGTGATAGCAGTACATGTGTGCACACACAGACACACACAGCTGAGAGAGACAGACAGACACAGAGAGAAAGACAGAGAGAGAAAGGGGATCATGGGCATGAAGGAGAAGAGAGTCAAACTAAGGTATGGCTAATATATTTAATAAAATAAGAGCAGAAAATGTCCTTAACCTTCAGAAAGAGAAGGTCATCCAGGTTAAAGAGTCTTATACAACACTAAACAGGCAAGATCATAGAAGACCCTAAACTATGAGGGAATACTTTGAAAGGTATACTCAAACTAGAAAATCTTGCCATACAATGGCAAGCCCTCTAGAATTACAACAGATTTCTCAGCACAAATTCTAAATACAGTATGGCATGGAAGGACATAAAAGCCTTGAAAGGTAACAATTGGGAACCTGGAATGTTGTAGCCAGCAAAGCTAACCTTTATAACTGAGGGAAAAATAAAAAACCTTCCAGGATAAACAAATGCTAAATCATTTATTACCACTAATCTGGTATGGCAATTTAATTTTTTCTGGGTCCAAATTCACTGATTATTTTTTTGGTCTCATTACCTGTACCTTTAAAAGAATTTTATACATTCTTCCCAGCCTCAGGAACGCAAAGTTGTTTGACATTTTTATACTGGTTTTATGTATTTACCTTCACAGTTAGATCTTGATTATCCAAAATTGTCCTGTGTATATAGTATTTATTTTTCTCCAAATAAACTGATTTTTCAACACCATCTATTAAAAAAAAAAATCTAGCCAGGCGCCGGTGGCTCTTGCCTGTAATCCTAGCTACTCAGGAGGCTGAGATCTGAGGATCGCGGTTCAAAGCCAGCCTGGGCAGGAAAGGCCATAAGACTCTTATCTCCAATTAACCACTGGAAAACTGGAAGTGGCGTTGTGGCTCAAGGGGTAGAGCGCTGGCCTTGAGCTGAAGAGCGCAGGGACAGTGCCCAAGTCCAGAGTTCAAGCCCCATGACCAACCAAAAAAAAACTTTCTCCTGTTTGTCTTATTGCTTTTCACATGTCTTAAAAGATTCCTATGTCTTTCAATGATGCAGACGTCTTGGTACTTTTTTCTGCTTCCATCTGGCTTCTAGCCATTGCAGGAAGAAGACACCTTATTTTGTAATACACAAAAGATTGATGGAGACCCTAGTAATCCTCCTGTGATCTGTAATAATAGAAGGAGTTCTTCCTATCTCTTTGTGTTTTGGATCCGTCTTCTCCTAATTTCCCCTTTACAGCCTCTAGTAACCACTATTTTCTACTTCGGTAACAGCTGAAAAATTGATTCTTAAAAAAAAAAAATTGATTCGTGCTTAGAAATAGTCTCAATTTGTATTACTGGGTCAGGGAAACATAACAGAGAACTTTTAAAACTCCAAGACTTAATGAAATTGATACTTGCTTTACTTAAAAATTTCCTGGTGAGCCAGGTGCCCGCGGCTCACACCTGTAATCCTAGCTACTCAGGAGGCTGAGATCTGAGGATTGTAGTTCAGGAAAGTCTGTGAGACTCTTATCTCCAATAAATCACTCAGAAAACTGGAAGTAGCCCTGTGGCTCAAGTGGTAGAGCACTAGCCTCCAGCTAAAGAGCTCAAGGACAGCACCCAGGCCTAGAATTCAAGCTCCATGACCAACCAAAAAAACAAACAAACAAAAAAAATTCCTGGTGAGAGCCTTGCACCTGACACCCCAATGGAATGAAACAGAACAAGCAATGAATTTTTATTGTTACTGGTGTGAGCTTATGTTCACTGAGGGTTGGCTGTCCAGGGCTAGTTAGGCTGGACTACAGGCTGATGCATCTGGGTCAGTTTGGTTCAACTGCAACTCTGTGCATCTCTGTTCCATGGTCTTTCATGCTTCTAGATTGGTTGGCTTGCCTAGGACATGCTTTTCTTACTGGGATGAAGGCAGAGTAAGCAAAAACATTCAAGTATCTTCTAGGCCTGAAGTCTCCCTGGCCAGTGTCTGGCCAAGCTCAAACTCAAAGGCAAGGAGTTACATTCTGCCTCACCACACCTGTAATGAGAGAAAAGGAAAGAGCTGCAGTCAGCACACAATCTACCATGCAGAGTGAAGTATAAACTCCACTGTCTGGATTCCAGGATTCTAGGGCTGGTCTCACCCCATCTATGCAACCCAAGCTCCTCACTTTGGGCACCCTGGGAGTCACACAGAAGCTGGGTAGAGCAGGCAATTCCAGTACCAAACTTTACATCAACCATAGGCCAAATTTCACATAGCTTCTCACTACCCAAAAAGGGGCCATCTGGGTGCATTTACTACTAGTAGTTTATACAACACCAACATTGAATAAGTTCTGCTCTAGGAAATAGACTGAAGCAGAAAGAAGGATCTTTGTCATTTTTTAATTTTTTACTTTTGGGGTTAAAAAGTATCTCAAGGGATTAGTTTTTCAATAAGCAGTGGTAAACATTTATTTTTGGTGGCTGGACTTGGATGCTCCCAACTTCCTTTTTTGGAGGTTTGAAAGTTTGACTACAGAATTGAGAGATATGGTTTAATTCGTGTGTGTGTATGTGTGTGTGTGTGTGTGGTTTCTCTGGCTGGAAAATAAAAGCTCTGTATTTTTTCTGTATCCAATATACTTCAAAGTTGTAAAAATTTGGATAAAGCACATCAGGGTTATGGGTGTTCTAGATTTTTGTCTTTTTATAACTTCCTCATATTTCACATTAGTTTGACCTTGGGTTAAAGGAATGCTTTTGAAAAGAATAATGATTTGATCCTAGCAATAGATATAGCAAAAAATACTGGGGTCAATATGTTAAAAGCTTAAAAAAAGAAGATGAAGAAGAAAAAGAAGAAGCAAAAACCACATTTTGCAAACTTTAAACTTAGGGCTACATGAAATAAGAGAATTTCCAGGCTGTATTCTTTTTTTTTTTTAATGTATGGTGTGAATATATTTTCCAAAGTTTATCAAAGTAAAAAGTTTGAATTAGGGAAACTCAGCTCATTTTCCCAGGTTACATAGGCAATTTTTCTGGATTTGTCTTTAACATTTTTATGGTTATTTTGTTTCTTCTTCTTCACACAGAAAAGTTGAACATACCCACATGTGTTGAGGTTTTACAATATGGCCTGAAATATATGTTTCAGCAATTTATTGAAGATAGAAAAAGCTAGTTTTAAGATTGTATGTAGTGCTGGGCACCAGTGGCTCATGCCTATAATCTTAGCTACTATGGAGGCTGAGATCTGAGGATCATGGTTCAAAGCCAGCACAGACAGGAAAGTCCGTGAGACTCTTATCTCCAATAAACCACCAGAAAACTGAAAGTGGCGCTGTGGCTCAAGTGGTAGTAGAGTGCTCGCCTTGAGCTGAAGAGCTGAGGGACAGCACCCAGGCCCAGAGTTCAAGCCCCACACTTGACAAAAAAAAAAAAAGTAGTATGTATAAATGACTTTATTTTTGTTAAAGCTAGACAATATAATAACTTACCTCGCTTTTGAATATGAACTTTCTCCTCAAACCCCTAGTTTTTGTTATTGTTATTGTTTTGCTTTTGTCGGTCATGGGGCCTGAACTCTGTGCCTGGGTGCTGTCCCTCAGCTCTTCAACTCAAGGCTAGTGATCTACCATTTGAGTCACAGCTACTTCCAGCTTTTTCTACTTATGTGGTGCTGAGGAATTGAACCCAGGGCCTCATGCATGCAAAGCAAGCACTTTACCTCTGAGCTACCTTCCCAGCCCCCAAATACAAGTTTTTTTGTTTTGCTTTGTTTTGCCGGTCGTGGGGCTTGAACTCTGGGCCTGGGCACCGTCCCTCAGCTCTTCAACTCAAGGCTAGCACTCTACCACTTGAGCCACAGCACCACTTCCGGCTTTTTCTGCTTATGTGGTCCTCAGGGCCTCATGAATGCAAGGCAAGCACTCTACCACTGAGCCATCTTCCCAGCTAGTTTTTTTTTTTTGTTTGTCTGTGACAACTATTATTATTTATACAATACTTAGTACTGTATTGCTTTTTAGTTTTGTTTTTGTACAATGGGGTTTCTTTTCGTTGTTGGTGGTAGTGGTCATGAAGCCTGAACTGTGGGCCTTTGCGCTGTCCCTGAGTTCTTTTGATCGAGGCCAGTGCGCCTTGAGCCACAGCTCCACTTCCAGTTTTCTGGTGGTTAATTGGAGATTAAGAGTCTCACAGATTCCTACCAGGAATATCTGGGCTTCGAACTGAGATACACCCGAGTAGTTAGGATTACAGGTGAGCCACCAGTGTCCAGCCGGGGTTTTCATTTTAACGTGTCCATTTGGGAATACAGTGTGTCTTGATTATCCCTGTTAGCACTATCCCCACCTTTGGTCCTCAGCTCCACCCAGACCTGAGCTCCTCCCTGTCCTGGAGTTCCCGCCCTACAGCTGGCCACTCCCTCTCACCGTCCAAACCCTCTCATCGGCCAAACCCACTCGCGCATGCGTTTTACCTCTCTTCCGCCCTGGCTTTCCAGAGCCAGACCAGCAACTTGGATGGGGGCAGATATTATGTCCTCTCTCCTGAGGAGATATGGCCCCTCTAATAAACCCTAGGTTTCTCCTGTGTTGCCTGCCTCTGCGTGGTCCTCTGGGAGGGCCCTGAAGGATTCTTACAATCGCCTCTATCATTCTCCCCTGTCCCATATATACACATACATATATAATATATATATATATATTATATGTATATGCTCATATATAATGTACTGGGTCAGACACTGACTCATATATAATATATGATATATATGAGAATGTACATAGGACCATGTGTTTACATATAATTTTCATTTTTAGGTCTAGCATTTGTATTTGAGAGAAAACATGTGTCTTTTGTCCTTCTGATCCTGGCTTGCTTCACTCAACATACTGTTTTCTAGATTCATCCTAAATGGGATATTTTTTAAAAGGAGAATTGAATATCTAATCATTTGGCATTTTTGCATGAAGAATTCTAAAACATCCCTAATTCTAAGGAAACTAATAACCCTCTAGTTCAGGTCTTGTTTTAATCCTAGAAATTTTCTGGCTAGCAGTAATAGCAGACATTAGGTGGAAAATTACAACAAAGAATTGAGATGGGAAAGTCTGAAATACCAATGTGTGCCTCCTTCATACCTCCGGCAGGGAATAATGGGTTCCCAGAGTAACCTAAATGGCCCATATACCCAGAGTTCTGGTCTGGGTTTGTGCTTTGGAGTTCATCGTCGTTACATGAAGAAGAAGCTAAAAGACCATGGGTAGGGAAGATCCTGTCCTGTCTGCTTAGATATCTTCTCTGGTACAGCCATTATTGCCATATTAAAATAAGATTAAAGGGGGATCAGAAGGTGGCTCAGTGGTAGAGCGCTTGCCTTGCATGCATGAGGCCCTGGGCTCGATTCCTCAGCACCACATAAGCAAAAAGAATAAAAGCCAGAAGTGGCGCTGTGGCTCAAGTGGTAGAGCACTAGCTTTGAGCTGAAGAGCTGAGGGACAGCACCCAGGCCCAGAGTTCAGGCCCCATGACCAGACCCCCCCCCAAAAAAAGCTTAAATGCTAGGAATGTGCATTGCTTTAGACATATGCATATAGGATTTAATTTCTTACAAATCTAAAGGAAGAGAAGATCTAATTTAAATTTTTCTCTATTCCAAATTTCTTCTACTAGAATTCAGATATCTGAGAACATTTCCCTGGATTACTTAGGAGAGTTATGAGCAGCAGGGCAGTCTCACTCATGTTTTTGAAGGCCCATTATGTGGCATTGCTCCTTTACCTAGTAAAACAGAGGAGTGAAAAAATGACCTTGGCCTTTCACCTTATCACAGCAAAAAGTTTAAGATTTGTTTTGTGTTTTTGATTCAAATAATTCTGAGAACAGTTAAAAAAAAAAAAAAGAATACACTGAGAATCTCAAGCCACATGAACAGTTACAGGCCTTTTGTTGGATGGACCGTTTTCCATCCCAGATCAAGATCGTTGATGCCATTGTGGGCAGGGGTGCCCAGAGTCAGCAAGTGAGGATTAAGAAACAGCTCCAAGCAATTAGATCACATAAAGTTCCAAATGTCTAGTTTATCAGAATGAATCCAAGTTTGGCTCCTGTTGCTAAAAGAAAAAAAAATAGTGATGTACATATTACTTACAAGCAAACCCAGGGGCATGCTGTCTATTATCAGCAATAAACAGATTTGATTCTTTTGTAAATGAGATTGGCAGGGCCCCAGGGGATTTGTCAGAGTCAGGATAATCCTCCAATCATCTGCCTGCCCTATCATGGTAATAGAAAAACTGTGGGTAATAAGGCTGGTTAACAATCTTCTTGTCTGGTGCATTAAAGATAATTCCACACAACCCAGAGGGTCTTAACCAAACGGCCCCCATGACATGGTTCAGCATTACACATCTTACCAGGCATCACCTCCACCAGGGCTGCCAGCTTCCTATCAACTGTGCAGGTTGCTCAGCCCCTGCTTGTGCACAACCCAGGCTGAACTGCATTTGGACTTGAATGCAACATGGGAGATGGAACTGATCCAAAACTCAGTGGCCACAAAGGTAGAAATGAAGATGGTATCAAACCCTCCATAAACTAAGACATGGCAGCAGGATTTGGGGTGGGCAGGGTGGGAGAGGAAAGGTTCCCTTGGGCCAGGGCTCACTAGTGATGGGAGCTTAGTGCAGGTGACACTGCAGTTCCTCTTTTGTCTTACTATCCAGATGACTTAGGTGTACTATTTTGAATAAGCAATACATGCACATGTCTCAAAATTTTTAATTGCAAAGGAACACCATGAAAACAGTCATCCATCCTGTCCTACTTCTGCTGGCAGGTGACTTTCACCAGCATCATTTTATCCTTTAGTTAAAAAAATACAAGAAAGTACGAACAAGCCCATAGACTTCATGCTAACAAAAATAAGCCAGTTGCAAATGGACAAATATATTCCACTCATATGAAATCTTAGATTTATAGAGACAAAGTATGGTAGGCAGTGGGACTAGAGAGGGGACAGAAGAGGTAATTTTTAATGGGGGCAGATTTCTAGACTGAGAGGTGGAAAGTTCTGTGGCGGGAAGGCGATGATTGTTTTTTTCTTTTTTTTTTTCTTTTTGCTTATGTGGTGCTGAGGAATTGAACCCAGGGCCTCAGGCATGCAAGGCAAGCACTCTACCACTGAGCCACCGATTGTTGCACAACATTATATGAACATGAATGTGCTGCTTGATGGTGTGTGTGTGTGTGTGTGTGTGTGTGTGTGTGTGTGTGTGTAATATAACTACCCTGCATCTAATCTAATTTTTTTCTCACTACCTTATTTTTTTACAAAGTTAGAGAGGCTTATTAGTTGTATTAACTTATTATTTATTAGAAAGTCCTATTAGCTTTCATTATATTGCTCCAGATTTGGAGCATTGGTTTCAAGGACACTCAGGAGCAGGTATATGAATACAAAGCAAAGGGAAGCAAGAGCAAAGAAAATACACTCTCTAGATGACAGCCTGGGCAGGCACAAGGAGAATGCTAAACTGGAGTCCCCAAAACTCAAAAACTTTTATTAGGGTCTGTAGGCATGGTCGCCCTGGAAGCAGGATTCTGTGTCACTGACTCTCAAAAGACAGCTATGCATCTTCCACGTCTCCCACGCCTCGCAGGGAAGTTTCATGGTCAGGCCAGGGTTGTCATTTTCCTTGGGTGGCAAAGGGTTTCAGGTCAACAAGACCTCCCTGTATGTCACACACATCTCAATAATAGCTAACCAGTATGTGATTACTCACCAACATCCAAGCCATTATCATAAGATCAGTTTCCCAACTCTGCCGCCAACTCCTATGCAAAAGAACACTAATGGAAGATAGCACCCATTTAAGTGCATAATGTATTTTCATGTTGCAATATATGACCAAGGTCTCTAGTTAGAGGTGAACAATCCTTTTAAGACCACACACAGGGGCTGGGAAGATGGCTCAGTGGTAGAGTGCTTGGCTTGCATGCCTGAGGCCCTGGGTTCGATTCCTCAGCACCACATAAGCAAAAAGCCGGAAGTGGCGCTGTGGCTCAAGTGGTAGAGCGCTAGCCTTGAGCTGAAGAGCTGAGGGACAGCGCCTAGGCCCAGAGTTTCAGACCCCATGACTGGACCCAAAAAAAAAAAAAAAAAAAGACCACACACAGAGAAAAGGTTCTAAATATCATCTTGAAAAATTTCTTCCAGCCATGGCGGCACATTCCTGTAATCCCAGCACCAGAGAGACAGAGGCAAGAGGATCTTGAGTTTGAGGCAAGCCTGAACTGCATAGAGAGACCCTATTTCAAAAGAAAAAAATAATCACACACACACACACACACACACACACACACACACACACACACACACACAAGCAAAACCAAAGTCAAAACAATTGAAAGTGCTCTTGTAAGAAACTTCTGTGCGCAGGCAAGCAAATGTTTGTTGATTGTGGCTGGCACCAGTAGATGATGTCTGCAATCACTGCAGTCACGTATTGGGTTTAGAAGTGTTTTGAAAGCAGGCCTTTAAAACTCGTTGGTAGATGGAGGAACCACTGGGAAAGTTTTCTTTTACTAGGTATTTCAGGGTTCTATTGCTGTTCCAATAAATTACTGCAAGCCAGGTTGCTTCAAACAACATAATTTGATCATCTTACTATTCTGAAAGCCAGAGAAACAGCTCTTGTGGGGGTATCTCCCTTTTGGAGGGTGGAGAGGGGAAGCCATTTTGTGGCCTTTGCCAACTTCTAGGGGCTACCTGCATGCGTGGCCTGCAGCTCCTCCTTACACCTTACATGCTTAATATATTTCCAAGCCACATTCCTGTCACTCTGACTTCACACTCCTCCTCCTCCAACTCCTCTTCTTCCTCCTCCTTTTCCTTCTTTTTTTTTTTTTTGCTGGTCATGGGGCCTGAACTCTGGGCCTAGGCGCTGTCCCTCAGCTCTTCAGTTCAAGGCTAGTGCTCTACCACTTGAGCCACAGTGCCACTTCTGGCTTTTTCTGCTTATGTGGTGCTAAGGAATCAAACCCAGGGCTTCATGCATGCAAGCCAAGCGCTCTACCACTGAGCCACCTTCCCAGCCTCCTTTTCTTTCCCTTAAGACTTGCTGTAAAGCTGGGTGCTGGTGGCTCACACCTGTAATCCTAGCTACTCAGAGGCTTAGATCTGAGGATTGAGGCTTAAAGCTAAACCAGGCAGGAAAGTCTGTGTGACTCTTATCTCCTATTAACAGCCAGGAAACTGGAAGTGACAATGTGGCTCAAAGTGGTAGAGTGCTGGCCTTGAAGCAAAAAGAGGTCTGGGACAGCACCCAGGCCCTGAGTTCAAGCCCAAGGACCAACAACAACAACAAAAACAGACAAGGTTCAACTGTGTAGGCAAGGCTGGCCATGCACTTGTGATCCTCCTACCTCAGTCTCTAAGTGCTGGGATTACAAGTATGTGCCACCACACTCAGCAACTTCCTTCTTATAACAAACTCTTGTAATTATACTGGGTCCATCCACATAATCCCTCTCCCCATTTCAAGATTCCTAACTTAAAACTTTACACCTACTAAATGACATGCTGATAAGTTTGGGGACATTAGGATGTGAAGATACCATTTAGAAGCCAGTATTCAGCCCTCCACACTAGGAAATTAAGAAAAAGCAGAATAATGATCAGTTTAACAGAGCAAGCAAAAATAACAGGAAATTATGGAAAGAATACATTTGGCATAAAATGCCTTTGAATTCAACATTTTGAATTCAACAAATATGTTTGAAGCATCTGCCACATGCCAGGCCCTGTTCCATGTGCTTGGGAGACCCAGGGATTAAAAGGCCAAAACCCTCCCCTCCTGGGGTTTTTGTTCAAAACATGTCATAAATAAGCATGAAGACTTGGGTGTGGCTCACATGATGTGGCATTTGCCTAGCAAATGCAAGTCCCTGAGTTCAACCCTTTGTATCTCCAAGTAAATGTGAATAAACAAGCACTTTAACAATGAGATGTAAGAAATGTAGTGGGGGGGGGGGGGAGGGGGAAAAGAGGGTGGTGGCGAGGGCACTGCCCACCTACTGACGCTAGGGGGAGCTGAAGTGCAGTTTTGGCGACTGACATTGGAAAGTCAAAAAAAATCAGACAAGAGCGTTTGGGAGCCAGAAGGAATTTTAGAGGTCATGTATTCTCACTTCTTCAGCTTATAGAAAGGAAATGAAGGCCCGAAAAGCCCACAATGTGGTTGCTAGTTATTCTGCATTTGGCCTAAATCTCAGAGACAGTCTCTTCCTCTCTCCCGAAGGAGCCAGACACAACCACCACCCTTATCAAAGGCAGCGCTGCCCAGGAGGGCGGCTTGGAGGGTTTTGTATCATAGCAGCAGGAGGGAGGGATGATCTCAGAGCCAAGTTCTATCTGTGCCACTGTTTAAAAATCATTCCACAGAACTTCTAATAGGTCTCTTTCTGAGTGCAGGATTCTGAAGTCTTAAATCAGTGACTCCTGCTCGCTCAGCCTTTGAGACTCAACTTTGGTGAAAATAACCTACATTGGCCAGACACCAAAAGGAAGGAAAGAATAGGTTCTGATAAAGAGCCTTTGGTGTTCTTACTGGAAGAATAAAGCAGCTTCATTTTCTTAATTGTTCTGCTCTTTAGGACTGGAAAGTTATTTGAATGTGTCAGGAAACCCATAGATATTTTTATCCATTATGTCCTTGGGTGTGTCTATTTGCCAATACAGAGGCCAGATATTCCTCAAGTTAATGATAAAAATTCTTTGAGCTGTATTCCAGGACAGTCCTTCCAAGACCCTGTGGAAAAGAGGAAACTCATTTCACCCAGGAAACCTGTATTTGTTGAGAGCGATGTTGTTCTGAGATTGGAGTACAGGCTCTGGGATCCACCAGCAACACAGCATTTAAAAAAGCAGTTAGATCATGAACAGTCAGCTCCTAGATGAGTCTCTGATCTCCTCTGTGTTCTCTCTTCCAGTTCTACTTTTCCCTAAAGACTCACCCATTCAAATCTCCATCACCATCTCCTCTAAAAGTTGCTCCCTGGGCCCTGTCGTCTTCTAGCAGAAGGAATTAAAATAAATATTCTATCAATCAATGCATTTAATCAAAGTTTCACCAGACTAGAGAGACTTCAGGAATGAAGATCCAAAGGACCCCCTCCCACACACCAGTGTTTTGTGCTTGGACAGCCATGAGAAATATAATTGAACAAAATGATATGACCTAATGGTAATAGCCTGAGGCCTCCTGCAGGGCCTGTCAGCTCAAATTCTCCTCGGCCTATGTGGCTTTCTTCCTCCAGGGTGTAGGGCAGGTTCTCCAGGAACGCAGGTCTCCAAGGGAGAAGGGAGAAAGTGACCGTTCTAGGTTTTGTGGCTTGTTTTGCAAGTAAGCTGTGGTTAGTTTCTATGACCCTCTTTGGGGGAAGAGGAACTCTAGTTTTTGTGAGTCACATTAGGTGCGGATTAGAATAATCAGTAATTAAAATGACATTCCAGACAATGTTCTGAACACCAAGACAATGGGAAAATTATCATGAACCAGGTATCAACATCCGAATTGAACAAAGGGTATTTCTGGGTTTTGCTTAGTCCCGGCTTCACGGTGGCGGGGCGGGGCACTGGCTGGGCCGAAGCAGGGGAGGCCTGGGGTGGGTGCGGTGTGGGAGCCGAGGGGACTCAGGGAGGGGCTGAGCAGTCTGTCCTGCTGGACAGGGGTAGAATAACACCTCCGTCCTGCGGATACTCGCACCCACGCTCCCGCTCATCTGGACTTTTCCCAAGTGTGGCTGGCCACCGGCGGGATGTAAAGGGCGGCCTGCCGCCGGGCTGAGCCCGCACGCCCGCCCGGAGAGCGGCCGCGGCCGCTGACACTGGCACGCGCTTCGCAACGGGAGTCTGCAGGCCGTTCTCGAATAGCTAGCCAGGCATGCCTCCGGTGAGGCTCACAACCGCTGTTTACCAATTGAACACAACGATGAAATCCCTAGAAAACTGGCAGACAAAGTTCACTCAACAGGACAGAGGGAATCGGGGCCGTCCCCGGAGAGGCCGAGAGGGCGCGGAGAGCGCGTTCAGGGCGCCAGTCAGGTCCCCACGGGACGGGAACGGGCGTGGCTACGGGGCCTGGTGGGCGTGGCTACGGGTCTGGTGGGCGTGGGGAGCGGGGGCTCGCGGCAGCGGGAGGGGCGGGGCTAACTGCGACGGGGCGTGGCAGGGGCGTGTCGGGGGCGTGTCGGGCAGTCGGGAAGATGGCGCAGCGTCTGTTGCGGAGGGCGGCGCGTGGAGCGGTGGCAGCGACGACGGCGCAGCCCCGGCTGTGAGTGCAGGTCCCCCGGTCCCTGGGCTCCCGTCCCGGGCTCGCGAGGTTCAGCTTCCCGCCCGCCCCCCCACTCCACCTCGGGCCCGAGCGGGGACCGGCGTGCGCCTGCCCCCTGCGGCGGAGGCCGGGCCTCGGGGCGGGAGGGCCCCGGCGTGGACTCGGAACGGGTGCAAACTAACCCCGGGCGACCCGGGCCGGCCGGCCGGCCCTCCGGGGCGGCGCCGCGGGTCCTGATTACAGGGGCTCTGGAGCTGGCCGCGGTGCTTGCCGCTCGGTCCGGGCTGCCAGCGCGTCCCACACGTTTGTTTAACGCGCCTCACAACTACCGAGGGTCCCGAGGAACTTCCGCTCTGTCTTGTGGCCAGTTGAACAGGGAAGAAGCGTGTCAGATCATTTACGAATAACAAGCCAGTCCTACGTGAACACAGATGACATGTTTAGTGAAAAATACACTCACTTTAAATATTTGAAAAAGGCCTGGAGCCCCTGGCTCACTCCTGTACTCTTATCCACTCTGGAGGCTGAGATCTGAGGATCACGGTTCAAAACCGGCCGCGGGGGGGGGGGGGGGGGGCGAAGCAGGGGGACTGGCAATGTGTGTGTGTGTGAAACAAAACAAAACAAAAACAGCTGGGGCAGGAAAGTCCTTCAAACTCTTATCTCCAATTAACCAACAAACCTGGAAGTGGAGCTGTGGCTCCAGTGGTAGAGTGCTGGGCTTGAGCACCAAAGCCCAGGCCCTGGGTTCAAGTCCCAGTACTGAGGAGACAGGAAAACATGAGGGATTAATTTTATACTTTTCGATTCTTTATTTTTAATTTAAGAAAACACAGCAAGAATAAAGCAATTCAAATCTCAGTATGGGGGGGGGAGGGTGAAGACGCAGTCCAATAGTAGGAACCATCACAAGGGTCTCAGAGACCCACCAGTGCCCTTGAGCCTCACCTTGAGAACCACAGGCCTAGCATTTGCTCATTTGCTAACTACTGACACACACAGTATCATTTGCTTTCTCTGACCCTTGTGTGAAGAAGTAGGTAGTCATGTTTATGATGGCAGCAGAATCAAGAGGCTAAGTGCCTCTCTCACAGCCCCCTGGCCAGTAGTGGCAGAGTTAAGTTCTTGGCTCCTTCAGATTCTGTGGCCTGTGAACAGTGACTAAACTCCATCACTAACTCTGATACCTAACAGTGAGTGCATTCCATCACTGTCTCACCCAGTGCTCGGTGCTCATCACTCCCCTAGCACACATCCTCCATCTCAGCACACCTTACACATGCCTTATCAAGGTCCTGAGCTTTGCAAAGCTTCATCATGGATCCTGGTGCCTTCACTGAACTCCAGCATGCATTTGTATCACCACTCCCCATTGGAAAAAGTGTGTGTCCCAGAGGACTGTACTTATGTGCACTTGCTCCCCCTTTAGTCTTACAGACTCCTCTCATTTCTAGCATTCCTTTTTTCTGCCTGTGAGAGTGAGGTGGTTTCAGGCATGGGCAACACACTTAGATGCTCTGGTTTATTTATTTATTTTTTTTGGGGGGGTGGGGGCCTGATCATGGGGCCTGAACTCTGGGCCTGGGCGCTGTCCCTTAGCTCTTCAGCTCAAGGCTAGCGCTCTACCACAGCGCCACTTCCGGCTTTTTTCTTTTTTTGCTTATGTGGTGCTGAGGAATCGAACCCAGGGCCTCAGGCATGCAAGGCAAGCACTCTACCACTGAGCCATCTTCCCAGCCCCCAACTCTGGTTTATTTTAAAGATTGCTTTACTTGGGCTGGGAAGGTGGCTCAGTGGTAGAGCGCTTGCCTTGCATGCATGAGTCCCTGGGTTTGATTCCTCAGCACCACATAAGCAAAAGAAAAAAGCTGGAAGTGGCTCTGTGGCTCAAGTGGTAGAGTGCTAGCCTTGAGCTGAAGAGCTGAGGGACAGCGCCCAGCCCAGAATTCAGGCCCCACAACCGGACCCCCCCCCCCAAAAAAAAAAAAAAAGATTGCTTTACTTCCCAGATGGTTTTTTAAATTGAAAATATTCAGCTTCACAATTTGACTAATGCACAATATTACATATCTACCATTAGCAGTAGTGTATCAAATCTTTAGTCCCTAGAAATCCTGTGGCACTCAATTATTCACCCATGCCCTCCTCCCTAGTCCTGGCCATTCCAGCCAGATTATTCCCATGTCTGTAATTTGTTTTTTCCAGGGTGTCACATCACGGGAATCACACCATATGTAGTCTTTGTAGATTGGGTTCTTGGACTTAAAATATTCATGTGAAATTCCTTCATGTTTTTTTGTGGCTTGATGCCGTTCTTTTTTGTTGCTGAATATAAATGTACCACAGTTTATTATTGAAGTACATTTGGGTTGTTTCCATTTTGTTGTTTATGAATAAGCCTGATCTGTTTATAATGTATAGTATATATTATCACACAAGTTTTTGTATGGACATAAATTTTCAAATCAACTGGGTAAATATCTAGGAATACTGAATGTAATTATTGAATTGTTTGAAGTAATCTGTTCTCATCTCCTGCACATTTCTCAACTGAGTTGTGTGATGTCTCTCTCTCTCTCTATATATTTTTTTTTTCAGTCCTTGTCTATAGGTAGGAATCCATTATCTTATTCCTAAGCTGTTTCTGCTCATTCTTGAGGTCATCGGAATCTCCAGAGTGATGAGTGGACTCAGTGTTTTGAGTTTTCTTAGCTTGTATTCCACCACTTGAGCCATACTGCCAGCACAGCTTTTTTGTGGCTGTTTCAAGGAAAAGTTACAGACTTTTCTTTCCCTGAATTCTGACCTTCCAGGTCTCAGCCTCCTGAGTAACTAGGATTACTGGTGTGAACCACCAGTGCCAAGCTGTTTATTTGTATTTTCTTTAAATTCATTTATTTTTTTTTTAAGTAGGAGCTGCCAATTTATGCATGACCTCCCTGCAGCTCCCCTCCCTCCCCACCAATGGAGAAGTCCCCAGGTGAAGTTTTAGGGATGCAGGTTTCCAAGAAGACCCAGAGAAGAAGGTGGGCTTCTTGGGGTGGAGGTGGGCTTTCAGTAAATATAATGAAATACTTTGTGAAGAGTTGGTAATTGGAAAAACAATGTTTTCCCTACCCCTGAATACAACTGTAGCTGTGTTCTGTTGTTACACTTTGCTTGTTTATTCTGCTCCACATGACTTGTGATCTCAGCAGGTTAAGTTTAGAATTTTATTAGGCAATAAAGGAAATGTTGAGGAAATGGTATTTTTGTTGTCATATGGGTCACACGGGTATGATTTGAAATCCATTGTGATTCAAACAGGTTTGATTTATTTTGTGTTGTTGCTTGACTGTTTTATAGCTTTTTGCTCTGGTTTGAATGTGTCCCTCCAGAGCTCATGTGTTGGAAATTTAATCCCCAGAGCAACAGTGTTGAGAGGTAGAACCTTAAAGAGGTAATTAGGTATGAAGGCTGTGTCCTATGAATGGATTAATGCTATTATTATGGGAATGGGTTTGTTATAAAAGTGAGTTTGACACCCTACCCCCATAACAGGATTTGAAATCAGGGCTTTGGACTTGGTCAGCTGGTGCTCTACCAGCTAGAGCTATGCCTCCAGCCCAGCTTTTCACGGTTATTGTGGATGTATAATTTTTCTTAGATTTTTCTGCTCCTGTTGGCTTTGAACCATATACTCTGGCTCTCAGTCTTCTACATAGCTCAGATTATAAGCGTGTGCCACAGGTGCTCAGTGAATTTAGCCTTCTCTTACTGTCTTACCTTCCATTGAAGGATGATACAGCAAGAAGCCCCTCACCAGATGTTGTTGGCATATCTTTGTCTCCCAGCATCCCGAACTGTGGAAAAAAATACCTTTTTCATTAGTTTCCCCTCTCCCCCAGCCAGACAGGTTGTCACTATGCAGCTCATGCTAGTATTAAACTTGGGATCCTTCTGCCTCAGCTTTCCAAGGAATATGCTGCCACACCTAGTAATCAGTAACTTTTCATAGAAATTACTCAGGGTGTGGTATTCTGTTATAGCAACACAAAATGGACTAAGACAGTGAAATAACTCTGGTGAATGACTTAGATAATAAAAGGTTCAGAATGGAGATTCATTCTTTCCTTTCTCCCTTCTCCCTTTTTTCTTTAATTCCCCTTCATAAACCAGGTTTAAAATAGCTTTCAATTTAGCTGCCTTGATTTTGTCCTGTGTCTGTTTTTTTTGTCAATTGTGGGGCTTGAACTCAGGACCTAGGTACTGTCCCTGAGTCTCTTTGTGCTCAAGGCCAGCGCTCTACTACTTGAGCCATAGCACCACTTCAGTTTTTGAGTGGTTAACTGGAGATAAGAATCTCATGGGAACTTTTCTGCCTAGGCTGGCTTTGAACCACAATCCTCAGATCTCAGCTTCCTGAGTAGCTAGGATTACAGGCATGAACCATTGCTATCCGTCTTTTTAAAAAAATTTTTTTTTATTGTTAGTATAAAGGTGATGTTTATTTTAGTTTGTGACCTAACAACCCAGCATTGGTGATGCTCTTGTTATACCACATATCAGTACACACAGTGTGTACACACACCCACACACTCACACTATACATATTATATAACCATATATTCTTTCTTGGAAAAGGTAGAGGTAAATGTCCCTGTCCACAGATCTGTATAGATGCCCCTATTATATCCACGGAGATGAGTTTATATGTGAACTTGCTAGGTCAAGGGTATGGCATTTGGTACTCTTTAATGCTTGCTATCAAATCACCTTCCAGAAAGGCACTCTGGCTGGACTTGGGGGTTATGTCTGTAACTCTAGCTTCTGGCTTCAAATCCCACATCCACAAGATATGACCATCTGATTTGAAGTCAGCTAGGGCAAGAAAGTCTATGAGACTCTTATCTCCAATACACTACTCAAAAAAAAGCTGGAAGTAGAGCCATGGCTCAAGTGGTAGAGCCCTAACCTTGAGCACAAAAGACCAGGGACAGCACCCAGGCACTGAGTTCAAGTCCCACAACTGATTAAAAAAAAAAAAAAGTTGATCCATCCCTGGCTTGCAGGTTGCCTGTTGGAAGCTCATCTGTACCTCTTAGTTGCCGCAGGCCTGTGCAGCAGAGTTCTGACTGGTTGTACATCTGGCAGCTGCACACCTAGAAAGAAGCCTGTCCCCTGGCTGTTAGCACTGGCATCTCCCTTCACTCCTGCTGCCTCCACTGGCACTCTGACCCAAGCTGGAGCAGTCTGTGAATGGCCAAGAAAGACTTACCCCTCCAGCAGGCTCTCTCTGAACGATATTCCAGGCAACATCTTTCTCTTAACTAGGCTTTTGAGACTGACAGAGGTGTGCCTTAATACTAAAAGAATGGAAGCAGGTCGCATTGAGATTTTAATAGAAGACTTGGCATGGGCCCGTCTGTCAGGATGCTGCCTTCCTCTCGCTGTGACTTGGCTAAGAAGGAAGAGGGATTTGTATTTGCCAAGTTCTTGCAAATATTAGTACTTTGCTAATATTAGCTTTCAGAACCACAAATACTGGAAATTTTAAGAGAACATTTTCTCCTTTACTGTCCTAATTGATAGTGCTATGTTGCTTTAAAGAATAAATCTTGCTGGGCACCCGTGGCTCACGCCTGTAATCCTAGCTACTCAGGAGGCTGAGATCTGAGGATCTCCGTTCAAAGCCAGCCTGGGCAGGAAAGGCTGTAAAACTTTTATCTCCAGTATACCACCAGAAAACTGGAAGTGGCGTTGTAGCTCAAGTGGTAGAGCACTAGCCTTGAGCTGAAGAGCTGAGGCACAGCGCCCAGGCCCAGAGTTCAAGCCCTATGACCAACAAAAAGAAAAACAAAAAAGTTTTTCTTTACTTTTTTGTGCCAGTACTGCAGCATGGGGCTTAAACTCAGAGCCTTGTGCTCTTGTTTAGCCTTTTCTACTGAAGGCTGGGACTCTACCACCTGAGTCCCACTGTACTTCTGACTTCTTGCTGGTTAATGAAAAATAAAGGTCTTGGATTTGTCTGCCCTGGGTTGGTTTGAACCGCAATCTTCAAATCTCAGCCTCCTGAGTAATTCGGATTACATGCATGAACCACCAGTGTCTGCTTTTTAAAAACTTCTGTGGCCATTAAAACATCATTGCTGGGCTGGGAAGATGGCTTAGTGGTAGAGTGCTTGCCTTGCATGTATGAGGCCCTGGGTTCGTATCCTTAGCACCACATAAACAGAAAAAGCCAGACATGGTGCTGTGGCTCAAGTGGTAGAGCGCTCGCCTTGAGCTGAAGAGCTGAGGGACAGCGCCCAGGCCGAGTTTCAGGCCCCATGACCGACAAAAAAAATTATTGCAGGGACTCCAGTAGTACAGAACCAGCCTAGCAAGTGCACAGCCAAGTATTTCCACCACATTACCAACCAAAAAAATCAATAAGAGCTCACTGTGGTACTTTGTGCCATTTTGGTTTGGAAATAGTGCAGACTTATGTAAAAGCACTTACATTCAATTTGCTTTCTTATTTAATTTCTGTCTTTTTTATGAGAAGGAAAATACTTTGACATTATTGGGGGGCCAAAAGCAAAAATATCGGATAAAAAACGTTCCCCACCCCCCAATCAATCCTATGCCTCGTGTGGTTTGGCCCTAAAACACTGGAGGGCGCTATAGCAACAGGAGAGCTAACTCATTTGTGTAACTACCCCTTACACAGAGCTGCTTTCCCTGTTCGTTTTTAAGGCAAATCAAAGACACATGGATGGGAAAAGAAATATTTCTAATCTGCCCTATAAACCATCCCTTTAAAAGTTTCTAACAAGAAGTAGCTCTGAGCTCCAGCCTGCTCTCCAGGCTGCCTCTGCTGCTCTGGTGAGCCTTGGGCACTCTATCCCTTGAGTCTCACCAGGGAGATTTTTACCTACCATCCTGCTCACCCAGCATCCCACTCCAGCACATCAGCCACTGCTTCTGTGCTCTGCCCCCCTCTGCCTAATGTTTTTTCCATAGCCTTGTTTCCACCAGCCATTTGTATTTATTTGTGATTGTCTGCCTGCCCCTTTCCACCCCCTGAATATTCATGACAGCAGGAATTTGGCCTCATCATTCTATTGCTATTATAAACCCCAACCTCCAAAAGTCAGCATTCCATTGTCCAGAAAGGAATTATTGCCCTGAAACAAGAAGAGTCTGGAGAATTCTGAACTATAAAATAGTGTTTTGAGCTTTGAGTTATTTTGGTCCATTTGAGCTCATTTTGATTAGACATTGAAGACGATAAAAAGCTCTATCCCAAACTTACCAGTACAATCTGTGCTCTCCCCGTCCTCGGCAACTCTCCTGGGAATTGAACCCAGGCCCTCAAGCATGCTGAGCATGTACTCTCAGTGGATCATCTCCCAAACCTCTGCACTCCGTTGGTTTTTTCTGCTTTTCCCTGCCATGGTAGGAGATCTGTGTGGTCGCATGATGTCGCTCCTCTGTCTCTATGTCCTCAGAAGGGATGACACCTTCATCATGTTCCCCCTCCCCAAAGAGGAGCTGCCACCAGGTCCTCGGCTTGAGTCTGTCACTCCATTCCACCTTCTCTCTCAACCCCTGTCAATTTCAGCATTTATCTATGAAATAGTCTGGATATTTCATACAAATAGGATCATACAGTATGTGCCAGTCTGTGATGGGCTGCTTTCCTTTAGCATATTTTCTAGGTTCATCCATGCACTAACAACAGGAAATATTAAGCCTCTTTCTGGGAGAAGATGACCACCTGGGTCCAAGGACACAGCCTCTTCCTGCCTGCTGTGCTTCCTGGGAGCGTCCGTGCTTCCTCACACCCACCCAGCTTATCCTCAGATGGGAACATGTCTGTTTCCCTGTTACAGCTGGAGAACCAATTCACCTTGTGCCTGTGCCCAGCACAGTGCCTGGCACGGAATAGGCACGGGCTGAGGAATTGGAGAATGAGCGCATCAGATGGTCGCAGAGGCAGTTCCACTGCAGGGGGGGGGGGGGACAAACTTTTTATGTGCAAGTGTGGGTGTGTGTATGTTTTCCCAGATTATAGATTTGTCTAAACATTCTTGCTAATTGAAGATGTCAAGGCTGAAGGTTCTTTCTTGGCTTGAGTTTTTGAACACAGGCCAGGGCTGTTTTCAGATTCCTCAATATTTGCTTCTCTGGGAAAGAGTTATCAAAAGTATATAGGAGATGTCTCCTGTACGTTCTGGCTAACACTGTTGGTTTACTCATTTGAGTTCTGGGTACACAGGACCCCTTATTGTCTGCGTATGGCATTACCCCAGCCCTGAGTTGCTCTGGAAGACCCTAGCTAAACCTGTAACTCCTAAGGGCACACTTCCCTGCCTCAAATTAGGACCAACTCAGCACCTAGGAGACGCACAAAAAGGGCTGGGAAGGTGGCTCAGTGGTAGAGCGCTTGCCTTGCATGCCTGAGGCCCTGGGTTCAATTCCTCAGCACCACATAAGCAAAAAGAAAAAGGCCAGAAGTGGCGCTGTGGCTCAAGTGGTAGAGCGCTAGCCTTGAGCTGAAGAGCTGAGGGACAGTGCCCAGGCCCACAGTTCAGGCCCCATGACTGGACCCCCCCCCCCAAAAAAAAAAGAAGACGCACAAAAAAAATAGCTATGGTTTAGGGGCCAGTTACTGGTGAGACAAAAAATCCAGGTCTGAGGACAGCCAAGGCTGAAGTGCAAGACCCTATCTGAAACTCAGAACCCAAGGAGCATGGGCGTGGCTGCTGGGGTCAAGGCTCTCCATTTCAATCCCCATACTGAAAGAGAGGGACTGAGAGAGACTGATGGGTGGACAGACGTAACAGAGACAGAGTGCCGTGGTTTGGGCTGAGGGGTAACTTTGTGGTAGAGCACTTGCCTAGCATTCAAGGCCTTTTATTCAAGCATTGATCTCTGTATTGCAAAGCGGGGAAAGCCATGGTTTTTCAGCCCAATGAAGGTATCTTCTCAGGACCCAAAGTAGCATTGACTTCCATCCTTTTCAGTTTTTGTTTTTTCCATCAGTCCCCCCACCCATCCCATACCCCTGTGATCAGGGCATAGCTTAAGAACTTACTAACTGGGCTGGGAAGGTGGCTCAGTGGTAGAGCTCTTGCCTTGCATGCCTGAGGCCCTGGGTTCAATTCCTCAGCACCACATAAGCAAAAAGAAAAAAGCCAGGAGTGGCGCTGTGGCTCAAGTGGTAGAGCGCTAGCCTTGAGCTGAAGAGCTGAGGGACAGCATCCAGGCCCAGAGTTCAGGTCCCACGACCCGACCCAAAAAAAAAAAAGAAAAAGAGCTTTTGAGTGTCTCTTCTCAAGCCAGTCCACAGCCTGTGTGTAGCATGAGTCCCGCTGGGTCTTCTCTGCGGTTTGTTTGGTGCCCCTTGGGCGACAGGTAACTGGTCGGCCAGGTGCTAGTCTCCTCATCCCTGTCTCCTCTCAGCACCTGGGTGGAGCTGTGCTGCTAAATAGCTGCTTCTGAAACCAGCTGGACGACTCCAGCTCTGTATGGGAGCCACTGGGCGCTGAGTGTTAGCAACTAGCCAGTGACCAGCAGGGATTAGCAGATTTTAGACTCCACAAACATTTCATGTGTGAAATGCGGATTCCAGGCACCAGCCCACAGAGCAACTTAGGAAGATGGAAACAGCACCGTGGGCACAGGTGGGTTTCATTAATTAGTACACTGTTTGGAGGGAATTAGCAAAGAATGTTAATATTTCCAGGATTATTGTTAATGAGGGATGAGAAACTCAGCTTTTTATCTTCATAACCATATGGTTTGCCACTTGATGTAGGCTTTCTCTTTTTCTGAATGTTTTTAAACTTGATTTTTATTTTAGTAAGGACAGAACTTTTCTTGCAGAATGCGTTTATTTTGTCCAGCAGGATTTTATTGTGTGGGAAAGTATTTACTTCATAGAACAGCTTGTCACACAAAACGTTCTAGAACATATCAGTGGTAATGTTTTTGAGTGAGAGAGATGTATGACACATTTCTTTTTATTAGACACAGCGCATGCATACTTTTGGAAAGAATGAGAATGGTGTCCCTTCCAGGTTCTGCGTAGCAGCTTCTCAGAGGGGCGACGGGAGCAAGTTCCAGGATCTTTCTGTGCTGGCTCACCTCCGTTCTAAGATGCATCCAGGCTAAGGCTGGGTGGGAGAAACACCCAGGGGAGTAGAGTAATTCTACCACATTGGCTGGATGTGAGGTGGCACCTTGGCCTCTGGCAGATAGTCAGCAACAGTGACTGGACTGAAATTTCATTGCAAGTGGTGACCCAGGCAGGGCTACATCCAGAATCCTATGGAATGCCCAGGTGGGATGACTGTCGGGCATCTGGACCATTCCCGGAGAAGCCAACTTCTGAGCCGACCTTAAAAGATGACAGTAAGGGGCTGGGAAGGTGGCTCAGTGGTAGAGCACTTGCCTTGCATGCCTGAGGCCCTGGGTTCGATTCCTCAGCACCACATAAGCAAAATGAAAAAAAACGGAAGTGGCGCTGTGGCTCAAGTGGTGGAGCGCTAGCCTTGAGCTGAAGAGCTGAGGGACAGCACCCAGGCCCAGAGTTCAGGCCCCACGACCGGACCCAAAAAAAAAAAAAAAAGATGACAGGAGAAGTGGTACTGTGGTTCAAGTGGTGGAGTGCCCAGAGTTCAAGGCCCACAACCGACAAAAGACCAAAAAAAAAAAAAAAGGATGACAGGAGAGGGAAAGGTGTTCTGCTGGTGGGAGAACCACGTGAGCAAAAGTCAAATAGGATGTGATAGGGTGTGAGTTGCCTAGAAGCACAGGGGTAGGGCCCGAGGCTGAGCAGGTGGGCTGGTTCAGGCTGAGGAGCAGGCAGGACTGCCTGGGACTTGTAATTTACATCCTGTGGGCAACAGGAAACCAATGTAGATGTTTACTGTCTGTCTACCCCCATCAGGGCCTTCCCTGTGTACTGTGGTCTAGAGGGTAGTTCTATGTTTTTTCAGCTCTTGCTGCTTGTCTTACTTGAATTCCACTCCAAACGAACCTTGCGGCCTGGGAGGTCGGGGTGGGCAGGGGTCCCTCCTCTACTGTACTTGCAGCACTTAAATAGTTGTTGTTGCAAGCAGCTTTCAGGTGACTTCATTTCTCTAGGACAGCACACTTAGCTTCCTACATCTGCAGATGATTTGTGAAGAGGCCTTAATGAGAAACTTCAAACAGTTTAAATGTCAATTACCAAAAAAAGTGAGGTTTTCAAGTTGCAGTATTCTGCTGCATTGGTCATCAGAATGTAATCCCAGGTGGATGTAATTTAAGACAGATGACATTCCAGAGCTTCAGTTACAAAGGACTTCTGTATGTGAGACTCGGCGCTGGCTCATCGCTGCACTTCCAGGAGGATTTACCTCTGGGTTTACAGTCCCGTCTAGCTCGGTACTGCTTCCTGTGAATCAGAAAAGGACCAAAAGCTGCTGTGTGCATAAAAAATGTCAAGTACACAGTAAATGTTGTAATCATTCCAGTTTCAGCCCCTACACTTTCAAGAGGGAGCAAATATACATGATCTGGGCATACATAGAACCGCAATGGTTGAGTGCTAGATCCCATTCCCAACTCTTACCATAAAATAAAAACAGGAACAAACAGGAAAAGTACTCGTGATGTTTTTGTCAGAGGTACAATTAATAGGATAGTATAAATTTCTAACTCAGAAATCCTGATTTGTTTTTCCTTTTCTTTCTTGCCACTGCGTCCTTTTCTTGTGTTCTTTCCTTTGTCTCTATTTTTTTTTAAGTTAAGATAAAATTTATGAAGAAAAAGTTGAATGTGGTGATGAGTCTTACTTTAGCAGAAAGTAAAACCAAAAACATGCAGAATAAATTAACCCTGCATTTTCCCATAGGTCAGTTAGTGGGTGTTACATCCTTAGTCCTTTGTCCTACAAAGTAAGTAATTTTTGGCAGCTGGTTTGGTTTTCACCACTTCTAAGCATGTGACAAATGATCCTGGAAGATCTGTGGTCTTAAAAAAGGAAAGCTTCTTGTGTGCGAGTTCTAAGTTAAATTTTGTTGTTTTAGAAGGCTTTTTTATGTAAGCCATTTATGTGGAATTTTGCTTCATTTGAATTGGAAAGTTTTTAAACTAGTTAGAGTCTGACATACTGAACTGTTTTTCATAAGTTTTGGCATCTGAAAGTTAATTTATCTTTTCTGTCTGTTTCTTTGAGACAAGATTTTGCTATGTAGTCTAGACTGGCCTCTAACTCATGGTCCTCCTGCCTCATACTTCTAAGTGAAGGGCTTACAAGCATGTGCCATCACAGCTGGCTACCTTTTCTATTTTTAAGGTACTGGGAACTGCACACCAGTGGCTCACGTATATAATCTTAGCTACGCTGGAGGCTAAGATCTGAGAATAGCAGTTCAAGGCCATCCAGGGCAGGAAAGTCTATGAGACTCTTATCTCTAATAAACTACTAAAGAAGCCAGAAGTAGAGCTGTTGTTCAAGTGGCAGGGTGCTTGAGCTGTCACTCAAATGGCACAAGTTCATGTGTGTGTGTGTGTGTGTGTGTGTGTGTGTGTGTGAAAAAGCACTTATTATTTCTCAGTAAACTGCTGTTTTGTTTATTCTGGTCCTGGAACTTGAACTCAGGGCATAGGTACTGTCCTTGAGCTTTTTTGCTCAAGGATAGTACTCTACCACTTGCTTGCTTCCACTTGTTCACACTGGGGGAGGGGGGGAAGGAGAAAGAGAGAGAGAGAGAGGAAGGAGAGAGGGAGAAGCTAGGATTACAGGTGTGAACCACCAGTGCCTGACTCTAGTCAATGGCTTTTGAAAATTGAAATTTTTTTACGTTTATTTTAGTTTTGTTTTTTTCAGGCAAAAGAATGTAGATAAAATCTCTTAGACCTGACAGTCGATGATTTCAATCCAATAGTCAAACAGAAATATCTGAACATGTGATTTCATGAATTTTCTGTTGTAAAGGCTTCTAGGCATTGGTTTCTTTCAAAAGCAGCTGATTGGTGCTATATTTGGCATTCACATGGTGTTAAAAATTCATATAAACGTAGAAGTAGTAAAATGTTAAGTTTATAGACCCATGGGGACCATTTTGCTTGTATTGCTAACAGGATTACTTTTCAAACTTAAAATAATCTTTGTGTTGTGGGCATGTTTAAAGTATTTGAATGTCTAGCTTATCTGATTAGAATATGAAGTTTAATATTTTCCAATACTTATTTCTCATATGCAGGACCAACTATATCTATCAAATGTGAATATTTAACTATAAAGGATCAGACTTAATCAGCTTTATAGTTGTGAATTTAGGAAGTGAATTCACATCACCTCTATCTCCAGAGAGGCTGTTTGGTGACTTATTCCTGATTCTCCAAGGTAACACACTAGAGCTTATTTAAATTAATTATCAGTCTAGGGAGTTGTAGCATTCATTTGAACTATTGAGTGGAAAAGTTTCTTGCGCTTAGAGAAGTCAGGGGCCAGAAATAAGAGAGGGTCCCGTCCTTCCCTGGCCGCTTCTCACCTGTGACATTGCACCAGGGTGGCAATAAAATCACAGGAGCTCATTTTATGTGAAACCATTAGCAGCCTGAGAATTCAGGACTAGCTGCCTCTCATACTTTAATACACTGGAAGGTGTCATTTATAAGCATAGAGGGCCAGCAGGAAGGCAGAACAGGCTTGTAAACCTGAGCTTTCGGCCCCAACAGCAATGATTTTGTAATATAGTTTAAAGTCTTACGTTATCAGAATTACAAATGTGTCTTTTAAGTGTGGTAGACAAGTCCTGTGAAACATCTGTCTATAAAAGGTGACACAATGGCCAGGTATTTATGACTCACTATTGTGGTAGTGGTGCTTCTGTTTCTGATGTCGTAGATTAGGAAGACTGGCAGTCCCTTAGTGTGAAAACTAAGTAAAATAGTTTCTTTTTTTTTGGTCGGTTGTGGGGCTTGAACTCTGGGCTTAAGAGCTGTCTCTCACTCTTCAGCTCAAGGCAAGTGCTCTACCACTTGAGCCACAGCACCACTTTTGGTTTTCTGAGTGGTTTATTGGAGATAATAGTCTCATGGACTTTTCTGCCCTGGCTGGCTTTGAACCACAATCCTCAGATCTCAGCCTCCTGAGTAGCTAGGAATTTAGGCGTGAGCCACTGGTGCTTAGCAGTAAAATAGTTTCTGTTTGTATGTGTGTGTACGTGTGTGCTGGCCCTGGGTCTTGAACTCAAGACCTGGGTATTATCCCAGAGCTTGTTGTTCAAGGCGAGTGCTCTACCATTTCAGCCACAGTTCAGCTTCTGGCATATTGATTAATTGGAGATGAGGAGATTGATTAATTGGAGATTGATTAATTGGAGGGCTGGCTTAGTGGTAGAGTGCTTGCCAAGCATATATGAGGCACTGGGTTCAATTACTCAGTACCACATAAATAGAAAAAGCCAGAAGTAGTGCTGTGGCTTAAGTGGTTGAGTGCTAGCCTTGAGCAAAAGAAGCTCAGGGACAGTGCCTAAGCCCTGTGTTCAAGCCTCAGGACTAGGAAAAAAAAAAAGTCTCATGGACTCTACTGCCAGGCTGGTTTTGAATCTTGATCCTCAGATCTCAACCTCCTGAATAGCTGGGATTACAGATGTGAGCCACTGGCACCCAGCAGTAGTAGTGTTCATTGAAAAACACATATACCACCATGATAGTTTTTTGTTGTTGTTGTTTTTTTGTTTTTGGGTCCGGTCGTGGGGCCTGAACTCTGGGCCTGGACTCTGTCCCTCAGCTCTTCAGCTCAAGGCTAAACCTCTGCCACTTGAGCCACAGCGCCACTTCTGGCTTTTTTCTTTTTGCTTATGTGGTGCTGAGGAATTGAACCCAGGGCCTCAGGCATGCAAGGCAAGCGCTCTACCACTGAGCCACCTTCCCAGTCCACCACCATGATAGTTTCAAGCAGCATAGCTAGCAGGGAGATTCCTGCCTGGAAATCTGGAAATGGTGTCTGGTGCCCAGTCCCTGCTGCTTGTGCCTCCAACACTTACTTCCAAAGCTGACGCAAGGGTGTGGCAGGCAGAGGTCTGGGGGCCAGAGGAGTAAGGAAGCATTTTTCAGTTTCCCTTTGGGTCCTAGGGTGGAGGGCTCCTGATGTGGGGACAGGATGTGGTGTTCTGAGGAATGACCAGTATCCCTGACAGTGAACAGCCCAGCTCCAGTATTCCTGTTGTTCTTTAACTGAAACCCTGAAGAAAACCAAATGAATAGGTGAGAATTTAGAAACCTGTTCTGTAGATTTAGAAAAGCATCCAAAAATCCATCTGGGCATAGTGATGCATATCTAGAATGTTCCCAGAAGTGCTCCCGGCCCGCACCTGCCTGTGCTTCCCACCTCCTTTAGTTGGTTTAGGTGTTACTTGGATTGCCATGTGATCAGATTGGTCCTCACGATTCTAGGTTCTGATGTATTAACAGAGATAGTTCCCTCTGCAGCTCTTCTCTGCACTGAAGCCTTCACTGCTTGGCCTTTTCTGGCAGTGGGTGTGTATCTTCTGAGTCTCAGGGGTGTCTGAAAGTAGTTCCCACCAATAAAGTGTGAGACAAAGTAACATTTCCATCCTTTATCCCAAGGTCTGTTCGTTTCCAGGATATGCACATGGGACAGAGCTCAAGTGATGTGACTGCAAATCAAGAGATAGTTATTATCCAAGCAATGCAGACCTGGGCCTTGGTCCCAGTCGCTCAGGTGCCTGGTTTAAGTTCAATTCTTTGTGAAGACTATGCGCCAGTGCCTTTCTCTTTAAAGATGATGTTTATTAGTTTAAAGACAACTTCTGTGAATGCACCTGTGTAGTCAGGTACAATTTCCTCTAGTTGTGTGGCCAGAAAAGCCATGTACAGTAGAGTCCCCTCCCAGCCCCAGGCTGAGATATTCCTGGAGTTGTACACCTGGCTCTCTGTGTAATAGGTAGCCTCATGTACCTGTCAGGGAGGGTGTCCAAGCACCCTCAAGTAGATGCTATTTGGATGGTGGATACAAATCCTCACCCTTGCTTTTGAAGTGGTTTGTAATATGACTGTTTAACCTTAACCTTACTGAGCCCCTTACACAATGCCTTTTGAGAGGGATATTGTCCTGATACACTGTAAAGTGCCTCGTCCATGTGCATCCTGGTGCTTCATTGGCCTTCGCCTCTCTTTCTTTCCTTATGTCCAGTTCTTTATTCAGGAGACACTTACAGTGTGGGCATTCATGTGACCATGGCATGTTTTCTTTTTGCAGTTGAGGGTGGTTTTAGTAGGGCTGCTGGTTAGTATGCTTTCTGAAAAATAGGACCAGTTATCACACAGGCCCCAGGCTGGCAGGGGTGCAGATGGTTCCGAGTGTGCTAAAAGTGGAAGGCTGGAGTCCGGAGAGTGCTGGCAAGGGGAACTTTGCTAGTTTCACAGGTTTTTACTAAAGTAGTTCTGAACAAGAAAAGCGTTTGATGAAATCTTACCTAGTTCAAAGACATTATTTTTGGCCTTTCTTTTTTCTTCTCTCCTTTCTTTCCTTCACCTTTCCCCTGTGACCTCCCATTCCAGCTGAGCCCTCTTGTCCCCAGTTGCCCTGTACTGCTGATCTTAACCCCATCTTTGCCCTCTGCTAAATCCTATTCTTGGGGAAGACTATACTCTCTTGAGCGCTTTCCATAGGCCCAGCACTGAGCATTATGTTGGCTAACAGATCATTAGGAAAGTGTTCCTTTACCTATTTTACAGATGAGAAAAATGAGATTCCAGGAATCTTGCTGAAGTTTACATATTGACTAAGGAGAGAATCAGGATCACACTCTGGATCTAAGCCATTTTATCCCAAGTCCTAACATCAGCCATTTAGTGTGGATACCTTTGGAAAAGAGAATTCTTTTATATTACTCCCCAAAAAAGGATTCTATTTTAAAATACCCATGAATTGGGGAATCATTAAGTAAGTTATGGTTCAGTCATACCATGGTAATGCTGTAGCTAGCTGTAACTACAAGGTAGTTCCCATGAATGGTAATTTGATTGCTTTATTCCTGCTATCGATTGTATTATCTTCCCTGGTAGATACCCTCCCTGTAGTTTCTGCCTGATTTCTACTTGAATCCAGCACCTCTAATAGCAGGTACTAAAAATACCTTACACTCTGAGTGCCAGTAGCTCATGCCTATAATCCTAACTACTGAGGAGGCTAGATATGAGGGTTGCAGTCCAAGCCAGCCCAGATAGGAAAGTATATGAGTTTTTACCTCCAATAAACAACCAAAAAATACCAGATGGATCTATACTTCAAATTGTAGAATGATAGCCTTGAGCACAAAAGCTCAGGGTCAGCACCCGGACCCCGAGTTCAAGCCCAAGGACCAGCACACGCAAAAAGAGACCTCTTGCAGGTTTTATTAATGCAGTCTATACGGGGAAATCTCAAAAAGAAGGGAGCTACAGAAGAGGGAAACTCTAAAATCTTTATTTGAAATGGCCAGCCACTAAACTATATGGCTCTCAAGAAACCTGATGAAGCCGGGCACTGGCTTGTAATCCTAGCTAATCAGGAGGCTGAGATCTGAGGATTGTGGTTCAAAGCCAGTCCTGGCAGGAAAGTCCATGAGACTCTTATCTCCAATAAAACACCAGAAATCCAAAAGTAGTGCTGTAGTTCAAGTGGTAGAGTGCTTGCTTTGAGTTGATGAGCTGAAGAGCTGAGGGACAGCTCTGAGGCCCAGAGTTCAAGTCCCACAACCAACAAAAACAAAACAAACAAAAACCTGATGAAATAGTAGCACCGGAAACCAGGAGCTGGTGGCTCATGCCTGTAATCCTAGCTACACAGAAAGCTGAGATCAGGATTGCAGTTTAAAGCCAGCCTGGGCAGGAAGGTCCATGAGTTTCATCCTCAACTGACTACCAAAAATCTGGAAGTGGAGCTGTGGCTCCAATGGTAGAGCACTAGCCTTGAGTAAAAAGCAGGTCAGGGACAGGTCCAGGCTCAGAGTTCAAGCCCTACAACCCAAAAAGGATTTAGTAGCATCAGGAAGCGGAAAGAACTGGGCAAACATAGTCTCTGTTGTCTACCACAACAGAGACAAAGTTTGATTTGTATTTATTGGCTGTGCTAGAGTAAAAATTACTCTTTAAACTAATATGCAAAATCCAAATTGTATACAATATATCACTCATAGTGCCCAATCCCTACTAAAAATCATTAGTTAAAGGGATAACAAGATTCATTGTACTCATAAGCTGGCACTCGTACAACTAATGCTTTTTTTTTTTTTTTTGCCAGTCCTGGGGCTTGAACTCAGGGCTGGGGCACTTTCCTTGAGCTTCTTTTCTCAAGGCTAGCACTCTATAACTTGGGCCATAGCACCACTTCAGGCTTTTTCTATTTATGTGGTTCTGAGGAATCAAACCCAGGGCTTCATGCTTGCTAGGCAAACATTCTAACACTAGGCCACCTTCCCAGCCCTATTTTATTTTTTGATGATGTCACATTTCATTTCTCCTTGAGCTCCTACACTCAACAGATGCTCTGTCTTAGACTCCTGGATATCTGGGACTACTGACATGAGCAACCATGCCTGGATCTGAATTGCATACTCTAAAAGTAGTGGAAATTAGGAGTGTTTTTTTTTTTAAAGAAAGGGTTTAAATGCACATTAGCTCAATTGAAATTTTTACTGGCTAATAGTGCTTAAGAGCAGATTTCAGGTATCAGAAGAATTAGCGAACAAAAAATAGATTGTACCGGAGTATAGCTCAATGGTAGAATGATTGGCACTGAAAAATAAATTTGGGGGATGGTACTGAGGTTTGAACTCAGGAGGTTAACATTGGTATGGTGCCAAGGTGGTGGAGCTTCCCCGTTGACAGTGTGTTTGCTTGAACATGAAAGTACTATGGTTGAATGGAAGAATTAAAGCCACTCTTGCTGGGTACCAGTGGCTCACACCTTGTAATCCTAGCTCATCAGAAGGCTGAGATCTGAGGATCATGGTTTGAAGCCAGCCAGGGCAAAAATGTCCATGAGATGCTAATTTCCAATTAATCAGCAAAAAGCCAGATGTGAAGCTGTGGATTAAGTAGAAGAACACTAGCCTTGAGAAAAAATGCTGAAGCACAGCACCCAGGCCCTAAGTTCAAGCCCTGGACTGTCAAAAAGAAAGGAAGGAAGGAAGGAAGGAAGGAAGGAACAAGTGAGCAAGCCACTTCTTTCTCTGAGTGGAAAGCATCCTGAGAACTGGTTTGTGGGGTAGATCAAGCCCTGTTGTTGCTCTAAGCTATTTCCACCAAACCCAGGCACTCCAGTGTACTTCTTGTCTTTTCAGGAAGATAAGCAAAGAAGAAATAAAGTTGCAGAAGAATGAAGTACATATAAACTATGGAATTCTCACATGCAGTTCATGTGTGTGAATGATGAGTACATATCCATATGCCTGCACCTCTATCTATATTTCCAAAGCATAGTTTTCAAACATAGCAGAAACATTAATTTGGATACAAAGAAGCTAATTCCAGATTTTATCCGTTTGTTGAAGTCAGCTCAGTGATGCTATTCACCTACACTTGTTGAGCTCTTACTTTATATGATTGAGTTGTTGTCATTGCATTTCTTTAAGCTTCTTACTAATTGTGTTTTTGTTTTATTGTTTTGTTAGTCATGGATCTTGAACTGAGGTTCTGGATGCCATCCTGAGCTTTTCTGCTCAAGGCTAGCACTGTATCACTTTGAACCACAGCAACCACTTCTGGGTTCCTGGTGGTTCATTGGAGTTAAGGGTATGGCCTTAAACCACGGCCCTCAGATGTCAGCTCCCAAGTACCTAGAATTACAGGCATGAGCCACCAGTACTCAGCTTGCTCATTCTTTTTTCTGGGCAAGTGCTCTACAATTGAGCTACATCCTCGGCCTGACTTCTTTTTACTTTTCCCAAATTGTTGAGAATGTTAGTTACCCAGAATTAATAAAATATACGTGCTATTACATATACAAATACAGAGACATCCACACACATACACAATTATGAACATGTCCTGTTCATCTCACAAAATAATGCGAACAGATGTTTACTAACCACCTCCTATGTTTCAGTCTTTGTGCTCGCTAAGAGGTTTTAGCAGTGATCCTAACAGAATGTGTGCTGTCTTGGAGCCAACAGCCCCTCAGAGGAGGGGCTGAGAAGACAACGCTGGTGGAGCCTTGCCATGCATGCACACATGCATGCATATGGTTATGCTCTCTGAGTGAACAGTTTCGCCTTTCAGGAGGCCAGCAAATTCCCCAGTTTAAACTTAGGATTCGCTCTCCCACAAGCAAAGAATGGGCACTGTGGAACATTGTGGGGTTTGATCGGTTTTTGTGAGTGCTCTTGAGGTCCCAGCTGCCATTCATAATATTTTTGTCCATTGGGAAAGAAGCAAGTTCTTGGTCAAATAGTACGTCAAGACCTTGTCCTAAATGAAGTGTTACCTTTATATATCTTCTGTATGTAACGGTAAATATGTTCATCCCTTAAGTAGTCTACCATGCTGCTTTTAACTTCTGATCCAGGAACTCAGGGTGGGGAAGATGTGTTATCGAAGGACCATAAGGTGTTTGAGACTGACCATCTGTCTGCACCCCATACCAGGCTTTAGGAGAGGACATCTTTTTGGCCTTCAGGAGGATTTTATAGTCTCTTGATCATAGAAGCTACTAGGCCTGGGCACTGATGGCTCATGTCTGTAATCCTAGCTACTTAAGAGGCTGAGCTCGGTTCAAAGCTAGCCTAGACAGATGAATCCAAGAGACTCTTATCCCAGTTACTAGGAAAAGCTGAAAGTAGAGGTGTGGCTCAAATGATAGAATGCCAGCCTTGAATGAAAAAGCCAAGGAAGAATGCATGAGTTCAAGCCTCACTACTTCCCCCAACAAAGCTGACAGGGCCTCATAGCTTGTAATATAAAGAAAGAACCTAGTCTTCCAGTAGGGTTGGACAAGCATCTTGTCTTATCAGTCAGACAGGCAGGCAGTTTGTCTTTCTGTTGTACTGGGCCTTCTTCTAATGCCCAGGGATACTGAGGTGAGTGAGGGGGCTGCGGGCCATCTGCTCATGCTGACCTCTCAGTCCACTGGGCATGTGTGTGGTGCCAAGATACACAGTAGATTCAAGCACACAGAGCCTCGAGTCCACTGCGTCCTCACCTAAGAAGAGCCAGGTGTCCAATGTTTGAAATGGCTACAAGAGAAATCAGAAGGGGGTTCCTTCTTTAGAAGTGCAACCCAGTTCTTAAAAAAGGCAAACACAAAGTCTTAGCAAGCCTTAGCACCCTGGCTCAATGAAAAGTAACTGGGCTGCAGGCTTATGGGTAGAGGGTATTAAAGGGACTATAACAGTGTACATCTCAAGTCAGGATTTATTGGTCCTGGGCTGGGTTGTAACTCAGTGGTAGAATGTGTGCTTAGCATTCATGAGCCCTGGGTTCAACGTCCACCAACATGTGCGCTCCCCCCCCTTCTCTCTCTCTCTCTCTTTCTATTTCTCTCTCTCTCTCTCTCTCTCTCTCTCTCTCTCACACACACACACACACACACACACACACACACACACACAAACCTTTTAGGGAAGCCCCTCTCCAACCTACAGCTCCCTAATTCAATAGTACCTAAACTTATATAATTATAAAACCCACTGATACAGAGCTACAGTTCTCTCCCAAACACAACTCCATGATAGGTGGAAGTTATTTTGGTGCCTATTTTTTTCTGAGGTCTATAAAAACTAAATGTGTGAAGGGAATGTATGCAGATTCTCTTGGGATTAATTAAACAAGATTCATAGAAAGAAATCGGGGAAGATTTAGGATAGTGAAGATGAAAAAAAAGTAATTTTCGGGATAACAGCCGTCAATTTTTTCCACTCGAGTGTTTTTCCGAAGGGCAGAGGGCAAGAAGCATCATACATCCTCTCAAAGCTGAGACACATTTCAACATGGAGATATTAGAAGCAAATTTGGTGCCCAAGACAGGTGCCAGATTTTAATTACAGTTGGCATTTCTGAGCATGCTTTTGGCAGAGGTGGCCATCTTGTTGGAAAAGCCATAGATTTTGACACTAGCAGTATGGATGCCCAGTTGAGAAGGATTGAAAATAATTTCCCTCCTATTTCCATCCTGTTGCTTGTGAGAGAAAACGTCAGTAGTTAATATTTAAACAAGATATTCTCTGTTCAGAGAAAACAGTTGTTGGTTGGAATTGTCTTCGTGGCTTGGTGTGTTGGCTCTCAGAGTAATAATTTCTATCTTAGAGCCTTTTAAAAAAAGACCCAGTAAAAACAATAAAAGAGGATGTTTCATTACAAGAAATGAAGTTGGCATGTACCAGGTTTTCCATTAAGGTCCAGGTCACAGACAAATAAAGAAAGTATGCTAGGGGGGAAAAATCCTTTTTAAAAATAATTAGGGAGCTGTCTGTTTTGTTCACCAGATGGAAAATCCGTAGTTGTGGGTGGTCTGTGTTAGAGAGGGCATCTCACAATTGGCAAGGCGATGCCTTTAACTTTTCAAGTCCTCGGACAAAAATCTCAACACCACTGAATGTTCAGAAAGCTCTGCATACATGTCAACCCTTCTTAGCTCTGCTCCCCTCAATTTTATTTCTTTTCTACGAAGAATCCATAGGTAAAGTGATCATGGAATGCCAAAACTAATAGTCCATTGTTCTTTGGATGTGAAACAGTCTTCCTGTCAGCTCTGGTTTCTGCGGCTTCACTGGCTGGCCATACATTGTGCTGGCGATGTCATTGGTGGGCCTTGTCAGGGATCAGAGGCCCATTTATGTAGTCCACCAGAGCAGATAAGGCAGCTAAAAGTGCCTGAGGCCTACGACATCATCATAAGGTTGTGATTTGAAAGATATGGCACCATCACTGATGTTCAGGGCTTCCTTTGATAAGTCAATGAACAGATAGGCTTTTCTCACTGCTTTCTTGGACTAATACTAATTAAACATATTAGTAGGTTTAACTAGTAGGGATGGGGTTTGTGGTTGTTAAATTTTGTTTTATTGGTGCCAGTACTGGAGCTTGAACTTAGGGACTGGGCATTTTCCCTTAGTTGTTTTGCTCGAGACTACCACTGTACCACTTGATCCACAGCTCTACTTCCAGAATTTTGCTGGCTAATTGGAGATACAAGTCTCATAGTCTTTCCTGTTCTGCTGGTTTTGAACCTTGATCTTGAGATCTCAGCTTCAGCTGTAGCTAGGATTACAGGCATGAGCCAATAGCACCTTACTTCACAAGTAGATTTTAGCAGACAGTAGTTTTTCTTTAATATGTATCAAAGTATCGTTTTCTTTTTTAGTTCTGTCTTACATGTCACGTGACTTTACATCTGCAACTGGGTCTTTGAAGTGTGTTATATTTGAATAGGAGCTGTACATATGTTTACATTAATATTTCGTTCATAAATTTATTCAACCTTCCAAATTAAAGAAAAAACTGCTAATGATTATAGATGAGCTATATTCCTAAAATTATCTAGGGTGCTTAAATATATAAACTGTCACAGTGAGTGAAGAAAATCCTGGAGACATGACTCTTGGCTTGGATGACCACATGGTCCTGTGAGGGTTTATTAGCTCCATGGCCTTGCACAGATCCCGCACAGCCTGCCCTGTTTCTGGGCACTGAGCAGTGGGTTTTGCAAAGCAGAATTTCACTTAAGTTTTCCACACTCGTTCTTTCTGCACTGTGCTATTAATAGCACCCTTTTGTTGTTCATGCCAGCTCTCTTCAAGCATGAGACAATGACATGCGGAAACCAGTTTTAACTAAAATGCTACCCATTGGCACCCATTTTCTGTTTGATAGCCCAGGTGCAGCCTGTGAAGAATAGCAGTTCCCTTAAAAGCCATGTCGTGAAGGTGATGCAGCTCTGTAGATATATATGTGATGCGTTTTCCAGGTCAGTCTTACTCATTTGCCATTGAGAGATGATGAAAGTGGAGATATCTGAAACAGAAACAGCAACAAAGGTCTTATATCCCAAGTATTCTGGGTTATGGTTTTTGTTTTTTGTCTGTTTATGCCTGTACTAGGGCTTAAACTCAGGCTTATATTCTTGCGTAGTTTTTTAGTTCAAGGCTGGTACTCTACCACTTGAGCCACAGCTCCACTTTGGGCTTTTTGCTTGCTGACTGGAGATGAGTCCCAAGGATTTGTCTACCTGGGCTGGCTTTGAACTGAAGTTGTCACATCTCAGCCTCCTACGTAGCTAGAATTGCAAGTGTGAGCCCCCACTGCCTAGGATGGATGCCAAGTATCTGTGATTCCTGATGAAAAAGAAGTTGAGCAGGGGGAGGAGATTCAGGGCAGAGTTGGAAGGCTCAGGTGTGCATCTACTTTTACTCCCACTGCCAATGAGACAAACTATGTCACAGATCCATCTCATTGACCTCCTCCAAAACCTCACTAGCTCCCAGCACTGAAGAGGGAAGAACTTACATGGCTGTGTGGTTTCCTATGCATCTTTCCGGAATCATCTCCATCCTATCGCACCTCCCCGACCCTCTGGTCATGTGCAGAGTCTCACTAGAAGACTCCAGCTCTTCCCTCTCTCCCTCCCTCCCTCCTTCTCTCCTTCTTCCTTCCTTTCTTTGTTTTTGCTAGTCCTAGAGCTTGAACTCAGGACCTGGGCACTGTTCTTAAGCTTCTCTGTGCTCAAGACTAGTGCTCTACCACTTGAGCCACAGCACCACTTCTGGCTTTTTCTGTTTATGTGATAATGAGGAATTGAACCCAGAGCTTCATGCATGCTAGGCAAGCACTGTACCACTAAGCCACTTTCTCAGCCCATGCTCACCCCCCCACACACACTCCCCGCCCCAGCTCTTTCTTGACTCTTCACTATTGTTTACACTGACCCTTTGCTGTGAGACTTCCCTTTTTCTGTGTGGTAAAATCTGCTAATCCAACATCCCCTCCTCCAGGTAGTGGAGTTGAAGAGAGCATCCTAACATCCTTCTCTATAAATCATAACACATGATCACAGTGGTCCCAAGATGGAGAGCTCTGCACATGCTTGACAGTGATCCTGGGGTAGACAGGACCACGTGAGCAGCTGCAGGATCCTGGGATATGTACATTATTAGGGACAGACAGAAAAGCCACTCCGAAGGGCAAGGGCAGCAGAGGCTGTGGAGGGAGATTGAAGGTCACATTGTGCAGGTTGTTAAATTCTAGGCTCAGGATTTCAGACCCCCCAGTTCCCAACTTGCTCCTAACTCCTGGGCAAGTGTCTGTACCTGCCCACGTGATGGCACCAGAGCTTCTCATCGGTACGCCACAGTCCAGAGAAATGGGATGTCTCACTAGAAAATAATTCCACTTAATCTTGGACATTTGTTTTGACAATTCAGATAACCACATGAGAAAATGCTGTAATTCTTTTCATTGTCCATTTGCTTTTTGCTTCCCTTCCCTCCCTCCCTTCCTTTCCTTCTTTCCTTTATTCCAATCTCTTCCCCCCTCCCCAAATCTCCCTTCTACTATGCTAGTTTTTATTAATCTTCCCTTCTACTCTGGGATTTCCTGGTCCAGATCTTCTAGCAGACCAGCACTTCTGGTTAACTTGTTCCTTCTGCTCATGTGTATGTAGATTCTAGGGAGTGGATGATATACTCAGCACAGCAGGCCAGGGATTCCCATTCCCCCACTCTTGTCCAATGATAGTGTACAAACTAATGTAATGTTAATGTTGTCGCCAAGAAGTCCTCCAAATATGATGGCATTGTATCAAAGATAATTTATTTCCATCATCTAAAACATGGGAGGAGGTGCAGCTTGGTCCAGGACTCCTGGCCATGCTCCTTCCCTCCCTCCCTTGGCATTTCCCTCTTCCTTTCTATCAGTGGATGAATATGCATTGAGCATAGGTCTTCCCTGGGTGGCTCAGAGCTAGATGCTTGGTGAGGACATACGTCCTTTCACTCTGCCTTCTGCAGCTCACCTTGTACCTCTTATACTTTGCTAAAGGATGGAGCAGATCCTTCTGTCCTGACATCCTATCAGTCAGAATACTGTCCAGGAATGCACCTAGATGTAGGAGAGGCTAGAGACAGTTGCCCTCCTTAGTTGGGCATCTGTGAGGCTCTTGCTGTTATCCCAGGAACAGATAGTGCATCTCAAATCCAATGGGTAGCTGAGGAGTGGGAAGCTGGACTGTGCTAGCTGAACGCTGTGCCCAGGTGACCTGGGCCAGGGAGTGTGACAAGGAGGGGCCCCGGGACTTGAGGGGCCCACCGAGTGGTACAGAGGACCTGCCCAACCCAAACCTTCTGCCCCTGAGCCTTCTTTCTATATATTACCCTGTTGCATGGGACACAGGCTTGCTCCCTGTCAAGATCGCCAAGTAATCACAGGAACTCTGTGTTCATTGAGTGCTATGTGCAGGGAAGTGGGTAGAAATGAGTGGACACTGCATGTGGGCTTCCTCAGAGCCAGTAGTGAGCCATTTTTAATTAGGTAGCATTTGGAAGCCAGTTACAGTGTCCTGGTCAGTAATCCCAGCACTCAGGAGGTGGAATCAGGGATATCCAGCCTGGGTTGCATCACCAGACCCTGCCTCAAACACACACACACACACACACACACGCACACGCACACACACATGCACACACACACACGCACGCACACGAATGAATGAGAGAGGAGCTGAGAAGAAGGGAGGGATGGAAGAAGGGGGGAAGGGAGGGAGGACTGGGTCAAGGTCGTACAGGTAAGAAGCTAGTCCTCTTTCAGAACTTGGCCCTTCACCTGACCCTGCCATGTGGGCCGCTCAGCCAGGGCTGGGAAATGAGATCATGCTATTGAACCCCGCTGCAGTCCCCTGACCACACACTCAAACATGCAGCGAGCATGGTCTTCCTGGGTTGCTTAGTGAGGGCATGATGTCCTTTTGCTGTGGTGCCAAGCCTGAGGGGCAGGTTGCCATCCCACGGTCATGTGAGTTCAGTGATTGTGAGGGTTGATTACGTCTGGATGCCCAGCAGAACCAGGATTCAGGCCTGGGCTGCTCCAGAGCCCATTCTTTCACATTAGCTGGTCACTCATACGAGCGTTCCTCTCTCCCTACCTGACCTTGTGGTCAAGAGCAATAGTGGTTCGTTTTGTTATTGTCTGGACATGGTATGCTTATGCGTATCTGCTTATGGGGATGTGCTCACAGCATGAAGACAGGATGCTGGCCTCTAGAGGCTGGGATAGAGCGGAAGGTCAGTGGCCTCCGTCCATTTCTCCCACTCTGTCCCTCTCTCCCATGCCTGATGAACTGAAGGCTGCCTGCTGGCAAGCTCTGTGCTCTGTGCTCTGTGGGGGGGGGGGGGGGGGAGGGGGATAGGAAGGGTGTCCCTCCCATCTCAGTCAGGTGGATGGGTTGGGCTGCTTCCACGCTGTGATTATTTGTAGTAGGGAAGCTGTAGACCTTGCTTCTGGGCCTCTTGTCAGTAGAAGGCACAGCCCTGCCTGGGTGGCCTTAAGGCCGGCGGCAGATATGGTCTCACCTTGCGAAAACAAACACCATTGTCACACTGCCCTTGACTCTTACCAGGTAGCACGCTGCCTGAGGAGGTTGGTTTGTGAGTGAGCACTGTCCACTCACAGAGCCGAGTATTTCCTCCCAAAGGTTAATTCGCTGACATCGGAGTTGGCAGATGTGGGCCTTGGAGCGCCCTGTTCATGGAGTCAAGCCCCTGGCTGTGGCCAAAACAACCCCTTTGGGGCTTCCTGTGTGCTCCAAGGCTGCTCCATTAGAGGGGGAGCTGATACCACACATTGCCTTTGTGCAACTACCCCACTTTGGACTCATCCATCTCCTGAACTATTTCTTGAGGGCTTTTAACGATTATTTTGTAAGTAGAGCAAGAAGGTTGGAGCTGCTGGTGTGATGTAGAATGGTGCGGGGACGCGGAAGACTGCCTCAAGGAGTGTAGGTAGAAGCTCTAAGGTGCAATTTTTAGACAGCCACTAGATGGCACTCACGCACTGGCATTCGGACCAGTCCATGATCCCACTTTGGGCTTCTGTAAATCTCACACAAGCCAAAGCTTTGTATTTGTCATTTTCCTACCCATTCATCCCTGTAACCTCTCTTGTTCTTCTGCAGATAAGTAGTTAGATGTCCTTTTCTAGTTCATTTCACTCTCTCAATATTTAGTGATCTTAAAAATACCTTCAAACACTTCAAGACTTGTTAGCTGAATTATATTTTCACTGTTCTCCTAAGTAAATGTTTACTCAGCAGTAAATCCATTTTTACAGAAGGTAACAGGGAAACTTGATTCTCCCACTTTGTCATTTCAAGGCTATATTCAATAATTGAGGGTGAGGGTTGCTTAAAAAGAATAGGTAAAAGATGCATTCTTAAAAGATTCTAGTGCAAAAATATGGACTGGTGAAGTGTATACAGTATGTTCTAAGAATAATGTATTATTCGATCACTTTCTATTCGAGAATTTTCAGCAAGCCAAGATTCAAATGCAAAACATCTTGCTGCATATGGTGGGGGGTGGGGGTGTTGAAGGGAGGTGGGTTGGGAACTCTCAGGTGATGTTCTTATCTCAGTGAGGTGTGAAAACAACCCCCACATCCTAAATTCATCCTAAATTCAATCATGATAAATTCATCACTGATGAATTTAGTGAATTTAAATTAGATGAATTTGATTGTAGGGGGACATAAAAATTCATGTGTACCTGACACCTAAACTGGATTCTGGTCCTGCCTGCTTGAGTTCTCCCTTAGCTGTGAAGACTGTCGGGGAGCCGCTGGGAGGGGGTGCAGGCAGACGTGCTTCATCTGTGTACTTCTTAGCTGAGATAATAGTGCTCTGGGCCCCACTGGTAGGGTTAACCTGTGCGCTGCAGAAGGACAACAGATGGAAATTCTGGTTTGCAGCCACTGCAGAAAAATAAAAACATGTTCCAAAGGGAAAAAGGATCTTGTATTTCTGCGTCTGAACCTTTGATCTGTGTTCACATCTGAAGGGAGGGCTAAACCTTTTGGTGGAGACACATGGCTTTGCATCTGTGAAAACACAGCTGTATAGAGCAAAACAAAACTTGAGGAAAATACAATGGTTTTGCTGTGTCAGGCCCACTGCTAGCGCTCAAATTCTATACAAATATTGTCTTTTGATAACTCGTTCAAAAAATCCTTCTTGACTTTCCATATAATTGCTTAGTAATGTTATTCTTTTAAATTCGGCTTTGGGGCTTTTTTTAAGGAGTTAAGACATACATCTCTTTCTTATCTTTGCTTTTAAAAAGGCAGAAAAATAATGGATTTTAGTCAGCTTGCAGTAACATTACGTAAATACTAACCTGGTTGGTGGCTGGAAGGGGAGAAAATTAAACCCTATTTGAAGAAAGATTAAGGTACAGTTCTAATTTGGCTCTTGAACTCATTTTTTTTTTAAATACGGACCTGCACTTTATCTTGTAAGCTATTGGCTAGTAAAGGCCTTTGAAGCGTTCCCTGAACTTAGCTGCTTTGTTTGGAGCAATTATGATTTGTTATTGAGTGAATGGAGCAAGCCCTGCGTTCATTCATCTGCAAATAGTGGTCTTAGCACGTTTCCCGATCCTCGGGCCGGCCACCCCGGCCAAGCCGCCTGGTGAGCGGCAGCCCAGTGCACGTTCCCCCCAGCGCCGCCGTCCCGCGCCAGGGGCGCAGGGGCGCCCGGGGTGCCGCCGCCTCCGCGCGCGCGCACGCTCCCCCAGTGCCTAGGCCCTCCCGGCTCCCCAGGGCAGGAGTGAGGCCCGGGCTGCTGCAGACAAAAGCCCTGAGGATGCAGCCCGGTGCTGGAAGCCGAAGGCCGCCGCCTCCCCCCAGCTCCCTCCAGGGCTGACTCCCAGCTTTTGAAGGCAGTGGGTCGTCCTTGTGCGGCGTCCTCCCCTCGGCGCTCCCTGACACCCGCAGCCTCACCAGCAGGCCGGCCTGGGAGACACTGAGGTGACCCGGGAGGTGTCTTGGTCCCCACCCCACCCCCGTGGCTCCAGGGGTGCACGGGAAGCGGTGAGCGAGCCAGGGCGTCCTTCCAGGCACCCAGGAAGTGTCCCCTTTGAAGTGCTGGTCCCGCCTGCCCTCGCGGGAGGGAAGGAGGCAAAGGAAAACGAGTGGGGACCCCGTGAGGAATGCCGACCCAACGTCGGTCCGGGCCTTCCTCGCCTCATCCTCCCGGCCTTTCAACTCTGCCCTTTGAAACTGTGGGGTTGGGCGGCCCAGCCTGCAGCCGGCCCTGGCCGGTGCGCAGGCCTCTCCAGGGACGGGGAGCCAGAAAGTACAAAGAAGCCGGGGATGAGCTGGCCCTGCGAAGGGGTTCAGCCGAGGCTTGGTCCACTTCGATTAAAGAAGAACAGAGAAGCCCCCCCCCCCCCCAAATCCAAACAACAAAATCCATCGTCCAGTCAGAGCCTTCCTCACAGCTGCATTTTGTCCCTGGGACTGTTGGTGTCACCCGAGCCTCTTTTTTTGCAATCTGAGAGGACTGCAAAGGACTTGAAAAGCCTATTAAATTTTCGGGCAAAACACATCAAGCTAGCCTTTGATGCACTGTCCCCTAATTCAGTATTCAAAGGTAAAGGATCCTACCCCCATCTCTGCGCTTTTTACATAATTAGTGATGCCCCTCCCCCCAGTGGCAAACAACTAGTTTGCCTATTTTTTTTGAAGTAAAAGATCAAACTTTTAATATTACCTGTTTTATGTGTTCTTTGCTAAATATAATTACTATTTTTTTCCATTCACCCTGCATGTTAAACTTTGACAGATAGAAGTTGTAAATGTTTTTTCCTCTTCACATTCATTCCACTAAGCACAAAGCTATATTTTTCTTAATGAACCGATAATAATTCTGAAACAAGTGCTGAGAATCATAGGGTGTCCTAACGGGCCCCTGACTTGTGATTTAATTTTAGGGGACAGAATTCTAAAGTTCAATGGACTTTCACTGTTTTGCACGTGCGGTGTGTAATCGCAAGTTGTGACCTTCCCAGCCTCCCCCTAGGCCTTTTGTGTTCTTATCTGTGCATTTCAATACTTGCTGGGGAAGTGCCTTAGCTTTCATTTCATATGCAAAAATCCACTGGAATTTTTGACGCCCCCCTGTCCATTCCTTGGTGACTTGGTACTGTTTTCCATTGTTAGGTTGTTGATGTTGGCAAAAGTCATTTATTTGGTGATATCAAGGGTGCTCTGGCTTATTCTTTAGTAGCATCCAGTGACAGTCGATTTGAAATAGCTTAAAAATTAATGCATGCCATTGAAATGGTTACAGATTAATATCATTTTATATTCACATCTAAATAAGGTGGGTAATAATTAAAAAGTACCATGCAGTAATAGTAATCAAAAGCCAGTAAAAGCGGTTAGCATTCTATCAAAACCTGTTGTGGCATAAATAATTGATACCTTATAAGCCAGGGCTCTGAGCAGAGGCTGCTCCCAGGCCTGCATGGCAACAGCAGTCTCAGAGTCACGGGACCCAGTTCAGGACATTCTGTCACCTGGGTTTTAAAAGCTTGACAATAAGGCCACACACAAACACATTTTTCAGAGAATCTCTTTGGCCTATCTCGAGAGGGAGGAGATAGTGACATTATTTGCAGGTCTTTAAGAGAAAGAATAGAATCCTGGGCTCCTCGTGAGCTAGGTGCAAATGGGATAAATTGAGGCACTCCACCGAAGCATCCATCTTTTTTAAAATGATGTGATTAAAAAGGACATCTGAGAGTAAATTTATGAAGTTGTTATGGCAACTGAAATACTTGCATTGAAATGTGTGTATCAAAAACATGAAAGATTGTAGGAAGCCCGAGAAACAAGCCCAGCATTGTGCTTGAGAAAGACACTTGAACAGTGGTAGCCAAATATTATTCCTCCAGCGGTCATCCTTCAGGGTAACTGCCTCGGTTTCCACTTTTTTAAATGCCTCATGATTGATGCTTTTATGGACAGTGTCGCCCCAAGTCCCCAGACCTTGTACCAGCGTTTACACGTTGGTCCTCTGACCTGTGGGGAGCACGATCTCTGTATTGTGTGCGATGCGGGAATTGTACTCGCGTTGCCTTTGAATTTGCTCATAAGTTTATCTTCTTGTGTTCTCCTATTAATGTCCTCTTTGTGACCAGTCTGTCCTTTCCTCCCGGCGTTCACTATTCTGACACACAGTGGCCACGTATGAACAGCCACACTCAAAAGGGCCCACATGTTGAAATATTCCATAGAATTCTTGGCTGTCTTCTGAAAGTGATTTGATTCTGTTTGAATTTGTCATGTTTTCTTTGAAAAAATAATTTCCTCAACAGAGATGAGAATAGTTGTTGCTATAAATTACAGGCAAGGATATTAAAAATAACATGTGCTTATAAATGTGTATCTTAGTGCACTACAATTTGCTGGAAAATCAGTATCTTCAGCCACACTCAGACTTTTTTAGTTATCAGCTTTCAGATATATTCAGTGTACAGAAAATTGTTCAAGAGATGTTATTGAAGATTCTTTACAATACATTTCAGAGTACTTAAAACTTAAACGAAAAGATAGTTAATGTCAACTATTATAACAATTTTAGTAGGCCAGCCTCTGAAAATGTTGCTGTCTTAATTGGGAAAAAAAAAGTCTAACAAGATGTTTATTTACATCAAAAATTTTAAAAAGTCATTTCTTCCTCAACAATATTTATTGTTCAATGTTGATTACCAAGCTAGTCTCTTTTATTTAAGCATAATACCTTTTGCTTTGACTAGCTCTAATTTCTAAAGCTGAGCAAAGCAAAAGACTAATTTCCAGAAAAATTCCTTGGAAGCCATGCATTAACGTTTTTTACTCTTAACTGAGACTACTAGTAGAGTTTTTAGCTGGACACAAATGCCCGATACAAAATTTCCCTTTCTAGCTGTTTAAAGACATTTTTATTTTATCACAAAAAGTAACTGCTGTTCATCTGTCAGGCTGATTATTTAAAATGTTTTTATTGAGCCTGTAAATCCATTTTTGCTTATGCACCTGTTAGTAACCTAGTTTTTATATAACTTCTTTATTTTGAAAATTCACAAAAAGTGATACATCAAAATGATTTTTAAAGGGTTTCAAGTGTATTAAATGGAAGAATTTGGAGTCTTTGCAGACATTTTACAATCATAGATTCCCTTTTATTTTTTTTCTCCTTTCATTGGCCTTTCCATTTGAAGGATTATTTTTTCCCTAAGTGTGATTTCCATGCTTCCAAAGTGGATACTATTTTATTTCAGGTGGGTCGTTTAATAGTTTGTTGATGTTTTCAAGGTCTCTAAACAAAGTCTGATGTGTTAACAGTCTTATTAACGATGTTAAAATAGAATTAACAGCTTGTGGATGCCTTGCAAGCACAATAGCCTGTCGGTCTCCCCTGCCCCCTTATAAATTGTGCCCCTGCTGTCTTCCCTTTGTTTCAGGCCCAATCAGCAAACTAAACTTTTGTGGAGCGAGAAGGCAGTTCAAGTGTTTCTGCGGCAGCTGAAGGGAGGAGCTAATGTGGAATTTATTGGGAGACCAATCAGTGCTGGGGGAAAGAATGACCCCAAATTGGGAAGAAGGACTTTGCTGACCTGCGTGGCTCTCTGACCTTTCCTTGCTGTTTTGTGCCTAAAAGAGTTTTACTTTGGTTGTTGTCTACTTTATGATGCATTTACTGAGAGCCACAGAAGTTTTAGAAGACTTGGATTATTTAAGATACATCTCCGCACAGATACAGTTGTGCTTGGCGCTTTTTAGTAACGGCTGTCTGGATGGATGTTAGCTCTCAGTCTTAAAAAAATCTGACAAGAACTATGAATATTTTTTAAGAGAGTAGAATTGTCTTGAGCCAAAATAAATTCCAGACCTCTTCTACTGTTTTTCCTTCACAGAATTAGATTCATACTGACATTAGAACCCGGTTCTGTTCCGTTTCATGTCCTTTAGAAATTAAACATATGTGTTCCAGATTGTCCAAACATTGTCTTTGTCAAGTAATAACCACAAAGTTTTGAGGAGACACTTTAAAAAATAGAGTTATTATTAGTCTTATTTTATGCATTAGTAACACATATGACAAACAATCCTCCTTTGAAGTACAGATTTAGGGCACAACCTGACAAATGGGTGTGGCCATTTTTCCCTTTGTCACCATCTGATTTCATTCTTCATACAGTACAGCACATTTATAAAATACTCCCCCATTCTCATTGGCATTACATCAGTTTTGTTGCGGCATAATGAGACACTGTATTTTTTCAGCTTGCCTGAGAAATATGTTCATTTCTTGGCCTTGTTCTTTCATGTAATGTGGTTTGTTGCTTATGTTTACTGCTCTAGATGTCCAAATATAGTGCTAAGTAGTCACTGGCAGTACAGAGGAAAGATACTGTGTCTGACAGCATGCAGGACACTGAGCATTTTTTTTTAAACCAAACTTCTATAAAATTATCCAAATGTACCCCTAAAATAAGGAATGACCTACAGATAATGAACAGTGGTTTGAAAATGTAAACATTTGTCAAGGACTAGGCTACCTTGAAAACAGGGGAGTATGAATCTGTCCCTTCTTGCACCTCATTTTGTGCTACTTAGTTAAAACCCCAAGGGGAATATTTTCTTCTGCTTTATAAACCTTAAGAATATACATGCTTTGATTGAACAGTGTATAAAACTGGAGCAGACGGTGTTGTTTGGTATTAGCCACATGCATGGGTATAAATAATACTGTTTTCTGGTTGGCATTCTTGAGTGGTGCAGCATTATTAGAGACATTTTACCTGGCCAAGGAAGATATCTCCACCGGTAGTTCTCCCTCAGCCCATGCATTGCTGCTCACCCCTCAGCCCGTGGCCCAGTGTATCCTCACACTCCTCTGCTGGGCAGCAGAGCTGTCTTGTACTCAAATGTAACTGGCCTCATTTTTGGTGTGCCTGCTGAGAAGTGTGCCTGGCCTTCAAGTTGGGTATATGCCTAAGGATGTGGTGCCATGCTGCCAGCATCAATGCCAGAAGATATCAATATTATGTCCACCTGATGCAAGTGCCCGGTGCATGTCTGCATGACTTGAGGACACTAAGCCAAAAGGATTAGCCACAAACAAAGCAAGCTTGTCACCTCCCTGCAGAAGCCAGCTGGCATCTCTCAGGGGCAACCTGAGTGACTCCATTTTCACGAAAGCTGGGCTCAGACAAATCCTACGTTACCACTACAAACTCGAGTCTGTTTTAGGCCTGAATTGTGAAGGGACAGAGGAAAACCCATCAGGAGCATGAGGAGGGATCCTGGTTCTTTTGTTGCCCTCAACACACAGAAGACTTCAAGTTTCATGAACATTTCATAATCAGAATTTTTCTTCTTAAGAAGAAGTTCTCACTCTCTCTTCCTGATTGACTTTATAAACTGAAAGGTAAAAACAAAAGCCAGTGGTCCCAGCATTGGCTTTAGTGAGTGACCTGCATAGATTATAATTCTTCACCACTGACATTTACCAGAATAAATCCATGTCACCTATGTGAACTGGATCTGATGTGGCCCTAGGAATGGCGACAGTGCTTTTTAGGAAAAAAAAAAGAGTACAAATAGAGTTTCTGACAACTTGACTACTTTTGCATTTAAAATTTGTCAAGCAGAAAAATTACTTTTGTTGGAAATCTTTGTATTTCCTTGAAGTAGATACTTAAAAGCAATGGTAAAGAGCCACTTTGAAAGTACTCCATATAAAACATGCTTCTTTAATTGTAAGGGAGATTTGAGGAAAGGTGGTATTTTTCATAGTTGTTCTATAAGAGCATTAAATGATGATTACTATGACTACTGAAAATATCTTACCCTTGGCCTAACACTTCATAAGTTTTAATGTACTTTTACAAACATTGCATATGATCTTTGAAAGACTCGAAAGGAGGATATTATTATCTTAGATTTCTAGAGGGAGAAATGATAAATATACATGTATTTCTCACATGCCATACAATGCCAGCTTTGTATATTATCAGAGAATTACATTTTAGGAATGATACTTGGTATGCAGATGTCTAGAAAACACAAATCTGGGACTGAGCAAGTTTTTAATTCCACAGATGTGAAAGATGACCAGAAGTAGAAATAAGACCAAGTAACAAAGGACTATCCTTTTATAGCCCCATTGCATGAATCTTATTTTTATGATAGCTTTGTTTTTATATTTGTAAAAAGCCATAATATGCTACGTAATTAGAGCATAAGAATAAAACTGGAAAACTACCCTGTATTTTAAAGACCAAAATTCTCATCACTGTGTCATAAGAGAATAATGCTGTCTCATTAAAGGGTAGTCTGATTAAGACAGACTTTTTTGAAATGAAAATTTACAATATCCGAAATATAATTACTCTTTTTTTATTTTTAGTGCATACTAGTTGTACCAGCAGTGGGTTTAATTTGTGGCATTTTCTTTGGTCATGTTCACCACTCAGTTACCCTGATATGTACTATAAAAGATAATAATTTTCCCTCACTGGTTAAAAGCTAAGGGGCCAGGGTATTTGGGGGTTCATGTCACTGCTACCATTCAGAAATAGAACTGTTATCGGCATAGGAAAATCTGATAAGTGTTTCTAAGGATTATAGAATAGCTAGATAGGGAAGGAGTCCAAACTGCTAAAGGTTAAAAGTGATTTGTTACACTAGGAAAAAGACCTTATTTAAAAGAGAGAGAGAGAGAGAGAGAGAGAGAGAGAGAGAATGAGTACACATTTCCTAAGAATTAAAACTAGGTGATATTTTTAATATTCTCATAATACTTCATATCATTTACACAAAATATTTTGTTGAAGCAAGCATAGGAGGGAGGATTAAAATGAAAAGAAAACAAAGTGCTTCTTTTTAACAAGATAGAAAATCTTAGCAGTACAGTTTTAGATGATTTTTTAAAAATTCAAGTAAGCTTTCACAGTTTAATCCAACAATAGTCTCTACATATAGCATCCCAAAGGATTTAAAAAAAAAAAAAAAAACAACTGTGGGGAAATAATCATTTTATGAAATGTATTTAGAATTTCCCTGGAGCCACTGTGAGAATCCAGCCAGGCTTCATTTCTGTCGTTCATTGTAATAGTTGAGTGTACATTCTGCATTCTGGGAGTTGAGAGGCGGTATTAGATGTTCATGGTTTTCTTTAAACAACTCTAACATCAAAATGGCCAAACTGTTGGACGGATACATGTTAGATAAAACAGATGGGCTTCTCAGATCGTGCACCGTTCAGCCGTTTGATGGAATTCGCGCCACCCTGACCAGCGAGCCCAGATGGCGCTTAAATCTGTCACTCTTTAACGACCCTACTGTTTTTAAAAAATATTTTTATATTTGAGCCCATTCAGTTAATCTGAGAGATTAATCATTTCCAAGATATGTCTGGGGAGGGTCTGACTGAGCGTTTTGCCTGTATGAGCGGACAGAAAGAGGGAGAAGAATGGCCCTGGGCTTGGGCAGGTGGGGTCTGGGCAGGTGGGGCCTGGTGGGCCTTGGGCTTTGGGATTTTATGGGCAGCAGGGCTGAGAATCCCACCCAGAGATGGAGGTAAGGGACGAGGGGAAGGGGAGGGAAGGACATTTGTGAGCTGAGATAAAGCCTGTTACCAAGCACAGAAGCTACTGCCTTGGCCAAGCTTTGATCCCCTGCAAGTGACTGAGTGAGTGCTGGCTGTGGCTGGCCCAGGGTGGCGATGAGCAGCCTGACTGGCAGGGAAATGAGATGACCCAGTAAGTGTGCTGTTGGAGGAGACCCCAAGATACCACCTACAGACTGAACCTCTCAGAGAAGGTTCTAGAATCTACTCTGTACCAGAACTCTCAAGTGAGCATAGGCTTTTTCCCAGATTTTTTTTCTTTGTCTTCAATTATTATTTTCAGATAGTCTCCTGAAATATTTCCAAGATGTGGGGCATGCAATGCTGGTCATTCTTTCCTTCCAGAATCTCTAACCTTGGACCTATTTTCAGATGGCTTGGGATTGCTTTCTATTCCTGCTGGGATAGAAAAGAAGAAAATGAGTTTTGGGTTTGTTTGTTTTTTTCTTCATTATACAGCCACAGTTGTTGGTTTTATTTTCTCCTATATGAATCTGATGTAGCAGGTGTCAAAATATGCTGCAGAATTATCAACATTAATGTGAAAATTTTCCACTGCCCCCAAAGAGTCATTGGCAATGGAAATGCCCACCTGTATTCATAAAAATAAAGAGGCCTTGCATCTTGCTGCTTTTAGAGTTGTCTCTGGTTTTATCTAGGTGCTCTGTGACAGTCTCCCATGTGGCTTCTACCTGGGGATCATCTGGTAGAATGCTACCAGCTCCATAATATTGGTGATGTGAATGTATGAATGAAATGCCTGACAGTTCTTCCCTGTTGGAGGTGGACCCCCTGTGCTGCATTGGCCTCTATAGCCCTCACTGGGAAGATTCCCTGGGTGCCCTAGCTTCCTGTGACCAGAACTACAGGTGGTTTCAGGTGATCTGAGGTGATACCTTTCTTTGGAGGCATGTTGACTTTAATGCACCTGGGAGGGGAGGCCAAAGAATTATGTCCACTAAAAACAAAACAAAACAAAACAAAAAAACTTGGATTAAGAAAAGTAAATATGTGATAGCGCAAATGATATGTGGCTATCCAGACACTGTGGTAAATGGATGAAGAGTGGCAACTCTGGAGTAGCAAGTGAGTTAGCAGAAACAGAGGGAAGCAGATACACACACACACACACACACACACACACACACACACACAATTTATACATACATAAATATATATCATTCGATATATATATATATATATATATACACATATAATTGCATTTTAGGAAGATGAATTCACAGCAATAAGCAGAGTGGGCTCCAAGGTGTGGTGGAAGCAAGGGGGAAAGCTAAAGACAGAACAGTGCATTACTGCCAGAGTCCTACTCGATGATGATGGTGACATAAACGTGGTGGAAGGGATGAGTGGGTGAGTGCTAAGGGTTGATAAGCCAGATGCATTTTGGGTATATCTTGAAGCAAAACCAATGAGATTTCCCAGTGGACTAAATGTTACTTAGTTGGAATAAAAGAGGACTCAAGAAGAGGGTCACCAGTGGCTCACACCGATAATCCTAGCCACTCAGGAGCTAAGATCTGAGGATTGCAGTTTGAAGCCAGCCCGGGCAGGAGAGTCCATGAGACTCTGATTGCCACTAAGTTACCAAAAAAGCTGCAAGTAGAGCTGTTTCTGAAGTGTTAGAGCACTAGCTTTGAGCACAAAAGCTCAGGAACCACACCCAGGCCCAGAGTACAAGCCACAGGACTGGCATGTGTGTGCACGCGCGTGCACACACACACACACCATTTTGTTAGTGATTTTTATTTTATTTGTGTTTCACCATCACCATGAGCAATTCTGTTTGTATCTGTGTTTCATCAGCCCAAAGGACACACATGCCATTAGCCATTACTCCCCATGTGTCCCCAAACTTCCATCCTTTGCAACTACATTTATTGTTTGTGTCTCTGGGTTTGCTGATTATGAGTATTTCAAATAAATGGAATCACGTAACGTGACAAATTTCCTTCTGTGACTTTCATTTAGCATAATGTTTTCATGTACTGACATGTGCCAGTACTTCATTCCTTCTTTTGGCCAGATAATCTTTTATTGTGTCATATGCCATATTCTATTCTTAATCGGTTGGTGGAAATTTATGTTGTTCTTATTTGGGGGCTGTTATAAATAATGCTCCTATGCACATTTGTGTATAAGTGTTATCTGGACATGGTTTTTCTGGGGTAAATACTTACAAGTAGACTTAGATTTTTGCTTTCTTGATGGTACTCTCTAATAACCTACATCATCAATATTATCATAATTTCAGGACTACAGCTCAAAACATCAAGCAGAGGTGAGAAGCAGGAGTGAGAGTATTTGTCTTTGTCTGTTTCTAGAGACATTTCAGCCGTAGTGATGTCCAGCACTGACTTCACTCCTCTATGGCTGTTTCCTTTTTCTCTTTCTGGAGAAAATGCAGTAATAGTTTCCATCTATGCATGTACAATATGCATTGACATATTGGAAAGCTAAAGTTATTTCAGAATCTGTTGTTTACTTTTAGCTGCATAATAATTTTCAAGTAGATTTTCTTACAATCTCTCCAAAATAAAGATGCCAGGAAAGGCAGCCAAATACAGTGACTTTGAGAGGGAGGGGAAAAAGGCTTGCAATTGCTTATCACGCCCTGGATTTTCTTCTGGGGCACACCAATTAAAAATCTCAAACATGTGGCTTTTCCAGTGAAATCATATTAGTATGAAAGAGTTTTTATCAAATATGAACGCACATGTGTGTGCATACACGCATGTGCGTGTGTTTAAAACATTTCCATAATGAGTTCCCAAGTGCTTTTTTTTTTGGCTGTGGTTATTAAAGCTTGTGTGTCTGCCATTTATTTGGCAAAGTGCCTTTAGTGAAGAAAGGATATAGTGTTCTCTTGGTTCTTTGCCCAAAGTAATTTTGGAGAAGTCTGTGACTGCGTTTAGTTCATGTCATTCATTGGAGACAAGTCACTGTAATTACATTTGATCACAATCAGTTTACAGTTGTTTTATCATGTTTTCATGCTGAATATCTACTCAGACATCATAGCAAAACTTAATGGCTACTGTTTTATTTGTGCATAAAATGTTTTATAGCCTTCTTTGTGTGTGTGTGTGTGTGTGTGTGTGTGTGTGTGTGTGTGTGCAGTACACATCAGGTTTCAATCATCACCATTGCTTAGTGAGAGGAAAGCAATGGATAAAGAACTATCAAAAATCCTTGACTACATAAAATTTTATATCAGGTCACCTTACCATAAAAGATTTTGAATGTATTCTGGGGCTTTTTCTTCCAGCACACCCCATGTGGTAAATGGGTACACATTTAGAGTATGAAATACAGAACTTCATTCACCTCAGATCCTTTGCATTTGAATGTGTTTCCCTTGGAATGGTCACACCTTATTTTCAGTGGTCTTTGGATGATAAAGAGCAAAAAACACCGGAATATTGATGGTGGTGGAATTTACAAGCAGGGTGTCTACTTAACCATAAGGCTCAACATTTTGTCATTGTTGTTTCAGGTCTGCTCTCACATCTGCATGGTGGCAGAGTTACCTTAGCCGTGTTATTTACAGCTGCCAAATGCTGGAGGCCCGCTTGTCTAGGATAGTCCCAGGCTTGCTAAATTGTGGAGGCCTTGATTCCCCAGTGAATTGGGGTGAATTCACTTATCTCCGAAGTGGCAATTCTCACCAGGTCTTATTTTCCCCAAAAGGTTGGTCCCACGTTCTTCTGAAAACTGCTCTTGGTCTATATGTTTGAATCTACAGTGCTGCAGAAATTTCTGTTAGAAAAGTGTAATTAATAGGAAACTTTGACATCCAGCTGAGAAAATTAGTTTGCATCAAAAAGGCAAGATAAAGGATTAGAAAATTTTAGTTCTAATCTAATTAACACCAATTAAAAGATGCAGATGAATTTGCACCAACAAATTGTTAATTATGCACCAATTTGCCTTTTCTGCAACCAAACCCAAGTCAAGAAGGTATTATTATCTTTTCTTGTTTTAGGAGATTTACATAGTGGGTTTGTTACAATCATCTTTTATCTAATTAAAGAAAAAAGTAGGTGGCAAGAGTTAGTGTGAAATATTTCAATCTCCTAATATTTTAATTTAGGTTAACTCTTTAAAAACAGAAAGTACAGGATATTGTATTGGCATTCCTTTATTTACCACATTGAGGACCTACTAAGTGCAGATAGTTGCTTTTAATGAAAAACTGAGCATTTATGTAACTGTATTTTTCCTTACTAAAAATATTTTAACTTGCTTTTTGTCCTCATATACTGCCACTATAAAAAAAAAAAAAGTCATTGACTGGAATTATATAGCTAATTAAAGTGTGCCCTGAATACATGTTAGAAAAGGAAAGTTGAGCTTTTAGGTCCCCAGACATGTGCTTACTGTCTTAGAACTCTTTAACAATATGACCTTTTAGGGTTTCCAGCACAGATTCTCCTCACTTGCAGGGTTTGTGTTCTGCTTACCAGTGATACTCAGTTGGCCGCTGTGCTGGGACTGCTTTTTTTCCTTGTGAATCCCTCTTACAGCTCCTCAGATGGTGCTGTGAGTAATTGTGCAGGGGGTGGTGAAGCACAGACCTGTTATATCTGCAAATGACACATCTGTCCAAATGCCATGTAATGAGTAACCACAAACCACTTTATACGAGCTGTATATCTTCTTTCTGAACTGGGAAGAGGAGGGTGGCAGGAAGTCTGGTAGGGAATGGGAAGACTATTTCTATGGATTCCTCTAGCCATTAATTACATAGGAAATGCTACAGCTGCCCTTAGACTTCCAAGTGCTTATTAAGAAAATGTTTGACCATTCTCGGTTCTAGAGTAAGAAACAGCATCTCAAGGACTGTATGCATTTTGTCTAGTGCATGTTCTTTGACATTAAATAATTGTTATCTCCTTGAGGCAGTAATAAATATAAGAATTTAGGGGCTGGGAAGGTGGCTCAGTGGTAGAGCGCTTGCCTTGCATGCCAGAGGCCCTGGGTTCGATTCCTCAGCACCACATAAGCAAAAAGAAAAAAAGCCGGAAGTGGCTCTGTGGCTCAAGTGGTAGAGTGCTAGCTTGAGCTGAAGAGCTGAGGGACAGTGCCCAGGACCAGAGTTCAGGCACCATGACCGGACCCAAAAAAGAAAAAAAAAGAAAAAAAAAAGAATTTAAGACACACAGTTTGTGTTTTTCACTATTTGTGCTGGGAACTTTTGCATTCATGACCTGGCCTGAACAAACTGGGTAGTGTTTTCCTGGATAATAGTAGTTTGAAGTCGGCAATGCGTATGACAGCAAAGGGAAGGAATCTTTTACAAACATCTTCTTCCTCCACACATTGACAAGATGATACCTCCTAAACCTTGACATCTAGAGCAGCCTGCTCCCTCTCTGATAATACAGTATACTCTGTCCCAGAACATACTTTTTCCCAGAGTTCACATTTGTGTGAAATTGTACATCAAGCTAAAGGTGAATAACTTAGCCCATGATATCCACTTAATAGGGTTAGGATAACAGAATTGTCTGGCTGATATTCCTGTGGAGCGGAAATAACAGAATGATAGCTATTTTGACCAACTTTATAAACGATAATTGAGTCAGGCACCAGTGGCTCATGCCTGCAATCCTAGCTACTCAGGAGGCCTGTTGAATTATGGCTCAGGTGGTAGAGTGCTAGCCTTTATCACAAAGGCTTAGAGACAGCGCCCAGGCAGGCTCTGAGTTCTAGCCTCGGGATGCACTCACGCATGGGCACACACGTATGCGTGCGTGTGCGCACACAACAGAGGAAAGGAAAAAGATAATTGTCAACTAGTGTTAGCTTGGTGGTAGGGAACTTGCTTAGCTCTGGGTTTGATCCCCAGCACTGCAAAAATAAATGAGGCAGTTTTTTTATAAGGCTTCTAAAAATAGCTGATGGGGCTTGCTGATCAGCAGACACTTGCTCTCCCAAATCCAAATCCTGAAGGGGGCTGGGAAGGTGGCTCAGTGGTAGAGTGCTTGCCTTGCATGCCTGAGGCCCTGGGTTCGATTCCTCAGCACCACATAAGCAGGAAAAAAAAAGCCGGAGGTGGCGCTGTGGCTCAGTGGTAGAGCACTAGCCTTGAGCCAAAGAGCTGAGGGACAGTGTCCATGCCCAGAGTTCAGGACCCCCCCAAAAAAACCCACAAAAAACCCAAATCCAAATCCTGAAGTTGTTAACACTTGTAGAAAGGCTTATTTGGTGGTGGTGGTGGTGGTGGTGGTGTGTGTGTGTGTGTGTGTGTGTATGTGTGTGTTCAAATCCAATTCAGGCCTAGATACTCAAGAAGCTGAGATATGAGGATCGTGGTTTGAAGCCATCCCAGACAGGAAAGTCAATGTGACTTTTTTTTTTTTTTTCTTTCCGGTTGTGGGCCTTGAATTCTGGGCCTGGGCTCTGTCCCTCAGCTCAAGGCTAGCGCTCTACCACTTGAGCCACAGCCCCACTTCTGGCTTTTTCTGCTTATGTGGTGCTGAGGAATCGAACCCAGGGCCTCATGCATGCAAGGCAAACACTCTTTCACTGAGCCACCTTCCCAACCCTCAATGTGACTTTTTATCTTTAATAAACTTATCTGGAAAGTAGAGCTCTGGCTCAAGTGGTAGAGCGCCAGCCTGGAGCAAAGAGAAGCTCAGGGACAGCTCCAGACCCTGAGCTCAAGGCCCAGAACCAGGTTGGGGGGCAGAAAGGCAACAACTTGACAATGGAACGCCTCTTAAATTAATGGAACTATTTACACATGATTCTAAAAAGGAATCAGAGGTTCCCCTAGGACAGGGATTTTCTAGCAAAGCCACTACTGCCTCACCTGTAGGGGGCAGTCCTCCCAGCCAGTCGCAGAAAACTCTTGAGTGTTCTCCTTGGCAGATTGGTTATGTTGAACAGTTTAATGTATTTCTACAAAACATACCAGTCTAATGATGTGGTGAACTAAATGATCCCTTTGGAAAGAACAAATAACAAGATAAAATGTTCCGAAATCAATTTATTTTTCACGTTTGCCACCCCTTTAAGATGGAGCCATAGGTTAAGTGAACACTTGAACTGAAGTTCACTATATTGTGTGTTCCTGCTCAGAGGATTTCACAAAGACTTTCTTTTATAAAGAAAACAACCAGCCAATAAAATGGTATTAGAGCACATTATATATGTGACCAATCATTTTATAAATCTGATGTAAGCCTTTAGGCGTAATTGGAGTTCTTAGCAGAATACTTTGGTTTTTAATATTTCTATGACCCTCTAAGGGGGACTTAGCAATTACTCTTAAATTTCCAAAGTGGTGCATGGAGTTTTAGCTGTGTGATTTCCATTAAAGCCCATAGGAGTCTTGTTGCTAAAACATCACACGACTCATGAAAATGTGCTCCTTCTTGTGAAACTGTTAGAAGTAATGGGGATGGAAGTATGTAGCCCAGCATTTCTGGTACATTTACAGGCTTTCTGTACTTGTTTCAATTTTATACTTTTATAAAAACTCCACAGATGTATAATAATTGAAAGGGGGAAAGTCTATTATGTGTTTTCCAAAAGTGAAGGGTAGAAAAAAACAATAGAATGAATTTTTAAAAATTAAGAAATCAATTGTAAAATAATTCTTCAAAACCCCAAATGTTTAATATCATCATCTTTGTTTAAAAATTAATACAGAAGTTTCTAGATTTTCCTTAAAAATGCAACTTAAAAAAATCTTATAGTCATATACAATGATGGTGAGTTTTCAGTAACATCCCCTATTGAAACTTACATCACTTAAGCTTCATCCCAACAAAACTTCATTTCTTCAGATGGAGGGAGAGTGTCTTCCCCATAGATGAGAGTAAGGCCTAAAAGTAGGAGTGCCCTCTGGGTTTGAGATCATCCATGCATTACTCTGACATCCTTACCATAAAGGGGGCTGTTACTCCTATTATACCATCCAGGAGAAGGGTTAGAGTCACATCTGTTACTTGGCAGATTTCCCCATGATTCTAAGTGATGCCATCCAGGAGGAGAAGGTGAAGGGGCTGGAAGTTGTGTGGAGGTTCTCACAGGAGAACTCAAGAGGGGGTCTTAGGAAGACCTTCCTCCTACCCAAACTGAACGGAAGCTCTGAATTGTTCAAGAACATCCAAGTGCTTCTCTTGAGCACCATTCTCCCAATCCACTAGGGCCTAGCTTGCACAAGGCGGCAGCCCCCACTCACTGGCCTTTCCCAGCAACCCGGTCCCTGGAGCAGAGGCTGGAATTCTGTTTCCAGATTCCTTTCGGGGACATAGGCCAGAAGCTAGCCAGAGATATAGATGTATTGGTTTAATTGCATTAAGAGAAAGGGAAGCTAGGTGTCAGTGGTTCATGCCTGTAATCCTGGCTCCTCAGGAAGCTGAGATTAGAGGTTCAAAACCAGCCTGGGCAGGAAAATCTGTGAGAGTCTTTTTTTTTTGGGGGGGGGTCCGGTCATGGGCCTGAACTCTGGGCTGGGCACTGTCCCTCAGCTCTTAGGCTCAAGGCTAGCACTCTACCACTTGAGCCATAGTGCCACTTCCGGCTTTATTTTTCTGCTTATGTGGTGCTGAGGAATTGAACCCAGGGCCTCATGCATGCAAGGCAAGCACTGTACCACTGATCCACCTTCCCAGCTCCCTGTGAGAGTCTCATCGCCAGTTAACCACCAGAAAACTGGAAGTGGAGCTGTGGCTCAAGGTGGTAGAATGCTAGCCTTGAGCAAAAGAGCCCAGGCCCTGAGTTCAAGCCCCACAACTGACATCCCCTCCAAAAAGAGAGAGAAAAGGTGAGAGAGAGAGGAGAAAGAGAAGAGGGAGGGAGGGAGGGAGGGAGGGAGAGAGGGAGAGAGAGAGAGAGAGCCTTCATGACTGGCTTGAGTTAATTATTGTTGGCTCAGTTTCAGTGGTGCCATGTTTTGTTGTAGATTAATTTATTAAGCAGTCCTGAATTATCATTTTTACTAATTATTAAATCTCAGGAAGATCCTATAGACGTTATTTTCCTCTGTAATGTCAGGAGAGTAGATTTTAGGTAAATCTTTAAAATAATGGTGGGCATTATATAGAACCAATTTTTCTTTCCACTTAGCAGACTCACAGTTCACTTAGAGCTTCAGCTGGGGGGGATGAGCTCAGCACCGGGTTTAAAGTGTCCCAGCTGGAGTCAGAGTTAAGGACTGAGTAAGGGAATTTCAGAATGGCTGAGGAGAATATCTAGGTACAAATGGGAGGAAATAAGCCATTGTTTCTTTAAAAGCTTAGTAACCTCAATAATGAGAGGCTATGAAATAGTTCTTTTTAGAACAGTAACTTCTTAACTTCCCAGCCTTAATAGCTCCAAGGGTCGCTGGAGGAGAGCCCCAGGGCTACACCTGCCTTGAGTAGATTAGGGTCCCACTGCAGCTGTCTTCATTTGCAAGACTAAGGTGTGGTTGAAGAGGCTGGCGCTCTGCGTGGCGCCTCCTTCTCAATCTCCATAGGCTGGCTTCACGGATTAAGTTGGCCATTGCAAGCCAGGCACAGAAATTGCAAGATGAGGCAGGTAATGATTTCCTGGGTTTTATGTGTTAGCCCTTCAGAGATCTGAAGCAGGAACCTTCTACTGGTCTGCCTTGAATTAGCCATCCTTTTTACAATCAGCTCTGACGAGGAGCAGTTGCAGAATCTTCTAGCATGTCCATGGGCCATGCCACCATTGGCATACTAACACCTTTGCTATGGATAGGCTGATCTCAGTGAGGACAAAAGGGAACGAATGCTCTTTGAGACCTATAGTTAGTCATGTCGGGTCTGTGGGTTGGACACGCTTTCCCCTGTAATGGGAATTCGTTTCGCAGAAAATACAATTAGGATAATTCTTGTGTGTTCTCTCCAGGAAGGAAGTAGTATACTGCTTTTGAATGGTGGGCTAAATGAGGGAACCATTAAAGGGGTTTTAATAGACTTTTGAACCAAAAGACATAAGGGACTCTAGTTATGTTGCCTTAATTGAGAAATATTTTGGCTGTGTGAGGAGACTTAATCAAGTTTTCATTACATACCTGGTCAGGGAGCCGGTTGAATGTTTCTTTAAGCAATTGGGTAAAATGCGCATTGAAGACTTGTTAGTTCTGGGAGAATTTGGATGACGTGCTTACCATCTCTCCTGTGGGTGCCAGAGTAGCAGATACTTGGTTTACTGTGTTGGGTTGAATGCTTCTGTTCTAATTTCTAATGAACTTTACCACCAGACTACTTGATCATGACTAAGCCCAGGAACAATGCAAATGGAATTGCCCCCTGATGGGGAGGAATGGGCCCAGATGGCCCTTAAAAGGTGATAATTAGGAAATATAGCATATCTGAGTAGCTAGCAAGAGAGAAGCTTGTTAAAGACAGTCAATCTGTTTGAAGCAATGGTCTTTCCTTTAATTATATGCATTTTCATTTAGAGTTGCTTTAAAGTAAAAAAAAAAAATTCCCAGGAAAAATCATTAGTAGCTAGAACCTAGAAACCACACACATTTTTTGTTTCAAATTATCTTGAAAATTATTTTCTTTATACAGTTTTGTTCCCAAGGTCTGTGTAACAGACGTGTGTGTGTGTGTGTGTGTGTGTGTGTGTGTGTGTGTGTGTGTGTGTGTGTGTGTGTGTGTGTGTTTAGGGGGCCATTTTGGGTTATTTTAGCTCTTATGTTAAAACAGTAGGGGAGTAATTAAAAGTGAGAAAAATATTGGTATATATTTGTAAACTGAGCTCTTAAAATTAAAATAGTTGCAGGATATTACAGTCTGTGATTTCATATACTTTGTAAGATTGCCTTAAATGTATTGCCTTCTTGGCAACATAATATCTAGATACTTTTCAAGTATGTCATACATATTTGCATGTGACAAGTTGGGATTTTCTAATAATTATATTTTTATCTGAATTAGCATATTTGTATTTGCTAATGATACCACTCATTTGGCTATTCTTGAGTCAGTTTTTTTTTAAGTGTACAAACTTGGCATCACTTTAAGAATAACAACTGAACTAGGAACAAGAATGTATCAGTTTGAAGAGAGAGAAGAAATATGCTTATCCTACCTCTTCTAGCTTCTGCCTAGAATGGAGGATGGCGAAAAAGATGGTCCAGGGAACCAGGGAATTAAAGCATAGTGCAGAAGCCAGAGTAGCTAGAAAGCAACTTTCCCCTTATTTGTAAAGTCATAAAATCAAATTACATTGAAGTGCTAAATTACATTCTTCTGAATCTTTTGGCAGTCATATTTGGGCAGATGAGTTGCTTTCCTGAAATTACTCAACACCATCATTCATTCTGACAAAAGCCAGTAGTACAGATGCACCTTTGGGACCGAGGCCAAGGTGAAGCCTGCATTTTCCAGGTCTGCCCACTCAAGTTTGGAAGGACTCACACACCAGGCATCGGCCTCTCATCCTTAGGACGTAGGCACTGTGGCTGAAAAGCAGGGTCCCAGGAGCTTAGCTTGATACATATTCCTAAAGCAGCTTCTCTATACCAAAGTCTCTTACAGAGTCTGACATTTTAAGCTGTGTCACTGAAAAATGGATCTGGCTTCCTAGCTTCAGGTTTCCAGGAGCAAACACTCCCAGACAGAATGGAGGGGCCCTGGCTCTTCAGTAAGCTGCAAGGGGGGAGGATCCAGGGTGAACACTGGGAACTCGACCCACAGAAACGTTTTCAACTGTATCCTTGCAATTATTAACAGGTCGTCCCAAGTCTTCTGGGCTCAAACTTTTTGTTATCAGTGACAAATAGAAACTATCTCATGCAGGCATGCTTAAGGGAAAACAAAGGCAAGAGGAAAACGGGAGATAAAAATCATTTTTATTTTTAAATTCATGATTCTCAGCAAGGAAGGGTTTAAATCCCATGTCTCCTACGCTCTCTGTAAATGAGAGTATGGTTTTTGGAGATTGAACGTAACGATTTCAACTTAAATAATTTCAAGCAAGTTTCATGTTTACCAAAGGAATGTGTTTGTTTACTCTTATTTTCTAGATGCAACATGACTTGAAACCTTTCATAGTTAAACATTTTTATCCTTCACAGAGCAAGCTGCAAAGGGGCAGAGCCTCTAGTCTAGTCTAGTAGTCGTTGTTTCAAAAGGTAAATTTGAGAGCTACAACTACCTCTTGTGAAGGTAGCCAATACCTGAAAGCTCAGGCAGTAGTTGGAATTTTGTTTAACAGCAAGAGCCTGTTGAAATAACCCAGGAGGTGGATGGCTATTGACTCTGCATTCTTTTTAGACTGTTTTATTAATTATATCTCAGAGACTCAAATAGGTTATATCCTAGTTGAGCAGTAAATTGCATTCCATTTGCAAACTCCTTGGACTAAATTTGCATGTGGCCTAAAAGCTAACCACATGGTTGTGTTACCTGGCATTTTATTTCCCTGTAAGAAAGGGCTTCTTCCCCCTCCCCTCAAATCCCCTCTTCCCCTCTTCTTCGGTGCCCCCCCCCAAGTTTTATTCACTTTCCTTTTGGGACCAGAAGATGGCTAGTGGTTTGGTCATCTGGCACCGTCTCTTTTAATTGTTAAATTCACTAAAGCCATCAGATCTTGTGGTACTAGGGCTAGCAACGTCCAAAGTTCTGGTCCACTAAGTTTTCAGAGTTCTTTGTTGTTTATTTACAAGGAATGTTTTCAGCTTCTCTCTTTGCTTTGAGAGCTGATTAAAAGAAACCATTAAACAACAATAAAAAAAGTAGTTTTTGCTGTAGATTCTTTTCCCTTGAAATGTTCTGTTTCTTTTCCTCTCCATCTCCACCCCACCCCAATCACCAACTCCCCTCATTCCCAAGAGTCTGGGACTTTGTTTAAAAGTATTTTAGGAGTCAGACTAATATCACCCAGTTTGAGGACAAGAGAGAGTTGGATGACGCCTCCACACCACATTGATGCAATCATCCGCATTCCGCATCTATTTTCCAAGATGATGTGAGAATGTTCCCAAACAGCCACCCCTCCGAGGATGCTGGGATTTCAACCGACCTTCCTGTCATTCGCTTGACTCCCAAGCACAACTCTTTTGAAAGAATTAATATCAAACTTACATATTAAAATCTATCATTTAATAGGATGGGTTTCTTTTCAATTCATACTTCACAATTCAACCGGGGCTCTCTTCTAGTTTAAAAAATCATTAATCACATACTTCTGACATTTTCTCTTTCAGTTTTCTCTGGGGGGGGAAAGTTATTTGAATAACAAACAAACAAACAAAACCCCCTCACTGCAAGTAGCTGTCAACCTCCTACTCGAACAAAAGCTTTCGCTCACACTGAGACCTGCAGTGCTTTGTTTAGTTAGAGGCAGGAGGGTGGGGTAGACCCAGTGCTGAAAGGGCTGGGTTAATAAGCACTTTCTGGAGTTAGTATCTCTGATTAACTCTTGGATTGCTTGCTTTGGGTTGTTGACCTGCTTTCATTGACCCTTCAGGACTGGTAACACGGCAGCCTTCTCTGCGTAGATGTTCCTCCCTCCAGAATCGCTGAAGGCAGTAGTAGTAGGCATAGGAATGTTTCTAAGCAGTGTGGTGGTTTTCAAACAAACAGAAAGCAAAAAGCTCAAGTACTACTTGTTTGTTTGACCTAAGGAACATTTTCTGATTTCTTCCCTCCTCTCCCCCCTCCTTTTATTCCTTCTTTCCTTCCTTCCTTCCTTCCTTCCTTCCTTCCTTCCTTCCTTCCTTCCTTCCCTCCTTCCCTCCTTCCTTCCTTCCTTTCTTCCTTGCTTGCTTGCTTGCTTGCTTCCTTGTACTGGGGCTTGAATTCAGGGCTTGGATGCTATCCCTGAGCTTTTTCACGCAAGACTGGCATACTACCATTTGAGCCACAGCTATACTTCCAGCTTTTTGCTGATTAATTGGAAGTAAGAGTCTCACAGACTTTCTGGCACAGGGTGGCTTTGAACCTCAATCCTCAGATTTTAGCCTCTTGAGTAACTAGGATTATAGGCACGAATCTGCTAAGGCACATTTTCTTAATAAACAGGTGATCTAGAGTTGTAACTAACTTTTAGACACAAGTTTTTTGCGCTGGTCCTGAGGGTTGAACTCAGAGCATCAGCTAGTACTCTACTGCTTGAACCATACTTTCAGTTCCATCTTTTTGTTGAGTAATTAGAGATAAGACTCTGTTTGATTTGGCTGCTCAAGCTGGCTTCAAATCTCAATCTTCAGATCTCAACTTGTTCTTCTCTTCCCAGCCAATCACTTATCTTTCTGAATCTGTAGTTTGCCTATTCTGAATGTTCCCTATTAATAGTAGGTGATTTTGGCCTTTTGTGTCTGGCTTCTTTCATTTAACCTAGTATCTTTAGTTTCTTTAAGGATCATCCTTTGAGATGTAGATCAGTACTTCATTCCTTTTTTTTTTTTAATTGTAAGGAAAGTTTAAGGTTTGAGAAGACAATGAGAGTCAAGATAGAAGCAAACTTTACAAAAAGCCATTTTTATTAGAGAAAATCTGAGAGAGCCTCTTGGTCTAGAGAGGAGTGACTCTTACAGACCTTGGGGGTGTGGCTGCCAAGGGGATGAATGGAAGGGAGGGAAGCAGCCCTGGCTGGGGGTGGATCCGGGGAGGGCCGGGGTAGGGGGGGTGGTGGGGAAGGAAGCTGGGACTATGTTGATTGGCTCATCTAGGAGTAAGTTATAGGAATACTGAAACTTAGATCTCCCTGTGATGACTCCATTGGGCTTAGCATGGTGAGGCCTCTGCAGAAGTTGTTTCTATTTCCATCAGTAAAATTTTCTTTTTTGTAATAGCTCCATTCTGGGAATATACCACATTTTGTATATCTGTTCACCCAATGTTGGATATTTGAGTTGTTTCTACTTTTAGACTATTAAGAACAATTCTGCTATGAATATGTGCATACAACTTTTTGTGTGTGTGTCATGTTATTGGGTTTGAACTCAGGACCTGCATTCTGTCCCTGAGCTTTTCTGCTTCCGGTTTTCTGGTGGTTAATTTGAGATAAGAATCTCACAGACTTCCCTGCCCTGTTGGCTTCAAGCTGAAGTCCTCAGATCTCAGCCTCTTGAGTAGCTAGGATTACACGTGTGAGCAACCAGTGCCCAGATTGTGTATAACTTTTTGATTAAACTGTTTTTTTTTTTTATCTTGGATACCTAAAAGAGGACTTGCTAAGTTATATGGTTTCTCTAACTTTCTGAGGAAGTGAGATGCATGACCTTTTGTACTCATATGATGAAACTAATTATGAAGCAGCTTCTGTTTATCATCATTAGGCCTCTTTCTTCCATTGGATTTTTTTTTTTTTTTTTTTGGTCAGTCACGGGGTCTGAAATCTGGGCCTGGGCACTGTCCCTCAGCTCTTCAGCTCAAGGCTAGCTCTCTACCACGTGAGCCACAGAGCTACTTCTGGCTTTTTCTGCTTATCTGGTACTGAGGAATGGAACCCAGGGTCTCATGCATGCAAGGCAAACACTCTACCACTGAGCCACCTTCCAGCCCTCCATTGGATTTTATATTTCTTGCAACAGGCATTTTCCTTGTTCATCTTTTCATCTTATGTACTACAGTCCCCAAAAGCACATAGTAGGTCCTCAGAAAACTGTAGGCAGTGGAAATGACCAAAGTTCCTTTACCCTTGAAATCACCAGCACACCTCCATGCGTGTGCATTTTCTCTCTAACAAGTACAGTAAAGGATGAAGGATAAAGCTCAGAACCTGTCCACAGAGCCTGATAGCTGGGCACACACCCTTCTTATCTGCTTCAGGGCCTTTCCCCTATCCTTGATTTCTTCAGACTGCCTCCTCCCCACAGTAGCGGTTCCACGACTCGCTCTGCTTTATGCAGATCCTCTAAGAGAGATTATTTTAAGCTCCACTGAGACCTAGGCAGAGGCAGGGCTGGTGAAAATCTGGGCATTTGAGGGCAAGCTTTCTGTTTGACACAGTTCAGCGCAGACTCCCACATCTGCTTTCCAGAGGATTTGAGCAGAGACACTAAGACACCTAGCCAGGCTTTGGGAGCACTTTGTACAGAGAGTTTAAGAAAGATTATTTTAAGACTCTTTGAAGGTAGAATCAGCATCTTTGTGACTTTTTTCTACCTTTCCTTAGGCTCCTGTGATTTTTAACATGTATGTCAGGTGGGATTTAAGGGACAGAGCCAGCCTCTGCTGAATTGGCCACCTTTGATGTTACAGTACTGAGGAGGGGAGGGACAGAGGGAACAAAAGTTGTAATTGCCCAAATTTACAATAGGTTCCCAGCAGCGGCCAGCACAAAAGAAATGTTAATGCAATAAACTGTAAGTGGAAGGAAGCTAAGCAGGATTTATGGCTGGCACAAACCTCCATCAAGACGCTGGAACTCCTTCCTTCATCCCCCAGGCATTCCAGTGGGCCGCAGGACAATGGAGTTCATTTGAAAGTGGTGACCACTCTGTGTCCTCCCTCCTACATGTCCTGAAACCCCTCTATAAAGCAGCTGCTGCGAAATCTGACAGAACAGTTGCAGGGCACGATCAGGTGTGGACGGCCAAGCCTAGAAAGCTGGCAGAGCCAGGAGCACACATCAGTTGTGTGCATGTCTGTGCCATAGCTGCAACTGATACATGCCTTCTCCTTCCACCAGCCGGCCCCGGGCACGGCCATACACACAGCAGATGGCCGTGGTGTTCCTGTGTTTCAAGCACAGAGTGAGAGGGCAGCCTGGCATTCCCCTCCACCAGGGCCACGCTGCCAGTGGCTGCTTTTCACACTTGTGTTCCTGTGGGTTTCATGTCACTCTAGCTTTGCACATACCTTTACCTGAATTGGGGTGCGGGTTGTCCCCTCAGTCAGATGGTGGCTGGCCTGGTTTGCTAATAAGTGGAAGGGCACAGTCTAAATGGAAAAGTGCCCTCTGAGGTCACCGAGACAGCTTCACAGCTCCGCGCTGTGAGGCCCCCTGCACCCAGTGCATTCAGAGACAGTCTCTCCTACAGGGCCTAGGCCCTGTAGGCCCTACGGACTGAGGTTATGGTTCTGGTGCTGGTGGCTCACGCCTGTAATCCAGCTAGTCAGGAGGCTGAGATTTGAGGTTCATTGTTCAAAGCTAGCCCAGAAAGGAAAAGTCCATGAGACTTATCTCCAGTTAACCAGCAGAAAACCGTAAGTGGCGCTGTGGCTCAAAGTGGTGAGCACTAGCCTTGAAGGATAGCTTTGATGGGATAGCGCTCAGGCCTGAGTTCAAGCCTCAAGACCCATCCCAAAAATAATAATAATAATAAGGTAAAATTAGAAGAAAATGAGTTTATCAATTGAGTAATGTGGGAGAATCTCCCCTCTTTTGGAAATTGGGGAAAAGTACTCCTCATTGGACAGTTTTTGTTGTTTGTTCTGGTCCTGGAGTTTGAACTCTGGTCTGGGCACTGTCCCTGAGCTTTTTTGCTCAAGGCTTTTTTTTTTTTTTTTTTTTTTTTACTCTACCACTTAAACCACATCTTCACTTCTAGCTTTTCAATGACTAATTGGAGATAAGGGTTTCACAGACTTTCTTGCTCAGGCTGGCTTTGAACCTCAATCCTTAGATCCCAGCCTCATGAGTAGCTAAGATTATAGGCGTAAGCCACCAGTACTTAGCTGCTTTTGTTTCTTGAAACAGGGTTTTGCTTTGTTCCCTAGGCTGGCCTCAATCTCACAGGTTCAAATGATGTTCCTGCCTCTGTCTTCCAGTACCTGGGACTACAGGCTTAATCCTTTATTATAATGCCCTGTTAAGTTCTGTTGGCTTCATTATTGTTGTTGTGGTGGGGGGGGGGGGGAGGACTGGTCTGGGGGCTTCCTGAGCCGTTTTTGTTCAAGGCTAGTACACTACCACTTGAGGTACAGCTTCCCTTCTGAGTTTTTTGAAGTTCCTTGGAGTTAAGTTTCATGGGCTGGCTTTGAACCCCAGTGCTTTCTTTATTATTTTTTAATGTTAGTTAATATTACAGGTGTAGTAACAATTGAAAACACATGAGATTGGGCTTGGGACTTAGAAAAACCTTGAGCTGGGCTGGGAAGGTGGCTCAGTGGTAGAGCGCTTGCCTTGCATGCATGAGGCCCTGGGTTCGATTCCTCAGCACCCCATAAGCAAAAAGAAAAAAGCCGGAAGTGGCGCTGTGGCTCAAGTGGTAGAGTGCTAGCCTTGAGCTGAAGAGCTGAGGGACAGCACCCAGGCCCAGAGTTCAGGCCCCATGACCGGACCCCCCCAAAAAAAAAGAGAAAAACCTTGAGCTGCAATGCAGTACTCTGGTTCTGTGATCTGTCAAATGGGTATAATCAAAGTCTTTTACTTTATAGTTGTAAACCTCTGGGCTGACGGTGGTTGCTATTGTTTGCAATAACCTTCTGTTTAAGTCCTCTTTTGTGTTGAGGTTGACTCTGTTCCACGCCACCAGCTGGCAAAGCAGCAGGTCATCAGGGCACAGGAGCCACAGGTAAATCAGGTGCCATGCCTTTTGTGGCATGGTAATAGCAAAAAGATTAATTGAAGATGTTAATATTGCCTAAGATTTCTCAGGAAGTCTCCCAAGGCACGCAAAACAGAACACAAATCCTTAGAGCACATTTGTCTTCACATGATTCTAGACATTGTGAAGACCTTTTGTCTTGTGGCATTTTGTGCATTTGTCAGATGAGACTAACTCAGTGTTGCATGCCTTGATGGAGTTGCCAGTCACGGATCAGTGTCACTTCTAGGCCCCCACCAGAACTACATTCAAGCCATGAGTAGTTATGCAGAGTCAGAGGTTAAATGATTTGGGAATAAAATGCCATTTGACGTGACAGGAATGAATCCTCGGAGGCCTACATTTCCTGTGGGACTTGCTCTCACGGTTCTCCTGTTAAGTAATTTTATTAACTGAAGCAAGGAGGGGCATGTGGTGACAGGGAAAAAAAATTTTGCCAACATTTTAATCCTAATCACAAAATTTATTATGTGTTGCTTTCTATGCATCTGTAGCTATAAAACTGTAGAAAATGAAGAAATAAAAATTCAAATGCGTTGTTTCTCTTCCCAGGTGTTATTTAAAGCATTGTATGGATTGTCAGAAAGATTAATTGTTGCTTGCAGCTAAACAGATGATAAATTTTAAAATTATATTATGACTATGTGTCAGCATAAAAGCTCTAGGTCCCAAGTGTGGCGCCTTTTTCTGTTGCTGTTGACAAGGTTCACATTTTATAGCACACCGCCAGAAGGTGTTGACATACATTCAGATTACTGATTAAATGTTTTAAAAACGTGCCACTCAGAAACTAACCCTGATGTTCTACAAGAGAGTCATTTTTTAGGAAGATTTTTTTCTTTCCTTTCACCATTGACGTGGAAGAAACTTTAAACATTGCCATTTTAAAAAACAGACAATGTTATCTTACTTTGCTATCTTCAGTTGCAGCTTGAGAAATAAAAGGGCCTTCCAAAGCCTCCTTTCTGCCATTCTCCTTAGAAAGAAAGAGAGCAATGTGGTGTAAAAATGTCTCAGTAGAAGGTGCTAAATGGTGACTTGTAAACACCCCTGGTTAGCACTGGATGCAGGTCGCCAAGCAAGATTAGGGAGATGAGGACAGGTCCGAGATCGTGCATGCCTTGTAAAACCTCCTTGTTTCGACTCTACCTTTCAAAGCTGACTTAGCCTTTGTACCTCAAAGTCTAGAAGCTTCCATAGCCCTTTCATCCTAGAAGGCATAGGTACATCACAGGTCATGATGACCTTCTGAATTTTGTGGATGAAATGGGCTGGTCTTTAGTCCAAAGGCTTTAGCAGCTCCTGTGCATATTTGCTAGAATGATAAATAAATATAATATGTCATGAATCAACATTTAACAGTTTAGATATTTAAAAGACATATCTCCGTCTAAGCCTACTGTAAAAGATCTTTAAAACAGACCCTGTTGTGGTGATTTACCTGTAATACTAGCTACTCAGCAGTTTCCACAAGAGTTAGTGTTCAAGGCTAGCCTGAGGAACACAGTGAAACCCTGTCTCAAAAAAACAGTCATTGTGGAAAAGCTGGACTTTTCCCTCTTTCTGATTGTCAAGATTCCTTTATCTTATTGGTTCTGGAGTGTAGATGGTTCCTCTTGGTACCAGTTCAGTTGACATTGATTCTGTGATGTAAGTCAGCTATAGCCCCTGTCATTGTCACCTCAGTGAGGTTCAAGGTTAGAGAGAGAGACACAGAGACAGTTCCTGAGGGAACAAAAGCCCCCAAATCATAGCTACTATTTGTGGAGCATTTATTTATTTATTTATTTTTATTTGCTACAAGCCTGTGGTTTTTTTTTATTGTGAAAATACCGTACAGAGGGGTTACAATTACATGGGCAAGATAATTCGTACATTTCTTATCAAGCATTGTTGCCTCCTCCTTTGTTTCCCCTTCCCATCCAAGCCTGTGTTTTTTGTTTTTTTTTTGCTGGCATTTTATTTTTATTTTTTTTAGTTTAATTTTATTTTATTTGTGAACATACTGTACAGAGGGGTTACAGTTACATGGGCAGGATAATGCGTACATTTCTTACCAAGCATTGCAGCCTCCTCCTTTGGTTTACCCTTCACATCCCTTCCCAGCCTCCCCCCTCCCCCCCAATCCCAATCCTTCTCCTTCCCACCCCTTCCCCTCCACCCCCCACCCCCCCACCGACGTTGTAAAGCTCGTTTTGGACATGACAACTTGTACTTCTCATTGTTGCAACAGGTCCACCTGTATCCTTAAACAACTGGTTTTTCCCCATCTCCTCCACAAGTTATACTGACATCAAATATAGTGAAAGCAGGGGTTATACTGTGGGGGAGGGACATACAAAGCAACAAAGAGATAATCTTATAAATGCGTTAGAAACACATGCATGAAAGAAAAAAACATTAAAATACATATCTAAGGGTTCTTGGAAAAAACTATATTAAGTGAAGTAAGCCAGGCCCAAAGAAACATAGGTCCCATGGTTTCCCTTATTTGCAATATCTAGTATATGTATGAGTCAAGCGGAAAAGGTCAGATAATGTGATGTCAGGAAAACGAACCCTTAGATTTGTGGAGCATTTAATGCAGAGCTGGAGGTTACACTTATTGTCTCATTTAATTCTAGCAACATAACAACAGCTAAGTGAAGAAGTGTGTGCGTGCGTGCCTGCACGCGTGTACACAGCAAGTCCTGGGGCTTGAAGTCGGGGCCTGAGCTCTGTCGGTCCCTGAGCCTTATCATTTGAGCCACAGCTCCACTTCTGACTTTTTGGTGTTTAATTGGAGATAAAAGTCTCATGGGCTTTCCTGACCAGGGTTGGAACCTTAATCCTCTGATCTCAGCCTCCGGAGTAGCTAGTTACAGGTGTGAGCCACCGGCGCCTGGCATTCTCTTTTCACTCTGAGGCTGCAGTGCCACCCAGTTTGTGTCCATTTGTCCTTGCTTCTTAGCTTCCTGTGTGCTCTCACTTCCTTAATGCCGTCTTTCTTTAACTGACTTCAGTGTAAGGTTTGCAAGTCAGCTGTTTGTTTTCTTCTCACCTCCTGCTGGCTTTTAATGTGTAGATGACTTTGGGAGGTGTTTGCATATTAAATAAATTCTTTTCTTTACCTAGGAGTTACAACCAGAAAGATTATCCATCTTCTTTGTATACAAAGCATTTTTTTTTTCCCAGTCAAAACCTCATCTGCTGGGTATAGACTAGAAAGGAAACTTTCTCCTACCTACGAGGAAACTGGAAACTTCCCTTACGTTGATGCCAACAGCCTAAATTTATACCTACGTGGCAATGCGGAACATAGATAAAGGTCAGCTCAATGCTGGGTTTTAACAGTTTTATATTTGTAAAACAGAACCTAAGCTGACTGTGTAGAAATACCCCAGTGTTTGCAGTTGTCTGGGGCTTCGAGAGAAAGTGATTGCAGGAAAGGCCAAAGCACCTGCGAAGGTTACTGGTGTAAAGGCCATTTATGTAAATTCTCAAGCCTGTAGCACGAGAGGAAGCCTTCTTTGTATTGTTAATCACTTTCAGCTCTTTCCTCTGAATGTAGTTCTTGGTTTCCTCCAGCCTTGTGACGTGTTCTTCACTTATCTGATCCATTGATGGATAGTTACAGAAAAAGATCTGTTTATTTTTGGTGGTCCTGTGGTTTGAACTCAGGGCCTGGGCTTTGTCTCAAGACCACTTTGAGCCACTACTCCACTTCTGATTTTCTAGTGGTTAATTAGAGATAAGACCCAGGGCTGTCTTTGAACCATGATCCTTAGATCTCAGCCACTTAAATAGCTAGGATCACAAGTGTGAGCCATCAGTGCCCACCGAAAGATTTATTTTTTAAAATTATTTTGATGGTTTCTTTCTTTCTTTGGGAGTCTGGTGACCCAGTTATAGGGATGTTCATGGAACATTTAAAATCCACTTGTGAGCTGGGTGCCAGCTCATCTGTAATCCTAGCTACTCAAAAGGCTGAGATCTGAGGATCAGAGTTCACAGCCAGCCTGAACAGGAAAGTCTGTGAGACTCTCATTTCCAGTTAATCACCCCAAAAGCTAGAAGTGAATATGTGGCTCTAGTGGCATAGTCCTAACCTTGAGTGAATAAAGGTCATAGATAGTGCCAGGCCCTGAGTTCAAGTCGCAGGACCAGCACCAATAAATAAATAAATAGATAAATAAATAAATAAATATAGTGATATAGCCAGGCACCCAGTGGCTCATACTTATAATCCTAGCTACTTGGGAGACTGCAATCTGAGGCTCTTGGTTTAAAGCTAGCCTAAGCAGGAAAGTCCATGAGATTCTAATCTGCAGTTAGTTACCAAAAGGACAGAAGTGGAGCTGTGGCTTAAGTAGTAGAATGCTAGCCTTGAGTACAAAAGCTCAGGGACAAAGCTCAGGCCCAGAATTCAAGTCTCAGACTGACAAAATAACTAACTAAATAATATAAGCAAAGCGGCTAGAAAACATATAACATCCCCTTGAGTCAAATATGCCCCCAAATAACAAAAATATAAAAAGTAAGCCAGAATTTTTTTGTATATTCAATTTTCCACCCTCCAGGATCCTCTAGCTAGCTTGTTTGTTGGGGGCTCCTCATTGCTAAGGCTCCACTAAGCTCCGAGGCTCACAGTCAGGTCAGTCAAGTAGGCACAGACTGTGCAAAGGCAGGGATGACTTTAGAGTTCTTAATAATTGTGAATTATCTGTATCATATATTCTGAGACTAAATTGGAAGGTAATATGGAGAAAGTACATCTCTCTTGGGCATTCAGTCTAAAGTCATTTTTAAAGGGAAAACACATGCAGTCAAGGTCAAACTTCTTACATGTTAAACTAGATCTACAGGTGGCTGAGTGGGTGGATGTACACTTACTTTCTCTCTAGCACTGGAGGAGATTTCCAGTTCCTTAGCCGAGTACCAAAGTGAATAGAGGCTAGAAACCTTCAAAGACAGAGAAGACTGTCAGGCCCTGGTGGCTCACGCCTGTAATACTGCCTACTCTGGAGGTTGAGATCAGAGGATTGTGGATCAAAGCCAGCCTGGGCAGGAAAGTCTGTGAGACTCTTATCTCCAGATAACCAACACTAAGAAGTATGGCTCCAATGGTAGAGCATTAGCCTTGAGTGAAAAAAAATGAAGGAAAGGGCACAGGACCTGAGTTCAAGCACACACACACACACACACACACACACACACACACCACAGAAGACTGAGACCTCTACCCAGTGTCTAGGTTCTTGCCATTGTTGGAGGAAGAATTTACAGACTAGACAAAGTATCTGGGGGAAGCAAAAGTACAACAATGAGGGATCAGCCCAGACTTCTCAAGAGAGTGGCACCAGCATATGCCTGGGATTTTTGGATCAAAATTTGTAGGCACACTTTAATGAATTGGGAGGATTATTCATGAGCTAAGGTGGGAAAAGGTGTAAATTCTAGAAATGGTTGGATTTTCTTAGAACAGTCTTTACTCCTCTTTTCTGTTCTTATATGAGGTTTTCTGGATATGTCCTGGTGGGACAAGCAATTTTGCAAGGCTAATGATATGGAGATATCATTACAGTGAAGCAAAGAGGAGTCAGCGGTTGCACTGGTTGGCCCGGCCATTTGGCTCCTAGCTGGTTTGGGGTGGTCTTGCTTTTTACTGTTTGCACAGTCACATGGCCAGCTTTGATACAGCTCTGTGAATAGTCATGTAGTCTCCCCTTCCCTCTTCCTTGGCTGTCTAGCCCACCTTAAGAAGGAGAAAGTGATTCTACTTAGTGTCACACTCTAGGAAGGAGAATATTTTTTTTTCGGGTCCGGTCGTGGGGCCTGAACTCTGGGCCTGGGCGCTGTCCCTCAGCTCTTCAGCTCAAGGCTAGTGCTCTACCACTTGAGCCACAGCCCCACTTCTGGCTATTTTCTTTTTGCTTATGTGGTGCTGAGGAATCGAACCCAGGGCCTCATGCATGCAAGGCAAGCGCTCTACCACTGAGCCACCTTCCCAGCCCCGGAAGGAGAATATTTTGATTATTTTGTTTTTTTCACTTGCTCTGCCACTGAGTTCCATACTCAGTCCTAGAGTGTTTTGAAATCTGAATTTAGACACAAGTATCGCACTTAGTTTCCAAAAAAGGATAGAGGCTCATGGGATTTTGGGTATTTGGGACTCTGTAAACCAATTCTGTTTTCTTATTCACAGTGGTTTGGCTGGGCCTGAACCCTTTGCAAATAATTCTTTTTCTTTCTACTTTTTTTTTTTTTCCCCCAAGTACAAGTAGTTGAACTCTAGGAATTTAAATGTGATGAGAGCTTTTGTTTTTTGTTGTTTTGTTTTTGGTGTCCTGGGGTTTGAATTCAGGGTCTGGGTACTATGCTCAAGGCTAGCTCTATACCACTTGAGCCAAAGCTCCATTCTGGCTTTTTGGTGGTTAATGGAAGACAAGAATCTCACAGACTTTCCTGCCTGGGCTTGAATCCCAATCCTCAGATCTCAGAATTCTGAGTAGCTAGGAGTATAGGTGTGAGCCACTGGCACCTGGCACTTGTTTTTTGTTGGTTGTTTAGAGAGAAATATCTGTTCTTGATTTTGAGGTTAATTACTTGGAATATCACTTTTCCTTCCTTCTCCCCTCCCTCCCTCCGTCCCTCCCTCCGTCCCTCCCTCCGTCCCTCCCTCCGTCCCTCCCTCCGTCCCTCCCTTCCTCCCTCCCTCCCTCCCTCCCTCCCTCCCTCCCTTCCTTCCTTCCTTCCTTCCTTCCTTCCTTCCTTCCTTCCTTCCTTCCTTCCTTCCTTCCTTCCTTCCTTCCTTCCTTCCTTCCTTCCTCTTTTCTCCCTTTCTCCCCCCACCCCTCTGTCAATCATGGATCTTGAACTCTGGTCCTGGCTGCTGTTTCTCAGCTCTTTAGCTCAAAGCTAACATTCTACCTAGAGCCACAGTGCCTCTTCTGGTGGTTAATTGGAGATAAGAGTCTCACAGAGGTCTGGGGATGTGGCTTAGTGGTAGAGTGCTTACCTAGCATTCATGAAGCCCTGGATTCGAGTTCTCAGTTACCACATAAACAGAAAAAGCTGGAAGTGGTGCTGTTGCTCAATGGTAGAATGCTGCCCTTGAGCAAATGAAGCTCAAGGACAGTGCCCAGGTCCTGAGTTCAAGACCCAGGACTAGCAAAAAAAAATTTTTAAAAAGTCTCACAGATTTTCCTTCCCAGGCTGACTTTGAACAGCCATCCTCAGATCTCAGTCTCCTCAGTAGCTAGGATTATAAGTGTAAGCTACCAGTACCCGGCTCTTTCTCTCTTTCTGTCAGTCCTGGGGCTCAGAGCCTGGGTGCTGTCCCTGAGGGTTTGTGCTTAAAGCTAACACTCTATACCGCTTGAGCCACAGATGGAGATGGACTCATCTGGGTTTTTAAACCTCAATCCGCGGATCTCAGCCTCCTGAGAAGCTAGGTGTGAGCCACCAGCAACCAACTTGAGAGAATATTTCAAACACTAGCTACTATAAAAATTCTTTCTGGGGCTGGGAAGGTGGCTCAGTGGTAGAGCGCTTGCCTTGCATGCATGAGGCCCTGGGTTTGATTCCTCAGTACTACATAAGCAGAAAAAGCTGGAAGTGGTGCTGTGACTCAGCCTTGAGCTGAAGAGTTGAGGGATAGCACCTAGGTCCAGAATTCTGGCCCTACAACTGGTTAAAAAAAAAAAAAGAGAGAGAAGAAAAAGAAAAAAAGAGAAAAGAATTCTTTCTAAAATGGCAGTCAGTCATGTTGCTTCCACCACTGTTGACTTGGAATGAAGATGCTGATAAATCTTGTGATTAGTATAGTTGCCCACATTGTGCTTTTTCTAGGCTAGCTCTTCAAATCTCATCTCCCTTACATTTGAAAATCATTGTGGAATTTTTTTTTTTTTTCACTAAAACTGAAGCAAAGAAGCCAGGTGCTATAATCCTAGCTACTCAGGAAGCTGAGATCTGAGATTCACAGTTTGAAGTCAACCCAGGAAGAAAATCAGATAGACTTTTTTTTTTTTTTGCCAGTCATGGGGCCAGAACTCTGGGCGGGGGGGGCACTGTCCCTGAGCTCTTCAGCTCCAGGCTAGCACTCTACCACTTGAGCCACAGCCCCACTTCTGGCTTTTTCTGCCAGGAATCGAACCCAGGGCCTCATGCATACAAGGCAAGCGCTCTACCACTGAGCCATCTTCCCACAATTAACCACTAGAAAACCAGAAGTAGAGTTGTGGCTGAAAGTGGCAGAACACTAGCCTTGAGTATAAAAACTCAGGGCCAGCATCACTGGACATTGATCAAAATGAACTAAGCAACTCAATGGCAGCGATGGGAGGGAGAGAACAAGTGGGATGCTATGCAAAACAAAAATGTACAGATCACCCAATGTGGAAGAAATAACTGTATCGCAAAGCTCATAGAACTCATAAATGTTACAGGCCATGATAGACAATTTGCCCCATGAAAGTTAGAATGTGTTTGTGACTTTAACTAAGCATCACAATCCACAATACTGTGAAATTTGGGAAATTATGTAACCACTTAATCACAATAAAAAATTTGAAAACAAACAACTCAGGGCCAGGTGACAGTAGCTTACGGCTGTAATCCTAGCTGCTCAGGAGGCTGAGATCTGAGGATCATGGTTCAAAGCCAGCCCAGCCAGGAAAGTCCATGAAACTCTTATCTCCAATTAACCATCAGAAAACAGAAGTGGCACTGTAGCTCAAGTGGTAAAGTGCTTGCCTTGAGCTGAAGAGCTGAGGGACAGCGCCCAGGTCGAGTTCGTTCAAGCCCTACGATCTCCGCTCCACCCCACCCCCCTAAAAAAGGAGTCTCATGGAGATTCTTCCACCAGCACTCAGTAATTGCTTAGCTTTTCTAAGCCTGATTTTACTCATTTAAAAAAATGGGGGGGAGGGGGTGCCGGTGGCTCACGCCTGTAATCCTAGCTACTCAGGAGGCTGAGATCTGAGGATCGCGGTTCAAAGCCAGCCCAGGCAGGAAACTCCGTGAGACTCTTATCTCCAATAAACCACTAGAAAACCGGAAGTGGTGCTGTGGCTCAAGCAGTAGAGCACTCTCATAGAGCTGAAGAGCTGAGGGACAGCACCCAAGCCCAGAGTTCAAGCCCCATGACCGACAAAAAAAACAAAAACGGGGGATGCCAGGCATAATAGTGCATGGGTCTGAAGCCTGTCTGGGTCATGTAGTAAGACCCTTTGTTTGTGAGGGGGCAGGGGGGCAGAGGCTTAGATGTAGAGTGTTCCAGCACTGAAGAAAAAAAAAGCTCCAGGGCTGGAGGTGCAGCTTGGTAGAAAACACTTGCCTTGCATGTGCAAGCTTCTGGGTTCTAGCACCAAAAAAATTAAAGTAATCCTGTATAAACTGTTAACTCCTAGAGATTGTTTACATCAATACCATTGACAAGAACTGAGTTTATGTAAATTCTTTCACTAAAAAAGAATTTTAGTTGGGTACCTGTAGCTCACACCTATAATCCTAGCTACTCAGGAGGCTGAGATCTGAGGATCACAGTTCAAAGCCAGCCTAGGCATCAAAGTCTGTGAGATTCTTATCTCCAATAAGCCACCAGAGAACCGGAAGTGGCGCTGTGGCTCAAGTGGTAGAGTGCTTGCCTTGAGCTGAAGAGCTGAGGGACAGCACCCAGGCCCAGTGTTCAGGCCCCACGACTGGCAAAAAACAACAACAAAAAAACCTTGTCAAGAAGAGAGCCTTGTTACTGTTTCAGTGGCTGAATTTACTCTTAGTTTTAGATTGGTGACTTGGTTTTTTGTCTTTGCTTACTTTTAAGGAAACTTGAGATTGGACAGTGCCCTCCCCTCCTCCCCCAGCCTTCAGTTGTAGGCCCTGGGCCATGCAGCAGGGTCACATTCTGGACTGGGCTGTCACAGGCAGCGCACAGAGCATTTGTGCTTCCCAGGCACCGTCTGCTAGGTTTCTCTGCCCCAGTGGAGCTGGGAGAAATAATAAAGCTGTTATTATTTATACTCTGTGTGTGTGTGTGTGTGTGTGTGTGTGTGAGAGAGAGAGAGAGAGAGAGAGAGAGAAAGAGAGAGATCTTTGTCATTGAGATTTGGGAAGGCAATGTAGGGCAGAAGGGAACCTGTGAGTTTTTAATCCAGTCATTGGGAGAGGCAAAAGGAGAATAGTGTTTCTAGGAATGTTGCCTTCCTAATTTCCTCCACATCTTTCCATTTCCTTTCTTTGTCCTTTTCTCAGCTGTCCTTTCAAGTGATTTCTGTGACCTCTGAACTTCCTACTTCCAGCCCTTTGCCTCTCTTCTGACCCAGCAGTGTTCCTAGCCACCAGTTCTGAGGTGTCCCTCCTCCATTGCACTATATCTCCAAAGAGCTGATAGAACTCAGTATATGCCTTACATATACTAGGCAAGCACTCTTAACTCTGACTTATATTCTTAGCCCTTAGTTTCTTGTGACAAGATCTTACTATATAGCTCAGGGTAGCTTTGAACTATGTAGTCTAGGTTAGCCTTAACCTCCCAACTGGAAAAATCTGTGTGTGTGTGTGTGTGTGTGTGTGCGTGCGTGCATATATTTCCAATACTAGGGTTTGAACTCATACACTTTTCTGTCCAGGCAGTTAAACAAACTGCAGTTCTCCAGATCTCAGCCTCCTGAGTAGCTAGGATGTGAGCCACTGACCCCTAGGTTTTCCTTCACTTCGAGGAGACTGGTCTTGCTGGCCTTTTATCCTTCTAAGTAATTCTTCTTGGTTTCATAAAAGGATTTTAAATCCTTAATTGGACCCTAAAATCCCAATACTCTTCGGGGTGACTGTTAGGTTTATAAAAAGAGGTTGCCGAGTAAGAACAGCACCACACGTGGTATTCAGGTAAGGGGTAGGTTTATTCATCTTTCTGGCTGGCACCAGCCCATGTTGGCTGGGAAAGGCCTGGCAAAGAGAGCTGGGAAAGAGCTGGAAAAAGAGAGTAGGGAAAGAGAGCTGGGAAAGGGAGAGAGCTGGGAAAGAGAGCATCTGGGCCTGGGCTAGGCCTTATCTAGGGTTTGGGCAGAGAAAGGTGTGGCCACATCAAATTCAGAGGTGACCTCAGCGGATGCAGATGTGACCTCTTCCAGGTGTGCCAGTTGCCTAGGTAACACAGGTACTAGGTGGAAACTTTGCTGCGAGGAGGGTGGAGTCTGCTCAACATCCAGGAGCGGACCTTACAGTAACTTTTTTTTCTTCTATGCCATTTCTTTTGATAGTGACATCCTTTTTCATTTATCATAATTCTAGAATCTTATTTAGATGTGAGCCACTGGTGTTCAGCTGTCTGATATTTTTTTAAATGAAAATACAAATTTTCAGAAAAGATACAATTTACAGAGTACAAATACATAGTAATTAAATAAAGTAATTCTGGTATTCTAAAATAATTCTAATACTGCTACAGGTGTGACCCACCAGCGCCAGGCAAACACAATTTATTTCTTGCAGTTGTAGGGTTGGAAATCTAAGGTGAAGGCTGCAGCTGTGTTAGTGCGGCTCGCAGGTGTCACTGGGTAGAAGCAGTAAGGGCTGTGTCTCTAGACCCTTTTGTAAGAGCACCAATCCCATCCATAAGACCTCTGCCCTCTTGACTCAGTGACCAAAGATGTAACCTCCCTAGCCAGCATGTTGTGTTGAGAAACTGAACATAAGAATGTGTGGGGAGCCAGGTACCAGTAGCTCATGCCTGTAATCCTAGTTACTTCGGAGGCTGAGATCTAAGGATTACGATTCAAAGCCAGCCTGGGCAGTAAAGTCCATAAGACTTTTATCTGCAGTTAACCACCAAAAAGTTGGAAGTAGAGCTATGGCTCAAAGTGGTAGAGCTCTAGTCGTGAGGATAAAAGCTCAGTGACAGGCCCAAGCCCTGAGTTCAAGCCCCAGGACTGGTATAAAAAAAGAATTTGTGGAGATAGAAGCATTGAATCTATGGCACCATTGCCTTCCTGCTGTGAAGGATGAAGGCACACTTCTCCTAGGTGTCTTTTGTCAACCCCTTCAGGGTTTATACTCTGCTGATGGAAATACTGTTCACAGCTGAGCCAAACCGTGCCCTATAATTAAGCTTGCTTTCTTGTTCGGCTTTTGCCATTCTTACAGAACCTTGTTCCCCTCCAGTCAGTAATTGACTCTTTAGTAAAAACTAGTCTTTTCTCCAAGCTCTCTGACAATGTTGTCAACATTAAGCAGTCTATTTTGGGGATTCAGAGAAAAAGAGTACCCCAGGGTTGGGGACGTAGCTCAGTGGTGGAGCCTTTGCCTTGCTTACAGGAAGCCATGGGTTCCACCCCCACACCACACAAAAAAAAATGAAACAAAGCAAAATAAACAAACAATAACAACACCACCAAAAATAGTCCTCTAAACGGTGGCAATTTGTATGCCTGAGTACTTTGAACAAAAGCAGATTGTATTCCCTCCAAACCTGCAGCGCTCTGACCTTCTACTCCCTTCTTGTCTCCCACCATTTATTCCTTCCCTTCAAGGCTTAGAAGTCAGAACTCTTCTTCCCTGGTGGGTTCATGGAAACTATAGCCCTTCTCCTCTAAAGTATGTAAAAACTGAGAGGTACCTAGTGACTCACACCTCTAATCCTAGTCACTCAGGAGGCTGAGATCTGACGATCGAAGTTAAAGCCAACCCAGGCAGACAAATCTTCCTCCAGTTAACAGCAGAAATGCTAAGCAAGGGCACAAGGTCCTGAGTTCAAACATCAGTACTCTTTCTCTCTCTTACACACACACACACACATACACACACACATGCGCACACATGCACACACACACACACACACACCCCACATACCCTGACAGGTCTTGGTCATGCATCTCCCTTCTCCCTTGAGGCCCCTGATGCTGAGGAAAGAAATCTACAAAGAAGTCAGAAAGAATCTAACAGCTGGGCCTTGCCAGCCTTCTTCCTCAGTCTGTTACCATTGCTTCCTACCCTTTCGTATAATCACATTTCTTTTTAGTTTGTTTTTGTGCTGGAGATCAGCCCAGGGCTTTGCTCATACGAAGCAAATGTTTTGCTTCTGAGCTCCATCCTCAACCTCTCCAATCCTTTCTATCAGGAACCTAGGAGTGAACCTAGACAGAGTTCCCTGGATGGCAGAATCTCCATTTCTGAGGCATCCATGTCATATAAAACTGGTTAATTTTTTTTATTCTTTCCTCTTGTTAACCTTCCTTTTGTTATAGAAGAAGCAGGCTTGCTATGTCCCTTATAATGGGCCAGGAAAGGGAAGTACCTTTCTACTCCTGCACTATCTACACCCTCCCTTCCTCTCTTCCTCCCTCCTTTCTTCCTTTGCTTGCTTGCTTGCTTGCTTCCTCCCTCCCTCCCTTCCTCCCTTCCTTCCTCCCTCCCTCCCTCCCTTCCTTCTTCCCTCCCTCCCTTCCTTCCTTTCTTTCCTTCCTTTCCTTTCTTTTGGCTTCCCCCCTAGAACTTTCTGTCCTGAATTTGCTGCTTTCTAGGCCAGCTATTATTTGCCTCCAGGCCAGCTTTTTGCTCGCTAATTGGAAATTGAATTGATCTCTCAGGCTGTGCTGCTGGGTTGGCTTCAATCCTCAATCCTCCAGATTTTAGCCTCCTGAGTAGCTAGGATTACAAGCATGACTCATCTGTACCCAGTTGTTGTTGTTGTTGTTGTTTTTTAAACAACCTTTTATTTCTGTTTTCTTGATGGTATTAGGGATTGCATTTAGGAGCTAAATGCCACTGGTGCCCAGCTTGTTTGTATATTTGAAACCAGAGTGGTCTGCATTATCACACTTTATCATAAACCTTATTCCCTTTCACGCTTTCCATCCCAATTTACCAGCCCAATTTATCCAGCTGATCTGGATGAATGAATTAATGAGTGAATTAACAAAATATCCGTTTCCAGAAACAAATAGAAGCAGTGTTCCCTTGTCAGGGTAAGCAGAATTTACTTCTCTATGAAGATGAAAGTAAGGAGAGTTCAGAGGGAAAAAAATTAGTTCTTATATACTTCTTTTCTTTCTTGAGCCGTGGTCTTGTATGCACTCGAATTCACAGTGCTCCTGCCTCAGCCTCCTGGGTGCTGGGACCACCTAGCTGCACCACTGTGAGCTGTTCCTGTGCTTTATCTTTAAGTCCCAGGGTGATAGAAACCTTAAACCGCCTTACATTGCTTGTTACATGAAGGTAGCCTGACAACTGAGTTCTCTTTTCCTTTGCTGGTGACTTCACACAGCATCTTTCCCATGAGGAAGGATTAAAGAGTGGCAGAGAGCAGGACACTGGGCCTGTTTACTTCCCCTGTGCTCCATTTTTTTTTTTTTTTAAAGAAAAGCGTGCCTTTGATGAGATATAGCTGCAGGCTCTTGTTTTACATTTTACGTCAGCTACATTGTCAGAGCCTAGTTATTGATGCCATGCCCTGTTTTAATTCACACTTCTCTGCTAATCAATTACAGCGTTTATCCATTAATCAGGCATCCTGACAGGGTCAATAACTGCTTTTTGCATCTTGTGCCAGGCTGCACGTTGTCAAGGAAAGAATAAGGCTCAGGAGCAAGCTTTAAAACATGGTGTGACTTTCCCAGGCTGGTGGACTTCCGGAGCAATAAACATCTACTGGGGGATTTCATATGGTGGTTTTAATATATTTGGTCGATGGGATTTTCTCCCTGAACACTTCATTAGCAGGGCTCAACGTTAGTGAAGTGTAGACAGGTGTGCTTCTGTTTAAGAAAAACAGAAACATCAAAAGGTAATTGTTCCCATCACACACCAAAGATTGTTCCACCTACAAGTAGCGTTAAAGCACAGGCTTCCTTCATTCGTATTCAGTGTTTACAAACAGTATCTTGGCAATAGGGTTGGAAAGTAAAACAACTTAAAGCCCAAATGTTTGAAGCTGATGCTAGGTTAAGAAAAAAAAATCCAAAATTGATATCATATATGTCTATAATTACAACGTGAGTAGAGAGGGAAATAATCTTTAAACAAAAAGCTGAATTTCCCTTCATAAATTTCCTGAGGCCTATCTTGTAGGTGGAGTGCTTGGACTTCCGTCCCCATGTTCTCCTTCACGTCCACGAACTCATTTTCCACACACCTTCGCCTTTATGCTGTGTTACCACACACACAGATGTAAATTGGTGCAGAAAGGAAAACTTTGCATTTTGGGAAGAACGAGGAAGCAAGCCTTCACTAGGATTACAGTGTGGATCTTTAAGTTACCAGACGGACGATGGCTCCAGGTTTCAGTGGTCCTTTTTTTTTTTTTTCCCCCTTTCTTTCTGACAGATGTACCAACATTTAATTGTTTTTCATCAAGGGTGGAGAGAAAAGACACTTGTGTAGATTTTTCAATTCTCCTACGTGTCACTTGGCTGTCCTCGCCATTGTCTGGCCCCCTTTCTCTCACCCTTTTCGCTGCAATGAGTTGTGTCATCCCCTCATGGTCAGCACTTTTGTTGTCTTTGTTTTTTGCTCTACCTCAGAAGTCCATCTTTTCTTTCATCTCCTTCCCATTCATGCATGAGGGAACAGTTGTGCCCTGTTGTGGGGATGTTCCGCTGGCTTTCAAACAGTAGGGTTTCTTTTTATTCTCTTCTGAGAAGTACAATGGGGCTGAATGTCTGTTACAGAATGCACACGCTAATATGCCAGGTTATTTGGTTTCTAAGAAGTCAATAAAAAAAAATACTACATTTAGGTTCAGTCCTTGGCTTCCTTTTTCTCCTGCTCCCTTTTCAAGTCTTCTGTGATAAATCGGTTTGTTTCTGATTGTAAAATAGAATCTTCCATATGAAATCGAAGGGTGGAATCAACAAACACTTAGAGGAAAAATGTTTTTCTGGCGGTGGAGTATTTTCGCACTAGGCAGGTTGGCAAGCCGCACTCCCTAAAGAGCCTCGAAGCCTCCAGGGCTAATTAATGGCAGCCATGACTCCGAGAAGATTTAAAAAAAAAAAAAAAAAAGAATGGATCCCAAGTTGGTCTTAGCCAAACTTTGCAGTGTACAATACTAGCACATGTCTGCATTTCGAGGGCTGCAGCTTTGATGTTTTCATCCAGGTCATCTAGGGTTCTCGTTTAGGGGGGAGCTAGGAGCAGAGGATGCCGAGTTACAAACACAGCCCTAAGATCAGCACAGCTGCAAAAGGCTAAAGACATATAAAAAGCAGATGTCTCAAGACACTTTGTTTTCATATTCAGGAACAATCTTCAAAATCCTCCCTAATGAGGTCATAAAAGAAAAAAAATGGAACAAGTGTTTCTTGTGTACCTCGCTAGGGCGTGTCGCTGGGGTCACTGGCCACCAGTATCCTATTTAAAAAGGGATTGGAGGAGTTCAATCAAGCATTGCATTAAGAGGGACACTTTGATTAATTCTTTCTCTTTTCTTTTGTGCGACAGATAATTTCAGTAAATTCGTGATACTTTCTTCTTAGCCATTGCAGAGGCTTAAAGTTTGGGATATGTCCTGCTGAGTATTAGCATTTATCGGCCTACGTGGCTAGGGTGAAGGGGAGCATGTGGCAGGCAGCGCTCTAATCCCTGACAAGCAAGGCTGGTCTATAAACATGACTGTAATCTGGGATGTTGAATTAGGAAAGAGCTCACTTTCGGGTTGGAAGCAGAAGCAAAATCTTGATGTAAAAGAAGACCCACGAGTAAAAAATAAGATGACGATTTTCCCCAGGAAATGTTGGGAAAGATCCCGGATCTGCCTCTTTCCCAGAGATTTCACAGCTCTGGTAAGTTTCAGGGAAGGCTCTCCAGGGAAACAAAAGCTAGAAGGGGAAAGTGAGGGCTGACAATGAGAGCCTGAATGAGGGTGGTAGGCACTGAAGCTGGCCCTCGATGGGCAGGCCAAGGTAGGAAATATCATTCCACTGTCATTTGTTTTCTTTAATTTACCAACTGTTTTGTTAGTTGGGCGGCATCTGAGCAATGGAGGGCCACGTTAGCACCATTCTCAGGAAAGCCAGTGGGGAATGTTAGCTCTGCTTGTTTTGGTTCCCAGGCAAGTTAGGGAATATTTAAAGTGCTTCGTTTAAAATTCGGTCACATGCCTACTGGTTTTTAAAGCTGATTTTGGAAATATATGCAGTGCTTATTTATTGTTTATCCATTTGCTGTCTGTATATTTAGGTGCCATTGAAAAGTTGAGTTTCGGTCCTGATGGATGAACGGCTCCCAGGGAGGCACCATGGTGGTCCCGAGTCCCCCTTCAATTTCAGCTCACTCCATATACTGGAGCTGTTGCTTTCTGCCTTGGTAATCCAGCTACTGCACATGCGCTGAAGGCAACAGGTGAACAGTCTTGACCCAGGAGGATAGTTTTTGGTGTGGATAGCTAGAGTCCCTCCTTTTCCATATGCAGCATATTTTTTCATGGATTTATACATCAGATATATTTGTGTTAAGTTAGAGCAAGATTTCAAAATTAATTTTAGAATGTTTTGTGATAAAAATTTAGTAGCCAATCATAAATTTTTATCTGAGTGTTTGATTTTTAAGTTAATAAGTTAAGTAGTTGTGGTACTGGGGATTGAACCCAGGTTCTTACTCATGCTAGGCAAGCATTCTACCCACTTGAGCTACGTTCTCAGCCCAAAATTGATCATTTTAGAATTAATAAAATATTAGACTTCTCACTGATTCTCTTTGTGAAACATTTCCATATTAAGAACCTAAAGATGAACTCATCCATTTATCAAATACTATTTATTAAATCAAGCTCATCATATTATATCATTGTTGTTGTAATTATCAATGCAATTATTTCTTACTTTGAATTTATAATGATTATTGTAATCCTCAGTATCCTAGTATTTGGAAATCAGCTTTGAACAGATTCCTTGGGCTCACCTTAGTTCTTGGCATGTGAACTGACGTTTTCTAATTAACACACTTCTGGATACTTAAAACTGGGGAGATCCTTTGGGGCAGTGTGGTGTCATGGAAAGAGCCTAGGTGGCCACTGGCTCTTTCTTGTCTGAAGAGGGACGAGTTGGCAGTTCAGGTGGAAATCCACTCTGACATAGCGCTACCCAGGTAGCTCCACGGCTCCCTTTCCCCACCCCATATTCTTAGGAATTGGTTTCCACAGAAAGTGGAGCCAGAACAATAGAGTGCAGGAGTGCATAGTCAGTTTCATTCCTGTGGGAAGTTTCTTTTTAGGTCTGGAGAATATGCCTGCCTCATTTGCTTGCTTGAAGCAAAATTGCAGAGGCTTTTTTTTTTTTTTTTTTTTGTGCCAGTCTTGGGGCTTGAACCCTGGGCTTGGGTGCTGTCTCTGAGATTTTGTGCTCAAAGCCAGCACTGTACTACTTAAGCCACAGCTCCACTTTGGCTTCTTTTTTTGTGGTTAATTGGAGTTCAGAGTCTCATGGACTTTCCTGCCCAAGCTGGCTCTGTGATCCTCAGAACTCAGCCTCCTAAGTAGCTAGAATTACAGGCATGAGCCACTGGTACCCCGTATGAGGTTTTGTTTTGCAGTGCTGGGGATGGAACCCAGGGCCTCTCATATATTAAGCAAGTTCTGTACCACTGAGCAATATTCCCACCTCTTGCAGTTATTTTTTAATACTTTCTCCAGTGGATTTCCTTTTTCTCTTAAATGTATCTTTTTCAGAAAACCATTGTTGAGAAGAAAAAACTCCCTTAAAATCAAATCTGCTTCCAATTGCTTCCAGGATTTCAGTTTTTTTTCCAAATAAAAGAGAGAGGAGTAGAAGGTCATCTCCTAAAATTGGAAGATCATGGTCCTCTGGGCATTTTGTCTCTGATATTAAGTAGAAAATTCATTTTACCATTCTCCTAACAAACCTTCTTAAGTCAGATCTAGCATCTAGGCAATAGCAAAAGTGGGCCAACTAGAAAAGGAGCCGCTGAAGGAGAGACCATCAAAAGGTCTGGGCTTGTCTAGTTAGACCTAGTTCTTTCTCCCACGGCCAATATGCAGTGACTACTAGCTGGAGAAAAATGTCTGTCGTGGGTCAGATCTCACAGGGAAGAATACCTTTTGTTCTTCTCTATTTACAGAGGATATTAGTATAGCTGTTACATGTTTCTTTTCATGACTTTTGTGATGGATGTTCTCTAAAGCCTATTTGATATAAATGGGTCCTCCTCCATACTTAATTTAAATATAGCAGTTTTCAATCTATTTATGACACTTGTTCTTTCTGCTTTGGAATGCTGAAAATACCTTTCTGCCTGATTGTGTTCTGAAAGCACCTTTAGGCCTTGCTAGTAGAGCCAGAGAAAGCAGGAATGGTTAAGGGCCAGCAAATCATCTTCTTCCCATAGGGCAGGATGAAGGGCTGTGTTAAAAGATCCCTCTCATCTTAAGCGGAGAATAAGTAGCACTGAAAAGAATGATCTGGACTCTTTTCTCTTGTCTGTTATATGTGTGAACTCTTAAGAGGTGGAGAGGGTGTCTTTGTGTGCTGTGATGTGCCTGACACATTGTTTGGTGACTAACAAATGTATTCGGGCATTTATATGGAGATAATGTATATGTGATCTTAACCAAAGACCCTCTACTTATAGGTCACACACTAAGCCTTTCTTCATCAGCCTTTGTGATTGTGTTTCTTTGTCAACCACCTTCCTGAGCTGAGTACCTGTTATCCTTAAGCAAAAGGCATAGGAAATATATCTCGGCTGAGTTTCATCTGGTCAGTAAGATATATGCCTTTAGATGTATGGATCTTTTTAGGTCTGCATGTCTTCAGAGTTTGTTGGGCTTCAGAAATGTGCATAAAGGGAGATGGACCAGAGGCTGCATCACTTCTTTACCATCTCCAGGGGACCAAAGAAAGTGCAGATGGCCATTGGCCATTGGTGAGGCATAAGGATCAGACTGAAAAGACTCTGAAATCATGGTTTTCTTCTGCTGATACAGAAGGGAGAGAGAGAGTGCTGGATCATGGCCTGGCAAGTCCCTGTGTTCTACTGTGTCACTGCCCTGGCTTCCCCCTGCCACCTCTACCCTTTGTACCAGCTTATCCTGATGAGTGCTATTTCAGACCGCTGGAGGCCTGGGACCAAGTAAGACTGGAGCCATCTTTCCAAGAGCTTGCTACTAAAGTGAGCACTCAGGGAAGTAGCTTCTTGGTTGGGCAGCTAGAGCCTCACCTTCCATGTTGATGTATTCCATCTTATATCTGAGTCTCTTTTAAAATATGACTGTCACTACAAGGAGAACCTGTCACTCCCACAATCTTTAGTTACTGAGACTCAGGCCAGGCAGGAGCTTCAGAGGTGGGTTGTTGTAACTAGGCAGGATTGAGGGCAGTAAGCAAAAAGCATTTGATGGTTTCACTGACTGGCTTCTTTGTTAGTGAGACCCCCAAGACTGATATCTGGAGTATTTTCTTCCTATTTTTCCTCAGGACAGGCCCTCCTTGGCCAATAGGAAGGTCAAGGCCACTTGTTCCTCATGTCAGAATGACAAGACAATATACAGGGGATCCTTGAGCATTAGACCTCAGGAGTTCAGGAACCAGCAGAACAGCCCAGAGTCAATTCTTCTGTGGAGCTAATGGCCAAAGGAGCCACAGTTCCTGGAATCTCAGCATCCTCTAGCACAGGCCTCCCCACCATTCCTCGTATAGAAGTGGGGGTTGGAGGAAAGGAAGCAGGTCCTGGCTTTGTGGTACTTTGCTATCATGGGCCCATATTGGGCCCACATTGGCAGGTTCCACTAAATAAAGAAACATAAACAGGGCAGAAGAGTTGTATGGATTGGAAAAGCTATTAGAGCCAGCAAAGCCTTGTTTGAAAGTTGGGACAACTTCCATTTCTTTCTTACTTAAACAAAAAGCCTTGGAGCAGAATAAACAACTATCTGTTTTGCCTCAAATTAGGAGAAGGATGCCTCAAAGCATCTACATCAAACTTGCTGACAGTATCTCTGGGAAAACAGAAGCGTGTGCAGTTGATTGGACCATGAAGGGTAACAGAGAAGGCCGTGCATGCATTTCAGCGTGAGCAGATAAAGGGCTCAGTGGGGAGACATTAGTGGAGAGATGGGTCTCAGGACAGAAGGATTATGATAATGAGTCATGGAGTTGTGATTTTGCTATCTTGAAAGGGTTTTAAAACCTATAGCCGGTTCTTGACCTCAGGGAACCACTCACAAATTTTAGGTGCCATAAATATCTGAAAGAGCTTTAAAATAGAGCTAAAATATGAAAATGCAGTGGTAGAAAAAGCTTTCATGACCTTTTTCTTATCCATCAACTTCAACAGGACAACTTTATGCCTGACCCAAATGAGGTTAAAAACAAAACACTTTTCTTTCCCACTTTTATGTCACTGTATTTCATTTAAATGATTAATAGAAGCACATTGATTAGTAGATTAACAAATACAGTTCCTCCGCCCTCCCCTTCTCTTTATTTCTCTGACATGGTCTTGTATGTAGCCTAGGACTGACCCCATTTTTTTCTTTTGGTGCTGGACTTGGGACTTGAACTCAGGGCATAAGTTCTGTTCCTGAGCTTTTTTTTTTTTTTGTTGTTGTTGTTAAATAAGTTTTTTATTGTGAAAATACTGTACAGAGGGGTTACAGTTACATGAGCAAGGTAATGAGTACATTTCTTATCAAGCATTGTTGCCTCCTCCTTTGTTTTTCTCCTACCATCCGTTCCTTCCCACTTCCACAACTACACTCTCCTGAGCCTTTTTTACTCAAAGGCCAGTGTTCTACCACTTGAGCCACAGCTCCACTTACAGCTTTTTAGTGATTAATTGGGGATAAGAGTCTCATAGACTTTCCTGCCCAGGCAGGCTTTGAACTGCAATCCTCAGACCTCAGCCTCTGAGTAGCTAAGATTACAAGTGTGAGCAGGCCATGGTCTTATACTTGAACTTGTGATCCTCTTACATCTACCTCCTGAATGCTGATATTACATGAGTATGACATCACTCTTGACTTGCTATTCTCATGTTAAGTGGCTTACAAATACTAATGAGTATATGATTAAGGGAAATGACTTTATACACAGCTAACTTAATAGCTAGATTTTGCACTCATGTATTTATGCATGATATTTTAATTAGAATCTGCTATGTAACAGGTATAAGGCCAGGATCAGCAAAGAATATTTTGTAAAATCACAGCTCCCTAAAATAATATCTCCTGCAATCAGTTTTTATCTATTTCTCCCTCAAATATTGCCTCCTGCCTTGTCATTGAGATCAGAGACTTATATTTATTTTTAATACCCCATAATCTCAGTTATATAATATGATGTAGGGATGGCTGAGGACAGAAAAATATTTTAAGAATTGTAATTTCTGGTTGAGCATGATAGTGCACATCTGTAATCAAGCACTCAGGGCGAGGCAGAAAGATTGCAAGTTTGAGGCCAGCTTAGGCTACGAAGTGAGACCCTAAGGTAAAAGAAAAAGGAAGAAAGAAAGAGGAGGAGGAAAAGAAAGCATGGAGGGAAGCAGGAAGGGAAGGAAGGAAATTATATTACTGGAAAGTTGATAGCACCAGAAAAATTAACACATTTGTCTAAGATAATGCCTGTGAGAGAGGTTTGTTGAGGCTGAATGAAAACCTTGTTGTAATTTGGACCCTAAAAATCCCAATTTATTGTCAAAATTACTGCCCACACTTCCTCCTTCTCCTAGAGGGAATGAAGATAAGAGATTAAAATCTTGCCTTGTACCATCTGAGTAAGCATGAAAACCTACAATCCATAATCTGTTAAAATAATAATAATAACCCTCCTCTGTTTGTGGGATTTCTGATTAATTTCTTCCACCCTGCTCTCCAACCCTGCATTTTTGTAGTCAAATACTGTCTGGATTTTTGTGTACCAATTACCTCCCTCTTTACCTCTCTTCTCCCTTCCTGTTCCCTACCCTTGGCTTCCCTCCCTGCGATCACAAGAGGTTCTAGGTTTTGTATTTTACAAGGATGCCATGTTTGCTAACCTTAAAAATACAAACTGATCTGTTATAACTTGCTCCCAAAAGAAATTTGCTGGCATCAGGATAGGAAAAATAAAGAACAAGAGAGACATAGAGTTTAAAAATGCAACAATAGCTATTCAGGAGGCTGAGATCTGAGGATTGCACTTCAAAGCCAGCCCAGGCAGGAAAGTCTGTGAGATTCTTTTTTTTTTTTTTGTCATGGGGCTTGAACTCTGGGCTTGGGCACTGTCCCTGCACTCTTCAGCTCAAGGCGAACGCTCTACCACTTGATCCACAGCACCACTTCCATCTATGAGACTCTTTTTTTTTTTTTGTTGGTCTTGGGACCTGAACTCTGGGCCTCGGTGCTGTCCCTCAGCTCTTCAGCTCAAGGCTAGCACTCTACCGCTTGAGCTACAGTGCTACTTCCAGCTTTTTCTGCTTATGTGGTGCTGAGGAATTGAACCCAGGGCCTCATGCATGCAAGGTGAGCACTCTACCACTGAGCCACCTTCCCAGCCCCTGTGAGACTCTTATCTCCAATAAACCACTAGAAAAATAGAAGTGGCACTGTGGCACTAACTAGCCTTGAGCTGAAGAGCTGAGGGACAGCGCCAAGACCCAGAGTTCATGCCCATGACTGACAAAGAAAAAAAAATGCAACAAAACAGAAGCAAATATAACATTGACTTTTGTGATTCACAGCAAAGCCACTTTCCTTTAATGTGGTACAAACTAGTAGATGTGGCAGCAACTTGAAACTTCCCAAGTTAACAGGGAGCATCAGAACGCTTGGAAGGTTTCTTGGGTCTCTGAATGATAACTGGGCTGACCACTTGACAGGTCCAGGCCTTCAGTCCTGACTGCTCTTTCCTGTCACAGCTATTATGCCCAGGGTCTCCTTGGTGACTTATGACCTCTTTCTGTGGAATGCTGGATACATTGGTTTATGGCTCAACCTGAAGACAAAATTCTGTTGTAAACTGTCTGTTTGCTTGTGTGTATGCGCATGCTCTGCTACTAAGGGTTGAACTTAGTGCCTCACACCTTGATCAGCTTTTTTGTTCATGGCCACTTGAGCCCCAATTCTAGTCCTGAAGACAAATACTCTAATCAGGAATGTATGGGCCAAATTTCTGTTTGTCCGCTACCAAAGAATGATTTTCCAAGTGAATAATTTGATTATTGGGGCATTACCTTTGAACCTCAAACAAAATGCTGTCTCCCAAAAGAATTTCATTTTTCTCATGTGTGGAGCTATAGCGACAAAAAATTGTATGCCATTTTATTTGCAATGCCATCAGCAAAAAAATCTGTAGAGATTTGTATTCCTTTTTATTATTATAGGACCTATACAATTTCTTCATGCTTGTCTCTGCCTACAAAGACTGGCATAGTTCCTATCTGACCTTTTTAGGACAAAGTTTCTGAGCCCTGTTCTAAACTGTCACAAATGGAGACACTTTTGATGGGAAGAAGAGGTATTCTTACTTAATTCTTTGCCTGAATTGTGATATTTCCCCCTCTCCCCCCAGTTGTGGGGCTTGAATTTGGGGCCTGGGAGCTGTCCCTGAGCTCCTTTGCTCAAGGCTAGCACTCTACCACTTTGAGGCACAGCTCTACTTCCAGTTTTCTGGTGGCTAAATGGAGATAAGAGTCTCACAGACTTTCCTGCCAGGGCTGGCTTTGAACCATGGTCTTCATATCTCAGCCTCCTGAGTAGCTAGGATTATAGGTGTGAACCATCAGTGCCTGGCTGAATTGCTATCTCATCCACTTGCTTATGTGAAGCCATTTTCTGGCCATGAAGCTTAGTGTACATTGTCTTGAATAAAGCCCCAAGAAAACTATCAGTTAGGAAATGTGCTATAATAGTGTCAGCATCTGTCTGTTTGTAGATTACAGAATAAAATAGACCTGCATCTCCATATATAAAATAGGCAACACTAATAATAATCTTACTTTATGGAATTGTTGAAAGATTGAGATAATGTAAATAAGGGAGCAGATTAATGTTAAAAAGAAAGAACATTCTACCATTGAGAATTTAAATTTGCTTGCTTTATTGTAAGTGTAGTACCTTTTATTTTAAGTGGTACTGTGGTACTCAACACCTAGTGTTTAGTCCTGGGAACCCCCACATGCATGAATTAGACAGGGAAGCCTTAGAGGTGTGTCTGGCATTGTGGAGAAAAACACCTATGGCGTTCACTGAGATGAAAGTGATGGGCCCACCTGTGTTCTCCCTCTGTGATGCACACACGCATTTTTCCCACTAGAATTTGTCCTCCTCCCTCCCCCAGTAGAGAGAAGGACATTCTGAGACCCGTGAGATCTCATCTCTTCCTCTCACCTACTGTTCCCCCCACCCTCTGCTCCTCTTCCCAATTGAATAGACCCATCCCAACCCTGGGCTTGGGCCTCCATTTCCCCCCTGACATGCTCTGTTCTCCTTTGATGCCCCCCAGGGGTTAGCTTAGATGCCCCCAGGGGCTAACTTAGCTGCCCAGTTGCTATTTTTTCACATTAATATAAAAATGAAAGGCAAAACCCTATGAAATTCCTTTCTTTTTTTTTTTTTTAGCTATAAATGAATAGACACAGGTAATCATGAAGCCTTATTTTAGAGCTGATTAAAATGTTCAGATTTATAGGTAGCTCATCCAGCAGTTCCGTTCTGGGGGCTGGGAAGTGGATAAGTCCCCCTTTATTGTTTGTAGTGCGACCCCTCAGTGTGGAAGCTGTTTTTCAGGCCTCTTGGCAGGTGTGTTTTCTAGAGGGAGCAAAGTGCCTGTCACCATCTGTCTCTATGTCTGGTGAGGCTTCTCACACATCAAGCTCAAGGAGGTGGGTGATGGGGAGTGTTCTCAGTAATACTCTCTGGTGTGTGTGTGTGTGTGTGTGTGTGTGTGTGTGTGTGTGTGTGTGTGTGTGTGTGTGCGTGCGTGTGTATGTGTGTGCGCACGTGCACGTGTGCACGCACATGTGCATACACATGCAGTGCTGAGTGTTGAACCCAGGAACTCGAGCTTACAAGCAGGCACTCTACCCCTCAGCTACACTGGTGGTGGTTTTATTGCTTAGACTTTTATGCAAGAGGCACTCGTCAATCACATTACATGTACCATTTCACTGATTTCTCCCAACAACCCCTTTAGCATATCTAACTCACAAGGTGCAGTTACACCAAAGGTGTCCTCAGCACTAGGACTATTAAACTCAAGAGCCCAGGCCCTGACTGCTCCATTTTCCTGCCCCCTTACCCCTTTTTCAGTGAGAGTGGGGGTTCACACCATTGTAATTCCATGAGCCTAGACATGAAGAGTTACGTGGGCAAGGGAATTATTTATCACATTTTCCTCATTCTCTGAGCTCAAGTAAAACAGAATCATCCTAAGTGGGAATTGTGTCCTGGTTGCTAAGCCTCTGGTCTCCCCTCAGCTAGAGCACTCATCACCGCACAGATGTAGTCATTCTCTAAGCTGCAGGTGACAGCAGAGCCAAAATGCAACACAGTGAAGCCCTCCAACTCCAAGGAAGGGTTTCTGTATTTTGATACTTTCTAAGCTATTTGGTGGCTTACATGAAATTACATGCGAGTTAAATCCATTGAGTACCTTGGGCTGGAAGTTTCAGGCAATGAGAAATGAGCTTCCTGGTAATTGAGAATGAAGTTAAGGAAGAAAATTTTATTGTTAATCAAGGGCTTAATTGCCTCTGGGACATTTTAAATAAATGCTATGCGGTACTTAAGGAGCAATGCTCTGTAAGTGAGATGCAAAAATTCTTTAATTAAACCATCATGGGTATTCCCTGATTGAAATATCTGCCTTTATCTTAATAGTTAAACCTTCATGATTCATGTAACAACTCAATCAGGAATGGAGTAAATTAAGGGCTCTTTGAAGGAACAAATCAATTGTGTGAAATTGATTGGAATTATTTGGGGGATAGTCTTCTTTGTGCTTTGTTATATTGACAGAGTATTCTTGGTACATTTTATATTTAATTGTCTTCAGCCATGTTCAGCCTGCAGGGGACAAATTGAGACCATGATGTAGTAAAGGGCAGACAGTTATTAGAATTTGTCTATGAAATGATATAAGTGTAAGGGTTTCCTGGCCATTAAGAAAAAAAAAACAATTTTCCAGGTGATTACTTAGGTGATTCCTATCTGGATAACATAAGGTTATCCAGATAGGAAGTTGCTCAGCCATTCATTCATTCATTCAGTCAACAAACCTGAGTATAGTCGAGCCCAAGACCTTGTGCTTATTGCTGAGAAGCTTACACAGGTGCCAAAGAAACTAAACAGAGCCAGAGATCCAAGGGATACACGCACACACACACACACACACAGACACACACACACAAAACACAACCCCAACAATTAGATAGTCGAAAGTTTTGACTTCCTAGATCGCTTAGTTTATAATAGCAGAAGCGCCTGATATGAAGCTCCTTGAGTTCTTTTGAAAAGGAGGGGAGAAGGGCAGGCATGTGAGAGGAAGGAAGGGAAGGAGGAGACAATGCATCTGTCACTGCCCTGCAAGGCATTCTCTGACTAGTTGGACCCTCAGCTGTGACTTGTGCCATTAACAGACGTTATCATGTGAATTCAAAAAGCACAGAGGAATATATCTCAGTGGCAGTTTTCCAGTGCAGGCATGGTTTGTTTTTCTGAGTATACGCCGATTTCATTTAATAATTTAGAAAAAAAATGCTACCTGAAATTACCAAAATCTTAAGGCATAAGATTACTTCTACTTAAAAAAATCATGCCAGTGCATGCCATTCCTCATTATGATAATTATACTAGTTAAAATAGCTTATTAAAGACAATATACACTTCTAAAAAAAAAATCATGCCGGGGCTGGGAAGGTGGCTCAGTGGTAGAGCCTTTGCCTTGCATGCTGAGGCCCTGGGTTCAATTCCTCAGCACCACATAAGAAAAAAGGAAAAAGCCAGAAGTGGCACTGTGGCTCAAGTGGTAGAGTGCTAGCCTTGAGCTGAGCTGAGGGACAGTGCCCAGGCCCAGAGTTCAGGCCCCACAACCGGACCCTGCCCCCCCACCCCCCAAAAAAATCATGCCAGGAGCTGATGGCTCATGCCTGTAATCCTAGCTACTCAGGATTTGAGGATTGTGGTTTGAAGCCAGCCCGAGCAGGAAAGTCCATGAGACTCTTATCCCCAATTAACCACCAGAAAAACGGAAGTAGTACTGGGGCTCAACTGGTAGAACGCTCACCTTGAACTGAAGAGTTGAGGGACAGCACCCAGAACCAGAGTTCAAGCCCCATAACCGACCAAAATAAAAAATGTAGAATGAATAATCTGCAAATGAAGAGCTGAAATAGCACTCATAACAAAAAACTTCAAGCCCTTTGATAGAACTGAGAGTGTGACTCCAATGGTAGAATGCCTACTTAGCAAGCATGATGCCTTGAGTTCAATTTCCTGTACCTTCAAAATTAATTAAGATAAACAAAAGATTTTATATTTTCAAAGAAGCACAGACACACTTGGGAAGATGGGGAAGAAAGATAGCATGTGAAGTCATGTTTTCATATGCTGTAAATTAAGGACAGATCTGTGGCTTAAGACCATGTGGCCCCAGTATTCCCAGCTTTCCCTTCTGGAACATCTGTGATGGTGTTGAAATCGCACTCAGGTCTTGGGCCATTGTTATGTCCCAGTGAATATAGGGATCTCTTTAGAATTGCACAGGATTCAGAGCCATTCATTCTGCTCTAACTTCTTTGCTCTGGGAAGAACTGTTCTTGACAAGGACAAGTATTCCTACACACATAGTCTGTGAAGAAAGGAAAATATGCTATATGCTCCATCCAGGGAACTGCTAGCTGATTTTCCATGCAGCATTCAATATGTCTTACTACTGACCTGATTTCCAAATGATTTGGGCTTTAAAAAAAAATTGTTTAAGTCTAGGAAAATGGAACCTCACCCCAGCATTCTCTAGGCTCATGTTATTTTTCAATGATTTTTTTAGTGTCAGAGGAGATCTGAGTTTTTTTCTCTCTCTAGTGAACCACTGCCTTGGCGAGCTTGGTGGCATGTACACAATACAGTTAGCATGTATAGGAAGAGATTGAAGATTCTCATGACAAATTCTTCCTGTACTTGGCAGAATGATGCTATCTATGAAACCCACTCCTTCAGTGACTTCAATGTGAAGGATCTATATTCATCTCAAGAAAATGCTTATCCCAGCCTTGTGTTGCAAGGCTCTGGTGTTAGATCTTGTTGTTACGGTGGTTCTGTTTGATCATTTCCCCTCTCTGTCAGTCCTGTGCATATTACGTGCCATCTTACCCTGGTACATATGCATTTGGGAAAAGGTATCATTAGTGACTTGATGCCTGTGTTATGACTTAACAAGCTAGAAAGTCAGTGTGTATAGATTTTGCATCCCTCAAACAGAGATTTTTTGATTCCTAGACAGGTCGCCTGTAGACTCTTCCTGGAGGCCTTGGCTGCTTGGGACACAGATTGTAATCACAGCAATTAGCACTGAATTTTCAAGTGCTGCTCTCCAGCTTGACCTGGCAGCATTTAAGCAGTGTGCACACAGCTGGATCAATGGCCAGCATTGAAGGGCCCAGACATGGGGCTGTGCCCTGAAGCCTGTGGTGGGCACCAGCCATCCGTGGGGAATTGTAGGAGCCATCAGGGACAAGAGGCGGTACAGAGACCTGGGGCAGCAGGGGAAAGAAACCCCAAGTCGGCAAAGCGCCATGTCCATGGGAATTGTGTTGAAGATCCTAAGGGAAGGAGACAGCAGTGCAAATTCATTAGTGTTTCTTTTGCATGCTTGTGTCAGTTTAGGGGTACTTTTATATGTCCCTTGCTAAACAGTTACATCCTTTTTCCCAAAGAGAAAACATCCACAAATATGAATCCAAAAGCAAATGAAAAAAAGAAAAAACAGATACTGTAGGCCATGAAACAGACACTTGGGTGCTGTGGCAAAGACACTGCAGTATGCACTTATGAAAAAACTTACTGGGGACTATGGTAGTAGTCGAGGCAGGGGATCCAGCGCAGATGGGCTCCTCTGTTACCACTTCCTCTGCCCAGTCCCTGCATGTGTGGCATCTCAACCAGCTGAAAGGGAAGGGCAATAAAAACATGGCAGCCAGGTGATGTTAGGCCCCTTTGAGGATTAGTGGTCTAGTTGGAAACCTGAAGAATGACTCCTGAATAATCAATATACTTAGGCTTATAGGAAATTAACTCAACACAAAACCAGTTGCCAAGTGTAGTATGTCTAAGGATACGATGAGTATAGTTGACAAAGCATTCTAGACAGATTTTTTTAAACTTTCTTTATAATTTATACTGCATTTATTTCATCTATAGTGTCACATCCAAAGTTTACACCAATCAATAGCCACCTTTATTTTAAGCCTGTGATCTAAGAGAAAATGTATTGGTTCAGTAGCTGCTTTTTGCAACCCTAAACAATTCCATGGCTCTGCTATAGTCCCACAATTTACTAGTTTTCAGTAGCTCTTTAAAGGACATATATATGTGTATATGTGTGTGTGTGTGTGTGTGTGTGTGTGTGTGTGTGTGTGAATATATAAATATATATTTTGCATACTTTATTATGTGAATAATCTACAAAATTCTAATTCAGATGTCTTGTATTGTTTATCTGATGTACCTTTCTTTTTTATTGTAAAGGTGATGTACAGAAGGGTCTAGACAGATTTAAAAAACTAAGACAATCTGGGTGCTGGTGGTTCACACCGTAATCCTAGCTACTCAGGTTAAGATCTGAAGATCACTGTTCAAAGCCCTCTCAGGCAGGAAAGTCCAATAAACTATAAGCTGGAAGTTCAACTGTGGCTTGAGTGGTAGAGTACTAGCCTTGAGCAAAAGAAACTCAAGGACAGTACTCAGGCCCTGAGTTCAAGACCCCAAAATAAAAATAATAAAAATAGTAATAAAAAATAAAAAAACAAAGACAAGTTAGTCCCTTTTACCATTCGGCATCAGAAGTTCATGTAAGGTTAAACTTTGAGGGCGTGCTTTCACATTTTTTTAGGTGGCAGCATTTGTACTGACTTAAATTGCTAGAATAATTATATGGAAAATGAGGGCAATTCTGTGTTTAAATGGACTGATGTCGGATATCTCACTTGACAGTCATTTTGTGATTTGAATGTTCACTTGACGTTGCCCTTACATGTTCCCACATAGTAGTTTTCAGGCCATAATTACATTTGCCACTGATTTGTGCCTTAGAAGGCATTTCCAGGTGCCACTGCGACACACCGTACTGTATGTTCCAGTGATGGGGAGTGGAGCCTTTCCACTGTCATCTGCTTTCAGAATGCCTTCTGTCAGCAACACCTTGTAGTCTGGAGTTCTAGAAGAAGTTCTTTTATGCTTGACAGCCCATTTAGGCACACTCCTAGCACTTTTTCCTGAAATTCTTTTATAATCTTAAAGAATTATTTTCTCTCTTTATTTGGTGCCATTCTGGGGCTTTAACTCAGGGTCTGAGCGCTGTTCCTGAGCTCTTTTGCTCAAGGCTAGTGGTCTTCACTAGAGCTAGAGGTCACTTCCAGCTTTTTTGGTAGTCAATTGGAGATAAGAGTCTCACCTTTCCTGCCAGGGCTGGTTTCAAACTGTGACCTCAGATCTCATCTTTTGGATTTTAAGTATGAGTCATTGACGCCCTGCTCAAGACTTTATCTTAAATCAAAGACTGGTAGTGGCACATGCCTGTCATCCCCAACAACTTGGGCAAGAACAAGGAGGAGGATCACAGCCCAGACCAGCTAGGCATAAAGTGAGACTTGAAAATAGCCAATGGAAATGGTATGGTTCAAGTGGTAGAGTGCCTGTCTAGCAAACACTGAGGCTTGGGTTCAAGCTTTACCACCACCAAAAAACAAACAAGCAAACAACCCCAAACTCAAGACAAAAACTCTATGTACTTTATTTTTTCACTTATGTGGCATAATTTTCCCTTCATCTGCATTTATCTTCATTGTAAAGCATGTCTGCTCCTAGTGAATACTTCAGTGATGTATATTTAGAAAAGTTATTATTTGGGCTGGGAAGATGGTTCAGTGGTAGAGCGCTTGCCTTACATGCCTGAGGCCCTGGGTTCGATTCCTCAGCACCACATAAGCAAAATGAAAAAAACTGGAAGTGGCACTGTGGCTCAAGTGGTAGAGCGCTAGCCTTGAGCTGAAGAGCTGAGGGACAGCGCCCAGGCCCAGAGTTCAGGCCCTACAACCGGACCCCCCCCCAAAAAAAAAAAAGAAAAGAAAAGTTATTATTTCACCTTCGTGTTAGAAAAAAATTTGTAAAGCAGAGAATTATATATTGTCAGCCTTTTTGATGTATACTAGAAGTCCAATGAGCTATATCCATTGCGCCACAGAGCCTGTCTGTCAGCCTTTTTATCTGTGAGAAATCTGGTTATCATTGGCATGCGACAGTATCCCGATTCTGACTCCTTTCCATATTTTCTCTCGCTGGTTTTGATGTCCCACTTAATGTTTTTAAGTGATTTAAAATTTAGAAATCTATGCCAAATTTTTAAAAAGTCTTCACATTTTGTCTTTAAAAGTAACTGTGAGATTAGACACATCTTACGTTTACTCTGTATTTTCTTAATAAATTTGAATTTTCAGAGTCTCTGTTTTTATATTATAGATCCTGCTAGGTTGTTGAAAAGACTCAGCAATGTTATTACATACATCTTTTTTTTCTGAAGTGCAAAAGTTGGACGGGACCAGGGACTATTTCATTTGGAAGGCATCCATTTTCTTTTTTTTTCACTGCCCCCCCCTTCTCTGTTTATTTTATTTTGTAGTTGGAATACCTATCTCTTTTTACTTTGTACTTTGGCTCTCTCTTCTTTTGTTGGGCTTTACAATTTGCACTAGAAGATGGTAGTGGGCTTTTTGTTTTGTTTTGGTTTTCTTTTCTTTTCTTTTTCTTTGCATATTCCTCCCTTTCAGGGAAGAGATTGTTGCTGACCAAATTTAAAACACTTGGGTGTTTAGGATCCCTGCAGAGCCATTTTAAGTATTTGGACTTGTAAGGGCCCCAAGCAATAACTACCTGAATTGCTTTTAATTACACAATATAGCTGCATCATTTTACTTCAGATTCTTTTTGATTGATGCTACAAGCAATTGTAACCGCGGATGATGGGATTAAGTGCCTCTTCAAGTGACTTTAGCTTCTTGGGGGAACAAAGGGAAAGAAGAGAACACTTAGTTCCTTTTTGCCGGAGCAGCCTTTTTCTTCACTTGCCATAAAGAAATACAATTAACAAACATTATCCCCAGAGGTAAATTGAAATGTACATGCAGACAAGAACTGCTCTTGACTGCAATTAGACATATATGAGCCAAGATATTCTGGCCATTCATTAGTGCTAATTGTTTGAGAAACAAGGCCAGAACAAATGATTAAAATGTAGGTGCCATAACTAGGATTAATAGAATGTGTGATAAAATGCACACTCTTAGCTGTTGTACCCATGAGCGTTCGGAAAGTAGCTCTGATTTGACAAATGCTTGGTTCAGCTCCGCGGTGAGCTCGCAGTGTTTGCTGAAGACCTGGTGATGTTTATAACAAACAGCTTCTATCTTTCTTTCTTAATTAGTGGGAATTACTGTGCAAATGTTGGAATATCCTTTTCCTTCCCTGTGCTTTTTTGATTGTTATCGCAGTCTCTTTTATTGAGGGGAATCAGTATAAACAAGTTCTTAGGTTTCATTTCTTCGCTGTGCTTCTCTAAAATACTGGACACCAGGGAGAGCCAAGGGCAAGTTGTTTTTGTTTTTGCTAAATTTCAAAATAGTCCCTAGTCTCATATACACTGTAGTTGGAGGGAAAAATTAACTAGATCTCTGGCATTTGGAACTTGAATTACAGTGCCAGAGATCTGACAGTCAGTATTCTATAAGGTTCTTAAAGGCTGAAGGGACTAGGTTAGGGATCTGTCAGCCAGACTGAAAAGCGCTAAGCCCTCTGGGACTTTTCTTGTGCAAGTGATGTGGCAGAATAAGGACCAATTCCAAGATATAGATGGCCTTCTTCCTGCTAGCCCCAGGTTTAGGCTCTGGGATTAGCTAGTCAGTAACAAAGGAGTGGAAGACACAAAAAAGAAAGGGGAAGAAAGGTTTGAGATGGAAGAATGGGAAGATGGAACACTTGAGAAATAAACTCAGGGTGGGCCCGCCCAACAGAGGGTGCTTTAGGCCTTCTCATTGGCAGCTCTGTAGCCCTCTGTTCTCTGCTGACATTTCTGCAACCTGACTCAGGAAGCCACCATTTGGAGATTGTCCCTTCAGTGCCATGAAACATGCTGCAACCTTCCCATCTCTGGAGGACGGTCCTTGTCCCTAGCATACCTTGTAGTGTATAGTAAGCTCATTCTAAAGGAAGGCAGATCATATCAGTGTTGGTCTAGGTTAGATTTAAGACTAAAAGGGTTTTTAAAATGTTACCACATTCCAAGGACAAACACAAAAAAGTTCCTGGCTCTCTAGTTTCTCTGGATGACCTATTCCATTTTTCTTGGCTGATCACAGAAAACAATGACTTGAGTCATAAATTCACTATAACATTGATAATTATAGATGCAGTTTACAGAAAGACTTCACCTCTTAATTTCTAATTCTCTTCATAGTTAGCATAAGTGTTACTCTCTGAATTGGACCAGTTCGGTCCATTGAAAACGAAGTGGCAACATCATAGAGTGGTTCATTTTTGGAGGAACTAAAAATGAACTGTTTTATACTTGGGGCTGGTGTACTGCTAAGAGTGGCGTAAATTAAAAACAAAACAAAACACTTAACCTTCCCTCAAATTAGAGCAAGTTCTAGGACGTCTTGCCTTAAATAGATATTTAAAGTAACAAGTGCTTAATAGTATAGTACAATGAACATCCTTAAAAAAAAAAAAACCAAACCTAGATTATGTTAGAAAAAGCTTTTGTGATCACATCCATATGTTTAGTTTTTAATTTTCATCACACTTAGCTCTGAATAATTAAGAAGGAAAAAACAATCTTAATCTTATTGTGAGTCCCACACAATCAAAGCACATCCACGTGATTCGTGATCACAGCTTGTATTCACAGCTTTCGTGTGTGTGGCATGGGCCTGGCAATTAGACTCAGACTGTGTTTTTTCTCAAAATTATTCAGTGTGAGCAAGAGATCAATATTAAACTCTCCCCAAATCTACAGATCAGAATAATCTAGGGACTATGGCTAACAAAATAACAAAATTCCAAGCTATGTAATATTTTGGCTTCATTTCATTGAGAGTGGCACTTGAAAGGAATTTTTGAGAGAATCTAGGAAGAAAACAGAGATTCCATTAACTCAGATCATTTTCACAAGTTTTTTTTTTTGTAAAAAAAATTAAGATGTGGAAAGAACTATTTCCTTAAAATTGCAGAGCCATTTTCTGGAGGAAAAATAATTCTGCCATTATTATTTTCATATCAAAGAACCCAGTCATGGGAGAGACACATTAATTTGACATGTTTAGCAGCTTTTGAGCTTTTGAAAAACTGTAAAAGAATCCTAGCTACATCTGTCACATTGACAATCTTTTTTCCTGACCTTTAACAGTAAGTTAAGGAGAAATTGATCTCTCTAGTTTACATTTTCTCAGGCACTTTGAAAGCTCTGAGCAAGCTTTTTCTCACGGAATAACCCAATACTGATGGAATCTCTAGGTGGAAGTGTTTAGTGGGTGCTTTTGTTATTAAATGCTTTATTTTGTATTTTATTAATAAGAAAATACAAATAATAATATTGTTGTATTAATAAAATACAAATGATAATAATGATTATTATTTTGCCAGAGCTCGGGTTTGAACTCAGGGTTTGGGCACTATCCCTAAACTTTTTTTTTTTTTTTTTTTTGGGTCCGGTCGTGGGGCCTGAACTCTGGGCCTGGGCACTGTCCCTCAGCTCAAGGCTAGCGCTCTACCACTTGAGCCACAGCCCACTTTCGGCTTTTTTCCTTTTTGCTTATGTGGTGCTGAGGAATCGAACCCAGGGCCTCAGGCATGCAAGGCAAGCACTCTACCACTGAGCTACCTTCCCAACCCCTCCCTAAACTTTTTTGATCAAGGCTAGCACATTACTACTTGAGCCACAGCTCCATTTCAAGCTCTTTGTTAGTTAATTTGAAATAGAGTTTCAAGAACTTTCCTGCTTCAGCTGGATTTGAATCTTGTTCCTGAGATCTCAGCCTCCTGAGTAGCTAAGATTATAAGGCATCAGCCACTAATACCCAGGTAGTTACTCATTTACTTTGTGTGTGTGTGTGAGTCCTGAGGTTTGAACTCAGGGCCTGGCACTATCCCTGAAATTTTTTACTCAAGGCTAGTGCTCTACTACTTGAGCCACAGCCTCACTCTTGGCTTTTTGGTGTTTAATTGGAGATAAGAGTCTAATGGACTTGCCCAGGCTGGATTCAAGTTACAATCCTCAGATTTCAGCCTCTTTGAGTGTGAGCTACCAGCACCTGGCTTTTCATTTGTTTTGTTTTTTTTGTTTGTTTTTTGTCTGTTGTGGGTCTTGAACTTTGGGTCTGAATGCTGTCCCTCAGCTCTTCAGCTCAAGGCTAGTGCTCTACCACTTGAGCTACAGCGCCACTTCCGGTTTTCTGGTGGCTTATTGGAGATAAGAGTCTCACGAACTTTCCTGCCCCGGCTGGCTTTGAACCTGAATCCTCAGATCTCATTCTCCTAAGTAGCTAGGATTACAGGCGTGAGCCACTGGCACCCGACTGGCTTTTCATTTGTTTCTGACAGTGTTATTATATTGTCCAACCTGGTCTCCAACTCTTGGGCTCAAGGGTCCTCCTGCCTCAATCTTCCCTAGGACCTGGGACTATAGGGGGGTTGACTCCACTGCTTTTTCTTGTGGGTATTACTGGTAGTACCATGGTAACAATATTTGAGATATTCTCCATACTGTTTCAGTATATTAGCTATATTGTCTTTTCTCCAACTAGGTTCAGATGAGATCTTCCTAGTCAGGAGTGCAAACACTGAGCAATCTGTGTGTGTGTGTGTGTGTGTGTGTGTGTGTGTGTGTGCTGGTTACTGGGCTAGTTCAGTTTGAGATCTTCCTAGTCAGGAGTGCAAACACTGAGCAATCTGTGTGTGTGTGTGTGTGTGTGTGTGTGTGTGTGCTGGTTACTGGGCTAATTCAGATGAGATCTTCCTAGTCAGGAGTGCAAACACTGAGCAATCTGTGTGTGTGCTGGTTACTGGGCTAGAACCCAGTGCCCAGAGTATGGGCTCTGTTCTTTAGCTTTTTCATTAAGGCTAGTACTTTATCACTTCTTTATCACTTGAGTCAGATTTCTACATCTGGCTTCCCCCCCCCCCCCCCCCCCCCCCCCCATTGAAGATAAGAGTCTCACAGATTCTCCTGCTTGGACTGGATCCTCATGGATCCTCAGATCTCAGCCTTCTGAGTAGCTGGGATTAGAGGCGTGAGCCATGACATCCTGCTGACTGAGCAATGTTAACAGAAGGCTATGTTTCTAATGTTCATCCCTGGCCAGTTGTGGAACCCTCTCCCTTGTTATTGTTTATGCACAGTGTTTCAGGTCCCAAAATCATAAATGGTCTCTATTGAGCAAAGATGCTCCTGCTTGTGCCGGCAGGGCCTTAGGTTTTTTTTTGGTCGGTCGTGGGGCTTGAACTCTGGGCCTGGGCGCTGTCCTTCAGCTCTTCAGCTCAAGGGGAGTGCTCTACCACTTGAGCTACAGCGCCACTTCTGGTTTTCTGGTGGTTTATTGGAGATAGGAGTCTCACGGTCTCTCCTGCCCGGGCTGGCTTTGAACCGCGATCCTCAGATCTCAGCCTCCTGAGTAGCTAGGATTACAGGCGTGAGCCACCAGCGCCTGGCAGGGCCTTAGGTTTTTAACTACAGTGTAACCAGACACTTTCACATCATGTGTCTGACAGGTGCTGTGCATGCAGGCTCCCTGCGTCCATCCATCTTCCTGGGCAGAGTCCTGAGTAGCCAAAGGATCCTGGACCAGGGTCTCAGCAGCATTAGCAGTTAACCAATAATGAACGACATCCTTTGAGCCCTTTGTGTTTCCTGGAGCCACTCTAGAAGCAGCCCAGAAAGAGCAGAGATGCTAATCGCTTTGTGCTCCCAAATGTGGTCAGTGAAGGAGTGCAGGTTTCCCTCTTGACCCCAGTGTCACTCCAGGAGAAAAAAAAACAAAACCCTCCAGCTTTCCCTTCACATGAAACCTCTGCTCCTCCTGCTCTCACCCAAAGGAGAGCAAGAAAGTGGGATTAAGGGGCTATCCTCTAACCGGCACAAGCTCTATTGTTGTTCCCCTCAACACTAAACAAGGAGCTTTGCAGAAAAACAAAAGGCTCCTCCTTCCCCTGCCCCCACTCGCCCTTCCTTCTCCCTCTCCTCTTTCCTTCCAACTTCACACTTCCCCATCTGCTGCTTTCCCTCTATCACCCATCTTCACCCTCCCTCCCGTCCTTTCTGTTCTCTCCTTTTCCCACCCAGTTCCTGTCCCCTGGTTCTCCTTTGCCTCTTTACCTCCTGTTTAACTGGTTTAGGCTTGGCTCCTATAAAACCCTTCCTTTTCCTTCTCTTCAGAAAAGTGTCCTTCTCTGATCTTTGAGGTACTGCTGAGCACCCAAAAAGCTGCCATGGCACCTTTACTGACACAATGGGGACCCATTAGTGGGCACCAGGGTGATATGGGGCTTCCTTGTTCCTGGGACTCCCCTCCCCTCCAAGGCACACACATGCATAGACAATTAGAGCTTGGTGGCCACACTAGGTGGTCTCAGTGGGTGGCAGTGAGGTGCTACTAGACAGTCAGCTTTTCCTCCACGTCTGGACCGCTCACAGCCCTTACTGAGGAGGGCGCAGCTTGCTGTGGACTCAGTGCTGCTGCCTGCAGAATGAGTGGCAACTTGAACTACTCATGTGTTTGAATATGGAATGATAGCAAGGATGTGACATGACAAAAACTTACTGCTAATATTAGGTCTCTTCTCCTGTCCTGTCCTGTCCTGACCTTTCTCTCTTCGCAACAAGGCCTTGCTATATTGCCTAGGTTTGCTTCTAACTCCTAGGCTCTAGCAATCTTCCTGCTTCAGCTTCTCTGACAAATGCTACTATTCCCAATTCTTTAATTTTATTCTTTTATGGTAAAATATACAGAACATAAAACTTCTATTTTAATCATTTTTAGGTATACAGTCTAATGTCTTAAGAAGACTTCATGGGCTGGGAAGGTGGCTCAGTGGTAGAGCGCTTGCCTTGCATGCTGAGGCCCTGGGTTCGATTCCTCAGCACCACATAAGCAAAAAGAAAAAGCCTGTGGCTCAGTGGCAGAGTGCTTGCCTTGCATGCATGAGGCCCTGGGTTCGATTCCTCGGCACCACATAAGCAGAAAAGGCTGGAAGTGGCGCTGTGGCTCAAGTGGTAGAGCGCTAGCCTTGAGCTGAAGAGCTGAGGGACAGAGCCCAGGCCCAGAGTTCAGGCCCCACGTCCAGCAAAAAAAAAAAAGAAAAAAGCCGGAAGTGGTGCTGTAGCTCAAGTGGTAGAGCGCTAGCCTTGAGCTGAAGAGCTGAGGGACAGCGCCCAGGCCCAGAGTTCAGGCCCACAACTGGACCCCCCCAAAAAAAGAAGACTTCATGCAACTATCACAACCATCCATCTCCAAACTTTTGCATCTTCTCAATCTGAAGCTCCATTTCATTTACACAATGGTTCCCTCAACCCTCTGCCCCTTTCAGCTCCTGGAAAACACCATTCAACTTTCTGAATTTTGTTTTTAAGCGACAGGGGTCTTAATATATAGCCAGGCTAGAGTCCAACTTGAGATCCTCCTGTCTCTACTTCTTGATTACTGAGATTACAGCTATGAACTATCATACCCAGCTACATTCAGTTGCTGTGTTTCATGAGTTTGACTCCTCTAAGGACCTCATAAATAGGATCATAGAGCATTTGCCCTTTTGTGAATGGCTTACTTTATTTGGTTTAGTGGGTGACTTTACTTTTTGATGTGGCATTTGTTTACTTTCTCATTCTGTGTGAATAAGAAAGTGCTAGCACTGAGGTTACTTGTAGAAACTAGTTTTGGCCTTTGAGGAATGAGTGCTTGACACTGGTCCAGCAGGAACTAGGATGCGGCTTTTCCTCTGCTCCAGTCTGTCTTTGTCCTACAGCCGCCTTTTCCTAGGGTGTCCCTGGCAGAGAAGCATAGAATAGACAAGGAGCCAGACACCAGCCATGGTGGCTCAGGCCTGTAATCTTATTCACTTTATTTACTCAAGAGGAGGAGGGAGACCCACCTACCCATCCTGAGCCCTAGCTTTGTACATGGGCCCCCAGGAGCTGCAAGGCTGACCGGCAGCCTGTGGCTTATATCCTGAGCCCCAGTTCACAGAAGTGAATCACCAGTGCACTGCCAACCACTACCCTGAGCATAAAATGGAGCACTTGAGTGAGGTGTAATCTAATTGTCAGAGAGTTTGCCCTGGCAAAAATGTCTTCTTGGCCATCCTGAAATGGGCTACATATTTATTTGTACTTGCACCACATAGTATTTGCACAAAAGGCCTGCTCTGTGATAGGGGAAAGGGGGGGGGGGGGCAAATAGCTGGATTTTGTTCGCATGTGCACGGAAAGCTTCTTTCTCTTTCTCTGTGCACTGTTGCCATAGCAACCAGAACATAGTTCTTCAAAATAGGGAAGGAATCTCTTGGGGCACTTGGGAACTTAGCAAAGTGAGAACATAAGTAAGGCTCAATTATAGATGCTGGCGTAAATACCTGATTATTAATAGCCATAGGTGTGGCAGAAATTAGTAGGTGAATTTTTCTGTCACCCAGAGAATAGAAAAGAAGTGGTAAGTGGGCTCTTCCCTCCATGCCAGTCTTCTGCACATATTACCATTTCCCAATGAGGTCAGACTTTAGCTTTTCCTGGGTCATAACCAAGGAGATGGCCATGGCGTAGACCCTTGGAGGCTGCCCCCGGAGTGTGTTTCTGTTTCTGCCGACTGGCCAGCTCTTGCCTTGTGCACCCTGATACTGTCAAGCCCAAGACAGCTTTGTGTGTCTTCCTGCACCAGCCCGGCTGTCCACGCTATCCGCCTTGTAGACAGTTATCCTTCTCCTAGCAGTAGCTCTCTGGTCAGGTAGAAACTTGTGGAATCTTCCAGATCCTGGAGATGGAGGTACATGGTGCTCTAGCCCCTTCTCTGCATAGTGCTGGCAGCTCTCCTGCACCTCCTTGTCCACACTAAGTCTCCCTGTAAGGCCTCTTCCAGGAGCTTTTTTTTTTTTTTTTTCCACTCCCAGGGCTTGAACTCAGGGTCTGGGCACTGTTCCTGAGCTTCTTTTGCTCAAGGTTAGCACTCTACCTCTTGAGTCACAGAGCCACTTCTGGCTTTTTCTGTGTATAAGGTAATGAGGAATTGAACCCAGGGCTTCATGCATGTTAGGCAAGAACTCTACCACTAAGCTACCTTCCCAGTCCCTGAAGCAGCTTACTGCCCTCAGCTTACTGTTTCCCACCACCATTTTAGCCACTTCTACCATCCTGCCCCTGCCTGGCACAAGGCCGTCACCTTTACTCCAGTCTGATCACGTGTATCCCCTCTTTCAGCATCTAAAGCAATTTTTTTCTGAAGAACTTTTTTTCCTTCCCCCTTCAAGGCTTCTATTCCTTTCCCAGTTCCTGGGAGCTCTGTGTTCAGACCCTTAAGCAGTTGCAAATGAGACAACCTCCTTCTCCATTAACAAAGACAAGTTTACTATCTCATGGTGGCGCTGGGATGAGAATCCAGTTATAGTGCAAGGACTTTGGGTTCTGGCCTCCTGCCATGCCCACACATCTGCAGTAATGGTCACTACTGAGGCAGGCATGCTCAGAGCTGAGAGCTGTGATTTCCAAGTCAGGAGCTCTTATCGCTCAGCTCCGCATTGTCATTCCCCACAGCTCCATTGATAGAAAGTTGTGTCATTGGTACCTAGTCCCTTTTGGAAACAGAGCAGGATTTGATTCTGGTAACAACCCCAAGTCCTACATTGGGTTAATAAGTCCCTTGGGCTGTGCTGTCAGCCTGGTGCAGACTATCACCATTGGCTGCACTTCAGAGTCTGTCTTGAAGCTTAAAAGACACCCGTGCTGGGGTCTCGCTGCAAGTTTCCTCAGAAGGGCTAATTACTTTGGACTTCTTCCTGGGTATGGCTTTGTTTTTGTTTTTGTCAGAGTTCCTAGGATGATTGTAAGGTGCAGCCCATGTTGAGACATCTGTATATGCCCTTAGCTAAGGAAACTATTATCAGTTTAGAAGTCATATATATATACCAAGTAAGAGAGCCTTAATGGACATTAGCTTTTTTTTTTTTTTTTCCCCCAGGCCTGGGCCTGGGCATTGTTCCTTAGCTTTTGTGCTCAAGCAGTCTACCACTTGAGTCATATAGCTCCTCTTCCAGATTTTTTTTTTTTTTTGGTCTGGTTGTAGGGCCTGAACTCTGGACCTGGTCGCTGCTGTCTCTCAGCTCTTCAGTTCAAGGCTAGAGCTCTACCACTTGAGCCACAGCACCACTTCCCGGCTTTTTTCTTTTTTCTTATGTGGTGCTGAGGAATCAAACCCAGGGCCTCATGCATGCAAGGCAAGCACTCTACCACTGAGCCACCTTCCCAGCACCTCTTCCAGCTTTTTTGGTGTTTAATTGTAGATAAAAGTCTCATGGAGTTTCCTGTCTGGGCTGGCTTTGAAGATGATCCTCAGATCTCAGCCTGGGTAGCTGGGATTCCAGGTTTGAGCCACCAGCACTTGGCTTATATTGGCTTATTTGATTATTGTTATTTCAAATATTGTTAGCAGTTCCAGTGTTGTTTTTAAATCAGAAGGACTTTTCTGTAGGGATTTTTTCCTTCCAAATTTGCTATATTTTTACTTGTGGTTTTATTAATTTCATGTCATCTTCTTGTATATGTATATATTTTGAATATGTATGTACTGGTAGTGGGACTTGAATGTCAGGGCCTGTCACTGTCCCTGAGCTTTTTCACTCAAGGCTAGTGCTCTACCACTTGAACCACAATTATACTTCTAGATCTTTGGTGGATATTGGAGATAAAAGTATCATAGACTTTCCTACTTGGGCTTCAAACCTTAAGCCTCAAATCTCAGCCTCCTGAGAATTTAGGATTACAGGCATGAGCTACCAGCACCCAGCCTAGGAGAAATGTTATTGGGGTAGATTTTTTCCCCCATACATTGGGAAAGTCTAGCACAGTAGTCCTTCCAGTCAGTAACACATTACATCCCATAGAAAACTATTAAGACCCAAAGCCTCGGTCTGTTCCATTGACCTCAGACTTCCTGCAGCTGGGGTGGTGGCATCAGCAGATGATGCCAGTAAACTGTCAGGTTTGAGAATCTACAACCCAGAATATTATGCTGCAGATGTTCCTGGGACCTGCTTCAGCTGCAGACCCACGTGCATTAGTCATGGTGGGCTCTGGAGTCTGTAATCTTAACCTCTTCCCAACAGCAGATTCTTCAGCCGAGAACCTCCTCTGAGGCCAGAGGTGCTGGTCTATAGCAATGGAAGAATCCAGAGGGCTTCAAAACTCACCTAAGCCTAAGCCTGGGCGCAGTAATTTAATTACATTGAGTAAGGCTTAGAATTTGGCTTCTTTTCTTCTTTCAGTACTAAGGTTGAGGATCTCATGCTTTCTGGTCAGGTGCTCTACTGCCGAGCCACACCTTTAGTCTCTTTTCCTGTTTTGTTTTTGTTGTTGTTGTTGCAGTGATTATTTTTGAGATAGAGCTTGCTTCTTGCCCAGGGACAATCAGCCTGTTTTAGGCTTCCCATCTCACAAAGATGACAGGTATGCACCATCATCTCAGTGCCTCCATTTGAGTTGGAGTTTGAAGGGCTTTTCTGCCTAGGCTGACTTGTAACTGTGATCTTCCCATTCTTATCTTACAAAAAAGAAGATTATAGACAAGAGCCATTGGTACCCTGCTCAGAATTTGACTTTTAAAAAGCTCTTCAGGCTGGGCACCAGTGGCTCATGCCTGTAATACTAGCTATTCAGGAGGCTGAGATCTGAGGATCACAGTTCAAAGCCACCCCAGGCAGGAAAATCCATGAGACTCTTATCTCCAATTACCCATCAGAAAACCAGAAGTGGTGCTATGGCTCAAGTGGTAAAGCACTAACCTTGAACTGAACTGCTCAGGGATAGTGCCCAGGCCCAGAGTTCAAGCCCCAGGACCCTCAAAAAAAAAAAGCTCTTCAGGTCATCGTTGTACTGAGTTCCAGGTTGTGAAGCAAAATGGTAGTAGGTACTAGTTATGTCTCTAGTTATATCAATAGTTAATCAATGGCATAAAGTGAAGAAAGAAGGCAGGAGACAAACAAGGCCAGGAGAGGCTTCCCCTCTGGAACACCAAATCTGTACCGTGGTCCCCTGTAGGGAGAAGGCACCATAAGGCTACCAGATTTTTTCCAGCTCATAGTAAGCCTCTTATTTGCATATTGTTGGAATATATTTACATGTTGACTGTTAACCAGTCCTAAGTCAAACTATATAAAATAAGATTGAGCTTGTCACCTGCTGCAGTTACATTCATAAGCAGTGTCAGTGTAGAGCAGAAAACAAGCACAGAACAGATTTTTGGAACCGTGAAGGTGGAAGAGGGAAAGGACTCAGCTGCTGGAGGGAGGAGAGAGGCTCAGGAAGCCCTTCTTCCTGAGCTGTGGCCACCATGACTGGGCTACTGACGGCCCCCTCCAGACTCAGAGTCCGCACATGCTGTGGCCTGAATCCTCGCACCTCTCCTTTATTTCAAGCAGTTTTGCTGCTTTTGATCTTTTCCAATCTAGCCTGTGTGTCACAGGGAGTCTTGCTGGTCCTATTTCCAGATCTTTCTTTTGAGTGACCCTCCCTGCATCTTCTGGGAATGTTCTGTGCCCTTATGGGCTGCCTCCCAGCCACTGCACACAGCCATACAAGGGCGTTCCCTGAGCAAGACTCCTGACTAAGGGTCAGAAGAACTGACCTTCACCTTGCTCCATTCCCCAAGCCACACTGCAATAGGAGCACCAAGCACCCTTTTCTCCTATCCACTGAAAGGATAGGAGAAATCCTTTTTGAAATCTATATATTGAGGGCTGGGAAGGTGGCTCAGTGGTAGAATGCTTGCCTTGCATGCATGAGGCCCTGGGTTCGATTCCTCAGCACCACATAAGCAGAAAAAGCAGGAAGTGGCGCTGTAAAGCTCTAGCCTTGAGCTGAGGGACAGCACCCAGGCCCAGAGTTCAGGCCCCATGACCAAAAAAAAAAAGAGAAGAAGAAGAAGAAAAAGAAAAGAAATCTATATATCAAGATGGCATTGTAGAAACCCTGTGTGGGGCACCCACTGGTATTCATTAACTGTTTACTAAGTGAATGAATGGATTGATGCATGAGCAAAAGACCGGAGAGTAGGCAATGAGGACAAGTAGAGACTTTCCTGTCATTTAGGTAAAAATGAAAGAGGCTGGAAAAACAGAGTGTAAGTGTTCTATGGGTGCAAGTTGAGGAATGGAGGAAAGAAGGAACTCATCATGGTTGGATGATGGTTCAAGGATGATGAAGGAGAAGAAAATGGAAATTACTTGCTGCTTAGTCACCAGTAACACTGACTCTTTCACCAGAATGAGGATTAGGTGGCAGATGAGTCCTACTGACTTGCTTCTGAGCGCTTGGCTTTGGTTGGTTGCTGTGGTCTGAATGTGGTTTGAGTTTTTCCTCAACAGTTCATATGTTGGGAGCTTGTTCCTCCATTGGAGATGTGAGTGTTGCTGGAATCTTTAAGAGATGGAGCCTAGTGGGAGGTTCCTAGGTCATGGGGAGGGGGAATAGGGGTGGGTGGGAGGGATGCCCATGAAAGGATTTGTGCATTTTTAGAGGATTCCTGAACTGTTTCTGCAATTTTTTTTTTTTTTTTTTGGTCAGCCATAGGGTTTGAACTTGGGGCCTGGATGCTGTCCTTGAGCTTTTTTTGCTCAAGGCTAATATTCTACCACTTTTAAGCCATAGCAGCACTTCCAGTTTTTTGGTGATTGAAGGTAAGAGTTTTTGGACTTTCCTGCCTAGGCTGGCTATGAACCTGAAATCCTTAGACTTCAGCCTCCTGAGTAGCTAGGTCTGTAGGCATGAGCTTCTTTGTGTGTATTTTATACATAGGCTGTGGACATAGTAGTGTGTGCGTATAATTCTAGCATGTGGGAGAATCTCAGGTCCAAAGTCAGCCTAGGCTAATAGTAAGACCCTGTCTAAACTAAACAAAATCCAAAAAGGAATTGTCTTAATGTCTTTTTCTAGTTTGTCTACTATCAGGTGTTTCCCAGAGGGTTTCTACCAATTTGTTTTTTTCTTTTGGGAAATATTTTCCTAATTTTATGGTTTTTATGATCTTATCTTGTGGTTGTTCAAAATTAAGCCTTTGGATCTAAAAATCATGTGAGAGCTGACTTGCTCTTCTTTGATCAAATGTTATGATCTAAAGCACCATTTCTGCTGGACAGACTTGTAGTGAGCTGAAAGTACAGTGAGAAAAAGGAGGAGTGGACATAGTTTAGAGCAGGCAGGGGCTATGATTAATAATGGAGCTGCTCCTGCTCTGCACACATCCATATCAAGCAGCTAAAGTCTTTCTGACTGGCTAAGGTTTCCCTGTATGTCACTGCCTTTTGTAAATCTTCTCACAAATCTGCAGAATGATGAAGAGGGGAAGCTTCTAATAAACATGTCTTTAATTACTGAGCTAGATGTGGTCTTCCATCAAGTTCTTTTTACTCAGTTAAGATGGAGCCAGCATATCCATCTTTTCTTAAAACTAGACTTGAATACTGTTTTTCTACTGTAAAAGGTGCATTGGCAGAGAGAGAGGCCCATATTCTAAGGCCAGCATCATTTGTTGATTTTCTGTCTTTATGTGCATGTAACTGTAGACAGTACAGTTGAACATCTCTAATCTGAAAAAATCTGAAATCTAAATATTTTTTTAAATTTAAAACTTTTTGAAAGTACTGTACCTGAATTTATGTGCTAGGTTACAGTGAAAACACAGGGACAAACCAAGGATGGTAGGACAGGACTATAATCCTGGCACTCAGGAGGAAGGAAAATCTCCTGAGCTATTTAGTGAGACTCTATTTCAAAAACCATGGGCTACGGATATAGATTAGCGGTAGAGTGCTTGCCTAGTATATAGAAAGCCCTGGGTTCACTCCCTTGTGTTACAAAAAAATAATGGCAAAAAATTACCTTCAGGCTATGTGTATGTAAAACAGAAATGAATTTTATATTCAGACTTGAGTGTCATCCCCCGGATGTCTCATTAAGTATATACAAAATTTCCCAAATTTAAAAACATCTCAAGTCCCAAACATTTCTATTCTCAAACATTTTTGCTAAGAAATATTCAACCCGTATTAGTGGTTAGTAACGTTTGAATATACCTTTTTCATCTCTTTCTCCACGGGAGCTATCTGCACAATATATTGATACTGGAAGTCGTTTTCCAGGAAGAAATAGGTACTCCATTCTCCGTCTCTCAGAAGATAATGCCAGTAAACAGTGCTGTCTATTTTTTAAATTTCAGCCCAAATGACATTTTGTTTCTTGATTACTTTTGTTGTGATTATTTTCTTGGTTTCTATGTGAGCTTGTGTTCTGCTATAATTTAGAAAGATTATTTGTGTGTCCTATTTTTCATTAAAATCAAGTTTTTGCAGGGAGGAGGCTAGTATCATGGCTTCAATGGGAAAATGCCTGCCTACCATGTGTGAGGAGCTCTTGAGTTCAAAACCCCAGTATCTTAATTTTTTTTTTTCTCACAAGTTTGTAAATAGAGAAATTGTATTTGGGACTAACCCCAGTTGTGTCTCCTGCAGGACAGCCTCCCTGGCCGCTGGTGCCTGCAGGCGCGGCTACAGCCTCTGGCCCAATCGCAAGTACATTCCTCGGAGGGCAGTACTCTACGTCCCTGGGAATGATGAAAAGAAAATAAGGAAGATTCCAAAGCTGGAAGTAGATTGTGCCGTGCTCGATTGTGAGGATGGTGTTGCTGTGAATAAAAAGGTAATGGCGTGGCTTTCAGAGGGGAAGAGAAACAGAAATCTCCTATTCTTGGGATTGGATCTCTTACTACTTGGATGGAATCTGCTATACTCATCTTCTGCTGATTGCTAATGTGTTTTGGATCCAGCCCTTGTATGAGTTCTCATTGTGTGTCTTTTCTCCCAGAGAAAGAAAGAATTTAATGTATCTATCTATCTGTCTGTCTGTCTGTCTGTCTGTCTGTCTGTCTATCTGTCTATCTATCTATCTATCTATCTATCTATCTATATTTATTTTTTTGAGGGGGTCCGGTCGTGGGGCCTGAACTCCGGCCCTGGGCCCTGTCCCTCAGCTCTTCAGCTCAAGGCTAGCGCTCTACCACTTGAGCCACAGCGCCACTTCCAGCTTCTTTCTTTTTGCTTATGTGGTGCTGAGGAATTGAACCCAGGGCTTCATACATGCAAGGCAATCATTCTACCACTGAGCCGCCTTCCCAGTCCCCCCAAATATATTTAAAGTCATGACATTCAGTAAATGTAATTGCCATGTGGATAGACTGAGCCACAGTGTTCCGGGAGGAAGTTCTCATTTTCCTTCTTAAAGGGAAACCCCACACAGACCCTTTGGATTACATGTAGCTTCTGGCTGATTTCCTCATGGTCTGGTAAAAGCAATAAGTCTTGGAAAGTTCCTAGTCTTTGAATAGGTACAAAAGTTTCTTTTCTTCTCTTTGTCTCTGTTTCTCTCTCTCATTTGACTTCTAAAACAATGTATTTGTTATTGTAAAGATGATGTGCAGAGGGTTTACAGTTACATAAGTCAATTAATGAGTACAATTCTTTTTGAACAATGTCACCTCTTTCTCTCAGTTTTTCCCTCCTGACCTCCCTCCCCTACAAGTTGTATAGTTCATTTTCATGGTAGTATCTAGTGAGTATCACTGCTGCATTTGTTCATCCTTTGTCCTACCATTTCTGTGCTCCCCCCTAACCCTCCTCAAACAGATAAACTCACGTATAAGACAGAAGGTACAGAAATAAGGAACAGCAACAAAGGAGACAAAAAAAACTACAAAAAACAAAAGGCAAAATACCATAATAACTTTTGTTTCTATTACTTGGAGTTTATTTCAATAAATATCATTTTATATGATCGTATGTATATAGCTGTTGAGCCTTTGTGATCCTCTTCTAAGAATATCCCTCTTCGGTCTCACTGTGAGAATATCTAGAATCCTGTATAATTTATCATGTCCAAGTATATTTTTTTCTTTGTCTTTTACTATCAAGTGTGTTTACTTATAGATTTGTAGGCATATTCTAGTTACAACAAATGAGGGAAACAATGCAACCTATGTTTCTTTGGGTCTGGCTTACTTTACTATAATTTTTTCCAATTCTTTCTATTTTCTTATGAGTGGTACAATGTCATTCTTTCTGATGGAAGCATAGAATTCCATTGTGTATATATACCACATCTTCTTGATCCATTTGTCTGCTAAGGAGCATCTGGGTTGATTGTATATCTTGGCTTTGGTTAACAATTTCTGCAGTGAACATGGTTGTGCTGGTAGCTTTAGTATGGCCTTGTTTGTGGTCTCTATTGGATAAATGCCCAGGTGTGGAATTACTGGATCATAGGGATGCTCTATGTTTAGTCTTTTGAGAAACCTGCTTTCCAGAATAGTTGAACAATTTTACATTGCCACCAACAGTGTAGTAGCATTCCCTTTTGGCCACATCCCTGTTATTGTTAGTTTTCTTCATAATGGCCATTCTAACTGGGTGAGGTGGAATCTCAATGTTGTTTTGATTTGTATTTCTTTTATGTCCAGAGATGTTGAACATTTCTTCATGTGTCTATTGGTCATTCTTTCTTCTTCTGAGAAGTCTCTATGCCTTTAGCCCAGTTATTAATTAGACTATGATTTATTTGAGGATTTATTTTGGGAGAGGTTAATTTTTTGAGCTCAAAGTATATTTTAGATATGAGACCCTTATCTAATGCATAGCTAGTAAAAAAATCTTCTCCCATTCTGTAGGCTTTCTATTTATCTTGCTAGCTATGTCATTTGCCATGCAGACACTCTTCAGTTTGATGCAATCCCATTTATCCAGTCTTCCTTTGATTTATTGTGATTCTGGATCTTCACTTAGGAAGTTTTGACCCATACCTAGTAATCCTACCTCTTCCCCTAATATTTTCATGGTATCTGGCCTTACATTGAGATCTTTGATCATTTGGAATTGATCTGGTACAGTGTGCTATATAAGGATCTAGCTTCAGTTTTCTGTGTGTTTACAGCCAATTCTGCCAGCACCATTTGTTGAAGAGGCTGTCTTTCTTCCATCATGTGTATTTGGCTCCCTTATCAAATATTAGGTGGTTATAGGTCTATGGGTTCATTTCTGAGTCTCTATTCTGTTTTATCAGTCCTCAGGCCTATTCTGAACCAGTACCAAGCTGTTTTTATTACTATGGCTTTGTAATAGAGTGTGAAGTTTGGTATTGATATTCCTCTGACATTGTTCTTCCTGCTAAGAATTGTTTTTGCTATTCGGGGCCTTTTATTATTCCATATGAATTTTTGGATTGTTTTCTCTATATCGTTGAAGAATGTTTATGGGATTTTAATGGGTATTGCATTGAATTTTAGGTAGCTTTGGGCAGTATTGCTCTTTCATGATAGTAATCCTTCCAATCCAGGAACATGGGAGGTTTTTCCATTTCCTTAAATCTGCTTTAATTTCTTTTTTCAGATTTTTAAAGTTTTGATCATAGAGATCTTTCACATCTTTAGTTAATTCCTAGGTTTTTTTTTTTTTTTTTGAGGCTATCACAGATGGAGTTGCTTTCCTGATTTCACTGTTGCTCTTCTCGTTGTTGGCATACAGAAAAGGTATTGATTTTTGAGGGTTGATTTTATACCCTGCTACCTTGCTAAAGTTTTGGATCAGCTCAAGTAACTTAGGGGAGGAATTTATAGGGTTCTTTACATACAGGACCATGTCATTTGCAAAGAGGGATAGTTTTGCTTCTTTTTTTCCCAACTTGGATCCCCTTTATGTATTTTTCTCACCTTATTTCTTGTGCTAGGAATTCCAGTACTATATTGAAGAGGAGTAGAGAGAGTGGACATCCTTATCTTGTTCCTGATTTTAGAAGAAATGGTTTTAACTTTTCACCATTAAATATAATGCTGGCTATAGGTTTGTCATATACAGCCTTTATTATATTAAGAAATGGTCCATGGATTCCTATTTCTCCAGAGCTTGTGTCATAAAGGGGTGTTGAATCTTGTCAAATGCTTTTTCTATATCTATTGAGATGATCATATGGTTCTTGTCTTTGCTTCTGTTGATATGTTAATTATATTAATTGACTTACATATATTGAACCCTGGAATAAATCCTGTTTGATCATAGCGTAAGATGTTTTTGGTTAGTTGTTGAATTCAGTTGGTCAGAATTTTTTTGTCAGTCATGGGGCTTGAACTCAGGGCCTGAGTGCTCTCTCTGAGCTCTTTTTGCTCAAGGCTAGTGCTCTACCTCTTTGAGTACCAGTTCTGCTTCTGGTTTTCTGGTGGTTAACTGCAGATAAGAGTCTCACAGACTTTCCTGCCAAGGCTAGCTTTGAACCATGATCCTCAGATCTCAGCCTCCTGAGTAGGTAGAATTACAGACATGAGCCACAGTGCCTGGCTAGTTGGCTAGAATTTTTTTTTTCTTTTGGTCGGTCATAGGCCTGAACTCTGGGCCTGGGCACTCTCCCTTAGCTCTTCAGCTTAAGGCTAGCGCCCTACCACTTGAGCCACAGCACCACTTCTGGCTTTTCTGTTTATGTGGTGCTGAGGAATCAAACCCAGGGCCTCATGCTTGCGAGGCAAGCACTCTACCACCAGCCTATTGGCCAGAATTTTATTGAGAAGTTTTGCGTTGATGTTCATTTAAAAAAAAAAAAAGGGTCTATTGATCTCTTTCTTTGGTGATTCCCTATCTGGTTTTTGGATGAGGGTCATGCTGACTTCATAGAATAAGTTTGGTAGTTATTTGAGACAGCCTTGATATGAAGCTAAGACTGCTCTCAATGTATCCTCTTGCTTCTGCCTCCTCAGTGCTGGGAGTATTGGCATGTACCACTGTACCCAGGCACATGAGGGTCTTATTTGGTGGTTGTCTGTGGATGTAGTTGGTTCCATTTTGCTTTGCTTAACTTTGTTTTCTGGATTTTTATAATGAACATGGATTTGTTTAATGACTAGGGGAAATATGTAAGACTTCATAATAATAATTTATGTTTTAATGAAATCTGTTGGTAAGACACACTTTCACCTTTGTCTGTCCTGTCTCTGGACAGTGAAGGTCAGCTGGGAATGGATTGTGGGGCTGGTGGGTAGAGAGATCTGGCCATCTGGACTCCTGCCTATCTGGTTGCCTCTAGCTCCAGACGATCTGAAATAACCTGATTGTACTGTATGGCTTTCTAGATTAATTGCTTTCCTCAGAGATTCCAGAAAACAAATATTTTCCTTAATTTAAAAAATAAAGCTAATTTTCACATCTTCCCACTGGAGAACCCAAGGCTTTCTAAGTATTTGGAAAAGGATTAGAATAAGCATAGGGAATCTAAAATGTCTGCAACATCTTTGACATGTGCAAAGAAAATATAATTAATCTTCTTTCTCCCAGAGGTAAAACTAAATAGGCCTTCTTTTTCTTTCCTTCTTGAAGGCTGTAATGTGATTCTGGTATGATTCCTCCTGAAATTTATGTAGTATGCTTTAAGATTAGATAGTAAATTGTAATTCCAGTTCTCTGTGACCTAGGGCAAGTCACCTTACTTCTCTGCCTCACTTTCTTATCTGTACTTCAGGGATGACAATATCTTCTTTTGTCAGGGACAGGGATTATTATGGAGGGAAAGTTGATAAAGTGCCTGGGAGTAGCTTGATTTCCTATAAAAAGCAGATTAGATAAAGCTTCTAGCAATCAAGATTATAGGGGAAATTTTTTCAGCACTGTAGCACAGTGAGCCATTAGGTACCCAGATAAAGTTCTAATTATATTTCATTGCAAGTCTTCAGGCTATCCTCTGAGATATACCTGAGGATGCTTCCAGTCCCTCACATGCACTGGAAACACATTCCAAGGTCTATTCCCACTTCCCTTCTGGTTCAACTGTGTCCGAAGCCATCCTTGTATTCACAGTAGCAGAAGTTGCATTTCTACTTAGGGCAATCTATGGGAGAGAAGAAGAAGCAGGAGGGAGGGGAGGGGAGGAGAAGGAGGAAGTGGAGGAGGAGGAGGAGGATCACACCTAAAATTCTCTTTAAAATCCACAGAAAGCCCTAGTAAGCCTGGGTAGTACTTGTAAAAACATTTTTTTTCAGGGTTGGAGGTGTGGCTAGTTGGTAGAACAAAAGCATCAGATACCAAGTGAGAGTCCCAGTCTCAGACATAAAAAAAAATAAAAAGACACATTGCTTTTCGAGTAATTTCTTTTTTTCTCTCTTGCTCTCTTTTGAAATCCCCATGTCTGAGCTTGAATTCGGGGACTTGCATTCTGACTTAGGTCTTTCTGATCAAGGCTGGCACTGTAGCACTTGAGTCACACCTCCACTACTTCGTTTTTTGTTTTGTTTTGTTTTGTTTTTTGAGTCTTGAACTTAGGTGGGGCTGAAACTCAGGGTACTGTCCCTGAGCTCTTTTGCTCAAGATGAGTGCTCTGCTTTTGAGCCACAAGTGCCCCTTCTGGTTTTTGGGTGGTAAATTGAAGATAAAAGTTTCTCAGAGAGGGGCTGGGAAGGTGGCTCAGTGGTAGAGCTCTTGCCTTGCATGCATGAGGCCCTGGGTTCGATTCCTCAGCACCACATAAGCAAAAAGAAAAAAGCCAGAAGTGGTGCTGTAGCTCAAGTGGTAGAGCACTAGCCTTGAGCTGAAGAGCTGAGGGACAGCGCCCAGGCCTAGAGTTCAGGCCCCATGACCTGACCCAAAAAAAAAAAAAAAAAAGTTTCTCAGAGACTTTTGCCAGGAATGGCTTCGAACTGGGATCCTCAGATGTCCACCTGCTGAGTAGTTGGATTATAGGCATGAGCCCACATGTGCATAGCCATTTCTGGCTTTTTGTTGGTTAATTGGAGATAAGAGTCTCTGGAATTTATCTGCCTGGATTGCCTTCTAACCTTGATCTTCAGATCTCAGTCTCCTGGATAGCTAGGATTATTTGCCCAGTTATTTTTTTTTCATATAGTTTCTATCTAGTATTTAATTTAATTTTATATATTTCAAGTTACAGCTAGACAGGCTAGAACCTGTCAAAAAAATTTTGGATTTTTATTTCATCATCTAACATTTATATAATCTGGGAATTTGATAAGCACAACATATGTAAATTTATCAAGTTTCCTATGTGAATGTTGAAGCGGTTGGGGCCAAGTGTTGCACAAACATGCCGTTAAGAACTTCTGTTAGAGTTTATTTAGCAAACTGCTGCTGCTGACTAATGCCAAGCATTGTAATTTGCATGACAACCCAACAAGATATTGCTGTTCTATTTTGTTTATAAAGAAAGTAGGGCAAACTGAGGTCATGTTCATGATGAATACTGGAGATGTGGGTGTCAGTCACCACCTCCCAAAGTCTAGGCTTTTAATGAGGTTACTATAAGGCTTATGATAATTGCTTTTTCACAGCAGAAGTATATCCTCAGTGTATCTGCACTTCATTTTTCTGGTTTCTTTTCTTTTTTTTTTTTTTGCCGATTGTGGGGCCTGAACTCTGGGCCTGGACGCTGTCCCTCAGCTCTTCAGCTCAAGGCTAGAGTTCTACCACTTGAGCCCCAGCACCACTTCTGGCTTTTTCTGCTTATGTGGTGCTGAGGAATTGAACCCAGGGCCTCATGCATGCAAGGTAAGCACTCTACCACTGAGCCACTTTCCCAGCCCCTTTCTGGTTTATTTTCTATCTCTCTCCCCTCCCTCCCTCCCTCCCTCCCTCCCTCCCTCCCTCCTTCCCTTCCTTCCTTCCTTCCTTCCTTCCTTCCCTCCCTCCTTCACTTCCTCCCTCCTCCCTTCCTTAGTCTCTTTCTTTCATTCTTTTTTGTTGGTTGTGGGGCTTGAGCTCTGGGCTTGGGGACTGTCCCTCAGCTCTTCAGTTCAAGGTGAGCGCTCTACCACTTGAGGCACAGAGCCACTTCTGATTTTCTAGTGTTTATTGGAGATAAGCGTCTCCCGGACTTTTCTGCCAGGGCTGGCTTTGAACTGTGATCCTCAGATCTCAGCCTCCTGAGTAGCTAGGATTACAGGCGTGAGCCACTGGTGCCTGGCTTTCATCTTTTTTTGACATATGTCACTATGTGGCCTAGGCTACATAGCCTCAAGCTTCCTATTTTTGCCTCTTAAACACTGGTTTTACAGGCTTGCGCCACCAGGCCTGACCATATTAAACTCTTATTTTAGATTATTTAGTTATAATTTTGCTAAGTGAGACTATTATTTCCTATTTTGACTTTCTTGGAATTATTCAAATGTAGTCACTTCATTTTATATGCCATTTTCTTCTTATATTAAGAGACTAATTTCATTGGCTCTGGATAGAGTGTGGGTTTATAATGAAAACAATAGGAGTTTCCACAAAGCAGTTTGTAAGTACATAATACCATCTAGCAAGCTCTAATCATGTCCCACTGATCCAATTTGTGTGTAAGTAGCTCCTTCATGTCAAGAATGGCACTACCCGCTCACCTTCTCAAGCATCAAGGATAAAAGATGACTCTTCTCTTCCTTGTTAAACACATGGCTGTTCAAGCCACTGGTGCTGGGCCACAGTGTGAATACACCAAGTAATGCCCAGAATTCCTCTGAATTATGAACACTAGAGAAGCTAAAAAGCCACTGGTGCCCGGCTGTGGTATCATTTTTACAGAGGTAAGACTTAGAAAATAGGTAGGAAGATGGATATCATATTCTTTGAAGTGTTTCTTTCACCTATAAGAACATAATTTGAAGGTTAAAAAGACAGACTTGGGGAAGTGGTGCTGTGGCTCAAGCTGTAGAGTACTGGCCTTGAGCTGAAGAGCACAGGACAGCGCCCAAGCCCAGAGTTCAAGCCCCAGACCGACAAAAAAAAAAAAAAAGACAGACTTGGGAGCCAGGAGTTGGTGGCTCAGGCCCATAATCCTAACTACCCTGGTGGCTTTGGTATGAAGATTGCAGTTTGAGCTCGCCCAGACAGGAAAGACTGTAAGACTCTTATAATTAAATAACCACCAAAAACCAGGAAGTGGAGGTGTGGTTAAGAGATAGAGCACCAGCTTTGAGCAAAAGAGCTAAGGGACAGCACCCAGGCCCTGAGTTCAAGTCAGAAGAAAGTAGGAAGAAGGAGGGAGGAGTAGGGGGAGCAACAAGGACATCAAACTTGGGCTAGGGATGCCTAGGAGGATCTAAAATGCTTGATTCCCGCCCCCCCCCCCCCCCAAAAAAAAAAAAGAAGGAAAGAAAGGTAAGGAAGGAAGGAAAAAAGGAAGGAAGGAAGGAAGGAAGGGAGGGAGGGAGGGAGGGAGGAAAGAAGGGAGGGAGGGAAGAAGGGAGGGAGGGAGGAAGGGAGGGAAGGAGGGAGGGAGGGAGGGAGGGAGGGAAGGGGAGAAAGAAAAAGAGAAGAGATGAGATTTGGAGTCAAGTTGCCTATCTCGCAGACAATGTGACCCTTAGGGAAATTATTCTACTTTTACTTTAAAATAAGCAATGTAGTAATAGTATTAGAAGTGCCTGGAACCATGCCTGGCACTGAACCAGCCTTAATGAGAGTGTGCTAAGTATGTAAATAGCGATTTTCTTAGCTGTACTTTGGCCAAAGGTCTGACAGAGCAAAGTAGCTGCCAGTGGCTTAGATTGCCAAGGCAAGGTTCATTGGTTTTGGCTTTGCTATTTCAGGAAGCCAAAACCAACCGGCTATGTAGCCTAGGCTGACCTCACACACAAGATCCTCCTGCCTCAGTTTCCGGAATGCTAGGATTGCCACCACATTTAGCTAGCTGGCAATGATCAACACCTTGCATTTCTGACTCTCACAGGATAGTGTAGTGGGACACATGGGCTTTTCCAATTTTGCAGTTTTTTAACGTCTCTTCCTCCATTATGGTAGACAAAATGGCTTTGCAGACAGAAAAATCTCAATGTGTCACTCAGGCTCCTCCCATGCTGCTTCACACGAAGGAACTGAGTGGTGGATTGACTGCTTAGCGAGCGTGAAACTGAGCTCCAAACCTAGTACTGACAAAGACAGCTCAGAAAGATTGTTTCTTCTCCCGCAGGAACCAGAAAGGACATTATCTTTCTCTGTATATAGGTCTTTTTTTTTTTTTTTTTTAAACTTTGCATTTCTGTGTGTGGTCTTTGAACAATTCTGAGATGCAAAGCAGTAAAAGTCCAAGGAAGACAGGAAGTGGATCTGTGAGGTGAGGCCTGTGGGCTTTTCAGAGCGGGGAGAACAGGTCACTGTCCTGGGCTGAGGTGCACTTCTGGTCAGCTACCCCATAAAAGAGGCACACCCAGACACCAGTGAGGACCTCTGGGGAGAGTGGAGTCCCAAGGAATGCCTCTTCCCCCCCACCTGCCCCACAGGGCCGAGGACCCAGAGCTGACCAGGGGGCTGGCTTGTCACAGCCATTCTCCACCTTGAAAAGCAAGAGGAAGCCATTTACCTTTTAAGTGATGATCAAGGATTCAGCAGCCCCCTGGGCCTGTTGGTTGTTGGTTGGTCATGGGACTTGAACTCAGGAACCTGGGCACTGTCACTGAGCTCTTTTTGCTCAAGGCTAGCACTCTACCACTTGGAGCCATAAGGCCACTTCTGGTTTTCTGGTGAGTAATTGGAGATAAGAGTCTCACAGACTTTCCTGCCTGGGTTGGCCTCTAACCACCATCCTCAGATCTTAGCCTCCTGAGGAGCTAGAATTATAGGTATGAGCCACCAGCACCCAGTTGCTACTACGCTTTAGTAGGAAGGATTCTGCTCCTCTGCCATCCGTCCTGGACATCAGGACACATTAAAGGCCTCAAGGAAGGTTAGTGAGTTTTTGTTGTTTTCTTAAGGTCAGACCTGGGGCTTGAACTGAGGGGCTGGGTGCTCAAGGTTAATGTTCTGCCTCTTAAGCCACAGCTCTATTTCCAGCTTTTAGGTGGTTAATTGGAGATAAGAGTTTCACAGTCTTTGTTGCCCAGGTGGTTTTGAACCATGATCCTCAGATCTCAGCTTCTTAAGTAGTAGGTAGAATTAAAGTATGAGCCACTGTAGCCCCAGCAGGAAGATTAGTCTTTGGGGAAGAGCACACAGGAAGGCAGCACAGCACTGGCAAGGGCTCTGTGGCTACATTCTTCTAACAACAATTCCTAGAGGGCCTTCTCTGGCTATGGGGCAGGTTCTGTGGATCCTTGAGGAATCCCATTTGCCAGGGTGAGGTGTTTAAGACGCAACCTCAGCTGAGGCTGTGGCTTATCACTACTGTTTAGTTATACAAATATGCTTTCCTGACATTCACTCGTTTTTCCTGTCTGCAGTGCTGGGGATGGAACCCAGGGCCTCACACAGGCTAGGCAAGCTCTGGACCACTGAGTTACAAGACCAGCACAGTGTCCTCCGTAATACTTTTTATCACCATACAGATGGAAGATCCTTTTCTCCCCTGAGCATATGTGTTGGCTCTCATTGGCACTCTCATTTGCACTTCCTTCTTTTGTGTGTGTGCGCATTCACACAGCCACACACACACATACACACACGCACATAGATATTAAAACCCCATTTGTGCTTACATACACACATATGCACATACCATACAGGTACACAGATCCATTTGGCTCAACTTTAAATTTCTCAGTGTTGTCACTTTTGTTGAAATAAATGAGGAGAGTGGCTAGGTGTATTCTCCCCACAGGGAGCAAGCTAAAGGATGTGCAGCTAGCGATTAATGTACACTGGGGCATGGCGAGCTGACTTCTCTTCAATAGGGGTATGAATTAGGATGGAAGGCTCCTCTCTCAGGTGCCATACCTTTATTAAAAGACTTAAGAGCTTGGGAGATTTCTTCAATAGCCATTGGGGCATCCGTGAGTCATTTGGGAACAGTATGGAAAGCTGAACCGTGCTTAGGAACTCAGCAAGGTCTTTTTGATCCTTAAAGGTTCTGATATAAAAACCTGTCCAGGTTTTTATAAAAGTAGTAAAGTGTTTTCCATCTTTTTATTAATCTCATCATATCCTTAAATAACCTTTTTCCTTCAGAAGAGTAATTGTTTACAAAAAAAAATCCAAACAAACTTTTTTTTCTCTCATTTTTTTTTATTCTTCAAACCAGGCATCTTTTTAAGGCAAACATAATAGTCAGCAAATTTCCACTTAATGAGCGCAACAAAGTCTCTTTACAAAAGGATGTGATCTTTAAATTGTCAATTATTTCTTTTCCTGCAATTCCTGTGAATCCAATTAAGTAAGACTGACTATGATCCACAATATGATATATCTGACTACAGAAAGCCCAGACCTAGCCAATAAAACAGATCTTTGAGTTCCAGCTTAAAATTAAGATTAAAAAGAAAGAAAGAATTCAATTGAAATGATCTGAAGCTTTATACACAGGGAAACTAGTCTTTTCCTCTAAAATGAGGTAAGAGATAGCATGGAGACTATAATGCAACACCATTAAACTTGGGCTGGGGATGGAACTCAGTTGCTAGAGCTCTACCTAGCATGCCTGATGCCCTGGGTTTGATTTCCTGTCCCCCCAGATCATTAAACTAATGTATTCCAGTTATAAGCACTAAGTGAAATTGCTTTTTTTTTTTAATCACAAGGCATAAGCCACAGATGATTTTCCCAAAATAAGCCCAATGGTTTTCAGTCTGCTAAAACTCTAACTAGAAAACTAAATATTGTGTAACTATCACCAAAACAAAGAGCATAAAATCTTACAGAAGGACCCACTTAATATCAAAATGCAAGTTGTTGCCAGGTATTGGTTGCTCATACCTGTAATCCTAGCTACTTAAGAGGTTGAGTTCTGAGGATCAAGGTTGAAAGCCAGCCTGGGCAGGAAAGTCCAGGAGACTTTAATCTCTAATTAGCAACTAAAAGGCCAGGGTTGGAGGTGTGGCTCAAGAGGTGTAGAGCTACTAACCCAGAGCAAAAAAACTCTTGATTTCCAGCCTCAGTACTGGCACAAAACAAAACAAACAAAAACAACATATAAAGAAAATACAAGTTTCTTTCCAGATTTTCTTATTTCACTGGCCACAAATCATAGCACAATATTGAAAACCACTATGTTTATATTAAGGTATAATGTAATATTCTAATTTACAGAGACAAAAATTCAGGTCGTGCTTTTGCCATATTCTTTTATATGCATCAGAGTTTCTCAGAAGGATCACACTGGTAACACTTTAATTCTTACTCTATGCTTGTCATGTAGGCTAGCAAAAAAAATTTTTTTGTAAGAGAAAAAGACAAGTGTGACTTGTCAGGGACAGCTGTCAAATCAGGAACTAACCCCAGGGAAAGCCTGCTTTTCTATTACATCTTCAATAGCAGTATATCTATGCTGTTGCTTTCAAAATACATTTTTTTGTGCTTTTCCTCAGGTGATACAGTTGTACTAGTGATTTGTTGATCAGAAATTAACCTCCAAGAAGTTAGCACTGATTCCCAGCCCATCAAATCTATGAAGTTGTGCATTCTCTGGCACATTATTGATTAGCTCCAGAGAAGCGGCCCAGAGGACCTCCTTAGACATGTGTCAGAAGAACTAAAAACCAGAGAGAAAGATAGGACATGAGACATGGAGCTAGCCTGAGATAAAAACAGGCTTCCTCCAAACACCTCAGGTTTTCCTATCAGAAGATGAATTCTTGGAGCTTCTTGAGGTATAAATATGAAGCTAGAGTTGAACACGAGTTGGCATCCCAGTAAGCATTTCACCCACCCTGTCCAGTCCCTTTGCTGGTGTTGGAGGCTGGCTGCAGGGAGTGGGGGCTGTGGGTTTCAAGGGCTTATTTCTAGAGCTGTGGATAGTTCAGATCATGGGAGATTTAGGAACAGTAAATTTAAAAAGAAAAGAACCAATAACAAAATCCTAGTCTGTCAGAACAAAGGAGCTTGAAGTGAATATGAAGGGTCCAAATTTAGATACAAAATTTGAGAAGATTAATAGAGCCAAATTCAGTACTTCTCACTTGTTCTGGCACCTATCACTCTTCAATTTGGAGGGTCAAAGGAGGAACAGGCCTTAGGATTCCTTAGCAGAAGGAAGTTTTCCATAGTCTTTATTCCTAGCTCCTACTTTTCCTAACACCAGACTCTGGAGCTGACCATGGTGCTGACAGCAGTCTGAGACTGATTCCTGAGACCATTCAGTGGCTGAAGTTCTAAGTGCTCTGCATGGAGTAAATCATTTCATGTTCACAACTCTGTGAAAGAGGTATTCTTATTATCACCATTAACAGGAAGGGAAGGAGAATAGAAAGAAGTTGACAAATTTGCTCAAGGTCATGCAGCTAATAAGTAATAGTTTATACCACAGGGCTGCACTTTTGATTACTGTATAATATGTGTGTATTTTTAATGTCTCTCTCCCTTTTTCTGATGACTACATTTTATTAAAATTAATTTTTTTTTTTTGGTCTGGTTGTGGGGCCTGAACTCTGGGCCTGAGCACTGTCCCTCAGCTCTTCAGCTCAAGGCTAGCGCTCTACCACTTGAGCCACAGCGCCACTTCCGGCTTTTTTCTTTTTGCTTATGTGGTGCTGAGGAATCGAACCCAGGGCCTCAGGCATGCAAGGCAAGCACTCTACCACTGAGCCAACTTCCCAGCCCCTAAAATTAATATTAATACAGTCATACAAAACCTTTAGAATTCTTACTTGTTCAATATCAGCAGAAGGATCCAAGTTGGCCCCCTCTTAAATAGGCAGGTTTCTGTGGGTTGGCATCTTGGACAGAAGATAGAGATGAAGTCTGCTTGCATAACTACCTATTCTGTCATGATGTTCCTACACCTTAATATTGTTCCATATAGACTTCCCTGGTAGACTCTTGGCTTTGTAAAGAGTATTCTATTTTATTCTCTGAACTCTGCCCAGCACAAACATGCATAGAAAATAATGGATGAATAAGGGAGTTATATGTGGTCCACACACGGTAATTGTTGTTTACTTACATATTATTTCAATAGTAACAAATGCACTAAGCTGTGAGAATTATAATTTCTTTGTATTACATGCTTGTCATATATCATTGGGATGTTTTCATATGTTCTGTATGCATCTAAATTTTTTTTTGAAGTACTAAGGTTTGAACTCAGGGCCTATACGTTTAGGGAAGCACTCTACCACTGAGCCATAACTCCAGTTCTTTTTTGTGCTAATTTTGAGATAGAATCTTGCTTCCTGCCCAGTCATGTGCCTATCTATCCACTTTAGGCTTTCTGTTGTAGCTGTGATGACAGGCTCATGCCATCATACCCAGATTCTTCCTACGGACATGAAATCTTATAGACTTTTCAGCCTGGGCTGTCTTTGAACTGAATTCCTCCTGATCTCAGCCTCCCAAATAGCTAGGATTACAGGCATGCATCAACAGTGCCTTATGAATGTTAATTTGTTATAGATGCATCTATAGAGACAGAAATGAAATCCAGATCTAAAATAACGATTTGGACAATTTGAATGCCTCAACACATGTATGACTGAACTTTTATTAGATTTAGGCTCTTGTGCATATTTAAAATTTGACAGCTTTACCTCAGGAAGGTAACTCCACTGACATAAAAATAACTCTGGGGGCTGGAAAGGTGGCTCAGTGGTGGAGTGCTTGCCTCGCATGCATGAAGCCCTGGGTTCGATTCCTCAGCACCACATAAACAAAAAGCTGGAAGTGGCGCTGGTAGAATGTTAGCCTTGAGCTGAAGAGCTCAGGAACAGCTCAGGCCCAGAGTTCAAGCCCTATGACCCTCCCCCCCCCAAAAAAAAACCCAACAACAATAACAACAAAAATCCTCTGATCTCTCTCTTAGAAGGCACATAATTATTCTGTGTCAACAGAGTCTGTAATGGCAGTTCAGTAAGAGTTGAATCAAATTTCTCATTTGAAGCTGAATGTATTGCCCATGGGTTGTATGATTTTAACCCAATCATATTTTTGTTATGTTATGTTAGCATATGGAAGATTCTCATATCTGCTGTCTCAACTATTTTCCTCTGTGTGTGTGTGTGTGTGTGTGTGTGTGTGTGAGTGAGTGAGTGTGTGTGTGTGTGTGTGTGTGTGTGTGTGTGTGTGTGTGTGTGTGTTTAAACAACACTCCTCAGCTGAGCTCTTGGAGGACCAGGCCTATTTTGACAGCTCCCCTTAGTCCATGGATCACCAAGCTTGTTCTCTGCCAATATGTTTCACATGATTTTGTGGACACGTGTAATGTGCCTGTACGACTTACAAACACCCGTACATTACTACAATAATAATTGGGTTTTGATGCAACTGGAACTCAGTAGCATTTCCTTTTGGCCACCAGTACTAGGCAGGCAAATTATAGTCTAACTGTCTTCCTGTTTATTGATAAACAAAGTGGGCAGCCCAGCAATGGAGCCTGATTAGCAGTTTGCACCCTTTGTGGAAGGATAAACAGAACCCTACTGTTTTCTGTGTGGGACTGCAATTTACATCTTTAAAGAGGTTGGACTGCCCTGAGATTCATGTTCAACTTCCGAGTGCCTGGATCGTCTTTGATATGTTACATGTCAGCTTCCTTGTTTTCTTCTCCTTCATCTTGAAACAACATTTGCCAGCCTTTCTCTGTTCCCATCTGGCTTCCCATAAGCTTCTCCATAGTCACCTGTCTGAAAAAGGAGGAGAGAGAGGGGTGGACAGGAGAAGAAATATGTCTCTGTTGCAGCTATGCCTGAATTTTACATTCCCAGAAGGCCCTTTAATGCACACTCCATTTTTTTTAAGAGACAGTAGACAAAAAGAAATCTGTCTACCATTGTCTTTGCTCCACAGAGACCATTTCTGATCTCTCTCCCCTCCTCATCTTCATCTACCACCAAAAGTGTTCTCCTCCTTTGTAAAGTGAAATACTCTATTACCCTTCTGCCTCAGTTTGGTGTAACGTTCTATTGTGAAATTTAGTTTAATTAGGTTCTTAAACTAATAGGTAATGGACCAAGTAGTTGACTCTCTCTGTAATTATTTTCAAATGAAAGGCATGAAGATCATTTTAATTTGAATTTGCATGATGTAAAAGGGAGCATAATAAATACATGTAAACATGTGTTAATCTGTTTAAACAAACTTTCCCATAATCCTTACAGTATGTAAACAACATTTGTTCTGCCTGAGAGATATTGCATGATTGGGCCCATGAGACTCCAGTTATCCTACTGAACAGTTTCCTTTTATAACTTCAAAAGAAATGTTATATACTTATTGGAGGTTGTAGGGTATTAAGTGTAGTTAGACACAAATTGTACTTCAGCTATTTCATTAATGCCGATAGGGATTAAATTAGATTTTATAGCTGTTGTAGAGTCTATTTTGCAATTAACGCAAGGGATTTTTAAATTCTGGAAAACATAATCCTATTATAAAACAAGCAGCTGAATTAACATTATTCAGGAAGGGACTCTTCATGGATTAGCAATTAAAAAAAACAACAAAGAAAATCATCAAATTCTATGGGGATATTACATGATTTTTTCAAAGTAAGAACAAGAGTTCTTACTTTGAAAGAAATGGAGGAAGTTAAATGGCCAAACATGCGATTACTTAGAGCCTGTTCCTTTTTCAGGGGAGGGCACCCGAGGCAGAGAGGGGCAGCTGGGAGTGGCCTTGTCTTCATTGTCACACACGCACTTCTGTTGGATTCGGGCCTTGTTTTCACACTTAACTCCTTACCACTTACAGTTATTAGTATCAATAATTCCCTGCTACCACTTTCATAATATGACAAATGTCACTTGAGATTTTTTTTGTGAGTTTGTAACACAAACTGATGAGTGAATGAATGTCTACCTTCTGTGAAATTAGCAATGCTTTTGCAGTCATTATTAGACAATAGAATCTGAGACTTGGAGCTAGAGGATCCTGGGCATTAATTAATTAATTAATTAGGATGATATTGGAGTTTGAACTGAGGGAGGGGCTTAATACTTGCTAGGCAAGCACTTTACTACTTGAGGCAAGCCTGTAGGCTCATTTATTTATTACAGTCCTATTCTAGGTTTTGTTTTAAATACTAAAGTGAACCTTTCTTTTTACCATGCATGTATATGTGTGTGTGTGTGTGAGTGTGTGTGTATCTGTCTGTGTGTTATGATGTAACAGCGATATGTGAATATATATGTATATATATTTATACACACACTTAATAGTGTATGGGTGGCCTTATTCTTTTAGAGGACTTTCCTGAAGTCTTAGTGATTGGCTTTCACTTGCAGATGAGGGTTATTATTAGAGCTTGCAGAACTTGCCAATTTTCATTTGCATGGGTATCATCTTAGCAGATAATCACATGGGTATCAATCATTGGCATATCATTGTGTTAGATAATTGCATGGACATCAATCACGTGTGTATCTGGAGCAAGGTATCACGTGGGCCTCAATTTCACTCTCTGCACTGAAAGTGGGGAAGGGTGTGTCTTTGTGGAAGGTAATCACGTGGAGATCAATCACTTAGGTGTTGAGGTAGACAGCTGTGCACATGCAGCACATGTTTCAAGGTGGCTGATTATGTAGATGTCAGTCATATCAACACACTGGTTTTCTGGTACCAGTTTACATACTTAGCCAGATGTGTGACATGTTTGCTTATGTGGGAGGAGAGGCTGGGTTCAAACACTAAGTCAGGTGCCCACAGTGGCTTGGCAGTGCCAGGTGGCTGTATTGCCCATAGCCAGGACTTCACCAGGGAAGCTCTGGAAAAACCATTATTACTGTCCAATTGAGGTTATTTTGTTTGAAGTCTTTGGCTCCTGCCAAATGGAAATGCTTCTGGGAAGAATGTGAATGAATGTTGTGAGTCCTGTAAGTTTTGTCTTCCTTAATATCCATTTTTCCTCCTTGAATTTTGTTTTCAGCCCACATTTTCTGAGTAAGGCTTCAGCTCCAATGGAGACTGGGACCCAGGACAACCAATCAGTGACCTACTAGCTACAAGTGATTGGCTCAGACAAGGTCACATGACATTAGCCTGTCCAGAGTGAATTTTGGCAAGTTGTTAATAGTTAACTGGGAGGAAGGGTACCTTATTAACACCATTTGCTTTTTTATTTATTTATTTAATTTTTTTAGTCGGTCGTGGGGCTTGAACTCTGGGCCTGAGCGCTGTCCCTCAGCTCTTCAGCTCAAGGCTAGCGCTCTACCACTTGAGCTACAGCGCCACTTCTGGTTTTCTGGTGGTTTATTGGAGTTAAAGAGTTTCACAGACTTTCCTGCCCAGGCTTGCTTTGAATGGTGATCCTCCTGAATAGCTAGGATTACAGGCATGAGCCACTGGTACCCGGCTAACCATTTGCTTTTTTTTTTCCTTTTATTTCTTTTCTTTTATTTTTTTGTTGGTCGTGGGGCTTAACCATTTGCTTTTTAAAAATGGTGATAAAATAAGTAGAGCATAAAATTTCCACTTTAATCACTTTCAAATTTATGGTTCACTAGAATTAAGTCTGTTTGCATCTTTGTGCAATCATCACTATCATCTATCTCCAAAACATTTTCATCTTCCCAGAGACTCTGTACCCATTAGACAATTCCCCAGCTCCTTTCTCACCCATGATAACCACCATTCTACTTTCTGCCTCTGTAATTTGTCTAGTCTGGGTACCTCATGTAAGTGGAAACATATCATGTTTGTACTGATGTCCCCCAGGTTCATCTGTGTTGTAAAATTTTCAAACTTTCTTTCATTTTTAATGCTGAATAATATTCCATGGTATGGATATATCACATTTTGTTTACTCATCCATCTTGGTGCTGAAGTTTGGATCTTGACTGTTGCAGGCCCCAGGGTGGCACTTTTGGAGATGGTAGAACCTTTGAAAGGTGAAGCCCTAAGAAGAATTGTTATATTGTTAGGAGTATGTCCTCAAAGGGAATGTTTGGATTCCAGTCCTTCTCCCCTCATTCTTTCTTTTTGATCATGGCAATGAGGATAATGGCTTTGCTCTGCCACTTGCTTCTGTCATGATGTACTTCCTTGCCACAGGCTCAAAGTTAAACAGCAATAGATTGGAGCCTTCAAAACTGTGAGCTGCATAATTATTTTCTCTGTATAAACTGATAATCTCAGGTATTTTGTTGTGGTGACAGAAAGTTGACTAATATACTAGGGTTGTTTCTGTTCTTAGTTATTCTGAATAATGTTAGTATAAACAAAAATCTAGTTAACTCACTGTTTTTCACTTCTTTGCTGATATTTTTATGTTTATTATTCTGAGGGACTTCCGTACAGTAAATATCATAAGCTTTTTAAACTATGTACTAATCGAGATAAGTAAGCTTCTTTTGTTGTTCTTAGATAGGTAACTTGTGCTGAAGGGTAGCTGAGCACCAGCTTAGATAAGAACTCATTCCAGTTGCCTTGAACAGGCTGAACACTCAGTCCTCCCCTCATCTCCCCTGATTGCTGGAATTACAGGTGTATGCCATCCAGCCTGTCTATGAACAAGTTAATTTTGGTGAATCAGAAAGTATAATCATGCAGAGCCTAGTGAGTCAGGAGAAAAACAATAAGTAGTGAAATAAACACTTGCTGAGAAATAGAAAAGTACAGACAGGAAACTCCTCGTACCACTCCACTGAGCCCAGTGTTGATCCTGCCCCCTCAGGGTACTGAAGCTGGGAGGAAGGAGGGTGAGGAGGAGAGGGACCCGAGGGAAGCTCTGTAAGTGCCTGCAGGGGTTATTTCTAGGTGCTTTTGCATCCATTAACTTATTTAATCATCAAAACAACCCAGCGGGTGCCCTTATTTTTATAGACAAGTCTTGTCAGGTACTTAAAATTTATAATTTTTATTGCTTTTAACAGCAATAAAGAATATCTTTAAAAGGGAAGAAATCATAATGAATCTACAAACTTGTAATCTACCAACTTAACACAGCATACTTCCCTGTTCTTTTCCAGTCTTGATCCCTTTACAGCCTTATTTTTTGTGTGGTTGCATTGTTACAAGTTTATGTCCTGCTTTTTATATTGCCATAAAAATCTTTGTATTTATTATTTTCACAATTGTTTAACAGGCATCAAAGGTTTCACTTCACTTCAGTCAACCATTCCTCTACGGATGAATATTTAGATTATCTACATTTATTTACTATAGTTTTATTATGACTTAAAATCTGATCATTTCAGCTATAAAGAGCTTCATGTATATAATTCTTTCTTCTTTGACTTATTTCTTTTTTTTTTTTTTTTGGGTCCGTCGTGGGCCTTAACTCTGGGCCTGGGCGCTGTCCCTCAGCATTTCAGCTCAAGGCTAGCGCTCTACCACTTGAGCCACAGCACCACTTCCGGCTTTGTTCTTTTTGTTTATGTGGTGCTGAGGAATCGAACCCAGGGCCTCATGTATACAAGGCAAGCGCTCTACCACTGAGCCACCTTCCCAGCCCTTTGGCTTATTTCTTTAAAACAGATTTGTAGTACTGGCACTTCCAGATCAGTGGTAGAAATATTTTATAGCTTTTTGTTATATATTGCCAAAGTATTATATATGTATATAATATCTATATTATATATATAACTTTTTCAGATATTGGCAATATATTTCCAGCAGGCATATTGGAGTAAAGTCAATGTCTGATTCTGTACATTAACGGTTACTTTTGTTTTACTATATGGCACATGCAAAATTATACTTTTTCTTTAATTTTTTTTTTTTTTTTTGTCGGTCGTGGGGCTTGAACTCTGGGCCTGGGCACTGTCTCTCAGCTCTTCAGCTCAAGGCAAGCGCTCTACCACTTGAGCTACAGCGCCACTCCCGGTTTTCTGGTGGTTTATTGGAGATAAGAGTCTCACGGTCTCTCTGCCTGGGCTGGCTTTGAACCTCGATCCTCAGATCTCAGCCTCCTGAGTAGCTAGGATTACAGGCGTGAGCCACCAGCACCCGGCTTCTTTAATTTTTTTGTGAGGGGGTCAGTCATGGGCTTGAAGTCAGGGCCTGGATACTATCTTTGAACTTTTTTGATCAAGGCTAGAGCTCTGTCACTTTGAACCACAGTTCCACTTCCACTTTTTAGGTGGTTAATTGGAGATAAGAGTCTCACTGAGGGTTGGGAAGTTGGCTTAGTGGTAGAGCGCTTGCCTTGCATGCATGAAGCCCTGGGTTCAATTCCTTAGCACCACATAAGCAAAAAGAAAAAAGCTGGAAGTGGTGCTGTGACTCAAGTGGTAGGGCACTAGCCTTGAGCTGAAGAGCTGAGGGCCAGCGCCCAGGCCCAGAGTTCAGGCCCCATGACCGGACCCTCCCCCCCGCTCCCCCCAAAAAAAGAGTCTCACTGACTTTCTTACTTGGGCTAGCTTCAAACTGCCATCCTCAGATCTCAGCCTCCTGAGTAGCTAGGATTACAAATGTGAGCCATCAGCATCCAGCTCTTGTCTTAATTAAAAAAAAAAAAAAAGATAATAGTTTTCATGTGTATAGTAAGTATATTTTCATATGTATTTTGTCTCTCACACCTTTAGCTCAGCTATTGGGTGACAGGAGCAATATTATATTTTGATTAAAACTTGTTAACAATGATAGATTCAGTTCCTACCTTTATAACTTCCTTGACCTTGGATAAGTTATATTTCACTTCTTTAAGCCTTAGATTTTGGAGGCTTAAAAACAGAAACTTTAGAGCTTGGGATGTGGTTCAGTCATAGAGTAATAGAGTTCTAGTAGGTACAAAGTACTAGATTCAATCCCAATAGGTAGGTAGGTAGGTAGATAGATAGATAGATAGATAGATAGATAGATAGATAGATAGATAGATGATATAAATAAATCTAGAAGCAGTAATAGTCTTATCTTGTATTGCTACAAATATTAAATAATAGATAGTAAGCCATTTTAGCACAGTACTTGACACTTAGAAGATACTCAATAAATATTGGGTATGATCACCATAATCACCTAGTATCCTTCCCTTACTAATTTCTTCTTCCTCCTTCCCTCCTCCTCCTCCTCCTCCTCCTTCATCATCATCATCATCATCATCATTATCATCATCATCATCTATTGTAAAATCAGACTCCAAATCTTCTGTTACATTTCCTTTCACTCTTGGCTGGATGGGTTAGAAGGATGAAAAGAGAGAAGTGGGTTAGCTCATCCATGGGCACAATCCGGTCAGACTAAACAGCATTTTGAGTCTAGATGTCTGTATCTGCATTGTTACATCCACAGTGGTCTGGAGGGGTTGCAGGTGGAAAGGATGTATAAAGATTCCATTTTAGCCACTCAGCACCTCCAGTTTGATTGGGTTCATACTGTGTGTTAGTCTTTTTCTTTCTTGGCTGTCACAAACGTTTCCAACATTAAGAAAGAAAAGAGTTATTTCAGCCCAGCTTCAGAGGTTATATACTGGTGAGTCAGGCATGTGGAAGAGTCTGTTCACCTCATGGCCAACAGGAAAGAGAGAGACAGAGAAGGGCCTAAGGAAAGGATATACCCAGAGACATGCCCTTAGTAACCTATTTCCAACATGCCTTATCACCAAAGGTCTGATGGGTACAGAAGCCATTGGTAGCTGTAAAGTATGTGCAGGAGTTGAGACCTAGTACACCTGTGACCATAGCAGCATTGTTTATAATAACCAAAATTTAGAAAGAGCTCTAGTTTCCATTAGTAGATGAAAAGATAAAACAAACATGAATATTATTTAGCCTTCAAAAGAAGGGACAGCCGAGCACTGGTGGCTCATGCCTGTAATTCTAACTACTCAGGAGGCTGAGATCTGAGGATCACAGTTCAAAGCCAGCCACGGCAAGTTAATCACCAGAAAACCCAAGTGGCGCTGTGGCTCAAGTGGTAGACAGCTAGCATTGAGCTGAAGAGCTGAGGGACAGCGCCCAGGCCCAGAGTTCAAGTCCCACGACTGACCAAAAATAGAGAGATTCTGACAAATGCTTTAACATGGATGAACCTCAAAGACACTGAAGATGAGTGAGATAAGCCAGCCACAAAGAGACAAATACTGGATGACTCTACTTGTAAAATTCATAGATACTAAAAGTACACTAGTGTTCTCCAGATGCTGAGTGTAGGGGAGGGAAATGAGACATAGTTTCATCTGGGCATGATAAACACATGCCTGTAATCCTAGCACTGTGGAGTCTGAGGCAGGAGAATTGCGGCCAGCTTGAGCTGCACAGTGAGATTCTATTTCACAAAACCAAGTGTGAGGGATGTAGCATAATGACAGAGCACTTGCCCAGCATATGCAAGGCCCTGGGTTTGATCCCAAACACCCCCAAACCAGCAGAGTTTCTATTTATGAAGATGAAAAATGTCCTGGTGATGGTGGTAGCCATGCAACAATATTGAATTTGTTGGAAAATACTTTAAAATGTACTTTGAAATGTTTTAAATCTATGCTAAGTATATTTTAATAATTCATTTTTTGTGGTACTGGGATTTGAACTTTCACTTTCTAGGCAGGTATTCTACTACTTGAGGCAAGCTCCCCATTCATCATTTTTTTTTTTTTTTTTTTGCCTTCATCATTTTTCTGACAGGGTCTCACGCCAAGGGCCCACCTCAGACCACAATCCTTCTACTTGTGCTTCCTGTATAGCTAGGAGTATAGATGTTCACCACTATAGCTCTAAATAAAATATTTTTTAAAATGTTTTCTTAAATAAAAGGAAAACAAAAACTAGCTGAGATCCAACTAGGAATATGAAGACTATGAAAAGAGGTTAACAGAAAGTAGCAAATTGCATGAGTTTATCACTCAAAGCAGAGGAAAGAATTAGGTTAGAATGAGGATTAGACTCAAGAATACCCACTCTGTCTGAAGTGACAGCTGTCAGAGGGCTTGATAGCCCTGCTGTTTCCATCCTGGGCCTGTGTGTGCTGGGGAAAGTCCCAGGTCTGTAAGAAAGCTCCGTGCCTAGGGGCATGGCCAGTGGTACTCAGTCGATCGTCCTCCACCATGCTGGGTTTGAGATAGTTTCTCAGAAGTCCACACCACTTCATTTGGACAGAAGCACCAAGATTTTTGGCAACAAATACAGGGGCTTTCCAAAGTATCTTGTGAAAGCTGTCTGTGAGTGGGAGCTGCGTCCTCAGGCCTGGCCCCTTCATTTGGCACCTTTCCCCCATGGGGGACCGATCCTGACGTGAAGAGAGGGATGGCTATGGGCCCTGGGCTGTCACTGTCAGTGATTAGATGTTTTTAGCTGTTATGCCCTTCCATCCAGGGTGTGGCGGCTGGCGCCTCTGGTAATGAGATGATTTCCAGGGCTTATGTGTTTGAGGCCTGCCGGCTTCCTCTTGGCCCTCGTTGCTGCTCTCCTTGGCAGCCTCAGAGTTTACTGACATTATCGCCAATGTGACATGTTCCTCTTGGCCAACACAAGAATAGAGGGAAGACATGCCAGTATGCAATCAGAGAGAGCCCATAGGAGCTTCAGGGAGAAGCACGAAGCCAGATGAAGCCACCATGCTTGTCTACAGGGAGCCAGGCACAAGCTTGGTGATCTGATCTAATGAGCCCAAATTCAAGAGCAACCCATGCTGGAGTTCCTCCAACAAGCGGACATCTTCCCCTGTACTGGAGTAACACGAGTTCTTGGACAGCACAGGAGTTACTGTTGCTAAAGTCATGCGTACTCGAAAATGGACTCATCCTATAACACACCAAATAATGATGGAGCAGCCACCCTGGCAATACAAGGCCTCACTGCAGGGAGGGGGGAGAAGGGGGGGCCACGGTGCACAGTGGAAAGAGCCCCTCCTCTCACAGAGCTCATGGCGTCATTCAAGCATGTGTAGAGTTGAGAATTGTCATTCAGGATGAGAAGACAAAGTGCAAGGTGCATACAACAGGACAACAAGCGGACATTGGACAACAGCAATAATGGCTTCTTTTCCTTAGGAGATCTTTCTAGTTGTCGGTGTCAATTCCATTTTCTTGTCCTGATGGGGAACCAGGCACCTCCACTTTGCACGAACAACTTTAGAAGAGCCAGGCGGCCTGCATGAGGACAGTGGAGCCTCGCATGCCCCTTGAAGGCGTGTACATCCCAGGACCATCAGAACCCCCAAAGTGACCTGATTTCCATCAATCCCAAAGCCAGCCAAGCAAGGGCACATTTGTAAGGCTCCCTCCTGGTGACCCATCTAGAAAACAATGAAAACAGATGCAAGTCCTGCTGTGGTACAGAAGCCCACCTCGGGAACCAGGGGGTCAAGTGCCCATTATCCAGGTAAGCAGGCTCTCCCTAGGAGACCAAAAATGCATGTCAACATGCCAAGTGGAGGGAGTTGGAGCCACCAGGGCCACCTGGGAAGGGAGGCCTCAGCCAGGCAGTGCTAATAAAACCGGACAACGCCACAGCACTGGCGTGGTGCAGCCAGGAGAGAGGCAAAAATGGGGCTGGGAGGAAGGGCCTCCCTTCTTCCAAAATCAATGTCCCTGTTAACTTGGGCAGAAGAAAATCTGACAGCTCTGGAAATCTGCCCAGTTGAGGCAAAAGAGGAAGCTGAGAAGCAGTTGGAGCCAGAGAAAGCCCAGAAATGGCAGGCGAGATTAGTTGCCCATTGGGGACCTGGGGCACAAGCTCTCTACTCTGCTTTTACCGACGCCCCAGGCACAGGTGCCACTGCTGTCTCCACATGACCTCCCAGCTGCCCCCTAAGCAGCCTGCCCCTCTGATGGGCCTGGCTGGAGCTGTTTATCAAACATCCACGAAACAGACGACCACTCGGCCACACACCCAAGTTCCTGGGGGGCTGTTCCATTTTGTTCTTAGAGATATGACAGGAGAGGCCACTAGAATACTGAAATCTACAGAGAAACAGAATTCTCCACAAGATGATTCTAGTGGAAAAACACCATTTTATTGACAAAGCGATGCTGTCTAACCAGTCCATAGTATTTATTTCAAGCCTCTTATAAGAAGAGATTGGTCCAAATCCATTGTCCTCTATTGGCAATTCCAAACTCACAAAAGCTCTGAAAATCAAAAACTGTATCATAAATTTGTAGCTGACTGTCATGTCAAAAAACTGCCATGAGGCTGCATACTACTGTCATGTCTTTGGTGTGAGTATTCCTGCATTTCACACTAAGTTTCAGGAAGGATATAAATTGCCTGTCCAGGTACTGTTTTTCCATCATAAAGTCCAGCATATTCTTAGGCTTACTAAGAAGAGATCATCTACTCATATTGTTATAGGTTTAAGGATTTATACTCCTAAAGAAAACCAAGGGACTGGGAAGTTGGCTCAGTGGTAGAGTGCTTGCCTTGCATGCCCAAGGCCCTGGGTTCGATTCCTCAGCACCACATAACAAAAAGAAAAAAAAGCCGGAAGTGGCGCTGTGATTCAAGTGGTAGAGTGCTAGACTTGAGCTGAAGAGCTGAGGGACAGCGCCCAGGCACAGAGTTCAGGCCCCACGACCAGACCAAAACAAACAAACAAACAAAAAATCCTAGAGAAGGCTCCATGGAGCCCTTTGAACTATAAACACTTCATTGACATGTAGACTTTGGGGTCTTTTTTTTTTTTTTTCAGAAATTCCTTTTTTAGGTCATCTGACTCCAGATTTTAATAGAGGTAGTGTGTGTGCATGTATTGAAAAACACATGAGTTTGAGGGCCAGGTAGGCAGCTCTGTGGCAGATCACATGCTTTGCATGCATGAGGTCCTCCAACAATATACACGCACAGCACATACACACACACACACACACACACACACACACACACACACACACACACACACACACACACACACACACGTACGTGCATGAGTTTCAGAATCAGAAGGGACCTAGTCATGATTAATTGCTCACTTGGCCTTGGACCAGATGTGGACAGGGTGAAGGCTACCCACACTTTTGGCTTCAGGTTCCATGAAGTATAGCAGAGGTGTGAGGGATCAAGTGAGATGCTCAAAAGAAGACTCTTCTTCAGAAATGGGAGAAGGAAGGGTAATCACATGATCGTGGTCTTTTCTAGAGATGGAGATAACACAGGCTGCCTCACTGGGTTTGGTAACTTAGGCCACCAGGGATGAGTAGTGGTTGGGTGATCAATACACCCAAAACCCTGGGTGATAACAGTTCTGGTGAATGAATGAGACTGTGGAGGGTCCCTGTTGTGCTAAGGCTGTGACATCACATTCTGCTGAAATGGATTTGGCTCTGTTTCATGCGTACCTAGCAGATTTACCAGATTGTGAAGATGAATGTGTTCTATGCATGTGGCTGATTTTTGCATGCATCTGTTCACTGATCTAAACCTTCGTTACATCCTGCTAGGAGAATAAAAGCCTATAATTTCTCCTTTTTTGAATAATAATTTCTGAAAATCCTGTATCAAAATGGTTAACCAGTTTTCTGATTTCTGCTTAAAAATCCTGCACCAAAATGATTAAACATTTTTCTTTTCTCGTAGGGAGAAATAAATGAATTGGTATAGCTATATTTTCTCTAGATTTACAAAGATCTTAGTGGAGGTCTTGCACTTGAGAGCATGGTTTTCAGAAAAGAAATACCCAGCATAATGCAAACACGAGTATTCACTGTATTATTTGCATCTGACATTAACAAGCCCTTGCTGGCTTGCCACATTTCCGTTTTAGATGACATTGCTGTCTCTAAATGTCAGTGGTCAAGAGCAGGAACAGTAATATTAGTACTTTGCATTTCTGCAATGCTCTTATTGCCCTTAATTTGTAGACCACAAATTACTCCTGCTCAGTGCTACATTCTTTAGTGTTCTCGGGGTAGGATGTGCTAGTCATTATTGAGATGGACTTAGGAATCAGTCAAACTCAAATATGGGCCCTGTGTCTTCTGCTGACTTTCTGGGTATCTTGACTTTAGTCTTGATGTCTTCATGGATGCAAATGAGGATAATGACGTGCTTGTCCCACTGAGTGGGTATGAGTATTAAGCAAACATATATATATACATACATATATGTATATATATGTATGTATATATATACACATTGCACAGTATAGTATTTGGCACTTAATAAGTGCTCAATATTTCTTATATATCCAAAAAGCTCTTTTATTCCTTTTATAAGGACACAGTGAGAAGGAACCATTTATGTACCAGGAAGTAGGTCCTCACTAGTCACCAAACAGGCTGGCACTTTAATTATCCCAGCCTCCAGAACTGTGAGAAATAAATGTCTATTGTCTATAAGCCTCTTAGTCTACGGCATTTTGTTATAGGGCCCAAACACAATAAGACAGGCCCTAAAGAAGAGAAAAGCATGACAAGGCAGCTCTTCTAGTGCATCTAGTGCTAAGATTGTTATGGGAACTGGTAAAAGGATCTCAGTATGTGCAAAGGTAGGGTTTTACTTTCTCCTACTCATTGATAATAGGATAATGTTAAGCCAAGATGGAAATAACACCAAAAATATGAATAAGGGCCAGGCAATTATGTAGGCATTTCTCATTCTTTCTCAGACAAGTCAGCTTGTAGCCAAATTCTGTTGTTCTAGAAACTGAATTTATCCCTGATTATTATTTCCTTCCCAGGGATAATTTTCATTGAGGTCATAATATGTTTCTTTAAAACCAACAACCAAAAAAAAAACTCAACAACAAAACCAAAAACAAAAACCAAAAAAAAAAACCGCTCTGGTTTGTATATTGGATGTCCTTAGAGATGAAACTCTTTGCTGTTTAAATTTCAATGCATCTTCCTATTTTTAATATATGTATGTGTGTGTGTGTGTAAGGCATGCATGGGGAGAAGAGAAAATGGGAGGAGGGAGAGGAAGAGAAAGAGAGAAAGAGCATAAGCAAACAGGATAATTGAGAAAAGACTTGAAAATTTGAGCACTGGGCTAAAGTTGAAATATATGAATTCCAATATCAGCTAGTCACCCAAAATCCATACAATGACATACAAATTATATTTCTCAGCCTCCTTTATAGTTATATATTGGCTTGTGATTCTGGGCCAACAGACTGAGGATTGAAATAATGGGTACTGCTTCCATCCCTTGCCCATAAAATTTTCTACACTTTGATATGTTTTTTCTTTCCTGGGTTGGACAGAGAGAGAGAGAGAGAAAGAGAGAGAGGGAGGGAGAGAGGGAGGGAGGGAGGGAAGGAGGGAGGGAGGGAGGGGAGGGAATGATGGAGCGAGGGAGGGAAGGAGGGGAAAGAGAGACTTGAATATTGTGGATTAAATACATAGAACCACTGGCAGCACACACACACACACGCACAGATTTGACATGAACAGGAAAGGCACTACTATTGTGTTAAGCTTCTGTAATTGCAGGGTTTCTCTGCTACAGTTGCTCACATTGCTGTAGTTAAAGCATGTCGTGAAGTTGTTTTAACCTCTTCAGTTTCTCCAGATATGAGGTAGAATTTGCCTTTTACAAAGCCCCACTTACTCCACTGAGAGGTATATGATGTGCTCTTCTTATTCTGTGTTCTTTTCCAGCCCTTCCTTGTGCATTTTTACTTAGTTGCAGTGAGGTTACATATAATTTTATATTTAGCTTTTTTTTTAACTTAAATATTGCAGGCATTTCTCCCCATAGATTCAGTGTTCACCACTGTAAATGTTAATTATTCCATCAAGCTTAAAATCCCATCAGGCCAATGTGCCAAAATAATCTAAAGCTAGTGTGAAATGCTGCTATTATATCTTAATTTGAGAAAACTCAGCTAATCAAAAATTTTTTAAAAAGTATATTGGGGGCTGGGAAGGTGGCTCAGTGGTAGAGTGCTTGCCTTGTATGCATGAGGCCCTGGGTTCAATTCCTCAGCACCACATAAGCAGAAAAAGCTGGAAATGGTACTGTGATTCAAGTGGTAGAGCGTTCACCTTGAGCTGAAGAGCTGAGGGACAGCGCCCAGGCCCAGAGTTCAGGTCCCACAACCGGCAAAAAAAAAAAAAAAAAGTCTATTGAAGCAAGAGAACTTTTAAATACTGATTCTTCAAGTGTTTCTAAGATGTTAACTTAAATTGCAAGTGTTTACTAGACACTCATTTCCTAGTAAACAAAGCAAGATGCCTGAATTACTATTGAATATTGAATGTAAAATTATGTAAGCAAAGACGCATGTGGGAATTGGCTTATATGATAATAGGGACAATAAGTTCTGGGATCTGCTGTGTGGGAGCTAGAGAACTAGAAAGTCAGTCTCAGCCCAAAAGGACTGAGAACCAGAAAGAGCACTGGTATGTTTCTTGTTCAGAGATTCAAGAACCAGGAATGCTAATGGTCAGGAGCTAGAAAAAATAGATATTCCAGGTTAAGAAGGAGAAAAAAAACATCCTTTTTGTGCTATTCATCTTTTAATTCTATCCCCATCTTCAACAGATTGGATGATGCCTATACATATTGGTGAGGGAAATGCAAAAAGTTTCTCATAGAAACAACTAGAAATAGTTTTCCAGTTATGTGAGCATCCCTTAGCAAAGTCAAATTGACATAAAATTAACTATCAGAGATATACACTTATAAAAGTAGATCTTCCCACTTGATAGCTGCTGATTGCAGAGAATCTCAGCTTCTTTAAAGCTATCCAGATGATCTTCCCCAGTACCAGCCCTTTTATTGTGTATATTTCTTAGCACTGGATGAGGAAACTAACACTAATGCATGAGCTCAGAGGCCAAATTTTGGTTTCTGTGTGTGTGTGTGTGTGTGTATGCCAGTCCTGGGGGCTTAAATTTAGGGCCTGGGTACTGTCCCTGAGCTTTTTCACTTAAGACTGTACTCTACCACTTCAGCCACAGCACCTCACGTCAGTGAGCTTTTTGTTTGTTTGTTTTTATTTTTGTTTTGGTCTGGTTGTGGGGCCTGAACTCTGGGCCTGGGCGCTGTCCCTCAGCTCTTCAGCTCAAGGCTAGCTAGTGTTCTACCACTTGAGACACAGCACCACTTCTGGCTTTTTTTCTTTTTGCTTATGTGGTGCTGAGGAATCAAACCCAGGGCCTCATGCATGTAAGGCAAGCGCTCTACCACTGAGCCACCTTCCCTGCCCTGTTTGTTTGTTTTTGGTAGTTAATTCCTGCCTGGGCTGGTTCTGAACCATGATTCTCAGATCTCAGCCTCCTCAGTAGGTAGGATTACAGGCATATGTTACTAGTACCTGGCTACACATGAGTGTTAAGGTGCCCATTAGACATAGTCCAGCCAGGAGCTGAAGGTCAGCAGAGGGCAAGGATTAGAGGACTGTATTCATATGTATTCCTACTTACATCCATTGCTGTTGTTTGTCCAGATGTATAAAATTTTGAATTTACTGCACAGACGAAATATAACAGCATAGAAAATAATAGAAACCAATCAGCAACTTGCAATAATATCCGTCTGTGTACTGCTGCCATAGTGTGTTCTTCTTGTCCTGTGGCACACAGAATGCATGCCTATCTGAATGGGTGGCTGTGTATTTGTACTAATCCCACAAGTGCTCTAGTCCAGTTTCCATTGGGCAAATGACATATTTTTAATGAAATGAAGATGTAGTCTATGAATGCCCATAAAAATATAACCTATGTACTCAGAGAGAGAGAGAGAGTCTTAACTCTGAGCTTCTTACTATGGTCTGCCCAGTAAACATCTGTGCTCCATAGTACTGAGGGGTTGAGGATAGCTGATAGAGAGATAACTCTCTGTTACAATAAATCTCATAAAGGCAACTTTCCCTAGTTTTTCCCAAATCTTACTTTGTAAAAGAAACCACTTTCAAATATTTTTCTTGCTGTTTATTTCCATATTTTCTGGACAGTGTGGTTATACAATTATTGCTTGTTTTTTATTTTATTGACCTCCTATATAAGATGAGAATTAAACTCATCTTCTTCTCTTTTCCTCTACTACTATCCTCCCTATATAAATATGTATGTGAACATATAAGAGTCTATTAGTATTAACTACTTAAAATGAATATATAATTACTTTCAAAGTGGAACATAAAATTCATGTGTTATATTTAGCTTTCTTGTTTTTCTGAAGTTAACAATTGCCTTGGAATTAGCTAGTGATATAATTTTTTAAATTAACTCATAGTTAAATTTGAACTCACTCTTTATGTTGTAAATTACAATGCCATGTACTTTTTATTACAGTATCATACAGGATAATTTCATTACCCTAAAAAATCACCTTGCTTCATGAATTTAGCCTCTTCAGTGGGTTCCTGGTGGCCACTGATCTCTGTATTTTTTTTTTTTTTTGGGTCCGGTTGTGGGGCCTGAACTCTGGGCCTGGGCGCTGTCCCTCAGCATTTCAGCTCAAGGCTAGCACTCTACCACTTGAGCCTCAGGCATGCAAGGCAAGTGCTCTACCACTGAGCCAACTTCCCAGCCCTGATCTCTGTGGTTTTGTCTTTTCTAAAATGTGACAGTTGGAATCATAGGATGTGTGATATTTTCATTTTCTTTCAGTTAACAAAATACATTTAAGATTGTTCTCTTTTTTTTGTGACTTTATAAGTCATTTCTTTTTACTGGTGAATAATATTTCATTGTCTGGTTGTACCATCATTTGTTTGTTCCCTTTCTAAATTGGCTTCAATTTATATCCTCTCAAGCTGTAACTAGCTCTGCAAAATATCTCAAGATACATCAGGCAACTTTTAAATTCTAATTCTTCCCCCATAAATGCATTCTGAGCTGGCTGCCCACCAAATTGTTACCTGGTAACTTCTTTTCATTCATCCAGGGTTAGTACTTTGGCTTAATTTCTGAGTTGGAGCTTAACTTTCTAAAATTGGATCATGTCTTTTTCTTTCTTGATTTAATCCTTCATTTTAATGGAGCACATTCTTTAGACACTCCCTCAAGAAAGAGATATGAAAACTAATTTGTTTTTTGAGATAGGTTCTCACTATGTAGCTTAGATGGGCCTCAAACTCATATTCCTGCCTCTGCCTCTCAAGCAGAGGAATTGCAGGTATGTGCCACCACACCAGGCTAGAAAATAATTTTTTTAAAAAAAAGATTTGACATGCCTGAAAAGGTATTTATTCTGTCTTCAGAGTTAAGTTTTCTGTACTGACATGTCAAGAGAAAAGCAAATTGAATTCCTGGTGGATTACATAAGCAATTAGAGACTTCCTGAACGATAGGATTTGATTATTTATTCTATTTTCAGTCTAATTTTCCTTTGCTTGAAGAGAAAAACTTCTGACTAATATCCCCCTTACACATAATGGTTTTACAAATTGGCTTGAATTGACTTTACCTCATTAGTTGAACATTAGAAATATAGGTCTGTATCGCAGCACATGAATGATTGTGTTCACTTAATACTATTTCTCTCCCCACGTTTGGATTGAAGCAAGTACAGAATAATTAAAGCAGAGACTATTTCTGGCAAATAAAACAGTTAATAGTTGGAAAGGTATGTTTTACTGAAGATTGTTTATAAACACACCTCTTGCTGCCAAGATCTTAAAGTCTAATTAATTAGTATCAACCCAGCCCCGCCTTTCTGCTTCTATCATTTGCTTTCATCTTCCTTCATTTATACACACTCACATTAGCACATATGCACACTTCATTATCTTGATTTCTCTTTTCCTCTTTCTCTTAGTCTACACTGGTTTGGGCACAGAGTTGGCTTGCTTTCTAGCTGTTTTATCCCCTCACTCCATCAAAAACCATTTCTGCATCTCTAATTTCATCAAGATATGCCTGACTGAGAATGTCAAAACCACTGAGCAGAAGTGTTTAATCCAGAGTTGGTTCAGATTAAACCAGTGATGATCAGCTGAGGAAACAACCTTGAATTCCTTCCTAATTATTTGTGGGGACTTCACTTTACAGGGTAGATTCACACCCTTGTCTTCACAGCCCCACCTCTGGCTGTTCATCATGCAGGCTTCCCACTGACTTCAAATAGGAAGTCAGGAAAGACATGGGGAGGGAGAAGGAAATCTTCCCAGCCATATGGGAACAGTGCCTCTGACAAAAGTTTTCCATAAGCAGAGTGTCTCTTCCTGGTTATTAGAGAGGCAGATTCTGACTACATTTATGTAACTCCATGAAGTAAGGTTTAAAAGGTAGAGCTTGTCACTGGCAGCAGGCCCCCTGGATAGCAAAAGATAGTTCCAGGCCTTGCTCAGCAGTCTGATAACACAAGTCTGTTTACTTCTCTGAGCCTGAGAGCCATAATCTGGACTTCTTTTTGAAAAGTTTATGTGAAAACATAGACTGTATCAACAATATAGCACCATGCAAATGTTACTTATAATTAGCAGACAGAGGCATACTTCAGAAATATTTGAGAACAACAATGAGGAAGAACAAGGGACAGGAACTGTACAGGTGGGAAGCACAGCTCACCATCTATTGGCTGAAATTGAAGTACCTCAGAGACCTTTGAAGAACCTGACAGAACTCACTACATAGTGGGTCTTCCTCCCTTCATTTCACCTATGTACCAGCGCCCTTTGTGATGACCCCACACTGCAAATGGCCCTCTGGTGAGGAAGACTACAAAGTAGCCTTGATCTCTAGTGTATCAGTGGCAAATCATGTATGACATGATGTATGCCATGTATATGTCTATCACATGCGTATCACAGTATATGTGACATACATACAGTATATACATACAGAATGCTGTATATCACACATAATGACTGAGCTGTTGGGGAGCCACTCCAGGGTCTGTTGCACAAAGGAGAAAGCTGGAATCTTCATGAAATTAAGATTTTCCTTGTTTCTTCACAGTGTGGAAGAAAGCTACTATGATGGTGAATTTCAGGCGCCAACTTACTGGGTAGCCTATTTTAACATTATGTAACCAAACACAATCTAGCTATTTCCCAGAAATAGCTAGATTGTAAGTAGGGTTAACACCTGTAGTCAGTTGGTTGTATGAAAGATTCCCCTCTGTAATGTGAGTTGCCAATAAAGCATTGTAAGCCAATTTGAGGTTCCCTGGGTAAGAAATTCTGCCTCAGGATGACATCAACTCCTGCCTGAGTTTCCAGCCTGCTGGCTTGCCCTGCCCATTTCATACCTCAGTCCATCATCCCACCAGCCAGTTCTTTAAAATAAGTCTATCAGTATCTCCTACAGCTTCATGTCCAGGGGGGCCTTGGCAGACACTGCTGCCCTTTGTCAGGAGATTACCTTTTTCTTTTATTATCTTTTTCTTTTTGCCAGTCCTGGGGGTTGAACTCAGGGCCTGGGCACTGCCCCTTAGCTTCTTTTTCTCAAGGCTAGTACTCCACCACTTTGAGCCACAGTGCCACTTCCGGCTTTTCTAGTGGAGATAAAGTCTCATGCACTTTCCTGCCCAGTCTGGATTTGAACCAGATGAGTAGCTAGAATTACAGATGTGAGCCACCAGCACCCAGTGAGATTACTTTTTTTTTTTTTTTTTTACTCTTTTTTAACCCAACACGCAACAGTTCAGGGTTTGAAATATTTTCTTTCCACGAGGACAGTCAACTGCATTATTTAAATGGCAAACCTTATCAAGGAATCTCAATTTATAATTCAACTCCGATCTTCTTAAAACCTAAGCTTCGATAAAATTGAATTATGACTTTTTTAAAGTCTCTATCAATTTTATCTCTTTGACAGCCAGAAGATCAAAGCATCTGCATTCTAATCCAGTATTTCTCTTGCTTCTTAACTGCTAATTGTTGCTAATTGTCCCATGTGAACATATGCCCAATCAAAAGGAATCTGAGTATACCAGTGAACTAGAGATTATCTCAGAGTGCCAAGACAGTAGAACTCAAATTGTTGGCTTTGTTTTGCAATGAGCTTGTCTTTCTTCCATACTAGATTTGAAAAAAAAAATGTTATTCCACAATTCTAGGTTCCAAGATCTCTGAGGAATGGCAAGTTCCTCGCTGTTTAGGTTGTCATTTTTATTTTCACAGCCAGTCCTGGAATCCTTTACAGACATTCTAGTCATGCTAACACTATAAACCACAAATGTCATAAGCCTTACCTTTGGCCAGGCCAAGGCATACCAGTCTGGGCCTGAGTTCCGTGAGCCATTTACCACAGACTTCAGTTCGAAGCAGTTCCCCGCAGGGTGATGTGTGAACCTCTTCAATTGTCCGTGACTGTGTTCTGCATACACATATCGATCCCAGTCTCTTAATTCCCAGTGCTGCTGCCCTGCCCTTCTGTCTGGCTTGGGTAGAGCCCCTGAGGGGCAGGAGACAACTCAGAAGCACCAGTGCCATCAGATGTCCCTTAATGGTAATTCTCTATCCATCGAGCCAGTGGTCTCCAAAGCGACCATGAGCATAGTCCTGTGGATGAGCAATGTAGCCACAATCATAGAAAACATTCTTATTCTGTGCCTCAGGACCCCATACATGGCTTGACATCCAAAGACAGGTCCTCTCTCCCCTTAGGAGACTGTCAGCCCTTGTCACTAGTCAGCCCAGGGCTGCTCAGAATGACGGCAGGCACACACTTGCACTCCCCACCAAGCACACTGCCCACCTCAGCCCCTGCCACCTGGAGAGCCCAATCGGGGCCAGGCCATCAAGCCTGGTTCTGCAAACTGTGCAAAGCTTGTCATCAGCCAAGGTCCTGAAATAGTTAGACTTTTATATGCACAGCTCAGATTCTCACTGTCTGCTGGGAGAAGCCCTAAATATCAGGATGAGATATGACTTTGGAGGGAGCCTTCATCTCATGCTAGTGACCACCACCAATGGCACACCTGGGCAGGAAAGAAAGCCTCTCATTTGCCCAACTAGCCAAAAAGGTGGCTATTGTCACAAGTCCATGTGTTGGAGAGAATAGACATCAGAAAATGCCAGTCTCCCCCTCCCTTGATTTAGAGATTTTATTTCAATTAGTACATTGGGAAAAAGTCAAAATTCCCCTCCTTCTAGATGACTCTCTTGGGACACGGACCAGCAGATGGCTGAACACAGTAAATCTCCTTCCTTCCTTCTTCCTCCCTCCTCCTCCTTCTTCTTTTTTTTTTAAGATAGGGCCTTATACATACTCCAGACTAGCCTTGAATTTATGATCTTGCCTCAGCTTCCCAAATGTACTGGCCCAAGTGTAAAAGCCACCACACTGGCTATTTTCAAAGATAACATGAGATGACACTCTACAGCTTCTGTGATGGCAGTGTTGTCCTTTGAAGAACTGTTTGAAAAGTAGACGATTAGCAAAAAAAGAAAAAGAAAAAAAACTATAGAAGGGAAAGAGAACAGATTTCTATTTTTAGCAAAGATGGATGGACACACTGGAGATTTGATTCACAATTATTTCCAAATATTCCAACACACACATCTCAGACAGGGTTTCTTGAGAAGACTGAGAAGAGCCAGGGGGTTGGGCCCACTTTCCCATGGTAGTGACAGCTGTCCCCACAGAAACAGCCCAATTTGTCTCAAAACTGCAGGTTTCACTAGCTTGGGCCTCTCATCAAATTGGTTTTACATGCATGGGAATTATTTTTAAGTACTCTAAAATGGTATCATTTCCTGGATGCAAATTATTTGGGTGTATTTCGAAGCTAATTAAAAGAGAAATGTCCTATTTTGTAAAGAGCAGCATTTCTACATTTTAAAAATCAGATGTTCTCAGTGGGGAGCAGGGTTTTATCTTTGTCAGTGTTGGCTTTTGCTAAGTGCATCCCAGATTGAAAATCTAAATGAAATAACTACCAGGGAAAGCATGGGGGAAGTTTATGTTGGAAAAGCAGGAGGGAGACACATACACATATATAATACATAGACGATTTATCTGCAAATTTAGAAAGCCTTTTTATGTCATTTTTTTTCTATCTTGCTAGTTCCTCATTATTTCACTATGAGCATTGCAAATATGGAAGGCTGCAGAGGTGCCAGGCTCCATCATGGTGTCCAAAAATTGGCTTTGTACATATGCTAAATTAGAGATTGGCTGGCAGAAGCAGTTCGCAGATCCTAGATTGGCAGGGATTCCTCATGAAAGAAGACAGGGCGTCGAGCCCGTGGGACTCACTCTGCAGCCAACAGCAATGCAACATGCTCTACCCAACATGCCAAAACCTGTTTTAAAATAAATTCTGAATTTTCATCAAGCATCAGTTCCGGCCCAACTAGCATGCTCCACAAAAACCCAGGCCCCTTTCTTGTTTATAAGGAAGGATTTATGTTGAATCTTGCATGGGGCAGAGCTTCAAGACTTTCTCCTTAGGGACCAGGTCATCTTAGCCACCTTCTTTCATGGCTAGACCACCCCAGCATCAAAGGAAGCAGGTAGAAATCTTCCTGTTTTTGTCTTCGTTGGACAAAGCATATTTCCATGGTGGTTGTGATGAGAAGAAGAATTAATGCAGTGAGGAAACATATCAGACAGCCAGAGCAGATAAGCCTTTGCCAAAAGGATCCACCATCTGGGGCTTTTCTCTCAGTGTATTGACCAGAAAATGCCCTTATCATTTACAAGAAGATAGCTGATGGGATTTTTTTTTCTTCTGGAGAGATCTTCTTTCTTTTATAAGCAGTGATATTTGATACATAAAAACAGCTTTGTTAATATTGCTGTCATTGTTGATTTTGGGTTCCTGTTTAATTTTAAAGTCAAGCTCTAGAAAAGGAAATGAGGAAGTGAGTTCTTTCCTAGCTCAAAGAGGAGGTTTTGGCTTAAATAATCACATCAGATGTATCTCTGAGCCCATTTACTTTAGCTCCATTTGCTTTACTTTTTCTCTAAGAGGATGTGAAGAATTAAGAACTGAGAGAGGTGACCAAGACCCTCACCGCCTTGGGGGATTCTCCTGAGTGTGCGAGCTTCATGAAGAGAGAGCTTGTGTTCCTGCAGCTCACACACAGTAAACATCATCATCTACACTGCTCTCTGTCATCAGCAGAGACACATCAAGAATAAGGGCAGGACATGGAGGCATGTACCTGTTATCAAAGGGCTGGGTGCAGGGCCACATGCTTGTCAGCCCCAGCAGCACAGGGAAGCACAAGTAGGATTGCAGACCCAGCTGGCCTGCTTTGGAGAAAAGGAATGGAGATGCCTATCTTGCAAGCTTAAACCCCTGAGTTTGATCTCTAGTAATGCCCAAAAAGAGGAGGAGGAGGAGGAAGTAGAGGAGGGGGAGGCAGCAGTGGCAGCTTTGTGTCCCACTGCATACATACCTTCTTTATCACAGTGCCTGCTTGGGCATCAGGAAACTTAGGTTCTAATGTCCCCAGCATATTGAGTAACTTTCACCATTTTTAAATTGACTAACTTTTTCTAAAAGTAGTAGATAATTATGGACCTATCTTCAATCTTAACGTTACCTGATTTTATGGTTAGACATCTGTTTAAAATACGTTCTCTGAAATATGAAAGATAGCTACAAGTATCAAATGAGAGAAGCAATACTACTGATGGAAAGAATTACTCTAAGCCTGTGCCCTGAACACATGGTTCTGAAGTATCTTCTTCCTCTTCCCCTTGGGAGATTCTCTTCTAATATTGATGAGCAACAAAATGGGAAACAACCAATGCAGAAAAATTGGGCAACCAGTCATGTCTCCAGACAGTGTCATGATATGTAATGTAGAATTAGAGCCAGCCAAGAACTGAGTGGTTGTAGGTGCCACTGGGCTAAGAATGTTGCAGAGGAGTTAAGGATTGTTCTGAGTCTTTGTCTCCCCTAAATGTACTGCCGAAGAATTCACATAGTTCAGAAACTGTTGCTGTAAAGAGAGGTCAGGTGGGGAGGCGGATATAGAAAAGGAAGAACTCACCTTTATTATCATAGCGCCTTTCAGGAACTACCTGTTTCACTATTTATGGGGTGGTTATATGGTGACTTCTCCTCAGTTCCATCTAGAGAGCCTGTCAGTCAATGTGATCTCCCTGGAACAAGGGCCTCTGGCAATGGAGTTAAGAATCCATGTGTGAAAACACCATGTTTATCCAGGTGGAACCTAATAGCAAAAATGTCCTTCTGTGAGACACACAGGGAAGCCATAAAAAGCATAGGTTGGAGACATGGGGCCACAGGCTGTCGGTGGCCACTGGCAGAGGCCAGGACAGATCCTATAAGGGTGGAGAATAGCTTTGCTGATAACTTGGTTTCCAGAACTATGCGAAAGTAAAATTCTGCTGTTTTAAGTGGCCAAATCTTTTATGGCAACCTTGGGATATAATTCATTGGGCAATCTATTATCTCTTTTCCTGTTGACATTGTGGTTGGATATCTCTCTCTGTTACTCTGTCTCTCTCTGTCTCTGTCTCTCTCTTTTTATCTCCCTTTCTTCCTCCCTCCTATGCTCTTTCCCTTCCCTCCCTCTCCTGCCTCTGGTCCTGGGGCTTGAACTCAAGGCCTATGTGCTGTCCCTTGGATTTTTCACTCAAGGCTGGCATTCTAACACTTGAGCCAGAGTTTCACTTCTAGATTTGCTGGTTAATTGGAGATAAGAGTGTCACAGATTTTCCTGCCTGGCTAGCTTCAAAGTGCTGTGATCAGATCTCATCCTAAGTAGTTAGGATTACAGTTGTGAGCTATATCTCTTTTGAAGTAAGCTTTTTTACTATTGCACTGTTCACATAATACATGTTTTTTTGCATCAACCAATGTTCCTAAGGTTTTTTTTTTTTAGACCCCCACTATCAGAGAAAAGAGCTTCATTTTCAAACTCACCAAGGTTCTTCTGAAAGGTTTGTTTCTGTACAAGATCCACTCTCTTAATTAACTTAATTTTAAGGTATTTTTGTTTCTTGAGCAATAGTATCAATACAGCCCTACTGTTTTATTACACATTTATTAAATAGTCAACTATGTGGTCTTTTGGCCAGAATTTGTTGGCCTGTTCTCAGAACTCTGTTTCAATACATATTTTGAGAAATGTTTTCCAACATAACCATCATTTTAATTATAGAATATGATGTGCACCAATTTACTAACTCACAATTGAGGATGAACAGCTTACAATGTTAGTGGCAATATTGGGTTTATTTCTTTCCAAATGGGTGAGGTTTTTTGGTTGTTTTTTTTTTTCAAGTATCAGCACATTGTGTTCATGTTTGTTTTTTACAATCCAAATTTCAGCTTCTGAGCAACTTTGCTTTGCTGGTTGACTTCCATTACGAAAGCAATTGCCTTGTGCAGCCTTTGTTTTCTGACTCTTCCTGGCAGGTTTGCCTTTCCATGGTGTAGAGCCACCAGACTGATCTGCTTCTTTCTCTTCTGCTGTTCTGTTCCCATGCTTAGCTACAGGTGGGGCTGGGCAATACGGGCTATGCAGGTGGACCGCATGCTCTTCTCCAACTCAGAGGAGTGGCGGAGAGTGGATCCAATAGCTGTGAGCAGTCTGTGTGTGCTCCCTGCACTCCTGTGCACACATCGCCCTGCGCTGCGGAGACTGGGAGCCTGAGACATGAATTCTGCTCACTTTTAATGCCAACTGGTTGTGAGACTTGTGGACAAGTCTGAGCGCTCTGTTCTTCAAGCAGGTGATCTCTGTGCTCCTCGGGCCTCTGAGAGGACTGGGCCGGCGGCTTCTGGTCAGCCCCTCGGCCACGGGAACCCCTGAACTGGGCCGTGGTGCGCCAGCCAGGAGGTTCGAGAGGCTCCGCATACACACTGCATCGCTGACCAAGGACTTAGCCGGGCATGGGTGAATGTCATTCTGAAGCCCTTGGTGTTGGGCTCGCGTGGGCCCCCAGTTCTCTCCACTGGCTGCCACCGCCCTGGTGTGGCGGCTTATGTTCACTTCCTCCAGGCCGGGCCAGGCGGGTCTCACCTCCGGCCCCTCCGGGCCCCTCACCGCCCCAAGCGGACGCCAACGCTGCGCGGTGGCCGCGCGCTGTCCGTTCGTGACTAGGGCCAAACTCGATGTCTAATCCGCCCCCTCCCGCCCTCCTCTTTGTGTGCTTTAAAAAAAAGCGAAAGAGCTCGGTTACAGGAAGAGGGGCACGAAAGGGGGGGACTCCGGCCGCGCGGGGGCTCCGGGGGCCAGGCGGGCGGCTGAGCCCCGTCCCGCGTGTCCGCGGCCGGCCAGCGTCCTGGAGGAAGCGCGGCTGGGATCCGGCGCGGGGCTCAGCCACGGAGCCTGCGCGGTCTGCCCCGCCGAGCCGCACCGGGCCTTGGGGAGCGCGCCTGGCCCGGGTCCCCGCCTCTAGGGCCCAGGCCGAGGCCTAGACGCCCAAACCCGCGGTGGCGCGGGCTCCTGGCTCCTGCCCCCCGCGCGGGACACCCACCTGTGTGTGCTCGTGTTACACGCCGAGAACTTACTGGGCGCAGGAAGAGGGACGATAGCCACCATAGCCGGAACGGTGGCGCCGCACCCGCGGCGGGTGCGGGAGGGAGGGCCTGGCGCCTGCGGGGCAGGGGAGCGGGGAGCACGCGCGGTGCAGCCGGCAGGCAGTGCGGGGCTGGCGTTCGCTCGGGGGACACGTTCAATTAGAGGAGACGCGGCTAGGCCAGGACCCGTGCGTGAGTGCTGCGACTCAGCCCAGCCGAGCCCCGCCATTCCTCCACAGTGTGGGTCCTGGGGGTGGGGGGGTGGCAGCCTCGCCTACACCCACCCACCCGGGTCAAAAGAAGGGTTGCCGTGGCCACCACCATCTTCTCACCCCCAGGGGTTGGACCTTTTATTTTTCCCTACTTTTCTTGTGGATCTTAGGAGAACATAGATGAAGAATAGAATGTACATACCTGTTTGACCCGGCGCTGGTGGCTCACGCCTGTAATCCTAGCTACTCAGGTGGCTGAGATCTGAGGATCACAGTTCAAAGCCAACCGGGCAGGAAAGTCCGTGAGACTCTGATCTACAATTAACCACCAGAAAGCCGGAAGTGGCGCTGTAGTTCAAGAGGTAGAGCGCTGGCCTTGAGCTGTAAGACCGCAGAGACAGCGCCCAGGCCCAGGCCCAGAGTTCAAGCCCCACGACTGACAAGAAAAAAAAAGAAAGAAAGAAAAAAAACACTTATATTTGCCACCTAAAAGAAATAAAGCCTGTTCAATTAGGATTTTCATTAGGAAATAATTAAAAAGTATGACCAAAAAAAAGCCAATAAATGAGCAGCTACCACAAGATGAAGGCATAAGTGTATCACTGAGTGACAGCAAGGCAAATATACAAAGGTGGGAACAACTGGTAGTGTTTATTAACATCTCTTTTTTGTCTTATTGTTCATTTGTTTGTTTCTAGTGCTGGGGCTCTGTCCCTTCTGTGTTTTGCTCAAGTCTGGTGTTCTACAAGTTAAACCACAGTTTCACTTCTATCGCTTTTGCTAGTTAATAGAAGGTAAGAATCCCATGGACTTGGCACCAGGATCCTCAGATCCCAGCCTCCTGAGTAGCTAGGATTATAGGTGTAAGCCACCAGCGCCTGCCACCTTTTTTGTTTTAAAGCCTCACCTACTTTTAAAGTAGCCCATGAGAACTGTGATATAGTTTTGTGTGCCTATTACCAATATTTCCTTGCATTCTACTTCTGCCATGACATAGTTCATTTCCTTGCTTGATTTCTTCACTCCTGGTTCTGACTAGTGAGTAAATGAATTGGCATTTAAGATGCTGATCAGCCACACACAATATAGCTTTCTTAGACACTTCTCCTTCTGTCTGTAAATTCTGTTATCTTCTTACTTATAGAAACAAGACCCTCTGTGCCAGCACCTTAGAGAAATGTTGTTGAAGGAACTGGCACATAGATGGGCGTCTCTAACTCCCACGTGGTACCTCATTTAGAACTTATGTCTGCCAGCCTAGAAGAGGTGTGGCCCAATATACCCCCAAATTTGATATGTACTCCAAAGTAAGGGAGAGTTTTGCTTTAAAAAAACAAACAAACAATGCTTGATAAGAAATGTACTCATTATCTTGCCCATGTAATTGTAACCCCTCTGTACAGTATTTTCACAATAAAAAAAAAAAAGGTTTCAGCTGGGCATTGGTGGCTCACACCTGTAATCCTAGCTACTCAGGAGGCTGAGATCTGAGGATCACAGTTCAAAGCCAGCCCAGGCAGGAAACTCTGTGAGACTCTTATCTCCAATAAACCACTCAGAAAAACGCAAGTGGCACTGTGGCTCAAGTGGTAGAGTACTGGCCTTGAGCTGAAGAGCTGAGGGACAGCACCCAGGCTCAAAGTTCAAGTCCCTCAACCGACCCTCCCCCAACAAAAAGGTTTCTTTGAGAGGAGAGGAGATGGATGGGGGAGAGTGCCAGAGGGCAAATGTGACCCAGCCCACGCTGTATGCATCTTTAGATATGGCACAAGGACACCTGTACAAATAATTGGTGCTAATGAACAATGTAAAATAAAAATAAATCAGTTTTTTTGTTTGTTTGTTTGTCTTAGAGGCTGAACTCTGGGCCTGGGTGCTGTCCTTCAGCTCTTCAGCTCAAGGCTAGCACCCTACCACTTGATCCACAATGGTGCCACGTCCTGCTTTCTTCTGCTTATGTGGTACTGAGGAATTGAACCCAGGGCCTCATGCATGCAAGGCAAGCACTTTACCACTGAGCCAATTTCCCAGCCCCAAATCACAGAATATTTTTAAATTGGTTCCTGATGCTCACATGAAGAGGGCAGTTGGGTTCTGTTTCCAGAAATGTATCCCAAGTTGGCCTGAGAACTAGCACGGAGGCATGTGAGCCTCACTCTAAAACTGCTCACTCCCGCACAGGGGACACTGTTATCTCACGCATGTCTGGAACTAAGGCAAGGCTGCCTTGTTAAATTACGAACCTATCACTCTTGATTTTCCATTTAAAAGAGCGAAAAGACCTGGACCTTGCCCTGCACGGGTGATCCACTGCACCTGCAGCAAATGGTGCGTTTTCCTGCTTATAATGAAAAAGGTAGGTGCAAAGTCGTTTGATGACACTGTTCCCTTTTGCTTGTTTACTTTGATTCTCCCACGCAGACTGCGACCCAGCAGGAGGGCTTTTAAACCAAAACAGTTAATTACCTCCTCTAACCCAGAGAAGTCGTGAAACATAAATACAGCAGAGGGAGAAAGGGCAGCTTTGCTCCAGGCTGTACTTTGTACCAGTTGGGGAAGAGAGCCACCTTGTCGTACTGCGTGGTGGAGGTAGAGGGTGAGCAATTAGCAGGTGTGTGCAGGAGGCGGCCAGCCACTTGCCCGATGTCCACTCCATCTCTGGCCAGTACACTGGAGCCTGTGAGTCCCCAAGTCAAAATCCCACATGTAAACGTTGGATCCAAAGATAAAGCCTAGTGTCTTTGGGACCAGAATCCTTCTCAATTGGGCCTGACAAGGTGAATTTCTCCTCTGACCAAGGATGAAGACTCCTGAAAGGTATTCGGGCACAGGGCAGCCCTGGCGGTGTTTAGTGGCTGATAATTTATGTCCTACCCCCACCATCACATCCCCCTAGTGGAATGAGCCTTAGCCCTTACACCGCTATATGGTGGGCTGGCCTCTGCCCCTTTGGATTCTCTTTTGTCTTTCTGTTCATCTCCTTACTTTAGCAAGAACACTCCTTCCCTGGCTTTATATATACTGACCTTCCACTTTTTAATTTCTTCTTTCTCCTCTGCCCATTTTTCCCTCCTTGATGTTCCCTGCCCAATCTCCTGCACCTATTGAAATCCACACTAGTCTTCAGAGCCCAGCTCAAGCCCTAGCTTCTCCTCCCATCTCAGGCAGAAGTGCTGCCCTTGCCTCTACAACCCGGCTGGGTCTGCCCCACTGACCACTGTTAGCTCACTCCAGTCCTCTGGGCCTTTCATCACCAGCCACATCTGGTGATCAGATTCCTAGTGTTCAACAGGGAATGATTTGTTTTTATCTTTCCCCAGTGTCCCCGTGTGTCACCAACCCTTGGAGTAGTAGAGAGCATTTGACTAATTCTTCTCCTAGTGGCTTAATTTAAAAAACAAAACAAAACAAAAAAAAACAAAAACAGACCAGGGTTATCAGGAAGAATCTGGAAGTGATATTCGGGATATTTTCTCTTCAAAATCATGACCATTCTTAAAGAAAAAGACTCAAGTATCTGCATATTTTCCATATCTGGACTTAAAGTATGTAAAACAACGACATGAATGATTGTGACTGTAGTTTTCCTCTGGACTCTTCTCATCATGGAGAGGTGGCCCCCTGGAGAAAGCACCCCATTATTTCACTCACAGATTATCCTTCCTGGAGCAAATCTTTAGCTCCATGTGCTTCTGCCACCCTGCTAGACACCAGGAATTATAATACTGCTCCACTGAGGGACAACAAAAACAGTGAGTAGAGAGCAAAGAAAATAATGCCAGTGCAGAGAGCCAAGAGCCTGTAGATTCCACAGTTCCACACACAGATCAGCATGGCAGTTGTTACACTTGAGAAAGACAGTGTAAGTCTTTGGTAGGCAAATACTGTCTTAAAAGGTGGTAGTACCAGGCTGGGAAGGTGGCTCAGTGGTAGAGTGCTTGCCTTGCATGCCTGAGGCCCTGGGTTCAATTCCTCAGCACCATATAAGCAAAAAGAAAAAAGCCAGAAGTGGCGCTGTGGCTCAAGTGGTAGAGCGCTAGCCTTGAGCTGAAGAGCTGAGGGACAGCGCCCAGGCCCAGAGTTCAGGCCCCACAACCAGACCTCTCCCCCCCCCCAAAAAAAAAGTTGGTAGTACCTGCCCATGGTTCAGTAGTCAGCTCAAGGCCATAGGTTCAGTCCCTAGAACATAAGTAGATAGATAGATACACAGACAGATGGACATATGGATGGATGGATAGATTTAAAAGGTTGAAATGGGCTTAGAGTCAGTGGCTGACATATGTAATCCCAGCTTCTCAGAAGACTGAGATCTGAGGACTGTAGCTCAAAGCCAGCTCAGACAGGAAAGTCCTTGAGACTCATATCACCAATAAACCACTAAAAAGCTGGAAATGGAGCTATGGCTCAAGTGATAGAGTGCTAGCCTTGAATAAAAAAGCTTAGTTATAGCACCTAGGCCCTAAATTCAAGCCCCAGGACTAGCATACACACACACGCATACACATACACACACACACACATACACACACACACACACACACACACACACACACACACAAATGGTTGAAGGGCTGGGAAGGTAGCTCAGTGGGAGAGTGCTTGCCTCCCATGCATGAGGCCCTGGGTTCAGTTCCTCAGCACCACATTAACAGAAAAAGGTGGAAGTAGCACTGTGGCTCCAGTGGTTGAGCACTAGCATTGAGCTGAAGAGCTCAGGGACAATGCCCAGGCCCAGAGTTCAAGACCCACAACTGACCAAAAAAAAAAGGTTGAAATGGGAATTACTATGTTGTTGAATGTTTTACTCCAAAATTTAAAACTAAGCAAATGATCGTCTAGTTCTTCTTTTCCTAAGAAGAACAGCCATAAATGCATGAAAGGATTTTCAGTGTTATTAGTTATAAAGGAATCATGAATCAACCACAGTGAGAGCCCACTTTCCGCCCATTGAGATGGCCACAGCCAGGAAGACATGAAAACAAGTGTAGATGCGAATGCCAAGCTACTCATTCATGTCTGGTGGCTACAGAAATACATATGACCACTTTAGAAAAGAGTGAATGGCTTCTCAAAAGGTGAGCTACCATGGGACCTGGGAGCTGTCCTCTCACTTAGACACATACTCAGAAGGAGTAGAATCATGTCCACACAAAAATTCTACATGAATATTCATCGAGCATGTCTTATAAGAGCCAAAAGATGGAAACAACCCAAATGTCCTTTCACTGATGGTAGGCAAATAAATGTGCTATCCATACAGTGGGATATTATTTGGCAGTAAAAAGGAAGTATGGACATATGGTACAACATGGGTGAACCTTGAAACATTATCCTAAATGAAAGGAGCCAGTCACAGAAGACCATATAGTGTATAGTTTTATTTATCAATTCCAGAGTGAGCAGACTGTAGAGGGAAAAAGTCACTAGTGGCATATAATAAATAGGTGAATTATGTGTTACATGAATTTTATCTCTTTAAAGCCAGTACCAAAAAAAAAAATCACAAACCTAAAAATAATCTTCCCAAAATTATTTCTTATGAGTAACAAGTAAAATAAAGATGAAGTTATTAATTAATTTTTAATATTTTATTGTGAAAAAATCCAAATATATACAAAGGTAAAAATAATAGTATAAACAACCCCAACATATTTGTCTAGGTAAAAAAAAAAATAGGAACATTCTAAAGGTACCTTTTCAAAAACTTTCCCCAGTTTTATTACAGAAAATTTTAACATCAGAAAAGTTAAGATGATACAGTGAATATACACATATAATCCCAGTATAATCCCAGTATGTTTACTGCTTTCTTTAACTTGCATCTACCCAAGTATCTGTCCTCATGTCCATTCATCAATTCATATTACTTGGACAGCAGTTCATTTCCTGTTATGTACTTCTGCATGCATTTCATTGACTAGAGGCTAATGTTTATTTATAGTTCTCTTTGTGCATTTCAGGTGAAATACAGTGAGATGCACAAATTTAAATTCTCTGTCTTGTAATTTTTGAAAAGTTATGTAAAGGCTTGCATGACTCATCCATTTTTCTAATGTCTTTTAGAAATAATTGCTCAGAGATCATCAGAATGAATTCTTTTAATAGATTTTTCTATAGTATCATTGTGTTTTAGAGAGTTTTCTTCATTTCTGGATTTGACCAAAAATTCAATAGCATGTTATAAGCTTCCCATTCAGACATATTCCAAGCCTTCTTAGCATTTCAAATAAAAACTGATTCCTTTTGTTTTTTTTCTATAAACCTGTGTCTTAAAGTAGCTTTCATTATTAACGCATCGAAAACTTTGCTCTACCAAAATGTACAGGTTTAAAATAAACAGGGCCTGGCTTGTAGATACTTATAAATAAATCAGCATGTGATTTATGTGTGTATGGTATACTCAGTATCATTGTAGATCTTTCCTTTTTTAGGAAATGGGCAAATTGTGAATTCTTTTTCACCTAGTGGAAATATCAGATAGAAAGCCAATATAATCAAAGTATGTTATATACATTTTTGAAAATGTCACAATGAAACTCATTATTTTGTACAATTAATAGGCATTAAAACCCTATTACCTTGCCTAACAAAATACAATACTGGTTTCCAAGAATCAGTAACAATTCATGTTTTTCAATGCAATCTCTATGATTATTATAAAATTTTTGTGCTGTCCTTGATCTTTTTGGCTCAAGGCTAGCACTCTACTACTTGAGCCACTGTTCTACTTCTGGCTCTTTGGTGGTAAGTTAGCAATAAGAGTCTCACAGGTCGGGCGCTGGTAGCTCACGCCTGTAATCCTAGCTACTCAGGAGGCTGAGATCTGAGGATCGCGGTTCAAAGCTAGCCTGGGCAGGAGAGACCGTGAGACTCCTATCTCCAATAAACCACCAGAAAACCGGAAGTGGCGCTGTAGCTCAAGTGGTAGAGCGCTTGCCTTGAGCTGAAGAGCTGAGGGACAGCGCCCTGGCCCAGAGTTCAAGCCCCACGACCGACCAAAAAAAAAAAAAAAAAAAAAGAGTCTCACAGATTTTCCTGCCCAATCTGGCTTTGAACTGTTATCCTCAGATCTCAGCTTCCTGAGTAGCTAGAATTACATGTGTCAGCCACTGTTCTCTGATTACAGTGACAAATGTTATACATTTATACAAATACAATATAATTTGCTAGTAATTGTCTATATTGTGCCATAGGAAGATTTTTTAATTAATTTTTTTATCGTTAAGTAGTTGTACAAAGGAGTTTCAATTCAGGATGTCAGTTTATGAGTACAATACATCTTGATCAATGTCATTTCTTTCATCTAGGAAGTTTTTTTTTAGTATAACTGCATTAAAAAAAATCATAGCCAGGTGCCAGTGGCTCAGACCTGTCCTGCTTATACTCAGGAGACTGAGATGTGAGGTTTGTGGCTTGAAATCAGCTTGGGCAGGGAAATCCATGAGACTCTTAATTACCAATTAACCATCAAAAAGCCAGAAGTGGATCTGTGGCTCAAATGGTTAGAGCGCTAGCCTTGAGTGAAAAAGCTCAGGGACAGTGAGTAGACTATGTGTTTAAGCCCCAGAACTGGCACCAAAAAAAAAAAAAGGGAAAAGGAAACATCATATTAAAAAAAAAAGGTTGTTGTCAGGCTCCCGTCTGTAATCCTAGCTACTCAGGAGCCTGAGCTCTGAAGATTGTTGTTCCATGCCAGTCTGTGAGACTCTTACCTCCAGTTAACCACCGGAAAGCCAGAAGTGGTGCTATGGTTCTAAGTGGTAGAACACCAACCTTCAGTGCTGGCCCTGACTGAGTTCAAGCCCCACCACTGACAAAATAATAAATAAAATAAAAAAGGGTGGTCTTTAAGTAGAACAAGTCACTCAGACATATTTTTATTCTTTTTAACCAAATTTGACTTTGACATTTGCCACACTATTTTTGAAAAATGCTGATATTGAGGCCTTCAGCTCAAAACTTGGACCACCTCATGATGTCATCTCTACCCGGGCCTGTGACAGCATTTTACACATTAGATGCTGTGGAAATGGGCTGATAAGATGGGCAAGTCCACAAAAGACAAAACTAGTGTTCCTGAGTAGAGGACATGGCGACTTGCCTTTTGTGCGATGAAAGTCTTAATGATATATGTATGTGTGTGTGTGTGTGTGTGTGTGTGTGTGTTTGTAATATATATTTAAGACATATATGTGTGTATATATAATGCTGTGCATCTCCGTGAGTTCAGGAACTGCCTACTATGTCTTAATGGCCAAACCCTGAGGCCTGGCTTCCCAGTGCCCTGCGTGTGGCACGCAGCGTGCGCCACCATGCGCAGCACTGCAGGCCAAGGCAAAGGCCTTCCCTCGGGGACTCTGCAGATGCTATTGCTTCAGGCACTTACTGTCATTGTGCAAGGGAGCTGCTGCTGGACGTGCACTGGCAGGGCCAGGCCCCTGGAAGCCCGGAGCTGGTGCGCAGTGCAGCCCACCCGCCCGAAGGCCCCACCGCACCGCACCGCCCGAGGGAACCGCAGGTTCTTGGCTCGATTTCTCCTTTAATTCTGGAGTAGGCAGATCTCCCGTGCCCAGGTGATGGAATCCAGCTGCTCCCTCGCTCCCTCGCTAGTACGCTCTGGTGCGCAGGGAGAAGTTTCCTGGCCCTGGCCGGCCATGGGAAGCCTGTCCTTCACGCGGGGCCGCCGGCAGAGGCCCCTGGGCTCGCGGCGTCCCGCGCTGCTTCTGACGGGCGGTAGGACCACTGGGCTCCTGGGAGATGGAATGGAGCTCTATGGATGGAGGCCTGCATTCCGTGAGTCAGTCTTTGCCCGCTCGCCAGGTGTGTGCAGAAGGCTCGGTCACCCCACGGAGAGGCCGGGCTCCTCGGGAACGATCCGCTCTGCCTCTGGGGTGCAGGATCCCCCAACTCCGTTCTCCAGAGGCCTCTTTCAGATCCCTGTCCTTTTTCCACAGAGAAGTTCCCCTCCTCCCCGAAAACAAACCCCAGCAGGTCACTAAGGGACATTCTGAGAAAGGGGCTAGGGCCTCCAGTGTCGGGCTACTCCTCCGAAGGAAGAAGGAGTTGGAATGATGGGCAAGGCCAGGAAAAAGGAATGGAAAGGGGGAGGGAGGAGGATGGGAAGAGAGGAATGGAAGAAAGGGGTGGGGGGGAGAGGGAGACAGACAGACAGACAGACAGACAGATTGAATGTCTTTGTTTTCACAACTGATTCTAACTGCACGCCCAGCGCTAAACTTCATTGTTTTTAGAAATTGCCTTTCCTCTCAACCCAGCAGATGGTCTGGGTGTGTTTGCTAGCACAGTGAAGTATTTCACCATTAAAATACCAAAAAGAAAAAAAATCAACATGCGTGTTGGCCGGTGTAAATTTAGTGAAGTTGTTGGACACGGTGGGACGCACACTTGGTGTATGTAAATTGTAACAAGCAGCCGCCTGTTAACAAGAGTACTGGGTGGCATTATACCTCCCCAGCCATGTCTCTTGTTGGAATGGTGTGCAATGATGAAGAGGAAAGAGCCAAAAAAAAAAAAAAAAAAAAAGCCCAATAAAGTGCTGAGCTCATTATTATAACATGAAAAGTTCTAATCAGATTATGCCTAAAATTGGATTTAGGTACTTCATTTGCAGCCAATTTCGTAAGAGCTGAATTTTCCTAAGAAAACGGGAATGTGCTGAAACCATGGCAATCTGACTTCAAAATAAAAACCACAAACAGGTTTAGAATATAAGCTTTGAGCAAACAGCCTCTTCAGATCCAAGTGAAACAGCAACACGGCTTCGCGGTCAGACTGTGTGACAGTTAACACTTTAGGAAGTTGACAAGGCCAGGGCTCCTGCGTGGCAGTGTACATTAGGAGATGGGCATGAAGATTCCAATAATTGGTGGGAGTTTTAGTCTTCATTTAAAAAAAAAAAAGGTTCTTGTTATATACCCCTGCTGGCTTTGAACTCATGATCTTTCTGCCTTATTCTCCCAAGTGCTGGGATGATTGTAAGTGTGCACCACACTTATGTGTTCATTGTAATAATTTTGAAGGTCTTGGGGTACAGTATTGGGATATGAATTTAGGGTCAAGTACTTGCAAGGCAAGTACTCTTCGCTTGACCCACACTCCTAGCCCTTTATTTATTTATTTAGCTTTACCTATGAATAAGGTGTCTTGTTTTTGCCCTGGTCATCCTCTGACCATAACTATACCCTCCATCTACCTGAAACTGCAGATGTGGACCACCATGCCAATCCTTAATTTAGGTTTTAAAATGCATTTTGGGCCAGATGCCAGTGGCTCACACCTGTAATTCTTGCTACTCAGGAAGCTGAGATTTGAGTATCATGATTAGAAGCCTGCTCAGACAGAAAAGTCCATGAGACATTTAACCACCAAAAACCCAGAAGTGCATCTGTGGCTCAGATGGTAAAGCAATAGCTTTGACCAAAAAGGCCCAGGAACAATGCCTGGGTTCTCTGAGTTCAAGCCCCACAACTACCACCATCACCAAAAAAAAAAAAAAAAGCATTTTGGCTTAGCCACTCTAGTGTTCTCCTTTGATTTCCCAGGAAATCTATCCCAATAGACAGAGGCAAAGCTGACTTGCAACTGAATGAAAACCTGGGAGTTTGAATGCTTACAAACTGGAACAATCTGTAGCTTGTAGTTTGTCCAGGCTACATGAGCATGACACATTTTAGGGTTTCTGAGGACAAGGTTCTAAACACCTGCATTACCAAGAAGTGGGAAGAATTCCTCCTGCAGTTGTAGACTGCCTTAGAATCACAATATCAAACTACCTTCTGTCCTTCATCTTCAGTGTTTCTGTATTTAGTGGCTGCAAGTAGAGCGCATGGTAGATGAATTCCAGAGCTGTGGAGTAGCCAAAGGCGTGACATGGAACCAAATCACTATTGGCTACATCATCCCTGATTTAGCTACTATGAGTTTTCTCTAGCTTTGTCTAAGCATGGCCTAATTATTGGCAGCCAAAGCAGGATTCCACATTGCTGTCCTAAACTGGTCCTATGTACTTACTGTTTCCATTTGACCCGACAGCTCTAAGCTACTGTTGCCTCACACCATTAACTCAGACTACATTTGGAAGCTTTCCTTGCTTCCATGGAGTCAGCTACATCCATCTGGTTTAGATCTACTGTTCTGAGTCATCTCATTGATTAGATTTAAACTCCACATTGGCATAAATAAGTCTTGTCTCTATTTTTCCTAGGTAAGTATTGCTATTCAACTGGCTATATATTGTTAAAAAAATTTTTTAAGTGGCGCTGTGGCACAAATGGTAGAGCACTCACCTTGAGCTGAGGAGCTGAGGGACAGCGCCCAGGCCCAGAGTTCAAGCCCCACGACTGACCAAAAAAAAAAAAAAACTTCCCAAATGAAACTACTTTTGATAAAGTATTCATTCTGTTGAGGGCTGTTGGCAAGCTGGAGGAATTTGTTTTTGAAATTGAAATTGGCAGGAAGTAATGGCGCTAAGTGCTTTCTTTCTCTTGATACTTCTTGATACTACCCTTCAGCCCTCAATATACTGCCACCTTCATCACCGGCTCAAAGGCAATCAATAACATATTTGGCCTCATCCCATACAATTTTGGGAGGAATAATTCAAATATTGAAGCGGACTTTCAACCTTGCAACTTTTCATAACTGGAGAAAAAGACTGTCAAATCAAAGGGAAAAATGTATTTGTCAAGCACTTTCTGAGGGGATTTCATGGTGATCTTAACGCTGTCTTGCACCTGAACAAGTGGGAGATTTTCTTCTAAAATAGTGTCAGAGTCCTTTGAGCACCTTCCTAATTGAACGTCAAGCCCAAACTCAGTGACAAAAGAATAAGATAACAATAATAATAAGCTATGATACTTTGGGAAAAAATAAAAACAAATCCTTATTTTTTCCTAAATGTGAATACACTGACAGATCAAGACTGCCATTATCCAAATGTCATCCAGTTTCTTACATTTCTTAAGTGAGAAAATTCAGATAAAGGACATGCTTGGGCTTTAGTTAATGCCCAATCAATGAACAATTGCCTATTAATTATTCTGCCTTCTCAATCGAACAGCACCACTAATGAACAAAGTGCCACTATTATTTAGAAATACAACAGTGTGTGTGCTGGTGGATCCCAGCTTTGGTACAGCCATCTTGAATGCAGATAGAAGCAATTACTCCCCTATTTGACTGGATGATTTATCTCAGATACCACTTATTTGATGGACAGGAAATGTGTAGATCTCACAATGGTACTCAGACTGAATCCTCATAGCAATTTCATAGATTGTTTGATTATGTTTCTGTTAACAGATAAACTTAGGAGATACATTTTCTTTATACAGAATGAAGCTCGAATGAGAATAGTGAAAACACTTGAAGAGTTTGATCTGGGTCCAACTGAAAAGTGTGTTCGAGTAAACTCGGTATCCAGTGGCCTGGCTGGAGCTGACCTGGAGACTCTCCTCCAGTCCCGAGTCCTGCCATCCAGCCTAATGCTACCGAAAGTGGAGGGTCCTGAAGAAATTCAGTGGGTGAGTAGGCTAATGCTTTGCTGTAAGACACTGGGCCAGCTAAAGAGTAGCAGATAAAAGGATTGGCGTGTCACTGGTTTTTTAAATGCATACAGAGAGGAGAGAGAGAAGGGCAGTGAGCAAACGGAGTAAGCACAAGCACCTGCTTCCTTCCCCTGGACCTAGTGCTTTGCCCAAAGCATTCTGTACAACAGCTCCACTTTTTGAAGAAAGATGCTTCTGCTTCCTGATTGAACTTGTAGTGTGATGAGCACACCTCTCATGGCCCTCACAGAGCAGACCCAGGACCGTGGCTTGCCTGAGTGTGGCATCCCTGTTCCAGGCTGCAGGCCGGAAGCCAAGGCCTCCACCTGGAAGAGCTATGACGTAAGGGGCGCCTGCTGAGATGCATTTGAAATCATCACCGGCAGTGAGAGGACACTCGCTGCATATTAAAAAATGAACCCAAAGGAAGGGAAGAAAAGGTCACTGCTTAGGGCAGCTAGAGGAATAAACAGGAAGCTTTTAACTAGTGGTTTTAATTAGCACAGATATTATTTCCTGAACAGTTCTCTAGTGCGTCCTTTTTTTAAATTGTTGACAGGTGTGCTTGCGTTTCATGACAGACCTATCAGCCAATAAAAGCCTGAAATATAAAGCGGATGGCATGTCACATTACTTAAGAAAACTTTTGAAATGGGTTCAATTATAACTGTGATTGTTTTCCTTGCGAAATAAGGAAAGGCTAGATATTATTGGGGAGTTGCTGTTATTCTGCAGGTTGCTGTGGAACGAAATAACCTTTTAGTTGGATTCCCCCTGGGACAGAGCCCGAGATCTAGAGATGCTGGGTGGGTTTGTTGTGGGGACGAATGGGTAGTGTGGGACCACAGTGATATCTAGTATTATCTTGAAGTTTTTGGAAACAGCAACAGCTCTCCTCTCGTAACAACCTGGTGAAAGTCCTCACCTTTTTCATTGTTATTTTTTTAATACATCTCTATATAGCAGATCTGTCCTGTTCAGTACAGGGATCACCTGACACGTGGTCCTGAGCCCTTGAAATGTGGCCAGTGCAAATTGAGATGTACTCAAAGCATAAACTACACACCTGATTTTGAAGACTGGCTACTCCCCTTGTGAGATTTTTCTTTAAAAGGATGTAAAATATGTCAATAAACTTTCTATTGATTGTACGCTGAAATGATATCGAGGATCTATCAAGTTGGATATAAGAGATGATGAAAATAAATTAACCTTCCCTGTTCCATTTTACTCTTGGAATAGAGCCACTAGAAAATTTAAAGTTGTACACATACATACCACTGTTTCTGTTAGATATTTCTTCAATTCCATCCTCAGGGACTAGTATTTACTTAGTAAAGTGGAGTTCTCCTGGCAAGGATACCCTCAGACTCGGAGAGACTGGCGTGATTGTGTTAATGGCCTAAAGGCTCAGACTCCATTCAGATATGTCTTAAGTTGATGGAAAAGGACTCTGAAGTCACTTCTCCCTTTGGTTTCATCGTTAATGCCTATTTATCACCAGCATTACCCTTATTTAAGTGGTGGATACCCCCAGACTTCAGCCAAGGCCTCTGTACTCTGTTTCAAATTCTTGAATGTATGGGACATGCTGAAATTTAAATAGAACTAACTCTCCCTGAGCAGAAGTCGTCTTTGGAGCTGTTTATTTTTTCCTCTCCGTTTGTATTTATGCGAAGCGTAAAAACCCAGAGCCTGATGCACAACTGAAAGATGGGCTTACTTGTTTTCTTTTGTGTGAGAATCTCTTGCTCGCCTTTTGTGGCTAGTGTGGGTTCTTGTTTGACTGGCACGGCTTATTGGACTATAACAAGCGTAACTCGGCCTCTTTTGTCGCGGGACAATTCTCCCACAAATCCCGAACAGTGAGCATTCTTCCAACACACTATTGGGTGTGCACTGGAATTGAAAGAATTGCTGAGCCCTGCTACTTCATCTCCTCCCCAATCTCTTTGTAATTTTTCCCCCTTCTTATCCTCCCCCTCCCCAGCCCCATCCACCTCGCTGAAATGAACACTTTACCAGGCCGGAAACATTTAATCGTCTCCTTTTGAAAAAAATTAATTGAAACTTCTCCACTAGTTACCTTTTGTGTTAGTACTTAATGCAATTTTTTAAGAGAGAGGGGAGAAGGGGAAGGGGAGGAGGGGCTAGCATATTTAATTTTTTAAATGCCCTCCTATTGGCTTAAAAACAAAAGACACTGAAGATTTGACTCAGTAAGAACAGGGAATATCTTGTAAAAAAAAAAGATTTACCTAGTTGTAAACCTTATGGTTTTTGTAGTTAAAATGATTATCACAAAGAACAGTAACATTGCAAATGTTCTCTAATGAGCAAAGAAAATCTACTTGTTCATAGTCAACTCCCCCCCCCACTAATATTTCACTGCCCATTCTCTAACTTAATTGTGACATAAATTATGTTTTCTTTTACCTTGCATTGAAAACCATGAATTTGGTCACATCGTGGCCTTCTCTGCTTTGGTTGAGTTATTCCTTTCCGTGGAAGTTACTAAGGGAGGTGATGGTGTCTACAAAGGGAGGGGCAGGGAACAACCGGGAATCATTCCTCATTACTGAAAGCTGTGATTTATTTTAGCCTAATTGTAAAGTTACTGCAAATTGCTCAAAAGCTTTTTAAAGATCCCAGTGATTAGATTTTTTTAAGGGGGGGGGTGCACAGTAGAGGAGGGGGCAGCTAAAAGGGGAAATAACACCTCTAATCCCGCTTCTGGTAAATAGGCTGCCAGCTTTTAAAATGAGTTTCCTTTCTATTAGTCAGAATATTATGCTAAGCCTTAAGCATTAGTTTTTTTATGTTGCCATAGCAGCCTTATTCCTGCAGGGTGGTGACCTGTGATGATTACAGTACAAAGCTTATAGGGTCTTGAAACCCCCTTTGAAGATGAAAAGTCTTTGATGGTTTATATTTATGCAAATCTCTTAGATATGATTTACCCAACTGAGACTGAATGGAGAGATGATTAAAATTCCCTTTTCCTTTGATATCAATTAATGGCAGAATATTCCTTAAATTTTAAATGAATATATGTTTTTATCTTTATTTACAAAAATACCTTTATCATACCTGTATTGCTTTTTTATCTTCCCACATCTTATTAGATCTAGATAGACATAATAGATTTACAATTTAGATTGTGGGGTTTTTTTTCCCCCTTTTGAAAGGGGAGGTGGGGGGAATCTGGGCGAGAGCTTTTGTATGTTTCCAGATGATAGATTTTTGGAATTTGGGCTACCCCACTGGCAGCACAGAGCTAGCTGTGAACTGGTCTCATGGAAAAAATTGGCAAGCTTTGGTCTTCAAAGAATTAAACTTCCTTTTTAAGGTCTTCCTAGGTAAGCTAAAAAAAATTTTGAAGAAAAACCTTCAGAACAAAGGGTAATGGTGCTATCAGGAATAATATAGAATCCTTGTAGAAGGCAGCTGAACAGTTACACTGATGGCAGTGCTGGGCACGAGAAAAACAGAATGGCAGGTAGAGGAGCCGGCATTGTTTTAAGGGCCTACCATTTGCATTTAATGCAAAGAGGGCTATAGGTCTCAAGTAAATATGGTTTCAAGGGAAGCATTTAAACTTGGATTCTCTCCTTCCAGTCTAACTCCTAGGCCTCAAATTGCTCCTCTGGGGGAAGGAGATTGCAATGCTTGGGGTTTTACATTTAGTTTGGTGGGAACTTTGTTACTTTTTTTTTTTCTGTTTCCTTTTTTTTTTTTTTTTAATTCTTTTGTGTAGAGGAAGAAGGCTGGGATATTACTTCCTCAGGTCAAAGACTTAAATACTACTTCTGTGGCTAGGTTTCAGGGGTTGTACTTTTCCCCCCACTAATCACCTATGACACTTTTTAGTTTTTAGACAAATTCTCATTCCACTTAAAAGGCCGAAAACTTGAACAACCAATGAATTTAATCCCCTTTGTGGAAACTGCAATGGGTTTGCTCAATTTTAAGGTAAGAAAAACCATAATGTGATTACATAAGTTAGTATTTGATTTCTCGTTTAAAGAGAATTGTTTTGAATTTTACCATCTACTTAAAAAATATATTTTTAGAAGGGCTTATAAGCAAGATTAAACCTTGATCACTATTTGTTATCTGTAATAGTCCAAAAACAAGGTGTCAGCATCTTAGAAAACAAAGAAATTGATTAAGGAAAAAGGAAAAGCTTCCCAGTCCTAAATCTGGAAAACAAAATATTGACATATCCTAGTAATAATTAAGTAACTAATCACTTTATACATATGTGCTTTGAATTATTACATTTATAAGGTAGCTGTACATAAAAAACTTATATTTTGTCACTTGTTTAAATTAACTTGGTTCATTTTCTTTCCATCTGAAATTTTTCTGGCTTCTTTATAGCAGTCTTAGTTCTAACATCTAGCAGATAAGCTCATTGTTTGTAAATTGATGTGCACAAATAATTTATGGGCTATTATTTCACTTTGCCACATTAGAACATAAAATATGTTCTAATCCACATAAGCCAAGTGTTTTTTAACGTGGTGTGGGTGCATTAAATGACCTGCCTTCCCAAATTCTTGGCTAGCTTTTTGGTCTTCTTTTATATTGTTTTGAAAATATGCATCTCATTCCATCTGACCTGGGAACAGTCACCTAGCACTCCCTGCAACCTCCCCTCACAGTTTCTAGCTCTTTTTGTTTCTTTTCCTGCCTTTTCTTCTGCCCCAGAGAGCAAAAGGAAGAAATCACTAAAAACAATGGAAAAGGTAGTTGCCGTGCTCTGGAGAGAAAATGTGTGAGCAAATGTTTAGAAGAAACCAAGACCTGTGGGATGGTACAGGAGGGGCTGAGTGAGGATGTTTGGGGGCTGCCTGCAGCCTTGTCTTGTGTCAGCTCGTTTGCACAAATAGCCACCAGCTTGTCCAAAAGCACATTCTTTAGATGCGACCAGATTCATACAGTGATTTAATTTTAAGCACTGTTTTGCCATTTGATTGCATAATGTACTTAAGGAGCCCTTCCAGCGCCTGAAATGAATCAGCAGGGTCCCACCAGTTTCTCATTTCTTGCCACCCATATATATATTAGCAGGTTACATCTCTACCTTCTGAGATTCACAGTTCTGTCTGTGATGAATGTTATTAATCTTTATATTCATTTACAAATGTCCAAGTTGCTTTCTTAATATATCATGAACGACTTGTTGCATTTTATTTTCCCCTCTAAAGTTGTAGGTTTTGTGTACATGTCTTTAATCCTGAGACCATTTACTTGAACCTAATGTAAATAATCCAATTAGTTTGACTTTAAAATTCTCCTGTGATTTTATGTCTACTATTTGAGAGTCTTTGGAAGCACAAAAACAAATTTGAGGAAAATATAAACAAGTTATAGTATAATCACAATGAGTAAACTCAAAGTTCCTCTAGAAGTTGGATGACATACGTTGAACATTAGAAGCATGTTCACTGTATGGAAAGCTATACTAACATAATCCACTAAGCAAGGCAAAGGCACACAGAGCACTTATATGACTGATACTAAATTCCTGTGGGAAGGGTTAAATTTGGACTGGACTTACAGGACTGCTTCAGCCTACTAGGGTCAGGAGCTGGGTCTCTGTTACTGGGGTACCCTGGGCTCCCACAATTTGTGCATTTCTGTGAGACTCGGTTCTGTTCTGCTCTTTTCCAGGCAGTGTGTGAAGAAACAGTAAAGATTGGGCCTCCACTGGGCCTTTTTCTAGACGCAGTGGTTTTTGGAGGAGAAGATTTTCGAGCCAGCATAGGTGCCAAAGACTTCTCTCTCTTCCTCATCTGTGTGTGTGTGTGTGTGTGTGTGTGTGTGTGTCTATACTGTATACAATTTTTTCTTTGCCCCCCCACGGACATTTACATAACAATGTGTATTTACCAACCATGACAATGGCTTTTCCCCACTTCCTGATGATTTAGGGCTCCTCAGAGCTATCCTGCTTCCAGAACACTGTATCTTTTACTTTTGTTCATTTGTAAAGTAACTGATAAAAAGCTTGTTGCACATTGAAGAGTATACGTTGCTCCTAATAAACACACTACCTGATCAGCCTTATGGTGGCTTAAATGTTCTGTCTTCACATCAGTCTGAGGGCTGGCTTGCCCCTTTCAAACAAATATAAAGTGCTTTCACATTGCCCTCGTGAATTATTTTTCTACATTAAATGTAGTATGTAAATATTATTTAAGCCAGACCTTAAATTTACTTTAAAATATATTCCAAAGCCCTTCTTATCAAGTATTTACTGAGGCCTTGCTGATTTTGGTTTTCACTGATGTTCCCCGTTCCTAAGCACTGAGCGTCTGGCCAGGGTGTTGGTGTAACTGGGGTGGGTAGTGACACAGAACCCATTTCCAGAACAGCATACCATTGACCTGGAGACATTTTCCCTAAGCAGCCAGTACCACAGACAAGCAAACAGTGAACGCCATCCACACATACACCTCCCGTGTGAGGTGAATAAAAGGAATTTATTTTAATACTAGTGCTCCCTGGAGACTTGTGTGTCCCACAGCTTGGTGGACTGGAGAAAGCATTGCTCCCGGAATAAGTGACTTTCCCTTATTCCCTCCAAACCTTGAAATGTTGGGCCCAGAACCTCAGTGAGAACAGGACATTGCAAACCCAGCACAGTTGGGCCAGCCCGGCTTAGCCATTGTGCACTCATGTGAGCAGTCAGCCGTGTCCCTGCCCGCTTCTTAAGCCACTTTCTGTGGTGCTGTCGTTGGACTGACACTTCCCAAACAATGACAAGATGGAGAAAAATCTATCAGGAAATCACGGTGACCCTAATGCCCACCTCCTGAAATAAACAGGGCCTTTCTTTGTGGCATGTAGAAATGGTTATATTGAGAGACGCTCAGGCAGTGAAATAGACATGTATGTGGTTTAGATCTGCCCCTCTGTGCCCCTCTCTTCCTGTACATTTGAATAAGTATTGTTCTGAGAAGCATTTCCCAGGGAGACACAGCTGTCTGTACAAACTGAATTTTTATAATAAGTGCCTTTCCAAAGTTAGTAAATAAATAATAAATGTTTCTCAAAGTTAAAAGCCTCTATTTTCTGTCCACATTCCTGTTTTCAGGAGCAACAAGTAGTAAAGAGACCCAGGACATCCTCTATGCCCGGCAGAAGATTATTGTGGTAGCAAAGGCCTTCGGCCTACAAGCCATTGATCTGGTGTACATCGACTTCCGGGATGGAGACGGCCTTCTCAAACAGTCAAGACAGGGAGCTGCCATGGGCTTCACTGGTATGACTTCTAATGTGATCTTTGAAAGCAGTGTTTAGATTAGCAACTATCCCAGCAAAAGAGAAGTAGAACCAGAAAATGCATCTCTAACAACACCAGAAGTCTCATATATTTATCCCCCTATCTGCCACAGGAAAAGTTCCAATAGAACTGACAAACAAATCATCACATTTTTATTTGGCTTTGAAAATCAAAAGATGGTCTAACTCATTTTATTTTCTCTTCACATTCATTACCACTTGTTTTTCTATCCTCTTCAGTATTTTATTATAGTTTTTAGTTAAGCCTTGGGAAAGGGTGAGGCTGTTTCAAAAATGGTTTTGAGTGAATTGTTAGAAGAATTTGGGATGATGTGTAGAAGAAGACTTTCCCCAAATAGTCAAAATTTTATTAATTTGTTTCTTTAACAAATGTTGATATCATCTGTGATCTGATTTGCACACGTAACTAGTTTTTCCTTCTTTGGCCACTCCAAGCCCTTCTCTCCCCCATCTCCCAGTTAAAGTATCAGCGCACCTGGCAACACGTGGGCCAGTGGCCCGTGGGGTCAGCAGAGGCCTCGTGGGGCGCAGGTGGGCATCTGCCCATCGGCGTACCTGGTAGCTCCTGACCTCACAAAACCAGGAAGCCACTGGAAATGGTGGTTTTTACAACAGAAATATGAGAAATATGTATATTTTTGTAAAAGTACCATAGGACCTTTTGGCCACTATGGGAACCATAGACCAGCAGTCCTTTCTTGTTTGTTTTCATGCTGAAAATGCTAAGAATATCAGTACTAGAAATACACCAAGTAATGAGAGAACGAAGCAAGTATCACTTTTATCAGTATTTTGATACTTGTATTTAATTTGCATTTGCTGAAAGAAAAGTCTCATAATGTCCTCTGAAATGTAAAAGATGGCTGGACGGAGTATAACTTAACCCAAAACAAAATTGAAAGACTTACAGAGTAATTAGTTAAAGAGTAATATAGTTATTTTAGAATTAAATAAAGCACTGAAATTTGTATTTTTAATACAGAACTAAAATAATCATGAACTTCTAATTCTTTGAATAAAAAAAAGGAAGGGTGATCCCTTTTAGAGGAGTGTTTTTCCATTATCTGAGCTATTCCTTGAATGACTCCTCCCTACATATAATAGTGACTGAGAAAGAAAAGAGCCCCCGACATGGCCACGAGGTGGTTCTTTTTTTTTTTTTTTTCCGGTTGTGGGGCCTGAACTCTGGGCCTGGGCGCTGTCCCTCAGCTCTTCAGCTCAAGGTGAGCACTCTACCACTTGAGCCACAGCGCCACTTCCGGCTTTTTCTGTTTATGTGATGCTGAGGAATCGAACCCAGGGCCTCATGCATGCCAGGCAAGTACTCTACTACTGAGCCAGTAGGAGGTTGTTCTTGTCCCTGTCTCTTTCCAACAACTGGTTAGGATGTGGCCCAAATGGAAAACGTTGGAGGGAAAAAACTTCACGGAATCTATCTAATAGACCCTGATGTCATTTTCCTAAAATGTGTGGCACTGGCTGCTAGGCAGCCAGATGTTGCTCTGTAGTCAGAACCGACTCAATAGAAAAGACAGGGTCCTGGCCTCGGCCACCAGCCCCCAGAAATGACCTGGGCTTCCTCAGCTTCCTCTGGGGTGCTGTTTGTCCCAGAGACTCTAAGGGGCTTGGAGAGTTTCTGCGGGGCACAGGAGTGAATTAAATTGGTCCCCAATTTAATCACAGAAGACAGGCTATTTCAAATCCGGTTTAAATTTCTAGACTGTGCCCAACTCAGCACGAGAAACTTATGGACCTGGCACTGTTGTTTCTCCACAACAGGGAGTATTAAATCACTGAGAAATGGAGGCGGGGGGACGGAGAGGAACTGAGGGCATGGTGCCCATTGCATATTCAAGTGAACACGACCATACGCGGGCCACACACTAGAACCATTCTGTAATTTTTAAAGAGAAGGTCTTTGTTGCCCCAATTATATTTCTACAGATAAATAAAAGGCAATTAAAAGGTATGAGATTATGTATAGTATTTGTTTAAAGAAATAAATGCTTTTACTACTTTAGACTACTCATGATCTGTTTGGCATTTAATTTCCATACCTTACGCCTTTCAGGAGAAGAGAGGAAAGGAGAGAAAAGAAGAAAGTCCGGAGGGAGGACCTGTGGGGGGAGAGAGCAGGCGGGGACCATGAAAGAAATATAAGTACCCTGGAATACCTATCTGGACCAGGTAGTGGAAAGGTTTAAAATCCACAGGAAAGACTGTGTTATCCACAACACTGATAAAGAAGATTGAGTTTGGGCTATAAGAATTTTCTGTACTTTCAAAATATATATTTCAAAATTTGTCATGTTTTAAAAGTCATATACCCAAATGGGGGCTATAGTTTCTTTATTACAGTCATTATTTCCTGGGGTAACAATCCATGTTGATTGACTTTAAATCGATGCATTGGCTAGATAAATAGTTACTAACTTTAGGTTTTGTTTTTTGTTGTTGTTTTTTTTAATAAAAAGACTCTCGAACTAAATCTTAGAATAAAGCTTTACCAGATGACTTAGTCATTATAGTTACTCCAGGGCTGCATGCTGAGAAGAAAGATTATAAATATGAAGCACTATAGGTTTTTTTCTTTTTGCAGTCTTTTGTAGAAGACAAAAATGACACCATCATACAGTTACCTAAAAGACTTGACAGGTATTGATTTAAAGCAAGATATATCAAGTGGTACTGTAAAAAGGATTTCATGGTCATAAATTTTAATGTCGTCCAATTTTGCACCCTCTCAGTAACTTGTCAATAACAACTCTTCTGGATAAAATATTTGCCTCATTCTCACATGGCATTAAAGCCTGTGGCTAGTTGTTGGAATACATACAATACAATAAAAGAGAAGTTCACATATGAATGTACGTACGGAAATTTCTAAAACCTAAAAATAGCCCAGTTACCAAAATATAGGTACCCAGGTGCTCTCAGAGATTTAACAGTATTGTAAGTAGATTATTTGCTCCTCAAATTACAGTACCTATAGCAGGAAGTTGCTATGAAATATGCTTTGTTAATTATGTACATAATTGTAAGTTATGTATATAACTTAGAAAATTCAGGGCTAACAATTAGTAGAAAATGACTGCCAGAACTGGCAACCTTTATTAATAATATAGTAACAATTGTTATATTACTAAAATATAATCTCAATATCTATTATTGGAAGGAGCTCTTATGTTGTTTCCAGATATTATTCTTCAAATAATTTAAAGTTCTATGATTTGTTATTTGAATAATACTGCTATTAAATAATAATTATTAAATAAATTAATAAATTATTTATTAAAATAATAAATTTAAATTATTAAATAATAATTACTGTTTAAGTAATATTTAATGATAATACTTAGTAATTTAATATTTAACAATAGTGTTACAATTATTTATTATTTAAATAATAGTGATTTAAATAATCATAAAGTACTATTTTTTATATAGGTTTTTAATGTTTTATTAGTATACTTACAGAATGAAATAGCAATGAAAGGATTTTGTACTTATAGCATGGCAAAGAAAAGATATTAAACTCCTATAAATGAAGAACTAAAAATCCAACATTGTTCCTATTTCTATTCCACAAAATAATTGAAGTAACAAAACTTTATAAAAAGATTTTATAAATGTATAAAAAATTATAAATGCATAAAAACATTTTCTAAAACATTCAGGTTGGTTTAATGCATACTAGGTAAATATTAAAACAACTATTTTAAAAGCTGAGTAAATTAATATACCAACAAATATATCCAAGAGAGTGAATGAGCATTAAGAGTACATTCATTTTTAAAGAGGCAAATTGTATCTGTAACTTTATCATGTAATAAAACAATCTTACCATTATTATATCATTAAATTATCTTGCATTTTATTAATGGCCTAATTAGATTTCACATTTCCCTGATTACTAAACTGTTTTTTTCCCAACAACAGCATGATTTCACAGAAGCCTTAGACACATAAATCTGTATGATATTTTTATTTAAAATCCTTAATCTGTATGATATTTTTATTTAAAATCCTTAAGCTTCAAAAATAACTAAGTATTTCTGAAGGTATATCTATAGAGATAGGAATTTTTTCTAGCGGTGTGTAAGGTGCTTATGAAGTGGGAAACAGCTGCCCTTCATTCCAGAAGCAAAAAGGGAAAATCTGCATGTATTTTGGATACAGAAGTTTTCTGTATACTTTCAGTAAAATAGAATCATCTAAAGGCCACAGCATTCCAATCTGCTTTCTACCTTAGGTATTAAATGCACTATTTTATTGAAATAAATACATGTTAGAAATGACACATGTTCATCTTAAAGGAAGAAAATTAATATTAATATTGTTGTAATGTCTGTTTCTATAAGCTATATGAAAACGGATGTGCTACTTCTACAAGATATCATGGAAGGTGGCATAATTCTACAAAATAAGCAAAAGACAACTTGCCAATATTGGGAGATTTGATGATCGATTTTATTCTACTTTAACTCCAAATGATCACTCTAATTTGCAGACATTATCACCTAAATTCCCAAGCAAAACAGTTACTCAACAAGCTGCCTGGCCATTCCACCTGTAACTAAAAACAGATTATCTGCACTGAGGTGGCATTTCTATAGGATCAGAAACACAATTGTTTGGTTATTATGTGATATGTATTCTGGAAAAGCTTGCCCGATTATGGGTCTGGTTTTATTCTGTTGTGTGTGTGTTTTTTTCCTTCAAAAAAGTTTGCAGTTAGTTATTTAGCATATAGTGAGACATTTGGAGCACACATTTTGTTTGCACATCTGTCCATAGGTGAAATTCTGGTGTGCTTACTCTCTTCAGGTAAGCAGGTGATCCACCCCAACCAAATCCCCGTCGTCCAGGAGCAGTTCACTCCCTCCCCAGAGAAAATCCAGTGGGCTAAGGAACTGATTGCTGCCTTTAACGAGCACCAGCAATTAGGAAAGGTAAATGTTTTGTCACCGCCTTGGGTAAAACGGGGGTTTAAAATACTCTGGGGGAGAATGGAAAAAATGTTTGAAGAGCTTGAGGAAAATTCATTTTATTTGGTGATGGTGGGGTGAAGGGCGAGACAGTCAGAGAAGGTAGATCTCCCCTCTCCATTCCTAAATATCTCACTGTAGCTAGCTCTCCAGTCTCTTGTTTTATTCTTTTCATAAAATACATTGGCATCCTTAGAGAAAATAGAAATCTGTTTAGTTTTTCCTCTGTAGAATTCCATGCAGCATCATATGAAAATAATTTTAGATCAAAGTGAGAGCAAGTTGTAATGAAATAAACACAGTTTGAACCAAATGGTTCTTGTGGAGAAAAGAAATAAATTTCAAGTTATTTTAATTTGGGGGAGGGGCACAAAAAAGTACAAAAATCTCCTCTGGTTTAATCATTTAAGAGTGGGAGGTTGTATGTGTGTTTGTACCGATTTCTGGACTTGAGATTTGGATAGAATGGAAAGCAAATTAACACTGGAGAACGGTTGTTCCTAATTTAGTGCATCATTGAGCCTCACGTTTCCTGCTCTGTGGGTTTCTGCTATGTAAATATTGCAGTGGTAATGCACAATCTGTCTCCACTTTGTGCCAGTAACACTTAAATTAGGTGTCGCCTGAAGGAAGATTTTATGCTAGTTGCAGCATTGTCAGTTAATTATCTTAAAGGTTATTTGCAATAATACCGTTTGCCTCTTTTTAAGAGGATAGAAGGGAAAGTTGCATCTATAAATCTATCCTAGAAGTAATCTTCTAAACTCAGCCTTGTGATTCCCATAAGGAATAAAGTTTTGATGCCTTCAATGCAGATTTACTTAGGAGAAAGAATAATGAAAATAATGAAGGTTTTGAATGTTAAAGTGTCCCTTCTTTAAAATTTTTAAAAAATTAAAAAGAAGAAAAGCAGGTGCAGTGGTAAAATCTGTGAGGTCCGTGTGAGAAGTGACCTTTGCACTTCCACCAGCAGCAAAAACACCTGAGGACTCCAGGACTTGTAAACATGGGTGACAACATTACATGACTCCTTCCCTATGCTATGGCCTTCAACATTGACCTTCAACCCTGACCATGCATGCACACATGCAAATGCACATGCATGCATGCTCATCTTTGCACAGACTCACTAACAGTCAGAATATGCTATATCGGAAACATCCATACTTGCTTGGGTGTGTATCATTTCATTATGAAGATCATCCTTTCATTTCGCATCCACAGTGGCTATCAAAAATAAATAGGGCAGTTCATAGAAAATATTTATTTTTCTTTTTTTCTTAATCTTTAACTAGTTGCACAGATTTCAATTCTACATGTCAGTTTATGTGTACAGTGTTGTGAACAGTGTCACTCCTATCATTCTCCCCCATCAAATAGAAAAATATTTCTGTGTTGACCTGTTGTATTTTGTCCATCTCTACATCTTAAATCAAAACTCAAGATCCAGCAAGGTGCTGGTGGTTCACCCCTGTAATCCTAGCTACTCGGGAGGCTTAGATTTCAGTATTACAGGTCAAAGCCAGCCTGAGAAAGGAAAATCCATGAAATTCTTATCTCCAATTAACCATCAGAAAACTGGAAGTGGAGCTGTGATGCAAAGTGGTAGAGTGCTTGAGAAAAAGAGCTCAGTAGCAGTGCCCAGGCGCTGAGTTGAAGCCCCATGACCGACAAAATAAAATTTAAAAAGTCCTCAAAATCCTCTATGAATAAGCAGACATTCCCCTACAGAGAAGACCAAGGACTCATTTACACATGCAAACAACTCCATCCACTTCCTTCTTGCTAAGTAACAGCTAGCCTGCATGAATACACATACTAACTTCCTCTACTTTATTCTTTACACCAACTAAGGATGCACATATGACAAACACTGCTATTGAAATAGTAAACTGAGGCAGCATGTACTCCATTAACACAACAGCGCAAGAGTTGCAGGGTGAGCTGGCAGAACTTCCATGAACCATCCTCACTGCCTTGCATGTTGAGTAGCAAGGAAGGTGGCCACCTAGCCTTGTAAGCAGTAGGCTATTAGAAAGGTTACCATACATTTTACTAACCTCCAAACAAAACTCAAACCAGAAACATTCTTTTCCTAACATTTCAGTTCTTGAATAAGAGAACAACAACCTTTTCGTTGTATCTTGAAAATGTTGTTCCCAGGGGAATTGCCCATGCCTTCTGATTAAGTGTTAAATTCTGAACCTCTCCTCCCTGCAAGAAGAATTGCCCTCTTGTTGGGAACATAAGCTTTCACAACACTGTGGTAGGATGGTTTTTCTTAAACAACCATAGAAATTCGAGTGGAGGAGAGACAACCTATTAGGTCATTCCTTTCCTTCCCAATTTGTGGAGGTATATTTCCTACAGCAAATTCTCCAGGTGCTTTGTCCAGCAATGTTCAAATTATTCATATAATGGAGTGTTCAGTTAGCATGTTTCTTTTACTTGCATATAATCTGTCTGGCCACAAAAATTGGTGACACTGGGTCTTGAGGGGTTCTTGGATTCTTGGAGTTTAATGGTACGGGTTCTGTTCATAAAGATTTCCATATAAATAGGTAATTCAGTTGTAGAAAGAATCATCTCCAACAAATGTCTAATCTATTTAGCTTCAAATGGGAATCAGTTGATGAAAACATGGACTCCTCATTATTTCCCACAGCACAGATGACTCTTTAAAAATTGAAAACTGATGGTTTATGTCATAATGAGACACTTGGACATTTCTAAAAGACTTCCCCCTAATCGAACAAAAATGTCATTCAAGTAATTTAACTAGAAACAACCCAAGAACATAAAATTATATATCTTTGCATTTCTGTGTTTTCCTGCTCCTATCTTAAATATTTTGCCCAAAGACCAAAGACATAGCTAAGTTCATAGTTAATACTGAGTCATTTGTGTTTTCTATAGTAATAACAATTATGGCTGTTGTTATTCAAACATTAACAGTCCTACTTTTTCTTTCTGTCTTCTCCAAAGGACAAAGTTAATAGAAGTAGTTAGATCATGAAAAGATGATTTATTGGGGTTCAGAGTCTTTGATATCACAGATTTTGTTTTCCTTTATTTCAATGGAAAAAAAAGGATGTTGTAGATGTGGCGTTTAATGATTTTAGCATCATGTCAGGGAGAAAACCACTTTAAATTAGAAAATAATAATAATAATCAGCTCATTCACCTATTACTCTATGGCAGGTGATACTTGGGGACTGTGTTGTTTCAGCAGTCTCAAGAAGTCTTTCAGGCTAAAGAATTTGTCCTGGCATAGCAATCCCCACTAGTCAGATGGAAGGTAATATTAGGGACTCAAGATTATCTTCTTTCATTAAAACTGGTCAGCATCTATGCTCCTATTATATTTTTTTGGAGGGGGGTTCAGTCCTGGGGCTTGAACTCTGGGCCTGGGCACTGTTCCTGAGCTCTTCAGCTCAAGACTAGAGACTAGTGCTCTACCACTTGAGCCACAGCACCACTTCTGGCTTTTGCTGTTTATGTGATGCTGAGGAATTGAACCCAGGGCCTCATGCATGCGAGGCAAGCACTCTACTACTGAGCCACCTTCCCAGCCTCTGGGCCTATTTTAATTCCCCAAACTGAAAACTGTAATTTAGCTAATAATAGCAGTTGTGAGGTACCCATCCACATGTGAGTCAAACTGGTCTTCCCATCCTTGCAGAAGAACATACTTTGAGATGCAATCAGCATCAGATTAATTTTATTAGCTTTAAATTATTGAACAGAAATACTGCAGCCAGGATTTCCATGTTATTTGTCTTAAATTTATAAAGGATTTTCTTAAAAGTTAGTTCCATTCTATATTTTCTTTCATAATAATGGTGATTACAACAATGTTGAAAATTCTCCATCCAGAACTAGATTTAGTATAGACTTATGGAAGAAATTGGACTTTAACAGTTCTTTATTCTTAACCTAGAATTTTATGTAGTATGAAAACTGGATATTTAAAATAAAAACTTCACAAGTAAAGAATTAACATTGATATAAATAGAAACTAACTTATGTAGAAATAAATATGTACAAGATACATATTTACATTAAGTATATTTGAAACTATTTTTTCACATCTGTATTGTGAACTTAGTGTTAATTTTTTTCTTTTTATTTCTTCATTACTTACTGGGCAAAAATGATAGCTAGAGGAATGAAAATTTATTGCTTTTTAAAAATAATAATCATAGGGAAATTCAAATGTAAGAATTACATTTCTTTCTAGAAAAATGTCAAAATTCTAACAAAAATTTGAAGGGAAATAAACTTATATACATGTATGTATAATTCATGTGATAGATTTTTAAATTGCTTTCTTAGAACACACATGTTTATTTTTTAAATATCTGGCTACAAACATGATTGCTTCATTTTCAGTTTTCCAAGCATCATTCTGTTTTATTCATATTATTGCAGTGTTTTACTTGGCTTTGGGAGAATTGTGTTTAATGTCTTCAATATTTTTCATTTGTTGTTATAGTTTCACAAGCTGGTTAAAGACCTAGGAAGGGAGAAATTCATATTATAATCTAGATTCGATTAATGACCATAAAGGTCAAAAAGAAGGTCAGTGCCTGACATAGCTACTGTAAATACCCACACATACGTTATAATTTTACTCATGAGCAAACAATAGTGCAAATTAACAAGAGGACATTATATATACCCTGTACTGGAATATAAATTAAGAACTTCTCTCTTAATAAAGAAAATAGGAAGTCAGAATTGTTTTCCTCATGTAAGTCTTTTCATCTAGAAAAGTGCAAACAGTTATAAATCTCCCCTCCTCCATACTGAGCACAGAAGGCTTTCATAGGTATCTGATTGCAGCTTGCACACCTTTCCTTTATGTTTCCAAATGCAAGGCTTTACAAAAGAAATACTGTTCGGTCCAGATGGCCTTCTCCAAGGCTCCCTGAGAGAACTCGAGAAGTCTCTCTAGCCAAAAATATTGTTTCCGCTTATTCAAGTGCCAGAAATCCCACTGCCAGCCTTTCACGCACATCAAATAAACCATCTAAAGATTTGGTTGTTGTCTTTGTCAACTGAAAGGGTTGATTCCACTAATAGATGACGATCCTTGCCAGCCATCCACCCTACCACCCACAGCCTTTCCCCTTTATTTGTGAGCAGGAATACTCAAGTCAGCACTGAGGCATTTCTGGTGAAAATGAAAGATGAAGGCACAGAACTCTATTTTTGAGATTCTTAGTAGTTGCTTCTTTCCCTTTCTGTCCTTGTCATTTCATATTTTCAGAACTATGTGCCATAATATTTTACTTAAAACTGTCTAATTCTTAGGAATCAGAGAATCTCACAAAAATGACTTGATGATTGCTTTGACTAACACCAAATAGCAAATCTTTAAACCAATGAAGCAAAATCAGTGCGATCACACCCCAGTTCACATTATCTTCAATGGCAAATGTATATAGTTCATTATTAGAGGTTAAAAGTATTCATAGATAAAATCTGATAACTGTGATAAACCTGATAATTGAATTATTTGCATCATACTTAATTTATAACACATTCCTAAGGATATTGTAATTAGAATTGTTTTTACTCTCATTTATAGTTTTCTGGAATTCTGCTTTTACTCTCACTTTCTATTTTTCCTCTCAATTTTGAATTTTAGAAAATGTTATTCTCAGTGGATAAAAATCTCAGAAATCCTCTACTGAGGGCCCTTCTATTTATGACTGATCCAGGAAAGGTTCAGCAGATATGAGTATGGTTAGCATCAATGTGTTTCAGCTGGATGACAGACAACATCATGCTAGCGACAAACTAGTCTTAAAAGTATTCCATCACAATCAGAATGTGAATTTGGGTGTTTCAAACTTACAAACACATGTGTTTTGTTTTGTGTTGTTTTTTCCAGAAACTGATAAGAAACATCTATATCTGTTTTTCCAGGCCCTCCTCTGTCCCTGCCCACACTGTTCCCCGCTTCCCAACCCTGCTCTGTTCTTGTTCACTCAGCCTGCCCCCCAAGAGCACTTTCTTGGTCAGCTCTGTTCAGCATAACACCCATTCCATGCTAATCATAAGCATTCATTCAGTCTCTGAAGGTAGGATGAAGGAGGCCACACATAAAGTCCAGAGCTCACTCAGTTCCTTCTTGCTTTCAAAACATGCACCTGAAGTCATGTTCTTAGTTCTACTTTTGCCACACAAACAAACCTTGGCTTTCAGTGTCTTTTAAGGGCAAGAAGAGGACCATTTTAATTCTGTAATCACTTGGTCTCTCTTATTCTCCATGTTTCTCCTTCTTGGGTAGTCCTGGTCTATAGATGTGTGTCTGTGTGTCTTCGCCATTCCTCCCTTGGCCTGCTTAGCTGAATTCTTTGTTCCTTCTTTTTCTTTACACTTCTTTCCCTCTCCCTAGACCCTGTCCTCACCCCACCACATCCTTCCCTTCTCCTTTTTATCTGATTATAATGGAGAAGTTTGGAGCAATCTTTTTATATTGGATGTATTTAGTAAGGAACTTGATCATTCTTATTTATATTAAATAGGTAAATGGAGTTTTATTTTGTTAAAAATAGAAATTAAGCATTTCTAGAATTTCCTCTTTTCTTTCACTCTATGTTAGTGGGCCTCTACAGGGGGAAAAAAAGTGGGATAATTTCTCATCGCCTCTCTAGAGAATAAAGGACTCTGTCTATTGCATTGCGCGCTTCCCTGAAGCACCCAGACAGACGAGCACCTAGAGCACACATTTACAAATACGACTCGGCTAACTGGCTTCCAATTTTTTGGCAGTGCTCAGAGGAGATTATTGGGTGCATTTTTATAGACTATACGATACTCATCTTCTGCTGTCTTGTAGAAAAATGGAAATAAATTTTATTCATCATCCAGTGCTCATCTGGTTTACTTTAAAATACACATTGGTATTTTAGCAAATCTTTTAAAGTATCAATTAGTTCATTAGCTCATTTGTGTCTGCTTTCCAGAAAACAGAATAAGCCTAGAAGTATAGCATTCCTGGTCTTAGCTACACACTTATATAAAATGTCATTTACTGTCTATCTCATAGGCAACTGCAGTTGATATTTGACATGCGACATTGTAAATTATATAAAAATTAAACATTTGGTTTATTTCACACTTATTTAAAAATAAAAAATTAAATAAGATTCCCAGTTTTGAAAGGAAATCTGTGGCTAAGGGTGTAGCTTAATGGTATAGCATTTTCCAAGCATGTGTAAGACGCTGGATTTAATCTTTTAAAAAAGGAAGAGAAATGAAAGAAAAGAAAAAAGAAATCTGAGATAAATGTGATCGCTATAGAACTCCATGTAATTTCTAAAAAGCCAAGAAATTATATAAAGCTATTTTTATATAAATGGAAAATTAAATATAAAGTCTAACTTGTTAGCAAATCTGGAAAGTATTTTATATTTCAACGAACTTATAAATTAATCATTCTCATCTTAGTAAATAGCTTTCTATGTGGTTTGACCTTTTTACAGTTTCCCTTATTAAAAAAAAAAAAGAACACTTATCTATTTCTGTAGGGTCATTATGCCTATTGTGAGGTAAACCTTGGTAACTGAAGGCTCCCTGGGTTTTCCCTGTGTTGATAAAATAAGGATCCTCGCATTCCACATAGGCCCTCCATCCACTGAGTAAGATCACATCCGAAGACAGGCAACTAAACATCTAACTCAGCCCTCCTCCCCTTTATCCATCGCCTCAACCTTCCCTACCTCACTCCTACCAATCTTCCTTCCAGGCCTTCTACTGCTTCTTTTCTTTTCTCCTCTGCCCTTCCTGGAACTCTTGATAAAGTCCTAAATTAATTTGCCAAATAGAATACATGAATGTCCCTACTTTCTATATAGAGCTAGAACTAAATAATTTCAGGCTTTCTTTCTAAAACGCAAAATGCCAATGTTCCTGCCGAGGTCCACATTCCCTGAAATGTCCTTCAGACATGACTGGCTCTTCATCCATCTTTGGGAGTGCTTCTTCCTTCTCTAGCCCATCTGCTGTCCAGTCCTCCTGTCCTGTGAGCCAGCCCCACGGCTTCAGATTAGGGACATTTAATGAGTTTCTTCTCCAGCTGATAATCTTTTTTTTTTTTTTGGGTCCAATCGTGGGGCCTGAACTCTGGGCCTGGGCGCTGTCCCTCAGCTCTTCAGCTCAAGGCTAGCGCTCTACCACTTGAGCTACAGCACCACTTCCGGCTTTTTTTCTTATGTGGTGCTGAGGAATTGAACCCAGGGCCTCAGGCATGCAAGGCAAGCACTCTACCACTGAGCCACCTTCCCAGCCCTCCAGCTGATAATCTTAAGACTCTAAATTCTATTAAATCTACTTGTTTTCCATCTGAAGTTCCGTCAAGTCTCTAGTACTCCTGAATCTGATTTCTAAAAAAAAAAGACTACATTTCTGATTTGTAAGAGTTCAAAGGGGAGACATTCCAGGCAGGCATATATCTTCCTGCATTTTCAGCAACACTATACTTCTCAAACTCCTTTTCATTTTTTTTTTTTTTTTTTTAGTACTGAGAATCAAACCCAGGACCTTACATATTAGGCAAGTGCTCTGTCTCTAAGCTGAATCCCAGCACCAGCTATAAGAACTCTTATAGCTCTTAAAGCTCCTCTGAAGTCAAACTCTATTATAATTCAAATGTTCTGCTTCTCACTGGATGTTCATTGGTAAATGGAGTTAAATTATTTCTGCCCAATAACAGTAGCAATTTGTAGTGGTATTCCTGATGGTGTAATAGTAATCAGAACACAGGGTCCTAGTTTGGGGAATGATGACAGAAATCACGACGTGACATGTCACAGTGGCTGTAGCAGTGATTACCGTGTGGAGGATCAGCTCCTCTCACTGAAAGCCTTGTGTGTAATGACCCAATAGGGAAGTGCCATTCCCATTTGACAGATGAAGACACTGAGTCTGGCAAGGTAACTGTTGCTTTAGCTCACACAGCAGCACTAAATGTTCCTGGATCCATTCAGGTGTGGCTAAGTACAAAGCCTGTGTCCTAACTTCTGCCTCAAGCAGCCTCCAAGGGGAGAGCCCAGAAAAGCAAGATCTGTCCTCCCTGGGTATCTTTGTGACCCTTTATTCCAGCCTCAAGCTTCTGAGAGCCACCTCAGGATGTACCTGCACTTCAAAGTGTTCTATTTCAGTCTGGCAGGAAGTCACAGAGGGCTACGTAGGGAGATCTGTGCTCTGTGGCCTTGCAGGCCAGCCCTGGCCAGGCAGCTGCAGCTACACAAAGACCACACGGGGTTTCCATTCTGCTACCCAGTGGTGGCTCAGTACTCTGAGTTTTGTTTTGTGCCAGTACTGGGACTTGAATGCAGGGCCTCATGCTCTCACTTGGTTTTTTTCCCTCAAGCCTCACGCTCTACCACTTGAATCACAGCTCCACATCTGGCTTTTTGCTGCTTAAGTCTCCTAGACTTTTCTGCCTAGGCTGTCTTCAAATCTGAATCCTCAGATCTCAGCTTTCTGAGTAGCTAGGATTGCAGGCATGAGCCACCAGCACTGGGTAGTATGATGAGTTTTGAAAGCCAGAGTGACACTGCAGGAGAGGGTTCGTGGAAGGAGTAGAGGATCTGGAGGACCTGCTCAAAGCTTTAACTTGAAGAATCGGTCTTGCTGCCTGGGACAGATCCTGTCCTCCTACCTTCTCTAAGCTCTGGCTCTGAGGCTGGGACTGAAAGGCCCTCCCCAGGCCCTCAGGGTGCTGCTCCCACCCTACTTCTCACTGCATTCCCTAACCAGTTGCAAAGCCCACCCCTTCCTATCTTCTACCTGATACATTCTTACAGTGACTCCAGGGCTTCCCCATCGGCCAAGTCCTCTGTCTGAATCCCAGCCACAGCGCTAACCACAGATTGGCATAATGTGAATTGTTGTCCACACAGAATGACTTCAACTGAACTTTTTGAAATTTCATGTAGAGATACATTAGCATCTGTAAATTATCTGGCAGTAGGAATAAATGGCTGCTGCATTTTAATTCAAAATATTACTAAGATTCTATCAAATTATCACTATAATTGGAAGCGCTAAAAAAGAAAAATGTTCTCTATTTCCCAAGCTGTCAGTAATATTCTTTAACTGTTTTTCATGACAATGTTAAAGATGAGTATCCATAAAACAAGGAGTGGCTGACATGCAGAAGCAAGTATTAAGAATAAACATTCCCTTTTTATTTCTGCTAACAAAGGGATGCCTTAGATTCTTGTTAGGACTCAAAATAATATTCACGTATTATTGAGTTTTAGTGTTTCTGACGTAATCATTATGATAAGTACTTACAGGTGGGAACTCAAATGATAGATGCTATATCCAGGTGGTCTCAAATTCAGTTAGTTGTTAAAATTCCATTTTTATATTTTATTTTCTGCCCATTATTTAAGTGTTATTTTTTTTCAGCCTTATCCTAAGTAATATTATCATTGAAATAACAGTATCGGTTGATGTATTATGTTACATCAAAATAAAAATTTAAACTACATAGTGCCTAAAATAAATGTATATTCATTTTAATAGTTTTATATCACCATATCAGGTGCTAGTTGCCAGCCATATTTTGGAGCCCTTCCCCTCAGTTTCCCAGCTTGGGGCCCGCTAAGAGCCCAAATCATCTTAAGCCATGGCCTGGCCTCTTCTTCCTTCTCTCTGAGCAGATGCATTTGATCCTTTATATCTGGGCTTGGACATCACTTCCCAAAGGGAGTCACATCTCCCATCCAAAGCTTTCCCGCTTCCCTGTCCCTTGCTTTTCAGAGTGCAGACTCACAAGTAGACGATCATTTCTACCTATGTCTATGTGATGTGTTTTGTCCCATTAGATAGGATGGTCCCTGAGTTCAGAGGCATATCTGTTTCATCCACTGCCCCAACAAACCCCTGTGCCCAACTAGACCACGCACACAGGAGGTTCTAAAATAGTTTAGGTAGAAAATGAGATGAGGACAGGGTAGGAAGTGGGGCCTAGGCCCTGTGACCATTTGCCTTGTACATGCTAGAGAAGGGCTCTTCCTCTAAGCTGCACCCCGTACCTGGCCCTCCTTTAGTATCTGCCATCCCTGTCTGGTTGGCCTTTATGAAGCATCTCCTATGAACCTGGTGTACCTAGCATGTCCTAGTATATGACTGTGGCAAGTTCCAAGACTTTGAGACCTAGCCTCATCCTTAAGGGTCTCCCCGCCCAGTGAGAAAGACACAAGGCATTCCAGTAATAGCAAGAGAGTGAGGCAAGAATGTAGGAAGGGAAGGAGAGGTGGTCAGCAAGACCATCCAGAGGTGGCATCTTCTCATATCTCAAAGCATTAGGAAAAGTTTGCCCAACAAAGGGTAAGGAGCTTTAGAGAAAAGACCAAAGCAGATGGCAGAGGTGTGTATGTGCGTGTGTGTTGGAAGGCAGTGTCCTAATGGGCTTTCCAGACACTAGGCTGAGAGAGGAGATATGGCCTTGGACTCTGTAAAGTCAAAGAGAGAGAATCAAGACCATCAAATCTGCTGCTGAGCCCATTAGATCTGCTTCAGAGAGATAACAGCCCAAACTCAGTGAGGAAGTCACACACACACACACACACACACACACACACACACACACACACACACACACACACACACACACACACACACACACACACACACACTGAAACATCCCAGCTCCACCAGTGAGACAAGTGTTAGCCAGCACAGTAGCCACCACCTCTCCAGGAGCTCTGGAGGCCTGACATCCAAACTCTCATCATCAAGGGGCTGGGGGTTTAGCCCAGCGGAAGGGCGCCCGCTCGGCGCGCGGAAGGCCCTGGGTTCGGTCCTCAGCCCTGGGGAAAAAAAAAAAAAGCTACAAACTCTCATCATCACAAGTGGACACTACAACCACACTGTGCCCAAGGACTCCTGGTGAGATAGACAGAAGGCCTGCTGTGAAGGCATTCAGTGGGAGCACCATACCTCCCTTCTGTGAGAGGTTCAAAGAGCAGGTGGCTACTAGGAAGAGCAGTCACAGGAAAGGCCCGGACTGAGGGACTACAGTCAGTGGACGGTACAACCAGGACCCAATGGGAAAGTCAGCAATGGCCAGCTGACTACAAATAGCACAGGAATTCACTGAGTAATGTCATGGTGAATAATCAACTCACCAAGAGCAAGAAACTCTATGCCACCTTAGAAAAGGTGTCCCTCAGCCTGAGAAGCAGCAACTGTGAAAGCCGAGCTCCGGTGTTACCACAAGTGCTAACCTAGGGCCTTTCTCTAGGGGGATCACAGCATCATCAGAATGTGCAGAGGGCACCCAGGATACCCAAAGAAAACAAAGATAACAGCAAGAAGTACACTAGTGGGGCTGGAAATGTGTTTTAATGGTAGAGTGCTTGCCTAGCATGCATGAAGCCCTGGGTTCCACTCCTCAGCACCATATAAACAGAAAAAGCCAGAAGTGGCTCTGTGGCTCAAGTAGTAGAGTGCTATCCTTGAGCACAGAGAGGCTCAGGGACAGTACCCGGGCCCTGAGTTCAAGCTCCAGGACTGGGAAGAAGAAGGAGAAGGAGAAGAAGAGGAGGAGAGGAGGGGAGGAGGAGGAAGAGGAGCAGGAGGAGGAAGAGGAGGAAGAGGAAGAAAGAAGAAGATAAACAGGAGGAGGAGGAGGAAAGACAAAACTATCTGAAGAGCTAAAAGCCAGATGTACAAAGTATGCTGACTATTTTCTATGGATGTATGTGATCACTATGCTAACTGCCACCCTCACATCACCAATTTGCCCAGCAAATCAAAAGCTGGATCCTCGGCAGGAAGACCTTCAGGTCTGAGGAAGTGAATGTGACTTCCGTGCCTGACTATGATATCATCAGTAGTGACCAGGATGTCAGAAAGTCCACAGCCCGTGGCCATTGTTTTCCCTTTTCACAGATGACACACATAAGCCTTTCAGGGGTCCAAAGTGGTAGACCTGTACAGAGTAAGAGTTGCCACACCTCTGAAGGAATCACAGTAGTTCACTGTGGAATAAAAGCTCCATAGCACATGCTTGGTAGGAGAGAAACAAGTTTTACCCTTCTTCTCTACTTACAAGCTGCAGAGCAGACTTGCACAAGTTTCTTAAGCTCTTTGTGCCTGTTTCCTCAGTTACAAAATAAGGATGGATATGACCTTAGAGAGACAGAAAGTAGAATGGTCATCACCAGGGATTATAGGAAAGCAAAACCTTGATTATTTTTTTTTAAAGTGTGAGCACACTTAAGACTACTGAACGTACACATGAAAATGGCAAAAATGACGAGGTACCAGTGTGTCACGCCTGTAATCCTAGCTACTCAGGAAGTTGAGATCTGAGGATTACAGTTCAGAGTCAGCCCAGACAGAAATGTCCATGAGCCACTTATCTCCAATAAACCAGCAAAAAGCCAGAAATGAAGCTGTGGCTCAACTGGTAGAGCGCTAGCCTTGAGCAGAAAAGTTCAGGAACACTTAGGCCCTGAGATCAAGCACTAGGATCAGCAAAAAAAAAAAAAAAAAAAAAGGCGAAGATGGTAAATTTTAACCAAAGTTAAAGAGAAACATACAATGGGATGAATCAGTATCTACTCCAAAGTGTTGTTGTGTGAACCTGTGTGTGGTATTAATAACTGCTTTAAAAATTCTAGCTGTTGTTGTTTTATTGTCTTGGTTTTTAAGGTATTTAATCATGAACATATTATTACTTAAAGGTACTTTAAACAAAATGGTAGTCTGAGTCTTCCAGCTGATAGAAGTTGCTTGCTTGTTTTAAGATGGGATGCCAAGTCTTCATGAAAGAATAGGGCATTGAAACCAAAACCTTCCTAAATCATCCATTAGAGAACACTGATACTCTCCCCAAAATCAAAGTAGCATTTTGACAAACTATTATTCCAAATCCTGAGCCTTTTAGATTTCCCATGGAAACCCATATATTTTAAAATAAAGCCAAGAAAAGTCAAGATTATACATTGATGTGTGAAGGCATAAGGATATCTTATGAGGCAGACTAATGCTTAACATGAAAATCCACAATTCGCAGAGATAATTGAAATATAAAACAAAAAACAATACTGTTGTGTTCTCCACTATGCAAGAAATATACAAGAAATCAAACAAAGAAGTCATTAAAAGAGCCTGTCACCATAGAAGGGAGAATGATCTCCCTGTCTCGAAAAGCTACAGGAAGTATTTTCCATCTTGGCCCTGCATGTCAAAACACAAAGCAGTTTTGGGCAACAGGCCTAGACCCAAAGGCATCATTTTGATTCTCAGCGCTTAATTTTGATTTCTTGTGCATCTATGCTAATTTAGTCTCTCCAGCCTATTATTGAAGCCCTGGAAGGACAGATGTGCAGTTTTACAGGGCCATAATCCACTTGGCGGGCGGATAACCCAGAGGCCTTTGGTCTTCCTCGTGTACTCCAATAACAAAACTAGACGATTGCCTTATAAAACAGCAGGTGACCCACACCCTGATTTCCATGGGCACTATCCTAGGAGACCTCCTCAAAACCAAATTCATAAAATTCGTCATGATCAGAGAGATGACCTGGATTAGCTCTGGGTGAAATAAAATCAGGCCATTCTAAGGGTTTAAATAGTAAAAGGTGACCTACAGTATAGACTTTGTGCCACACAGGTTATCATTCACAGGCTGAGAAGAGCAGGTATTACTGGAGAAGAATCTAATGCTATTAGTCTTTTAGATCGCTCTTGAATAAAAGATAAATTTTGAAGATGTGGCTAAGTATTGCCTACAACTTATTTATGCTCTAACCTCCCTCTTATCTGTATATAATCCTAAGTGATTGGCTCTTGCTTACCAGTCCTGGAAGCCCTCAGCATTGATTGTGTACAGGCAGTACCCTGTGAGATCAGGAAATGGGCGGGACTATATGTAGCTATATACAAATGAACCATAATCAGCAAGGATCAGGATTGTTCCAACCCACCTCCAGGTCTCCAAGAACCACCTGACCCCCCACTCACAGCCGCATCCTTGCCAACAGGTAGAAGGATAGAGAGTTGAGATGAAGGGCTGCGATTGTAAGCCTGGAAAAGAAGTCATTAAAAGAGCATGGGTTCCAGGCATGCTGTCTCGTTCATTTAATTCTCCCCTTTCTGATACACTAAAGAAACCTCGTCTTCCTGCAGGAGTCTATGCTGAAGACTGTGTACAGATCTCTAAGGTTTCCTAGTCACATAATGTTGGAAGATCTCTTAACCACTCTGGGTCTTGGTTTCCTGATGCAGGACAGAGCCTAGGTGCTATGGCACACATGGAGCATTTGTGAAAAAATTTAAATTAAAAAAAAAAAAAAAGAACCTGCAGAAAGGGAAGCTCAGGAATATCACAGATATGCCTCCCATTCCTACCACTCAACAGATGTGTGACTTCTCATTTATTATTATTATTTATGTCAGACTCCAGTTTGGTCACCCCGCTCACTGTACACTTGACACAAGAGCCCTAACTCCTTTTACCTCAGTACAGTCCTACCTCCTATCTCCTCATCACCCTATAACAATACCCACGGACCTGATCATGCAATCTTTCAAACAATAATCAGTTGCCAGAGCATAATACGTACTTTAGAGTCCTACTCAGTATTTCCATCACTTTTTTTCTGTGTGTGTTGTTTTTTGTTGTTTTGTTTTTGTTTTTTCCTGCTTGATTTCAAGAGTTAAAAAGAATAGTTGGGGCTGGGAAGGTAGCTCAGTGGTAGAGTGCTTGCCTTGCATGCATGAGGCCCTGGGTTCGATTCCTCAGCACCACACATGCAGGAAAAAAACAGCCGGAAGTGGTACTGTGGCTCGCATCTGATGGGTTTTCCTTCTCCATGAAAATACTGAAGAGAAGGTAGGGGGGAGGAAATCTTTCCCTTGCAATTTACTTTGGCTTTCTCAAAAGTTGGACAGGAAAGTCAGCCTAATTCAGGTGGAATCTAAAATGTTCTTGCTGTACAAGTGGGCAGAGAAAGGAAGCCTATAATTTCCGAGCGTTCTTTCAGGAAGTTTGTATTCTCTGTTTTCCAGGGAGCTTTTACTTTCCGAGGGAGTATGATCGACATGCCATTACTGAAGCAGGCCCAGAACATTGTTACGCTTGCCACATCCATCAGGGAAAAATGATCTGTTAAATGAAGCTCTCATCAGGTGGGCCGAACATATACAGTGTGTTTCTTAAAGACAAACTGTAATACTCAAGGCAACTTGTTAGCATGCCAGATTGGGCCTCCCTCCATTTACAGTTCATGGTAATCACGGAGCGTTGTTGTTATTGTCTTACTGGCCAATTATTCCTCTAAAAATGAACTTTCTTACTTTGGGGGTCCAAGCTCATGATTTTATTGTTATTTATTAATATGTTACAAATAGAGATTTATAATTTCATGGGGAACGTAGAAATCCTTGGGAAATAGAAATCCTAGATGGGCAATGAGAAGAAATTAAACCTTCAGGAAAACAGATCTTCCCCAATACACAAACTGCCTCCATCCTCCTTGGGTTATATTTCACTAGTAATCTGATCGAAACAAGAGCGATGGCGTTGAAAACATTATCAAGTGTTATATTGACTTGATACCTTCACAAATAAAACCTTCAAAACTGTTTTCTATGAACCTCCATCCCACAGATAGCACTTCCATACCCTCCCACCGCAGGGTAGTGAACTGGAAGCCCTCCTCTTGGAAGAATAATCAACAGTCACCAGCAATTAAAAAATAATAATAAATGTGCACAAACATAAGACCATCCACTCTCCCCTTTCTCTTCCCGTTGAACTGTTAGCCATTGAAGTCATCGACCCCTCTCCCCACCCCCGTAAACATATGGCCAGGACAGGACTCCTTCAGCCATAAACTTGTAGCGTCTAGGAAGACACAAAGCCACGAGCCTGGTGCATGCCGGGCCCCCTCGAGATTTGCATCACATTAGAGGTGCTGCTCCAGGTCATATGGGTGGTGTGGTTAACGGGCTTAGTAAAGCTGTTTTGAAGAGGTTAACCCAGCTTGTAGTAAGGGTAAATAAACATAACAACCAGCCATTGTTCCCTATTCAGCATGTACTCTTATATTGAAAGCTAAAGGGTATTGAAGCCGCAAGGATCAACTTGTGCGTGCCAGAGGACGCCAATGAAGTTTGAAACACCAACAATCAGAGATTTTGTTTCTGTTCCTCATTAAATCATGAGCTTTTGTGTGGAGACTCTGGACGACTGTTCTTTAAGAAATTAACAGAATGGGAAGTTTAAAACTCTACACCAACCTTTTCATGACCTACACAGCAGCCAGACTGCTGCTCTTAGACAGACACCGCAGGGAAGGCTGTTCTGTTTATTGAAATTTGTAAATAGAAAACAGTTGTTTTTCTGTTTCATTTTTCACTTCCCCCTACACCCATTTGGTTTCTTCCCTTTCTGGTCCCTGGCGTGTGCCCCGACTAGGGGTCTACTTTTGCTTCATTTCCCTCGGATCCTATAGAAGCCAGAGAAGTGAGTAGAGGTGAAGGTTGGTTGATTACAAGCCCCAGTCACCGCAGTGCTGGGTGCGGGGCAGTCCCTGTGCTAGCTGGCATGGAGGGAACAAAATCCAGAAAGATGGTTCTGGGGAAACATTCTTGAGATACCAGCTAATATTCCCGAACTGGAGACCCTAAGAGACCCTCTTCCAATGACATGGGGGCTTGCCTGCCTTGGGCCGTGGTATCCCCTCTCCTACAGAGTCGTCCCAGTCCTTTTATTAGGTAGGGCCCTATCATTCTTCTTCACCTGAGGTGCCCTTCCAGTTCCTGGAAAGGCAGATGGAAGCCACCCGTCCTCACTCCAGGGTTGAGAAGAGGAACTGAACGTGACGTCCTGACCCTTTCAGAGGCTGCTGGCCTGGCCAGGCTGTGCTTCAGGCCTGAGCGCGGGGCCGTAGGCCTCAGGAGAAGCACCCAGCAAGTCTTATAGCCACAGCTGAGAGTCAAGAAGTCAGGTATGTGCGACTTAAGCTGGCCCACACATGCATACGGCCCGTCTCCACTCAGAGCACACACAGGAGAAGATAGGGGTGACGTGATGCCCCACCTCTCACGTGCACACCCCCAGGTGCCAGTAATGATTCACATCAGCTGTGAGAGAAGCAGAGGATTCAAGTGATAGTTTCCACCCTAGGGTGCAGGCAGCGCCTAACCCAACTAGCAACTCACAGGGAGCTAGAAGCCTCCCTCTGAGAGGGCCTTACCTGGGCATATGCAGCCCTGCGCAGAGCTAGGCAGGCCTCCGGCTCCAACAGCATTAAGCCCCAGGTTGCTACCGGCCCTGTCCCTAACTACATTCGCTCACACAAAACAACCTTGTTGTTAAGTCTCTTGGAATATCAGCTTGACCTGATAACCTTGTGGTTCCATTTATAATAGGATCGTGAGACTGGGATCCACAAGAACTAAAAATCTGGAGCAAGGCCCCATACTCTGTGCAGGCCCTAACAGGGTTCAGTCATGGCCAGAGCCCCATTTGTCCTGATGGCCAGCACTCTGGGGCAAGGAGATGGTGGGCACTCACCGCCTCTCTGGCACCATGTGTGGAGAAGGTGGGGGGCCCCAAAAAAAATGAGGGAAGGGATTGGACCCTGCCCACTGTTCGCACAAGATGGGAAATGAAGTCTGCAGAATTCCTCCAAGCTGGGAGCCACACAGGAAGAGGAGCAGGCAGCCAATCGAATTCATTAAAAGCCATACCTGTTTATATTTTGTGTAGCTCATAGCAGCCGCTTCACCATATCATCCCCCTGTTATTAATTCTTGGGGGCTAAATTATGGGTAACACTATTAAAACATTATCAGAACTAATGAGAAACAATTACTTAGAAAATGAGCCAGGACAAGATTGAGTTGAGAACATCAGTGGTGATCACTGTAGATTAGTTTAATAAATCATCAGGTTCAGGGCAAGACTGACTGTATGCATGCACAGCCTCGTCACGGGAAAATGAAATTGAGATTTTTTTTGCATAATTTTTTCATTAATCTCAATAGGACCCGTGTGGTGTAGATTGCTTTATTCCCCTAATACCTTGCCTGAGGGAGGGGGGGTACCCAATAATGTCTTCATTGTTTTACTGAGGTCTTAATGACAATCTGTGACAAGCTCATTTTAATGTATAGAGAAGTATATCAATAGCCATGTGTTACTGGAAGAGTGAAGGGATCGCCCCATCTGAGCAGGGGGGAAAATCTGCAAGCACCAGTGAGGGAACTGTGGACATCCGGGGGCTTTTGCTTCAGATCCCCAAGTTTCTAACGCCCCTCCCCCCCCATCCCCTCCAGGGCTGGTGAAAGTCTGCCCCAGAAGGAAGACTTCTGATTTGGGTTTGGAAACCACTGTGGTGTTCTGCTGGTCCCAGAACTAAGTGTGTGTTCACCCTGCTAGGACAAGATGCCGCTCTTCTGAGCCAGCAACGCCTTGCAACCCCTAGTTTCCTGGGAGTTGGGAGACTTTCTTTGAAGGGGGGGGCTTGTCCTTCTACTTGGGGGATGCTCTCTGTTTTCACAGCTGCCCCCCGGACCTCCCGTTACTTAAGTGTTCCTTCCTTAAAAAGCGATCGAGGGTACGCAACAATCCCTAAAACTTCTAAGAGGGTCTGGGCATGTGGGTGCAGGTGGGGTTCCGTACCCAGGCCGCGGGGACCCGGCCGCCGGCACCAGGGCGTGGCGCGTGGCCCCCGCCCCGTCCTCGGGCAATGCAGGGAGTGCGCAGTGACCTGCCCTCCACCGTGAAGCGGGGACGCGTTCCTTGGGGAGGGGTGGGGAATGATAGCTTAGACAGCTCCCCGAATGGAGACGTCCGTTACCGTCAGATCCCCAACTTGGCACCCGTGGGAGGCGGTCCGGGCGGGTCCGACAGGCTGCGGGGTTCGTGGCTTGGTGGAACTCGGCGCCTGTTCGGCCGCGCGCGCACGCGCGCGGGGGTCGGCGTCCGCCAAGTCCCCGCGCCACGTCCCCGGGAGCGGCGGGACTCTGCTCTCGCTCCTTCCGAAGGGACGGGGAAGGGAAGGGCACGGCGGGCCCGGAACCCAAGCGCTGCCTGGAAAGGACACCCCAAATCTGGGCCCCCCACCCTGTCTTCGCGCTCGCCACCCGGGCGGCGGCTGGAGCGCAGACCCCGAGACCAAGAGCCCGGCCCCGGGCCTCCTTCCCGGCCCTGCCCACGAGGCGCGCGCAGCCACGGGGCGCCGGGGCTCAGCGGCTGTCGGGGACCGGCCGCGGCCCCCGTGGGAGACGTCGGCTGCGCGGCCGGGGGACCGGTGGGGGGATCGGGTCCCGCTCGCCCGCCACGGGCCGCCCGGACCCTGCGAGCCGGGCCGTAATGGTGGCAGATCAAAGGCCGGCCCGTGTCCCCGCGGAGCCCCGGACAAGCCCCAGCCTTTGTGCGCCGTTGCTAGGAGCCGCAGAAAGCAAGAGAAAGTGTCAGGAGCATGCTAATCAGACTCGTTACAGCGCAACAATAACGTCTCTCTCGGGGAGCCCAGGCCCCGCGCGCCCCAAGCCGGCCCCACACCTGCGTGGGGCCCTCGCGGCCGCCCGGGGAGCCCCGCCCTGCCCCGCCCCGCCTGCACCCCCGACTGGGAGCCGCCGCGGCCCTGGGAGGGGCGCATCGCGTGGGTCCCACGCCCCCACCGTGCCCCGCTGCGGGCCGCCGGGGCGCCGCCGCCCTTTCAATCTGAACATTCACCTGACTCAAGTCAAGAGAGAAAGCCTGAAGTCCGCTTTAACCCACTCTGCCCGTAACCCAGGCACATCCAGACAGAGAGAAAAAACATCTCTCCCTGAGTTTTCCCAGGGAATCGCTTCATTTGTTCCTATAGTCATTCAACAAACCCCAGTTAAACCCACTGGGTGCAAAGTAGTTGTCTTTAAAAATAATAATAATTGGGACTTGTCTCAGATGAACTTTTTGTTAAAAATTAAAATGGCATCCAGGTGCCACTGGCCCACCCCTGTAATCCTAACTACTCAGGAGGCTGAGATCTGAGGACTGCAGTTCAAAACCAGGCCAGTCAGGAAAGCCTGTGAGATTCTTATCTCCAATGAACCACCAAGAATTTGGGAAGTGGAGCCATGGCTCAAGATGTAGAGCCCCAGGACTGGCACAAAAATTAACTAAAATTAAAAATGAGTTAAACTAAAACGGCTTTGTAGATGTCCATAGAGGGAGAGAGGCTGTAAAATAATAGGAAGTCTTAAAAAGAGATGCTATTGGCTACCACAGAGATAATAACAAGGGACATTTGAATTAAGAATTTAAAACATTTGGAAAACCACAAGCCATATGCTTTCACACAGGCCTCTTTCCTGCCTCTCCTCTGTGTCAGGAGTTTGGCCAGGCAGCCGCGATGAGACGATCCTGCACCTTGCCTGTGGTCTGAGGAATGAGGTCAGCCCTTCTGTGTTTGCACACGGCCCCTGAGACTTGCCCCAGGAAACCCACAGCGTTCTGGCTCCTTGCCCTCTCCTGTCCCCTTGGCCATACACAGAGACATCAGTTGGCCAAGGCGAGGTGATTTTCTTCCAGACTTCCAGAACGCTAGGCCAAAGACCAAGATTGCCGTCGCCATGGGGGCCGAACCCCTGCCAGGGCAGCCCCACGGCTGGAGATTCTCTTTCAGTCCCACAGGCTGTGGTGTGCACCACATAATTATAGGAGAACTGGACATGTTCCCCAGAGGTGAGAGCCCTGGGCCTGGAAGGAACTTCGGAGAGCTTTTCACTTATATTAATAAAAGGGAGAGTTAATAGCCTGAAATTCCATCTCACAAAGAGGGGGGGGGGGGGGGCAGGGAGGCTGTAGCATAACAGTTCTGCTATCTGCAAAGGGGGGAAATCAGTGAAAAGTCTGCAGAATGCCAGCTAGGTAGATCGTATGGGTTTTGTTTTGTTTTAAAATCACAAATCACATTGCTTTAGTTATTTAGATGCACTGATAGAATCAAGAGAACTGGAACAGCCAGTGCCCGTGGCTCTTGCCTGCCATCCTAGCTGTTCAAGAGGCTGAGATCAGAGGATAGAGGTTTAAAGCCAGCCCAGGCAGGACATGATGCTATCGCCTTATCACCAATTAACCACCAAAAAGCCAGAGTCGAGTTGTAGCCCAAGTGGTAGAGTGCTAGCCTTAAGAGAAAAAAAGTTAAGGGAAAACACCTAGGCCCTAAGTTCAAGTCCCAGGATAGGAACGAATACATGCACACACACACACACACACACATAAGCACACAATAAAGGCCAAATGAATTTCATCTAGGTTCTAAGCATTATAGCCGAGGCTGGGAACCCCACAACGGCACACTGCTTCAAAGAGTACTTCCATCAAATGTACCCCATTTTCTCATTTGCTTCTATTGGCAGCTGCTGGATATGTTCTCACGGGAGAACACTGGTGACAAATTCCTGTGCATCCTGGACACCCGGTGAATGCCAGGAGAGCTCGAAGGCTCTGTGGTTGGTAAGGATCTCCTGGCTCCACTGCTGGAAATGGAAATTTCCTTCAGTGCCAGCTCAGAAAGAAATGTGATCATATTTGTTCAGGCCCCTGATTTGGTGGATGGAAACTGCAGTTCCAGGGCGATTCGCTGGTACTGACTCCTGGCTGAGGGCAGCACCCGCCACATGGGAAGCGACCATAGATGCTAACGGCACTTGGTCATGTGACTGCAGGCGCAGCGGTGGGGCTTGCTCAAGTGCATACTGTTGGCAAATCCAATCCTGGACACAACTCAAGTTTCCAGATTTCCTCCACTAACCCACACAGCTACTTGGGAACTCCTCAGATTCTGTTCCTTAATTCTGTAATGTAAGCAAGCTCCAAAGGAGCTTTTTGAAGCAGAGAACAACCGCCAAAGCCTCTTTTTCCACAACTGCCTTCCTCAGAGACAGTGCTTGACCCTGCAAGAACATCTGAACTCACCACAATTCAAACATACCATCATCAAAAGCAGCCAGAGTGGGCCTGGTGGCACACTCCTGTAATCATAGCACTGGGAAGGTTAAGGAAGGAAGGGCTAGAGTTCATGGCCAGTCTGAGCTACATAGTAAGGGCCTGTCTCAAAAAAAAAAAAGGAACAAAACAAATGAACAAACATCCTTACCAAAAAATAAAAACAGTCAGGAAACTGGGGGCTGGTGCTTCATGCCTGTAATCCTAACTACTCACGAGGCTGAGATCTGAGGATCGTGGTTCAAAGCCAGCTCAGGTAAAAAAAAAATTCCAGTGAGACTTGTTTTTTTTTTTTTCATCAGCCATGGGACTTGAACTCTGGGCCTGAGTGCTGTCCCTTAGCTCTTGAGCTCAAGGCAAGCACTCTACCACTTGAGCCACGGCACCACTTCCAGTTTTCTGAGTGGTTTACTGGAGATAAGAGTCTCACAGACTTTCCTGCCCGGGCTGGTTTTGAACTGCGATCCTCAGATCTCAGCCTCCTGAGTAGTTAGGAGGAGACTCTTATCTCTAACCACTCAAAACCCAGAAGTGATCCTGTGGCTCAAAGTGGTAGAGCACTAGCCTTGAGCAAAAGAGCTTAGGGACAGCACCCAGGCCCTGAGTTCAAGCCCCAAGACAGACAAAAAAAAAAAAAAGCCAGAAAGCTCAGCTCTACCCATTTTGCAAACACAGTCCCCTGAACCTTCTGCAGAGTTTCCAGCTGGGCTGGTTTGAAAAGCTGAAATGTCTTGGGTTGTCCAGGAAAGAAGTCCCTGGAGAGGAATGAAGTAGCAGGATCCAGACGTCAAGGACAGAGAGGCATCACCAAGTCAGCTGTGCGGGGTCCTCTCTCTCTCTCTCTCTCTCTCTCTCTCTCTCTCTCTCTCTCTCAGCACACACACACACACACACACACACACACACACATGGCCCGGCTTCCCTGACCTACATCATTCTTTACAGTTTTGCTCATCCTATCATTTTCCCTCCGTCTCCTGTCAGTGAACTCCTTGTCCTTTTCCTTTACCTTCTTGTCTTTTACCTTCCCACCCTTCCCTTTCCACAATCCCCCAAACAGAATGACCAAGGCAGCAAAGAAAGCAATGAAAATGGGCGAAATTTCTACCTGAACTCTGTGTTCATGATTTGGGGGTCAATTTGGCTTCTTAAAGTATGGACTGTTGGGAGATAGCCCCAAATGGTTCGTTTCCTGTGAACTTGGCTTGGGATGTGTGGTACGCCTATTTCACTGGAGAGACCCTGAGTGCAGATGACAGCTAATATGCTTTGGGAATCAAGGTAGAAATGTTGATGAGACTGCTAACTAATCAGTAAATTAAATATTGCGGCTAGAGCTGTTCTTCCCAATGTCCTACATCAGATCACACTGTCAGGATGCAAAGCCAACATCCAGATTCTGTTTAAGTGATAACAGTAGGGCTGGGGCCTGGCACTGGTGGCTCATGCTTGTAATGCTAGCTATTCAGAAGGCTGAGATCTGAGGATCCCTGATGGAAGCCAGCCCAGGCTATAAGACTTGGGCTGTGACACACACACAAAAGCCAGAAGTTGAGCTGTGGCACAGGTGGTAGAATGCTAGCCTTGAGAAAAAAAAAAATGGGCTGGGAAGGTGGCTCAGTGGTAGAGCACTTGCCTTGCATGCATGAGGCCCTGGGTTCGATTCCTCAGCACCACATAAGCAAAAAGAAAAAAGCCGGAAGTGGCGCCGTGGCTCAAGTGGTAGAGTGCTAGCCTTGAGCTGAAGAGCTGAGGGACAGCGCCCAGGCCCAGAGTTCAGGCCCCACAACCGGACCCAAAAAAAAAAAAAAAAAAAAAAGCTAAGAAACAGAGCCCAGGCCCTGAGTTCAAACCCAATATCAGCAATAAATGAGACAGGCAGGAGGTATAGGTCAAACAGCAGAACCACCTGCCTATCAAGCATGAAGTCCTAAGTTCAAATCTTAATACCACATACACACATAAAAATGATGGAAAGTACAATCTTGGTACTTCATTATCTTTCAGAAGAAATTTAGTAAACAAACTGAAACTTATATGAGTCTCAAGTAATGCTTGTAATAAAGTTTAACTTTATGTAAAGTTTACATGTACATACAAACTTATAAAATATATATGCTATATTATTTACATATCACTTATAAAAATTGACATATATGACATACAATTTGAGATTTCTATTCTACCCATAATATTATTCCTTTTTTTCTGATGACATTACCAGAGAGGTAGCATCAAATGATTAGTATAAAAATTTATGAGAAGCAGCTGGGTGCTGGTGGCTCACGCCTGTCATTCTAGCTACTCAGGAGGCTGAGATCTGAGGCTTGCGGTTCAAACCCAACCCGGGCAGGAAAGTCTGTGAGACTTTTATCTCCAATTAATCACAGAAAAAGCCTGAAGTGGCACTGTGGCTCAAATAGTAGAGTGTTAGCCTTGAGCAAAAGGAGCTCAGGGATAGCACCCAGGCCTTAAGTTTAAGCCTCAGGGCTGAAAAAAAAATTATGAGCAGCATTCCATTTTAGAAATGTTAACCCCCCCCCCCCAAAAGATCATTTTTATAACTGCTTCACTAAAAGCTTTTCTGAAAAGTCTTTGTGTCATCTAAGGAATTTCACATTGTGAAACATATTTGTGAGAATACTTAATGTAAATATTTCAAAATAAGTAGCATGATTTTACCCGTATCACCTCTGAAAATGAGTGCCAGTTGACGATTTGTTCAAAATCTTCCCAGGCCTTCTTCTTTCCTCCTCAGAGGGCATCTGTGTTCTATTAGGGCTGTGTGTGTGTGTGTGTGTGTGTGTGTGTGTGTGTGTGTGTGTGAGAGAGAGAGAGAGAGAGAGAGAGAGAGAGAGAGAATGAACTTTCATAGCCTCTGGTGCAGCATCTATAAAAATTGTGATGATTTGAGGACTGTACCTTTTTGTTGTTGTTGTTTTAAATTTCTAAAACTTCTCTTTTTTACTCTTTTATTATCTTTCAACAAAACGAAGACTGAAGAACCGCTTTAAGAAATGTTATACGTTCTCGCCGAGCCCAGTCTGCTGACCTTCAGGCCATGGAGCGAAACCTTTCTTTTAAGTCAAGCATCCCCCATTGGGAAGCACTCCAGCTTTTTCTTTTTATGAGGAATTTTAACTGCTGGACTTAATTTAATTATTGTATTTTGTACATACTCCCAGAAGCCCCAGGGCATGAGCTTTGCTTTTTTCCAAACTTTCAAATAAATATCTTTAGAAATGCATGTTTCTGATGGCAGTGTAACTTCTTTGACTTAGATTTCGGATCCGAAGTCCAAACGTGACTCTTGCTATTCCTGCCTGTGCACACATCGCTTCCCACCTTAGCCCTCTTCAGCAGACAGCTGGGGGCCGGCACCCACAGGCTGCAGACATTTGCATCCTTGGAGTGGGTCTCCAGACTTGTCTAAATGAGAAAATAACCATCTCTAAAGCTGAGCTGCATTTTAAAAATGGGCTGGCTCTGGGGCATGGCATGTAATAAGAAGGTTCCCCGAGCAGACACTGCCAGGAATGTTGGAACACACTGGCCCCCATGACCGCCGCTGCCACCATCTTGTCTATAGGGTTTTTAGAAAGTTCCTATACACAGATTCATAGGTTGATCCTCCAGCCTCCCTCAGCATAGGCTCAGTGGGAGTCTGTACATGCATGTACGTGTGTGCATACACACACACACACACACACACACACACACACACACACAGAGCTGTCATCCAGAGCTAAGACCAAAGATTCTGTCTTGTGCATACTTAAAATACATACAGATTATACAACTATGTAAAGATGATTTTTAAAAATGGAATAAAAAATACATATAGAAAAAGGTAGTATTTGTCTGGGAGTCAGGTGATGCTGTCAAAACAATCTGCTGAGCTGGGCACTGCTTTTCATAAAAACAGAGGCAAAGACATCAGCCTAAGGAGTCCTTAGTCCCCAGAAGGCCACTGGGCCAGGTGTTCTCTGGGAGGGCCTCAGGAGGGAGGGAGGCGACTGTGCTACCAGGCAGAGGCCTCTGGGAGAATCCTGGCAAAGCAGCTTAGCCGCCATCATCACCTTTCCTCCCCTGAATACCTTCGCCCTTTTCCTTTCAGGCTGGCCTGCATGTAGGTCATCCCGACAAGGGGCTCTTCAGTCATTTTGACTGGAGGGCCTGGGCCTCTTCTGACGCCCATGACCTCCCAGGAGAGAGCCTGGAAGCTTTGATGGAAATGATTTGCCTTGGGCTAAAAGACCTCTGGTTGGCCACTCTTTACCAGCCTAATAAGGCCAGGACCTAGGACATAGATGAAAACCTTTTTTCTTTCTTTTATTTTTTTTTAGCAAAGGAGATTTGGGGATGGAATGATTCCAACTATAGAGTTACTATGAGAGTTATGGTAAGTGAACACATGGCAGTCCTCCATAGAATCTCTTCACTTCTGTAGCAATTATTTACCACCTGAGGTAAGTGGGGTGACATCAGCATGTGGGTGGCAGGGAGGTGAGCATCCTGCAGAACCCCTCCCATGCGTGCGCTGCAGAGCAAGTGCAGAGCTAAGGCCTTTCCTACTGCTTTTCTCTCTGTCTCTGTTCCACTACTCTCTTCGCTCTCTCTCTCTCCTTCCCTCCTTCCCTCCCTCCCTCCCTCCCTCCCTCCCTCCCTCCCTCCCTCTCTCTCTCTCTCTCTCTCTCTCTGGTGTATAGCGGGGGGGGGGGGGGGGGGTGGGTGGGCCTTGAACTCAGGGCTCAAAGCTGGTACCCTACTCCTTAACCCACAGCTTCACTTCAGTTTTCTGGTGGTTAATTGGAGGTAAGAGTCTCATGTACTTTGCTGCCTGAGCTGGCTTCAAACCAGGATCCTCAGATCTCAGCCTCCTGAGTAGCTAGGACTACAGACATGAGCTACCAGAACACAGCTTCTTTATTATCTTCTTTATTATCTCTTAAAACAAACATGCAAATTAGCCAAGAACCTAGCTCCAAGTCTAAGACAAAAAAAAAAAGAAAGACAGAAAGAAAGAAAGAAGGAAAGAAAGAAAGAGGGGGGATGTGGATGAGGAGGAAGATGTCAAAAAATGTCTTAGCAGGAGATTCTTGGGAAACCATAAAGAAAGTTTACAAAAAAGTTAGACATGTTTAATGGTAAGGACAAATGCTGATTTACCTTGAACCAAGTGCTAGTGGCCCTGGGCCTCAGCTTCACTATCTACAAAAATTTTTTGGTGTATTTTCTTCCTCTGAACTTGTTGTAGTTACATTGTAACAATAATGGCAGCTACCATCTGTCCAGGGCCAACTGTTCCTCATATATATGTGTGTGTGATGCACATATTTTGGTCTCAAACAACTGTATGAGGTCATCACATTATTGTTACAGTGTGACTACAACAATTTCAAAAGAAGAAAATACACCAAAATATTTTTGTATTTTCCTTACTCCCCGCCCTTCCCCCCACATGGTACTAGGATTTGAGCTCAAGGCCTTATCTTGCTAGGTAGGTGCTCTACCTGTAGCCCTTTTAGCTCTGGTTATTTTTGAGATACAGCCTCACTCCTGCCCAAGCAAGGGAGAGCAGGCACATGCCATCATGTGTAGCTTCCATGAACACGGGTTCTCATAGACTTATCTGCCTGGGCTGACCTGGAACCTCAATCCTCCTATTCTCAGTCTTCTAACTGGTTAGGATTCTAAGTGTAAGCTACCTACCCTCAATTTCCTTTGTCACACATTTGTATTTCCAAGTTTGTTTGTCTTTTCATTTTTATTTATTTATTTATTGTCAGTCATGGGGCTTGAACTCTGGGCCTGGGCACTGTGCCTCAGCTCTTCAGCTCAAGGCTAGCACTCTACCACTTGAGCCACAGTGCCACTTCCAGCTTTTTCTGCTTATGTGGTCCTGAGGAATTGAACCCAGAGCCTCATGCATGCAAGGCAAGCACGCTACCACTGAGCCTCCTTCCCAGCCCCCCAAGTTTTTTTTTATTAAGTGCATGTCTTTTTTTTTTTTTTCTGGTCTTGAGGTTTGAATTCTGAGCCTGCGCACTGTCCCTGAACTCTTGTATTCAAGGCTGATGTTCTACCATTTGAGCCATTCTTACACTTCCAGTTTTTTGTGGTTAATTGGAGATGAGACCTTGCCCAGCCTGACTTCAAATGGTGATCCTCAGATCTCAGCCTCCTGAGTAGCTAGGATAAGCACCTGGCTTATAGGTCAATTTCTTAAACCTTAGTTGGAGTTAATTACAAATAAACATCCCCTGGAAACACTGCTTTGATCCTGACAGGGTCATGCCTAAAAGACTGGAGTTGAGAATCCCAGACAATATCTGGAGCCAGAGGTGCAGCTGTTTGCACTCTGGGCATAGCTGTCTTCCCAGGGAATCTGACCTGTGTCTCAAGATTATCTCTCTTCCCTGGGATGGATGGACTTGTATGGGCTGAATATCAGAAAGAGCCCCAGAGAGTGTCAGAGTTAGCAAAGTTTCAGCCCACTCTGTCACCCAGTCTGTCCAGGGTCCAAACAGACGTTTCCTTCTCTATTGGACAATACCTGTTATTCAGTTCCTGTCCTCAGTGGCGGCAGAGAATTAGAAAAGTAGTCCAGAGGGTGCTGGAGGCAAAGTCTCCATGGAAGGAAAGTGACAGTAAGAGAAATCCTGAAAAGCAAGAGTTTGAGCCCCAGCTCTCCCTCCCAGGGCTCCTTGCGGGGGCAGAGGGCCGGCTGCTCTGTTTACACACCTGGGCTCAGTACAGGGGAGGGAGAGGGAGGGCTGACCATTTGTGGGATCAGTGCTGCTTCCAGACTGCACTGCTACAGGCAAGTCTTCAAAGGCATTCCAGAAGCCAGAGTATACACTCTGTCATCGCTTCATAACACTAGTAGCTTTCCTCTAACACACAGGATGAAATAGCTCCACCTCGCCAGGAGGGAGCCAGGGTTTCTCCCATCCACCATCACTACAGCCTCTGACTTGAAATGCTAGACCAATGCATACGGACAATGAATGTAAAGCAGGGGGAAGATGACCCTGCACTCTGACTTTAGCACGCAAGTATGAAGGGAGGGCATGGGTGCAGTCACAGATGATCTGTTCTTGTTGAACAGAAAAGAGTATCGCGTTCTAAAATACCAACCTTGGCCTTGGGAGGTTGGAATTAAACCAGAGGCAGAAAGTTCATCTACTTTTCTCATCCCCAGGGTCTGGCATGGCATCCGCCCTGATAATTTTTCATCAACGGCATGAGTTAATGAAGGAACACATGGGAAATATTTTCCTCTCAATTGTGTTCTATGCTGGAGATAAATATACACACAGTCTCACTAGAAGCCCATCTAAGTGATTGAGCCAAACCCAATCAGTAAAACTTATCACAAATACAATGTGATTCATTCTCAAATCACAGCACTGAGTGCTCTCAGTCAGCACTGTGAAGAATGCATGTATAAACACCTTCTTCACATAAGCATATTCAAATCTAATCCTTCTGAAGTCACCATCTATCAGAAAACCAAACAAGAAGCAAAGGAAGTATAATGCTCTAAAGCATAATGCTCTATGGAGAATGTATATAACAGAGAGGTAGTACTGTGGCATTTAATCACACACACTGGCATGAAAATGAGGTCACAAAACAGTGTGATCTTAGACAAGTTTTTTGTCTGTTTGTTTTTACACTCAGGGCCTCACATTTGCCACTTGAGCCACATCTCTAGCCTGTTTTTTGTTTTGTTTTGTTTTTTTTCAGTTGTGAGTCTTGAACTAAGGGCCTGGCTGCTGTCTCTGAGCTTTTTTGTTCAAGGCTAGTACTCTTCCACTTTGAGCCATAGTCCACTTCTAGTTTTCTGGTGGTTAATTGAAGGTAAGAGTCTCACAGACTTTCCTGCCCATGTTGGCTTTGACCCATGATCCTCAGATCTCAGGCTCCTGAGGATTGCAGGTGTGAATCACCAGCACACAGCTTCTAGCCCTTTTTTGTTGTCACCGGTTTTGAATAGGTTCTCTCACTTTTTGCCCAGGCCAACTGGATTACCATCCTCCTATTTATGTTTCCTGGGTAGCTGGGATAACAGATGCATGCCACCACACCCAGCTTTTTATTGGTTGCAGTGAACTTTTCCTAACTTTTTGCCTGGACTAGCTTCAAACTGAAATTCTTCTGATCTCCATAGCTGGGCTTATAGGTGCGAGCCACCATGTCTAGTTTATGCAAGTTAGCTTCTAGGCTTCTGTTGTCTCATTTGTAAAATGTGAATACTACTCAGGCCTATCTCTTACGGTTGTCCAGAGGAGTCAATGAGGTAATATTTGTAAAACACTCAGAGGAGCACCCAGAAAGCACTACAAAACAAATAAAAAACACATGAAATAAAGCCCCCCCCCCCTCTTTTTGCCAGTCCTAGGGCTTGAACTCAGGGACTAGGCCTTGTCCCTGAGGTTTTGGGCTCGAGACTAGAGCTCTACCACTTTGAGCCACAGTGCCATTTTAAGCTTCTTGGTAGTTACTTGGAGATAGGAGACTCACAGAGTCTCCTTATGCTCCTTATGCTGGCTTTGAACCTCAATCCTCAGAGATCTCAGCTTTTTGAGTAGCTAGGATTACTGAGCCACCAATGCCCAGCAAAGCCCTCTCATCAAGAACTCCACCTGGCTTTCTCTTTGTCCCCTCACTGTTCTCCTCTGATAGATTCCTAACCAATGACCACAACGCCAAAGCTGTGGACTCTGACTGGTCAGAGAAGGAAGAATTAGATTTTTGTGTTATATGATGAGCCTTCAAAAGACTAAAAAAAAAAAAAAGGAAGAAAGAAAGAAAAAAAGGAAAGATAAATATACCTCAAGCCGGGCACAGGTGACTCACACCTGTAATCCTAACTACTCAGGAGGCGGAGATCTGAGAATCGTGGTTCAAAGGCAGCCTGGGCAGGAAAGTCCATGAGACTCCTATCTCCAATAAACCGCCAGAACACTGGAAGTGGCGCTGTGGCTCAAGTGGTAACTCGCCTTGAGCTGAAGAGCTCAGGGACAGCGCCCAGGCCCAGAGTTCAAGCCTCATGACCAACAAAAGAAAAAAACAATACACCTCAAAGCCAAGAAGCACCTACATCCAGGGTCACAACCGCATCCCCACTGTCCTCCACTCCTCCTTGGTCCAGGGCGGACCCTGTGGGGCGCCAGCGTCCTTCCCCACGAAGCCCAGGCAGCCTCAGAAGACTTGTCCACACAGAGCCCCTGAGGGACTGCTAATCTGGACCAGGGTATCCCTGACCCAAATCTTAGCTTTACCATGGGCCCCGTGTTGTTTTGGCTGTTGGAAATCCTAGGCCTCCTTCAGAGTGCTCCCCTTCCTCCCTCCCCTTCACACCACCCACCCTCCCCGGTGAGGGAGTGTTGGGGGCAGGGCAAGGCCTTGTGCTCCTGTAAGTGGAGAGGCCCAGGCTTGGACAGTGTCTTCTCCAGCTCTCCTCACCCCTCCCAGCTACACCATGCTGTGGATACTTAGGGAAGGTTTGCCCTGTCCCCCCACCTCCCCCTGGCTGCTCCCCTCTGACTCAGCCTCTCCCCACTATTGTGTCTCTTTCTCTGACTATCATTCCCCCCCAGTCTCCCACCTCAGATGTTGCCTCCCGCCTTTGTCCCCCTTCTCTATTTCTCCCCCTCTGACTGCCTCCTCAGTCAGTGCTTGCTCTGCCTTGGACAGCTCTCCCAATTACACGTGAGTCTGCTACTGCAATCTCCTGTGGCCTGGTCAGAGAAACTGGCCTTATACTCCTCACACTCAGCCAGTGCCTTGGCCCAGCAAACTGACCCCTGACTGGCAACCCTGGGTCCTCCAGGGTCAGCATGGGACTCTTCCCATGCAAGCTGAGCAGGCAGCAAATCCCCAACCAGCCCCCGACCAGGCCAGGGCCACTCCCCAGCTCCTTTGCTCTTCCTCTGTCAAGCTGTGCACTAGAGAAAGCTTCTTCTGGTGCGGCGAGGAAGCAATGAGCCTGGGAACCATGGCCTGACGGGACTAGATACACCCAAGAGTGGAAGGCTTGGCCCTGAAGTCCTCACCAGCCTAATCTCAGTTTGTGCTATGACGCCACCTCTTTTAATTGCTCCAAATAAATATCTTGGGTAATTTGAAGAAAGCCATCTGCGGTGGCTTCCTGGGCTACACCGTGTTATTGCCAGGGAGTGCTTCGGGGTATTGTTTGCTGAGAAAGGTGTGACATAAATTGAAACTCCTTTTGCTCAGAGCTGAGTCCAGAAAGTCCGTGCAGTGAGAAGCATTTCTCACCGTGTGCAAACTGAGAATTGTCTGCAAAATTAAATTTTCTGATTAAAATCTGCATTGTGGGACCTCCCACCGTTGCCAGCATTTCGCTGACAGAAGCTCCTATGCAGAGTGGCAGCCTGAGAAGGCTGTGGTCATGGGTGGTAAGCTGGCTCGGCTCACAGGCATACAGACGTTGACTGGTTCATCGTTTGGACGTGGCATTCTTTGTGCAAATTATCTACAGCCGAGCTCATGACTGGCTCTCCAGCCAGGGTGCAGGTGTGTCTGTCTGCAGCACCCTGTGTCTCCCAGGTACCCTGCGCTGCACCACAGCACCCATGTCCAGCAAGGAGAAATATGCCAATGAAGATCCAAGCAAGCCAGTGTGCATAATCATCTGCTGGATTTTAATGTAAAACAGTAGTTTCCTTCATAAAAGCATTGTTCTTGAGAGAAGAGGGAAGATAAAGGAAAGGATGAAACCTAGAAGGAATTCAAATTTACTATCCCACCAGGACCAGCATACCCACAGCTTTTCTTTGTAAGAAATTACTTGCTGTTCCCCCCACACTCCCCCGCCTACCCCGCGCACACACCCCAGCCTCTATGCCTTTATGGCTCACCTCCAAGACCAGTTCTGAAGTCAGGCCAATAAAAATCCACAAACACCTCTGCACAGCCTTCCTGACAGAGAACTCCAAGCTAATTACTTCATTTCACAAATGCAGAATCGGAAACCAAAAACCCAAGCCTTTTGTTTTATTTAGTTTTGTTCGGCATTTGATTTTTGTCCTCAGAACCCCAAAGACTGCCTTTTCATCTTTCATTCTGCCCAACTTTCTGATTACCAGTAAACACCCACCAAAAGCCAACATCAGCCAGATAGATATAAATATATGCTTTTTTTTTTTATCACTGTCTAACCATTAGAATAGATTGTCCTCTTTCATTGTGTAAATCATGTTGCTGCTTGGGGAATACAAAATAGCTTTGACTTACAAAGAAAGGCACAGAGAAGGGAAAGAAAAAAATAAAATTTTAGCAAAATGATTGATCTGTAGCAGGATGGCTGGTATTTTGATAAATAAAATGAAGCCAAATGAACAACCTAGTCTAAATACAATGAATCTTGCTCAATCTTTTTCTATAAAAGAACACCAAGGCTGCAGGCAAAGCCAGTGTGTTGGGCAGAAGACACAAAGACAGGGACGGTGGGCTGATGTCCACAAGTTCAAGGGTGCAGACCACCTGACAGTCACCGAAGTGGAAGAGGCAGCATCACAACTCACACTCAAGCCCCACTCAGAAACAGGAAGCGCCCTGTCGATTCCTTTGAATACTCATCAGCTGTTTCTACGAGAAAAGTCAAAGCCAAGAGTGATCGCAGACATCTGCAAGCCCAGGAGAAGCATGAATCTGAGGCCAACTTAGGCTACACAGTGTCAAAGTATGAAAGGGCAGAGGATGTAGCTCAGTGGTAGAACACTCACCATGCATGTGAGAGGCCTTGAGTTGGTCCTCAGCATCACACACACACACACACACACACACACACACACACACACACACACACACACACACTCATCAATAATGGAACAAGCCCAATGGGAAATTATTCTTACTTTAATGGACTGGCTGAACCTACCACCCTCTGCCAATGCCCAGCAAACATGCTCACAAGTAGGTACACTTGGCTGTGGGGCAAGAGGGCATCCCAGACTAACAGTAGAGCCATGTTGTCCCGTCACCACCCAGGAATGATGGACTGAAGGGTAGACCATCAGTCCTGTCCTGACATGGGACATTGGTGGAAATCCCCAAAGGATATAAAAATCCTGATCTTTTCCATGAAGCTACACAAGTGGATCAAATACCTACCCTCCTCTTACATCTGTGTGTGTGTGTCTCTCAAGACCTACCCACCACCCCCCATCCCCAGCTTGGGCAGTCTGGATATTCTTGTGGATGCTCCCAAAGGTCAAAGTCTAAAACATGTCCTATGTGCTGTACTGAGGTAAGAAGATATCCCGATAGTGAATGATAAGGAATAACACACCGGTCTCACGACCCAATACCACCACAATTTCCAAGAGACCTCAGAAGCAGAAGGGACTTCCTCCTGACTCAGTTCCAGGAAACGCCTCTATTCTCGAGGGATATGGTTGGCTACCACCAGCTCGCTTTCCCGTTGGATCCCCAAAGACAAAGGCTGATCCCAGTGCTTGATCCACAAATAATTTCCCATCACTGGAGATCATCTGGAGCTTCACGTTCCTCACCAGAGCCAGGTTGGGTGGGTGGTGCCCACCATTCACCAGACAGAAAGGATCTGATGGGTATGGCCTGCCACCTCCACCTCTCTTTTCCACTTCATTTCCTCACCTCCTCATCTCTCCATTTTTCCCTTGGTATGAAGTGTCTTTTCTCTGTCTTCTAACCTCATCCTTTCCCTAAGTTCTAGCTCTTTCTTTTGGGTTGGCAGACACCAGAGGGCAACATAATCTTGCCTTCTTGCTAGTTCTCCCATTTCACCAGTAGAGGGAAGAGTTTGAGAGAACCTGCAAGAACTTGGAGGACATGAGAATGATTTTGAAATGTGGAATTAATCAGTGCGACAGAACAGCTCTAAAAGCATGCAGTCCCAAGGCATTCTGTCCCCGTTGGTAAATAATCTGTGATGAAACTGTTTAAACACATATTAACTCATCAGAGTTCTACAGTGACAGAACTTCTGTCTGGGCTGTGTTTTTCCATCTGGGCACTTATAATGCCTATAAAGCCTAGCTACTTAAGGGGCTGAGGTCTGAGGATCCTGGTTCAAAGCTATTCCAGGCAGGACAAATAGTAATACTCCTCTCCGGTTAGCCACTAAAAGCCAGAAGTAGAGCTGTAGTTCAAGGGCTAGAGTGCTATCCTGGAGCCAAAAACGATAAAAGGCAGTGTCCAGGCTCTGAGTTCACCCCCCTGCTCCCAAACACACACACACCCGAATTTCTGTTCCATGTGATACCTAAGGTTATACTTGCAGAAGCAACACATTCTTCAAGGGAAGATTCTCCATCACTTGCTTATCATTTAGACTTTTGAGATCTGATTCTGATTTTGGTTCAGAAATCCTTGGTAAGGCCTTTAGCCCTGAGTGTCTGGTTTGGGGTGCACACTGCTTCAGCAGTGCCCATGCTTTAAGGCTGGCAAATGGGCTGATTTGGATGAGAGAGACTGAGATCGTCAGAACTGATGAACCATGCAGAGCCCTGGCGTGTTAACAGCCAAGTAGCTCTCCTCAAACATGGCTGAGGCCAGCTGAGAGCAACTTCACCACTTCCTCCCTTTCTGCCAAGCACACCCTGGAAAGTAGAGAAGGTTCCTTTGAAAAAAAAATGTTTTCAAGGGAAGGACTCCAAAATTAAAAGTATGCCACTGAGTTGACTGTTTATCCAATAATCATCCTGACCAAGTAAACGTAAAAACGTTAAACAAGTAGACAATACAGAGCTAAGCAGACTGCTTGGCCACAGCAATTTGCTTTCACTATTTGGACCTAATTACCTGGAGATTTGCTGCTTGGTATCCCCAGAATTGGAACCATTTCCAAAGCCAGAGTTTTAGAAGCCAGAAGTGGTCTGTGTAAGATCCTAAGCGCCTGTAACTCTCTCCTTTATCCTAGATGCTGGATTTATCTAAATAACTTTTTCACTTCTTCACCAATTCCTTTCTCTGATTAATGATCATGAATATGGGTTTTCCTCACCCTAAAGTCCAGAAGGAGACTTGAACATTCCCATGAATCATTTGAAACTGGGGCAGAAATCTCGATGTGCACATTTGTGACTCTGGGGAATGGGCCCCAAACTTCCATTCAATTCTCAAAGGACTCCAGACCTTCCTTTTCACTGTACCTTCATGTTGACTAGACTGGAAGTTCCCAGTGAATGCACAGGAATGGTATATAGAGCTTCTGACCACAGCTCTGGGGGACTGGGCAGGGGCAGGAATGGCCATAGCTGGGTTTCTTATGCCAAGTACTGTCCTCTGTCCACAGCAGGTGAATTCTGGTAACTAGCGCAGTAATTCTGCAGCGATCCCACTTACCACCTCTGCTCTGCTTTTCCTCCCTTGCCTCCACCACCTTAACTATCCAGGGGAAAGCTCTCCATCTGCCCGGCTGCCTGCCATGCCCTCTCTCAACCTCCCACCCACACAGAGGCCCCTTCTGGTTCATCTCAAGGTTCTGTGAGAAAATGAATTTTTTTTCAGTGAGTCAGTCTGATGGCATAACATAACAAAAACAGTTTCACCACAGTACCCAACCAATGTGTACATCTTTGATGTGTTGAAGTAAAAACAACTTAAAAAAAAATTTTCTTCCTTTCTCCATTTTATTTTTCCTTCATCAGTCATGGGGTTTGAACTCAGGGTCTAGACAGTACCCCTGAGCTTCTGTGCTCAAGGCAAGCACTCTACCACTAGAGCCACAGCTCCACTTCTGGTTTTCTGGTGGTTAGTTGGAGATTGGAGTCTCATGGACTTTGCTGCCCAGGCTGGCCTGGAAGGGTGATCCTCAGATCTCAGCCTCCTGCATAGCTAGGATTACAGTCGTGAGCCACTGGTGCCTGGTTTTTCCTTTCCTCTCACCTGATCCTAGATAAAACTCTGATCTGAACCTTCTAGCCAACACTCCACTTCAAAAATGTCTCTGGAAAGGGGCTATAGTTTAGTGATAGAGTGTATGTCTTGCATACATGAGGTGCTGGCTTCTACCCCTAATAGCCTGTAGGAGGACCAAGTGCATCCCACTAACTGTAAGCACAGGTACTTGTGAGGTGGTGCTATGACACACACCATCTGTGTAAAATCAGGAACACAGGTGTTGGACCTCCCTTGGGGAAGCAGAAGGGGGGCGTCTACTGAACATGTCACTGCCCCGGAGCCCTCCAGGTTTGCAGAGTTCACTTTGCTACCAAAGAAAAGTCACAAGCCCACAAAGAAATCTTTCCTTACCACCTATCACCACGAACTCTAACCTCACAGATCCACATCTAGACTTGTTCTGATGGCAGGTAGGATCTCAAGATCTTAAATATTTAGGCCAAGACAAGTCACTTCCTTTCTATGAAACTGACAATCAGACCGAATGCAAGATCACTCTACTTGGAGAGCATAATCCCTGGCAAATCCTTTAGGAAAACAGTCAATTAGAGCCTGAAAATCACTCACATTCATTTTTAAAACTTTAAGTCATAATCTAGAGTCATAAAAAAACTGCATGACAGGATCCCTAAACTAAATAATTTATACATATCCATATACATTATTACCCATTCATTTTAGAAAATAAAATCATGTGTAGTTATGCAAGTTGCAAACAAATTTCAATTTTGTTTTTAAAATATTCACTGGGTTGCCAGGTGCTGGTGGTTCAGACTTAAAATCCTAGCTATCCCGCGAGTGAGATCTAATGATCGAGGTTCAAAGCCAGCCCTGACAGAAAACTTTGAGAGACTCTTATCTCCAATTAACCAGCCAAAAGCCAAAAGTGGAGCTATGGCTCAAGTGATAGAGTGCCAACCTAGAGCAAAAAAAGCCAAGTGAGACTATGAGACCCTGAGGTAAAGCCCCATGCGCTCACAAAAAAATAAAAATAAAAATAAATTGCTGGATTTACAGAAAATGAGAGCTGAGCTCTCCTTTGCGTCCATATGGTAATAATCCATCATTACAGGATTACTGGTTATAATTCACTACCCCACAGTTGATCCTACCCCACGACTAACTTTCAAGGGCCAGATGACTACATTTGGAGTAGAGGGAAATGAGAGAGATTTGCAGCACAAGCAAATGAACATAAACAAATGAAACACTTCCATTCACAGACCTCAAAGTCAACGTCTTGCTTAAGCCATAAAAACCACACAGTTTTCACTTGATGGATGTGTTCAGACCCCAGTTGTCAAAGGCCTGAAAATTTACATATTACAACAATAATTACAAATATTCCTGATTTTGGCAACAAGAACCATTGGAAATGAGATCCTCGTGATGTTTGTTTCTATTTCCTGTTCAATTGAGCCACCCAAGTTTGTACACAGTACACATTTCTTTCTTTTGTTATTTTTGTGTTTACTCAAGTTAAAAAGTACAATGTTGTCAACATCTTTGCATTTTCCTTTTGATTGATCTAATTCTGAAAGCTGTTTTCCTATGTGTTCTTGTTGTTTGACCCCATCAGAGTAGATAGGGCTTTCTAGGGCTGCAGCTGGTGTAGGTCAATGGCAGAGCACTGCCTGGTGTGCACAAGGTCGTGAGTTCCAGCTCCCACATTGAAAAAAAATTGAGGGGGCTGTTTACTGATACTAACCAAATAAAACTTTGGTTTGTTTGATTTTTGAAGCAGGGCCTTGCTACAGAACCCAGGCTGGGCTTGAACTTGAGATCCTCCTGCCAGCCTCTTGAGTGCTAGGATTATAGGCATATTCCACCATGTCTGGCTTTAGGGTTTTAATTGAAGGCCTTTCCAGGCTTGCTTAGGAAGCTCTATACCAACTGAGCCTCCAGTGCTTTTTTAGTTATTTTTCAGACTGGGTCTTGCTTTTTTTTTTTTTTTTTTTTTTTAACCCAGGCCAGGCTGGGATCACAATCCTCCTACATAGAGAAGAGATCACAGGCACATGCCACCACACCTAGCTTATTGATTGAAATGAGGTCTTGTCAAGTTTTTGCTCAGGCTGGCCTCAAACTGTGATTCTTGACCCATTGTGCTTGGCTTAATATTTTTTTTGACATAGTTTTCAAAGCCTCCTGAGCATCATTATACCACCCTGTCCCCGCAACCATCTTATGAGGAGAGGGGCAGGGAAAAATGTAAAGCTACTGCTGTGGTCTGAGACCCAGCATCATGGAGTTCTACTCAGCCCCTGCTGACAGCCATTTATCTTCTAATATAGTTTCTCTGCTAAAACCTAGACCCGCAATGAGAAAACTGAGCAGAGAAACAATTCCATGCCTAGTGGGTTCCTGGACTCAGGCAGTGTCCAAACCCCAATTATATCTTGCTGTTCCTGGGTTGAGTGACCTGCCTCTTGCTTTCTCTACACAGCCTTCCTTAGCTAGGCTCATACCTTCTGAAACCTTAGCTACTCAAGAGGCTGAGATCTGAGGATTGACATTCAAAGCCAGCCCTGGTAGTAAAGTCCATGAAACTCCATCTCCAATTCAATAGCAAAATATTGGACTGTAGTCATGGTTCAAGTGGTAAAGTGCCAGCTGAGCAACAAAGCTCAGCACAGTCCCATACTGGTATGAAAAAAATAAGCTGGGCGCTGGTGGCTCATGACTGTAATCCTCGCTACTCAGGAGGCTGAGATCTGAGAATCGCAGTTCAAAGCCAGCCCAGGCAGAAAAGTCTGTGAGACTCTTATCTCCAATGAACCACTAGAAACCCAGAAGTGGCGCTGTGGTTCAAGTGGTAGAGCACTAGCCTTGAACTGAAGAGCTGAGGGACAGTGTCCAGGCCCAGAGTTCAAGCCCCACAACCAACCAAAATTAACTAAATCAGTAAAAGGCCCTCCTCCATCCACCTGCCCCCTAGTTGTTCTTGGGGGCCCCACTAAACCCATGTAACTTTCTGTTGTAGTTCCCATCACATTTGAACTGTCCGCACTCATTGCTTTGTATATTCATGTCCTGGCTGTACAACAAAGGGAAGAGCAGGACAGTGTCTGTTACCTGCCAGCGCCAGTCCCCAGCAGCTACCATTCATGATTACTCTTGCCAAAAAAGTACTCAAAAATATTATCTGAATAAATACTTGCTGATGGCTGTACAACAACATGGATTACTTAAAACCACTAAACTGTAAAAAAAAAAAAGGGGGGGGGGAGGGGATAAGGAGTGAATTTTATGTTATGTACATAATGTCACAATTTAAAAATGTTAAACATCAGCTCCTCCCCCCTTCCATCAGTCCCCATATCCATGCTGGCATCTCCTAGAGCAATCATCCTGGGATCTAGTCCGCAGCCTGCCACTTGTCCCTGGACTCTTAGTCCACAGAGCTCTCGGCTCTGGGCTCCAGCCAGCTGAAGCAGGTCTGGTGCCTCATCTCCTTCATTCTACACCTTAAGAGTCCATCTGCCTCTGAGGCCTAGGCTCGTGCACAAACCCAGCCCACAAAACTTCACACACTCCCCCTAGAAAGACAGGTGAACAAAAAGGATAATTTCTCCCTCCCCCTCCCTCCACCCCCCACCCCCGCTAAATAAAACCTCATCTCTACTTGTTGATCCTACTCTAGTGATTAAGTCTTTATAGTGTGCCAGTGTCTGTGTAAACACTTTTAATCATCCTATTTAATTCCACAACAATGAAACAAGTTTGTTCATTATTCCCATTATAAAAGTTGAAGCCAGGCAAGGGTGGCTCAACCCCTATAATCTTAGCTACTCAAGAGGCTCAGATTTGAAGATCACAGTTCAAAGCCAGCCCAGGTAGGAAAATCCTTGAGACTCTTATCACTACCAAACTTGCTGGAACTAGAGCTGTGGCTCAAGTGGTAGAGCACAGCACCAGCCCTGAGCAAAAAAGCCCAGGCCCTGGGTTCAAGTTTCAGGACCAGCACAAAAATGGAAAAAGAAGGCTGGGAAGGTGGCTCAGTGGTAAAGCGCTTGCCTTGCATGCATGAGGCCCTGGGTTCGATTCCTCAGCACCACATAAGCAAAAAGAAAAAAGCCGGAGTGGCGCTGTGGCTCAAGTGGTAGAGCGCTAGCCTTGAGCTGAAGAGCTGAGGGACAGCGCCCAGGCCCAGAGTTCAGGCCCCAGGACCAGAACCAAAAAAAAAAAAAAAAAATGGAAAAAAGAGATGGACAAAGAAACAGAGAAAATTGTTGAGGCTTAAAGATACTCTTCATCAATTTCCCCAGGTCCCAAAGCCAGGAAGGTTGGAAGTGCCAGTTCAGAAGAGAAAGTGTCTCTGATTCACAACCTGCATCCAGCTACAACACAATGGCAGACCATAAGAAATCATCTGTAAACACAAGTCCTGGTGACCCCTTCTTCATTTTCCCCTCACTGATGCTGAAGTTAACGTTTAAGGGAAAAAAGAAAATGCTTGCTATAATCTAGCCAGTGCTCATCTACCAAAAGGAGGTCACAAAAGACCAGATGCAAACTCTAAGCCCCAATCTGGACAGAAACAGGAAGTCCCCAGGTGATGAATCATAATAGCCCTCTCTAGGAAATTCTGAGACCAGAGGCTCAAAGCAGACCATTGCCGAGTTTTGAACAACAGCTCCATTGGCCTGTTAGCTTTAAACCCCAGTATCCAAGTTGTGATCTTAGGGAAGCTTGTTAGGAGAGTTTGCACAGGAAAGCAGCTAGGACAATCACATTCTGGTCTTTCCCCAACACAGATCAGTAGGACTAGGCTGCCTCTCCAACAAGAGGCCGCACATCGGTGTTTAATTTGGAAGTTGATAGCTGCCTAAATTTGGAGATCTCCTGTAGGTGCACAAAGAGTCCTCAATGGTGGCTGGCAGAAATCCTTAGCAAAACAAAACAATCCTCTGGGTTGTTGGACTCACAAGCAGCACTTTCACTCCCCACCGCACTATCCCTGAAGAGGCTGTTTTGATTTGAATTACAGGGGTCTGTGTGGACTGCCTGCGGTACAAATGTGCATGTGACAATGGACACTCCTTTGCTGGCTGTCCGGTGTTATTTCAGACACGGTTGGACAGATGGGCTCTGTTCTGCGTGGGGAAAGGCCACACCTCAGAGAGGAGATTTTTTTATAGGCTTGTCAATTCCCTGTACACAAAGTGCTTCCTTGTCCTCCCTAGAGTGGAGGCTGGATTGAGGTAGAGCCATTGTAAATATGGGACTATATCCCTTCCCCCTGCCTGCCTCCCCCCCCCACAGCATCCTCTCTCCAAGTCTCAGGGCCTGTACTTAATTTCGGGGATCCTGGCTGTGCTGGCCCCCCTATGAAGCCCAGACTGCTACCATGTGCAGCACATGTGTGTGCGGCCCGGCAGCTGTTGGAACGTAGTAAATCCATTCACATACTGACATATCCCAATGACTAATTCAGGCTTAGTGAGGAAACACAGCATCTGACAAGCAGAAACAACTGAATTACATTTGGAGGGGTGAGGAAATGACACCCCCAATGGGCTTGATCTCACCATTTGGTTTGGACTGGGGAGCCCTGGTAAGCTCACTGTGGGAGGCCACCCAGATGTCATCCTTGCCAGCCATCAGCGCAGAGTCTGAGGACAGGAAGAGCCAGGCAGGTGTTCGGGGAAGGGGAGGAAGAGGTGTAGGAGATGGTAGTTTGGACTATGTTGGATATGAGTGAAACTCAAAGATCTGAAGAGAGAGGCAGTTTCATTTGTAGTAGATACATGGGCTTTGGAATCAGACAAAACTGGGTTCTGATCCTGGCTCTACCACTTTTTCTATGACCAAGCTATATAACTCATGCCTCTGGTTCCCCGTCTGTCAAATGGGAACAGAAACAGGATTCTTACCCAATGGAGCCACTTCAGGAATAATTAAGAACATTACATAGAGCACTCTGCATATGAGTGTATAAAGCCTGGCTGACAATAGACTGTTTATGATAGGTATTGATCAAAACAGAGAATTTCTATTTTATTTTGTTGGTTGTGGGGCTTGAACTTGGGGCCTGGGCACTGTCCTGAGCTTTTGTGCTCATGGCTAGCACTCTACCACTTTCAACCATGGCACCACTTCTGGTTTTCTGGTGGTTTATTGAAGATAAGAGTCTCACAGACTATCCTGCCCAGGCTGCCTTTGAACGGCGATCCTCAGATCTCAGCCTCCTGAGTAGCTAGGATTACAGGCGTGTAAGCCTCTGGTGCCTGGCCATAACAATGAATCTTAAATGAAGGTAAAGGTACTTTGGGTTGTTCACTATGCTGTTAGACACTAAACTAATCAGCCTAGCTACTAAGACAGTGTGGAATTAAATGACACATAGCAGGAATAAGTTCAAAAGGTCTATTGTACAGCATGATATCTATAGTCAATAAATGATGCATTCTTAGAAACTCATAAGGAGAGAACATTTGTAAGTATCTCACCACAAAAAGGGATAAGTTTGTGAGGTTAACGTATATATTTAATGAGCTTAACACAGCCAGTCTACATGTGTACATATTTCAAAATATGTTGTGCAAAAATACAATATTTGCTTATCAATTAAAATTGATTAAGATTTTTTAAATTCATAATGCTTATTACCTAAAACATACTCACTAGAGCAGAGGTCCTCCAGCTCTTACCAGTTGGGAACCATTCTTTGAGCCCTAGCTAGAAGACCCAACTGGACTCTGTTCTGAGTCAGACCTCTGCAAACACTTCCCTGCCTCACATCCCAGGTAGTTCCCCTAAGACAGAAGGCATTGATCTTCAGCCATTGGGTTTGGGATGCTTCAGATCCAGAATTTGCTGAACTGGATATGGTAAAATTATTCCCTAGGACCAAACAAATATTGTGCATTACATTGAACACAAAGAGCTCAGCAGTGACAGCGGTCACCAGATTCCTACTGACAAAGTGCAGCCACTGAGGCTGTTCTGTTCCATTTGGACACTTTGAGTCCACCAATCACAACCCACCCCGGCCTCCTCCTCCTTCCAGGAGATAGCAGGGAACAGCTTATTCACATAGGTTACCCGACCCAGAATTTCATGGCCGTAGCACCTTATAAACAAGCTGACCAAATGAAAAATGAATTATCCACAACTAATAACCACTAGTAAACTGGAGCAAATATGGATCTGATTATGCGAAACAGGAAAAGTTGAAAATTTCCACATGCTTCATGATTGACTCTCCTCGTGTAGGGAGGGCATGGCAGGCTTTGCTGAGCTGTGTGCAGCCACCGCTACTCCCCTCCCCAGCCCCAGGCCCCAGGCCTTCCCACTCTTCTCACCCTCTCCCAGACTCTCTTTGGGCCTAAGTATTGCTTTGGTTTTTTTCCTGTGAAATTCATCATTTCTGGGCCACATATTGTTTGAAGCCCCTATTGTTTGCTGTCTTATCAATGTCAGAGTTTGAACTCAGGGCCTTGCATCTTACTGATTACTTACTCAGCTGGCACTCTACTCTCTGAGCCGTGCCTCCAACCTACCTTTTCGCTGGTTAAGTTAGAGATGCAGTCTGGTGGACTTTTCTGCTGGTGCTGGTTTCAAAATCTCAATCCCTTGACTATCAACCCGCTAAGTAGTCGAGTTACAGGCATGAGCCACTTAGTGCCAGACTCCATACTTTTTTTTTTCTTGATGACAAACAAAAACTACGGAACACTGGTGTGTTTTTGGTTCTCCCTGTCTCCCAGTGTCCCGGTGCATTTCAAGTGCTTCCTTGCTTTACAGCGTGGTTGTCTCCACCTTCCCTGCCCCACGTTTTGCTCGGCTACTGTATACTAGGGAGAACTTGAGGAAGCATCTACAGGTTTCCTTTGGGCCTTCCTCTTTCCATGACTACAGTAACCAATCATCGCCAAGCTATCTGAAGATGCGGGACAGAAGAAACTCTGAGGGTTGCTGTTTCCTGACACCATCACGAAAGCTGCCTTCCAGAACTTAAAGCAAGAGAATTATTGAAATATATTTCACTGATTTATTATTTATTGTCCCTTGGGTGGGCACAGGAAGTAGCTGGCGGAGGACACATCACTCTGTGGTCAATGGAAAACTCTCAGGTTTCTACCTAGGACCCTAATTTATACCACAGACAGGGGAACCAAAAATAGGAAAGGAACAAAACACTCTGTAGATGAAAGGCTGGCTGAAGAGGAGGGGAGGGAAAGAGGGGAGGGAAAGGAAGTGGGGAGGAACTTTGAAGGCAATGAGGGAGAGAAGCTGAGGGACCCACACATGAAAGGGGAGGCTGCCTAGGGAAGGAAGCCATATCTGCCGTCAGGATCCAGGATCCAGAAAAATCTCACTTGTCTACAGGAATAAAAGCCCAGCTGCTGAAAGAAACAGAGGCCTGGACAACCCCAGGAAATGGATCCTTAACTTCCGGGCAGGGGCCCAGCCATACAGCACATAGCAGTGTCTCACCACAGATGGTCACAATGTTGTACCACTAGCCAAGCCCCCCCCCCCCCCCCGAAACACCCACCCATAGAAAAAACCAAGACATTCTGGGCAAGAGAAATGGACACAAAAGCCGGGCGCTGGTGGCTCACGCCTGTAATCCTAGCTACTCAGGAGGCTGAGATCTGAGGATCGCGGTTCAAAGCCAGCCCGGCAGGAGAGACTGTGAGACTCCTATCTCCAATAAACCACCAGAAAGGCGCTGTGGCTCAAGTGGTAGAGTGCTCGCCTTGAGCTGAAGAGCTGAGGGACAGTGCCCAGGCCCAGAGTTCAAGCCCCACGACCGACAAAAAAAAAAAAAAAAGAGAAATGGACACAAAGCTCACCATGACTTTACTGCCTGATGTCCCCCAAATAAAGCAGAGATACAATGTCTCCAACCAGACCAGAGAAGGCTTCTTCCCATGAGCTGATTTCTAGTTCCTGGCATCCTCTCTTTGGGAAAGGGGCCTTTCAGCCTTGATAGTCTAGGGGCTGGTCTACATGGCAGTGACAAGGAGCAAGACACGCTTGATTTGACAGTCTTGGGTGTCATTCGTTTGTACTTGCCTTGCTGCACATCCCACCTTTTACCGGTTCACAAGTTTAAGCCCCTCCTGACAAGCCATTAAACCCAAGAGACGCCAGGCGGGTTTTCTCCTGCAACAATCTCACAGGTCTGTCTGCAAGGCCCAGCTCCTCTGTGGAAGCTGGAAAGGGTGAGGACTGCTCTCTCCACAGGTACTTGTGCTTTTCTGCTCATTCCTTCCTTCCCTCCTTCCTTCCTTCCTTCCTTCCTTCCTTCCTTTCTTCCTTCCTTCCTTCCTTCCTTCCTTCCTTCCTTCCTTCCTTTCTTCCTGTGTCATTAATAGGGCTTAAATTCAGGGCTTTGTGTTCTCCCTCTAGCGTCTTTGCCCAAGGCTGGTTCAAAGCCAGCTCACACAGGAAAGTTCATGAGATTTTTATCTCCATTAACCACAAAAAAGCTGGAAGTGGAGGAATGCCAGCTTTGAGTGAAAAGGCTAAGAGACAGTGCCTAGCCCTGAGTTCAAGTCTCAGTACTGGCATAGAAAGAAAGGAAGGCGGGGACTGGGAAGGGCTCAGTGGTAGAGCGCTTGCCTTGCATGCACGAGGCCCTGGGTTCAATTCCTCAGCACCACATAAGCAAAAATGAAAAAAAGCCAGAAGTGGCGCTGTGGCTCAAGTGGTAGAGTGCTAGCCTTGAGCTGAAGAGCTGAGGGACAGCGCCCAGGCCCAGAGTTCAGGCCCCACGACCGGACCCAAAAAAATAAAAAAGGAAGGAAAGAGAGAGAGAGAGAGAGAGAGAGAGAGAGAGAGAGAGAGAGAGAGAGAGAGAGAGAGAGACTATGCACAAGTAGAGAAGTGGAGGAAGGTAAAGAAGGACGGACATCATCCATTCCTGAAGGCTGAGGGGCAGCGCCAGCTGCTTTTCATAAACCACTGTGTTAACGCAGGTGATCTGTGGGGTGGGGTGGTTATTTACTGTAGGTGCTGTATTGATAAAGAAACCAAGGTTCTGAAATAGCAAGTACCTTGTCCAAAGCCTTGACCTCCTATGTCCAGAACCCATGGTTTGTGCACAACTCTCCTATTCCTTGGCCTTTAAAATCACTAAGCTATGAGCCAACTTTTCAGTACTCTAATGTGCCACATTAACAACGTTAGTGAGGAACGGTATTACAACGGTGATCCTTTAAGCCTTTCTCCCCTAATGCATAGCCATTTTTATGTAAGTATCCTGTGAAGTCGGCATGATGAAGAGGAATAATGTTTCTTATGATAGGTCACCATCATTCAGTAATGAGTGATTGTGAATAACATTTTGCCTACTTGAGAGCTTATATAATATAACCAGAAATTGTCTGGAAAAAAGTAACCTTAACTAGGTGCTGATGGCTCACACCTGTCATCCTAGCTACTCAGGAAGCTGAGATGTGAGGACTGAGGTTTGAAGCCAAGACTTTTTGGCAGGAAAGTCCAGGAGCTCTTATCTTCAATTAGTCTCCAAAAAGCTGGAAGTGGAGCTGTAGATCAAGTGGTTGAACACTAACCTTGAGCAGAAAAGCTTAGAGACAGTGCCCAGGCCCTGAGTTCAAGCCCAGGACAAGCATGGAAATGGGTGCCAGGTGTGTGAGAATCCTGAGAACCCTCAGCCACTTAAATGGCCTGCCTGGGACACAAGAGCCTGGGTCAGGGCCCCTCAGCCTGAGAGCAGTACTGCATTTCCCTCCCACTGTGACACACGCCTCACTTCCTGTGCACATGTCTTGCCCCGTGAACACTGAGAAGCATGCTGCCTTGGGCTCCAAAGGCAAAATGCCTGGTTGAAAATCCCACTGCCATTGCTGCTTGACCACACAAGGTTAGCTTTGAGTGTCTCAGTCTCTGTAAAACATGAATGAAAAACAGAATGTACCTCATGGAATAGTTGTGAGAAATAGATCATTTAAAATATGAAAATTTCAGCCAGGCACCAATGGTTCATGTCTATAATTCTAACTGCTCAGGAAGCTGAGATGTAAGGATCATGGTTCCAAGCCAGCCTGGCAGGAAAAGTCTTGAGACCCTTCTCTCCAGTTAGCCAGCAAAAAGCCAGAAGTGTAGGTGTGGCTCAAGTGGTAGAGTGCCAATCTTGAGTTTTCTTAGGGACAGCACCCAGTATCACAGGGGGGGAGGGACATTTTCTAATAGCAGTCATTCAACGGGTATTAACTGAGCCAATGGTTACAGCTCCCCAGGCTATACTACTCATTTAAGACTGCTATGAGCAGCACCCCCTGGAGTTGTACAAGTGCACTTGCCATTAGTTTTGCTGATGACAGAGCCTAAAAACCCACCTCCAACAGAGCGGCCCCCATCACAGCATGGCCAAGCGTGCTGTAAGTACTCTATTAGAAGAATCAACATGGTCTGGTATGGCTCACAGTTCATCTGGATGCAAGCCTCCCTCGCTGAACTGAGAGTTCCTTGTGCTTGGCTGGAGTCTTATTTCTCTTGGCATGCCATGAGCTACTCCCCAACTCGCGCAGAAGATTCATTTTGACTAGGATGCAGTGTTGCCAAAGTGAGCTTGAAATACTAGGCAGACAGACCAACTTCAGGATACAGAAAATAACCTTGACTAGATCCAAGTGAGGTCAAGTTCCCTCAAGTATCGCGCTCCGCACACCTCTGTTAAAGTAATGGGGCCTTGGAAGGGTTCTGGCAATAACACACATCCCCTGGTGTCACTGAGACTGACAGCAATTATCTAAGTTGGGCTTTGTTTGATATGTGAGAGTCAAAACCAGGGAATGTGGCCCAGTTTCTCTTTTGAAATTGTTCCCTTCGTTATATTTGAATCTCATGACTCTTTGCTTTGTTTCAAACTAAATATCAAAAGTCTTCTCTCCTCTCATCTCCCTGACAGTTCTTCAATATACTGTATTTAAACCCTCTGAGGACAAAAAAAAAAAACGTTCAAGTGATGTTTAGGACCTTGCCACCCTCGCCTTTCTTCATTTCTAAATCTCTTGGATGGCTCATAACACAAAGGGGGAAAAGGACCAAAATGTGTTGCTTTTCTAATACTTAGAAAGGATGTTTCTGTCTCATAGGGAAAACAAGGCAGACACTGACGGTGGGCAGTTGCCATATAATTTACACCTAATGACAATGGGTTGTTCAACTTATTTGCACAAACCCTACAATAAAGAGTATGTGTAATTTCTACATGCAACAATGAAAGAAAATGATTTCAAATAAGGTGCTGGCAGCTCATGCGTGTGATCCTAGCTATTCAGGAGGCTGAAAACTGAGAATCAGTTTGAAGCCAGCCTGACAGGAAAATCTTTGAAACTCATCTCTAATTAACTACCAAAAGCTGGAAATAGAGCTGTGACTCAAGTGGAAGGGTGCTAGCCTTCGTTGAAAAAAGCTAAGGGATAATGCCCAGGGCCTGAGTTCAAGCCCTAATACACACACACACACACACACACACACACACACACACACATACACACACACACACACACACACACATTCTCACACACACAAAGAAACTACAGGACATGAATTTAATACATATTGCCTAACTTTGTTTTCCTGTGTCATAAACTCAAGTTTCTCTCATAAACATTTATTCAGTTATTTAATTAATACTTCTTAAGTATCTACTAAGTACCCTACATGGTCACTGATTAAAGAAATGTCACTGGGCGCTGGTGACTCAGCTACTCAGGAGACTGAGATTTGAGGATCACAGTTCAAAGCCAGCCTGGGCAGAAAGTCCATGCAACTCTGAGCTCCAATAAACCACCAGAAAACTGAAAGTGGAGCTGTGGCTCAAAGTGGTAGAGCACTAGCCTTCAGCAAAAGAGCTCAGAGACAGTGCCTGGGCCCTGAGTTAAAGCCCCACTACCGGAAAGAAAGAAAGAGAAAGGAAGGAAGGAAAGATGGATGGAAGGAAGGAAGGTATGTCTCTTGCCTTTTCTCAGGGATTCTTAGCCCTAGCACTGTTGGCATTCTGGCTGCATGATTCTTTGAGTCAGGGAGGGCTCGCTGCATGTAGGGTATTCAGCAGCATCTCCAGCCTCTTCCCAAGGGAGAGGCCTCTGGCAGAGATTCCAGTGGTACCTTCACCCCCACTATGACAACCCTGAGGCTCTCCAAAGATAGGAAAAGGGTCAGTAGTTGCCAAGAACTGGTGAGGCAGAGCACAGAGGCTGTTTAGAGCACTGAAATTATGCTGAATGATGTTGACAAGACCCTTAGAAATACAGGACACTAACAACTTGCCTTCCTGTCAACTGTGGACTCTGAGTGATAATGATATGTCAGTGTGGGTCCACAGACTGTGACAAATGGGCCGCCTGGTAGGGGGTGTGGAAAGCCGGGGAGGCTGGGGGAGGGGAGGGAACATGGGAAATATCAACACATTCTGCTAAATTTACTTTGAACCTGAACGTGTATGTGTATGTATATATGTATGTATTTGTACAAATGTAGGAGGTTTTCAGTGTTGGGCTCAAACCTAGAACTTCATACATAGAGCTCTACTACTGGGCTACACCCCTAGCTCTGGGCTTTTTAAGATGTCTCTCTATGTAGCCCAGGCTGTCCTCGAATTTTCCATCCTCTTGCTCCAGCCTCCCCAGTGCTGGATTACAGATGTGTACCACCATACCCAGCTAATGTTTGTTTGGTTTTTTTGGTCCGTTGTGGGGTTTGAACTTGGGCCTGGGCACTGTCCCTGAGCTCTTTTGCTCAAGCCTAGTGCTTTACCACTTTGAGCCACAGCGCCACATCTAGTTACTGGTGGTTAATTGGAGATAAGAGTCTCATGGATGTTCCCACCTGGGCTGGCTTTAACTGTGATCCTTAGATCTCAGCCTCCTGAGTAGCTAGGATTACAGGTGTGAGCCACCAGCTATTTTTTTTTTTTAAATTATTGATTTTAAGCTAACAAAATTCTTGCCAAATGTCTTGGGAGATGGGGTAAATTATTGTTTTTTATAATACTCTGCTCACAACAAATACTTTTTAAAACATGACAGTAAACTTTATAATCCCTAAACATTAGCCATTTTCAAATGTGTAGTTCAGTTAGGTCGAGTATACTCATAATATCGAACAACCATTGCTATTCTCCATTTCTTTAACCTTTTTTTTTGGGGGGGGGGTCCAGTCGTGGGGCCTGAACTCTCGGCCTGGGTGCTGTCCCTCAGCTCTTCAGCTCAAGGCTAGCACTCTACCACTTGAGCCACAGTGCCACTTCCGGCTTTTTTCTTTTTGCTTATGTGATGCTGAGGAATCGAACCCAGGGCCTCAGGCATGCAAGGCAAGCACTTACCACTGAGCCACCTTCCCAGCCCCTCTTTAACCTTTTTAATCATCCTAAATTAACATTCTGTACCCACTGAACAAATTTTTCATTTCTCCATTCCTCGGTCTCTGACAGCCACCATTTTAGTTTATGATTTGGACTTCTCTAAGTAATTTGTGGAGTGTTTGTCGTTTTGTGACAGACTTATTTCACTCACATAATATCCTCTAGGGTTGCCTATGTTGTAGCATGGGTCAGAAGTTCTTTCCCGGGGCTGGGAAGGTGGCTCAGTGGTAGAGCGCTTGCCTTGCATGCATGAGGCCCTGGGTTCGATTCCTCAGCACCACATAAGCAAAAAGAAAAAAGCGGGAAGTGGCGCTGTGGCTCAAGCGGTAGAGTGCTAGCCTTGAGCTGAAGAGCTGAGGGACAGTGCCCAGGCCCAGAGTTCAGGCCCCACGACTGGACCCAAAAAAAAAAAAAAAAAAAAAGTTCTTTCCTTTTCAAGGCTGACTAATGCTTCAATGTGAGTACACAACACACCAATTTTGTTGATCCATTCACCTGCTAACAGACACTTGGGCAGGCATCTATTTTAGAAATACTATGTTTGGAGGATTTTTTTTTTTGTCTTTTCTTTGTGATACTAGGGATGGAACTACCCAGGACGTTGTACTTGCTAGGCAAGAGTTTTGCCATGGATCAACAGCCTAGACCACAACTACTATGAATAATACGAGAATGTAAATATCTACTTTGGTCCATGCTTCAAATATTTGTGAGTATATATATTTAGAGTATAAACCTAACAATGAGATTGCTAAATACTTTGGAATATGTTTGTTTTCCAATCACTTTTTTTAAAACCATAAAACACATGATATTGCAGTGAATTTTTTTTCTTTCTTTTTTTTGCCAGTCATGGGGCTTGAACTCTGGGCCTGGGCGCTGTCCCTCAGCTCTTCAACTCAAGTCTAGCGCTCTACCACTTGAGCCACAGCCACTTCCAGCTTTTTCTGTTTATGTGGTGCTGAGGAATCAAACTCAGGGCCTCATGCATGCAAGGCATCTACTACTGAGCCACCTTCCCTGCCCCTGCAGTGAATTATTCAACTAGTGGTAGACAACAGCAGTGGCCAGATAGCTGCTCAGATCCACTTAGGACTCCCACCTACCCTCTGCCATATGACCTGGGTAAATAGCGTTTCAAGAATAAAGTAGGGTAATTGGATAACACAGCACTTAGAACATTGCCACCGTCGAAGAAGATTCTGTGCTTCCCAATCAAGGTGGCACTGAGGAATCACTGTGGTTCTCAACATTTAAAAAGTTTCCATTCTATAGCTAGTATATGTCTGAGTCAAGCAGAAAAGGTCAGATAAGGTGATGTTAGGGAAATGAACCCTAAGATATGTATTCAAATGTTTTTTTTTTCTTTCATGCGATTGTTTCTAACACATTTATAAGATTATTTCTTTGTTGCTTTGTATGTCCCTCCCCCACAGTATAACCCCTGCTTTCACTGTATTTGATGTTGGTATAATTTGTGGAGGGGAAGGAGAAAAACAAATCGTTTAAATAGGGATACAGATGGACCCATTGCAACAATGAGATGTACAAGTCGTTATGTCGAAAATGAACTTTACAACTTTCGTGGGGGGAGGGGCGGGGAGGATTGGGGGAGGCTGGGGGAGGATGGGAAGGGATGGGAAGGGAAAACAAAGGAGGAGGCTACAATGCTTGATAAGAAATGTACTCATTATCTTGCCCATGTAATTGTGACTCCTCTGTACAGTATTTTCACAATAATAAAAAAAGAACATCAAGAAAAATGCTATTAAAAAAAAAGTCCATTCTGATGACCTCCTAGAACTTCCAAAGTATTACTGGAGACATAACTCTATGTAAGCTTAGGTATGTCTACCAATTGATTAATCCAGTATCACAAGATAGGATATGACTTGCCTCAATTTGTCTGTTGTGAATAAATCCATTCCCAGGGTTTTTCTGCCTCCTCACCAAGGGCACTGCACTGTGGAAAACAGCCCCAGCCACCATTCCTCCAAAAATCCACATAGCCCTTCCAGGACATCTTTTAGGCATAGGATATGTGTGTGCATGCATGCAGGCATGCGTGCATGCGTGTGAGTGTGCAGATGTGCCTGTACGTGTGTGTGTGTGTGCGCGCGTGTGTGTACCAGTCCGGGGCTTGAACACTAGCCTGGATACTGTCCCTAATCTCCTTTTGCTCAAGCTAACACTCTACCACTTGAACGATAGCTCCATTTCCGGCTTTTTGCATAGTTAATAGGAGATACAAGTCTCATGAATTTTCCTACCTGGGCAGGCTTCAAACTGTGATTCCCCAGATCCCAATCTCCTGAGTAGCTAGGATTACAAGTGTGAGCCACCAGCGCATTGCTAGGAATAGGAGTTTTACCACACAAACACACACACCTTGGGCTGGGAAGGTGGCTCAGTGGTAGAGTGCTTGCCTTGCATGCATGAGGCCCTGGGTTCGATTTCTCAGCACCACATAAGCAGAAAAAAGCCAGAAGTGGCGCTGTGGCTCGAGTGGTAGGTAAAGCGCTAGCCTTGAGCTGAAGAGCTAAGGGACAGCGCCCAGGCCCAGAGTTTAGGCCCACAACTGACAAAAACAACAACAAAACACACACACACACACAGTTGCTGGTGTATTGTAAAGAATATATGATTTTACCAACAATTCACAAAATAGCTCAGGCTGGTGATAAGCACCAAAGAGGAAATTTCAGGCTAGAGCCCCCAGTGGTGAAGGACTCCCTGCCTTCTCTTGAGCAAGGCTGAGAAGCAGAAAGCGAGGAGGACGTTAGCAAGTTTCTGAAGCTTTGGGGGTTTTCACACAGCGAGGATGCCCATATTGTGTGATCAGATCAAGTGAAATCATCTGTCAGCCTATCTGTTCACATAGCTATGCTATTCATAGAAAGCGTACCTCTTCCCCATATAAAACACCATATGCCTGTTCTCTTACCTAATTAGGTGCAGGTTTGCTGGGTTCCTAAGGACCTATACTGTTTTTCCAGGTCTGTGGATGGAGGGGGAAGTAAGGCCAGTGACTCAAGGGGCTATTTCTGGACCTTCTATAGAAAATCCTGCAGAGATATCAAGAGCAATAGGGAACCATAATAATTAACCATAATAACAAACAAACATGAATGTGTGTGAGGCTTGAACTCAGAGCCTGGGTACTGTCCCTGAGGTTTTTGCTCAAGGCTGGTGCGCTACTATTTAAGACATAGCTCCATTTCTGGACTCAGATTTTCCTGCTCAGCCTGGCTTGAAACCAGGATCCCAGGCTAGCTCTCAGCCTTCTGATTACAGAAGGATCTAGAATTATAGGCATGAGCCACTGTGCCACACATGGGCTCTTTCTCTTATCCATGCACACAGCATTCCTCCATGATTTCATTCCATCTTTGATTTTTAGGAACTAATAAAGCATAATGTTCAGCTGGGCACAGGTGGCTCACGCTTGTAATCCTAGCTTCTCAGGAGGCTGAGATCTGAGAATCGAGGTTCAAAGCCAGCCCAGGCAGGAAAGTCCCTATAAGACTCTTATCTCCAAGTAACCACCAGAAAACCAGATGTGGCTCTGTGGCTCAAAGTGATAGAGTGATAGCCTTGAGGAAAAAATGCTAAGGGACAGTGCAGATCCTGAGTTCAAGATTCAGCACTGGGACACCCCACATACAACACACACACACACATACACACACACACACACACACACACACATATGTGCATATATAAAAATATATGCCTTTTCACTATGTTGTGGCCACTCTAGCCCTCTCTGGTCCTCACTCAGTGGTTGAGTATGTCAGAGGATGTATTGACATTATCTGGAAACATTTTTTATTGTTCCATAAGAGAGGAACTGCTATTAGCATCTCATAGGTAAAGACCAAAGATATACAAGGCATCCTATAAGGTAGAGAAAAGTCTGTGAAAAAGAAAATAAGTACAGGGTAAGGGCATAGCTCAAATAGTAGAGCAGCTACCAAGAAAGCACAGGCTCTGAGTTCAAATCTCAGTACTGCCAAATAACAACCACCACAATAATAAGTAGGTACAAATTATATAAATGAAATGTTATTTCTGTTATTATAATCCTTTTTCTGGAAATCACATCCAAAGCTTCATTCAGAAGTATAAATGAAGCCGGGCGCCGGTGGCTCATGCCTGTAATCCTAGCTACTCAGGAGGCTGAGATATGAGGATCGCCGTTCAAAGCCAGCCCGGGCAGGAAAGTCTGTGAGACTCTTATCTCCAATAAACCACTAGAAAACCAGAAATGGCACTGTGGCTCAAGCGGTAAAGTGCTAGCCTTGAGCTGAAGAGCGCAGGAACAGCACCTAAGCCCAGAGTTCAAGCCTCACGACCAACAACAACAACAAAAAAGTATAAATATTGTAGCTGGCTGGTGGTGACTCACACCTATAGTCCTAGATACCCAGGAGGCTAAGATCTGAGGATCCAGGTTCAAAGCTAACCAAGGTAAACAACATTGGAAAGACTCATCTCCAAAATTAACCACCAAAAAGCCAGAAGTAGAAGGGTGGCTCAAGAGCACTACCCTTGAGGGAAAAAAGCTAAAGGAAAGTGCTGGACCCTGAGTTCAAGATTCAGTACTGGGATACCTCTCACACCATGCATATATATGCATTTTAATGTAGATGAAGGAAATAAAAACATTTTTTTTTACAAACTTTGTTCTACTTAAACATAGCAGAAAAGAGAGGAGAGCAGAGGAGAGGGGAGGGGAGGGGAGGGGAGGGGGGGAGAGGAGGGGAGGGGAGGGGAGTAGGGAAGAGAAGAGTAGGGAAGAGAAGGGGAGGGTAAGGTAGGAAGGACTGCAACTGCCAGCTGGTTCCTTCAACCAGACAAGGCCCCAGCAGATGTTTATGCAGTAGCTTGGGGACACTAGCCTAGCTTCTGTCCTTCACCACTTCATTGCAACCTGGGTGCCCTTTCCAAGACAGAGTCAGACACACAATCCCTCCCTGAAAGGAAATGCCAGCAAAACAACCTCTCCTTATTTCTTGAGAGGAAAAATGATTTCCTTTGACTGTTTAGTCTAATAAGCAGGAATCTGGGGCTCTCTGGCTCCATCCTCTGTGTTGTAATGAGGGGTGGGGGGAGAGCAGAGAATTCTGTAGGACTTTGAAACATCCAAAGCAAAATGATAAATAAATAAAAGTCCCAGAGTCAATACTGTAGTATATAGCTACTAAGAATTTCTTTACCTTGTGGATATTTCACAGTATACCAGTTCATCCCCCCCCCCCCCACTTTTCCTCTCAATTGTAGGACTAATTGACAAAAATACTTTTTTTTCTTTTTTTGGCCAGACATCGCTCACATCTGTAATCCTAGCCACTCAGGAGGCTGAGATCTGAGGATAATGGTTCAAAGCCAGCCAGGGCAGGAAAGTTCCAAAGACTCTTATCTCCAATAAACTACTCAGAAAAAGCTGGAAGTGGGGCTGTGCCTCAAATGGTAGAATACTAGCCTTGAGCACAAAGAAGCTCAGGGGTGAGTGTCAAGGCCCTGAGTTCAAGATGGGGCAAAAAAAAAAAAATTCTTTTGAGAAGAGCAGAGGCTGAAGGTAAACCTTGCTGGGAGAGGACTTGCCTGGGGGTGGGAATACCCAACGAATTGAGCAACTACCACAGAAAAAAAAGTCTATCTGCCTTTAATTCCTGCCAGAGGACCTGACCTTGTCAGAACTGAGTAGGAGGGCTGGGAAGGTGGCTCAGTGGTAGAGCGCTTACCTTGAATGCCAGAGGCCCTGGGTTCGATTCCTCAGCGCTACATAAGCAAAAAGAAAAAAGCCGGAATTGGCGCTGTGGCTCAAGTGGTAGAGGGCTAGCCTTGAGCTGAAGAGCTGAGGGACAGCGCCCAGGCCCAGAGTACAGGCCCCACGACTGGATCCAAAAAAAAAAAAAAAAGAACTGAGTAGGAGCCAGACTGCCTGACCAAGACAACTTCTCACACCTCCTTGTGGTGTAGCACCCCTTACATTTGCTGAGTTTTATTCTTGGCAGGTGCCCTGGAGAGAGTTCCTATGTAAGGTCAACAGTGGCTCAGAGCAAAGATGCAAGCAGGTGTCTGGTTTAAGGCAGCCATACTCTGGTGGGAAGATGGAACCTGGCTGATAGAGACCCCCTGAGTTAGAAGCCAGTAGAGAGGGCCAAAACTTTGATCAAGAACAAGATGGCAGCCAAGGAGAAGAAAGAAGAATCCACTCTGTCAGCTTGGTGTGATTAAGCTTGTGGTTTCACAAAGTCTCCAGGAAAAATCTAGAAAGAGTTGGGGGAAAAAAATGTTGTCCAAAACCAGAGTCTGGAGCCAGGATACTCTGCCCAACATGCTAAAGTCCCTAGGTTTAATACTCAGCATTGGAAGAGGACAAAAGAAGAACCGAGGATGGAACTGACTTGAGACTAAAGAAGTCCCATGCAGAGGCGTAAGAGAGGAGTGAGGGAAGGGAGGCTGTGGGCCCCGCAGGGAGCATTGCTGGCAGGAGTGGGGATTGGAAGTGGCTGGAAGCTTGACTTGGTTGGACAAAGCCCAGAAAACTGTGACTCACAGGAGTTGTTTGAGTTTAATACTCTCCCAGAACTGTGGAAGAGGGAAAAAGAAAAGGGGGGCAGGGGGAGTCAGAAGTCTCAAGACGAAGGAGCTTTTTGTTTTAAAGGACTACCTCTTAGGCCTGGCCCTAATTTTCTGGGTTTGATTCCTAGTTTAGGAGAAGTTTTATGTCACCCATGAGAGTCTGCATTTTTGTGGGATTCAAATATTCCTTAATTAGGTGTTGTCTCCTTACAGAAAGAAAAGACGCCTTTTATTTCATTTTATTTTGCCATTTTAATTTACTCCCTTTCGTGTTTAATAACTAGGTAGGGAAATGTTAAACAGCTGCTGTAAAATATTACAAACCCTGCTCCCAGGGAGTGCTGAAAAGGAACTTTCCAGCACTATCTCCGGTCCCAGATTATGGTGGCTGGAGAGCTCACAAGCCCCAGGTTTGGTCAGCCAAGGATTAGGGTGCTCTTTCTCACTAAGCCACTGTGGTCTGCCCCCGTTCTGTTCGCCTCTCACTGGATGTTTCTGGTTGACCTTGGGGATGGGAGCGAGGGACTGTGGTGGAGGTGATGTGTGCACGTACGGTCAGGAGTCCCTGGGTAATGGGAATCACACCTTCCCCAGTGATCTAATTTCCCTACTTCTTGTACATCACCATTCTAAGGAAGGTTCAGACTACTTTATTCCCACCATAGAATTTTTGCCACTGTGAAACTCAGGAAGTCAGACCTCCCCGACATCCCCCCCCCAAAAAAAATCCACAACAAAGAAGCAGAAATGACCAAGAACATGTTTGGCGCTGGTCTATAAGACACTGATTTCTCAGTGTGTTCTCAGTCTTAGGAAAAGGACAGAAAAGAGGAAGCACTGTAGTGCTTCTACAACTAAAAACGTAGGGGGGGGGGGTGGCTTGTTCCCTATCTACTTTGGGGCTGGCCCTTCCACAAAGGGCCAGTAGTTGTCTACAAATTGCAGGAAGCTTCCCAAGGGATCTAAATACAAATTCACAGGGCAGCCCAGGGCACCGGCTTCCGTCTACCGAGCTGTGTATGATGCTTATGCACTCATTTTGCTGGCAAAAGAGCCTGTCATAAAATGTAATACTGACTATAAAACAAATCAGCGCTTTGAAACGACTTGCTTCAGATGTTTTCATAAATCCCTAATGGCTCAGGCACTGCCTGCTATTGATAATATTAATGTGTTAATAGTTCCTCCAAAGCAAGAGTGCTAGTAGGTCTGGACACACACACACACACACACACACACACACACACACACACACACACACACACACACACAGATGGGAATGCTATGAAGCTGCAAGTCTATGACTGGGCTCTCCTTAAATTTTAGCTGCACTTTGCTGACCTTTGGAAAGACAGAACTAAGCAAGCAATGTGATCATCTAAATTCTTGGTAGAAGGACTGGGAATGTGGCTTAATGATAGAGTGCTTGTCTAGCATGTATGAAGCCCTGGGTTCAATTCCTCAGTACCACATAAACAGAAAAAGCCAGAAGTGGTGCTGTGGTTCAAGTGGCAGAGTGCTAGCCTTGAGCAAAAGAAGCTCAGAGACAGTGCCCAGGCCCTGAGTTCAAGCCCCACAACTGACAATATGTATAATATATATGTATATTATTCCTATTTATATAATATATAGTCATATATGTATTATATTTTATATAGTTTATCATGGTATATATTATATGTAAATATTGTGTGCTTATTATTACATATTACATATTTATATATTAAGTATATACCTTATATAGATATTTAAGTACATAAAAGAGCATGTGAAATCAGGTTCAGGCCTATAATCCTAACTACTCAGGAGGCTGAAATCTGAGGATTGTAATTCAAAGCCAACTTCTGGGCAGGAAAGTCCATGAGATGCTTATCTCCAATTAACCACCAAAAAGTGAGAAGTGGACCTGTGGCTCAAGTAATAGGGCAGTAGCTTTGAGCACAATACTTCAGAGATAGCACCACCTCCACCCTGAGCTCAAGCCCCAGGATTGGCATAAATATATAAGTAAATTGGAGAATCTAGCTCCAATTAACCAGCAAAATTTCAGACTGGAAACATGGTCCAAGTGGTAGAGCACTGGCAATAAGCAAGAAAGCCAAGTGAGAACACAAAGCCCTGGTACTAGCACACATGTTTATTTTAAATAATAGTTGAAAGGGAAGCAGGAGAGTGATAAAGGGGTAGAGCTGATTAGAATACAGATGTATATGTGTTGAAAGGTCACAGCAAAATCCCCTAGTACAACTAATGTAAGCTAATGAAGAAAGAAAGAAATACTTCAAAGGAATTAAGATGAAATGGTCAAAATGGTATTTTTTATCTTGCCCATATTTTACCCCACATTTTCCATTGGTTTTGAACTCGGGACCTCAGCATGCCTCAACCCTTTGGTTGTGTTTTTAGTTTGGTTTTGGTTTTACAAAATCTCAGTTCCTTTTCTCAAGCCAACTTCAAATTTGAGATCCTCCTGCCTCTACCTCCTGAGTAGCTGTGATTATAGGCATGCAGCACCATGCCTGGCTTTTACTCTGATATTTTAACTGATGAGGAAAGGCATTTAACAATGGACATTAGGCTTCACTGCAGTTCCTCATGTCCTCTCCTGCCATGTTCACTACAGCAGTCCTGAAGCCCAGAAGCTCTGTCTCTAGAGTTCCAGAGCATCAGCTTCGAGAGAAGCTAGTGCATGGCCTAGACCAAGGCCCAAGAAGTTTTTGTCTGTTGGTGCCCCAGACCCTCTCAGGGCCCAGGGAAAACTTCCTGTTAGTTTTGCCTATGTGATGTGTTTTCTGAGCTTCCTTTCCAACAGGCTTCACTCAGATTGGAACATGCAGAAAACATGCTTCAATGTCCATTTGGGGGCTAGACACTGAAGTGTTTTTAGCACATGGGATACCATGTGGTCTGGATGGCTGGGCCCCTGCAGTCTTCTGCTTTATAGGATAGATTTTGGATCTAGATCTAACATCTGGAACGGCAAGGGTTAGCATGGGGAAGGATAGCACTAGCCAAATGGTAAGTGTATTTCCTCACCTCATCTCTTGGGGTATTACTCCCCAGAAGTGCTTGCCTTCAGTGAATGATTTTGCTCCTCACAGGTTTAAGCAGCAAATCATCAATGCCGCTAGGGTTGGTGCTTCCCTTTGGAAATCGCTAAGGAATTCAGAAATGGCCAAAGTAGTCAAACTGCCCTCAGCCCTAAAAGGAGACAAATGTGGTAGGTAGGCCCTCCCTTAGTTTCTCTTACATGTCATTATCCAAAACCAGGCTGCCAAAAACTCTAGGATTGTCAGACACAGATGGCTCATGCCCGTAATCCTAGCTACTTTGAGAGGCTGAGAACAGGAGGATAAAGGTTTCAGGCTAGCTCAGGTAGAAAAGGTCAAGAGACTCCTTAACCCACAGTGCACCTTTCAACCCAAGCTACATGGGAAGCTAAGATTAGGAGGATCATGGTGTCAGGCCAGCCCAGGCAGAAATGTCTGTGAGATTCTATCTTAATGGAGGGAAGCCAAACACAGTAAGATAACAGGTCTCTAAGTTAAAGCTGACTTGAGCACTAATCTAGCAAGTGTAAATTCCTGTGTTCAGACCCTAGAACTGCCAAAAAGAAAAGAACTCTCTATTTCACAGAGTTTCTTGGCTTCAAATTTACAAAGTGGCCGTGCCAGATCTTTGTTCTGTGCCAGATCTCGAGGATGAAACCTGCAGCATAGCTACAGACAAGAAGCTAGGCCAGAGCCCTTCCTTAGAGATCATGACACTGTGTGAGCACAGTGCCCAGTGGTTTTCACAATGACGGACCCATTGGCAAAGACCCCAGTCAAATAAGAAGAGGAAGACTGGAGGATCCCACCCAGCCCATCAGGGGCGCCCCACTGAACAGCACTCTAGTGATCTAAGGAAGGCATCAGCAGGTACTGATTGCCCAGGGACATGAAGAATCAGATCAGAGTCTTGTTCATGGACCTAGGTTGTGGGTTAAAAGCAGTTAGGACTTAGAACCTGGGCAGAGAGTCATAATCCAAATATTACTGAGAAAACTTTTTACTTAGTGTCCAGATTTTCTAACTCAACCACTCCACCAAATTCTCTGCCAGCCTGTAAAATACTTCCCAGACTTGCTTCCTTTCTCTAAATATTGCTGTTATTTAACAGTATAAGAGGTGGAAAATGGGAGGAGTACAGCTGTCCTAAATCTGGTTTGGGCCACCTAAATCTGATCATTTGCAAAGTTGGATCTGGATTTGGGGGGGGGGGGGGATAGTTGGTTGTTGTTGCTTTTTTAAACAACGTCTGACTCTGTGGCACAGGCTGTCCTCAAACTGGAGATCTACCTGACTCAGCCTCCTCAGTGCTGAGATCACAGGCATTCAGTAATATGGGATTACCACCTCTAGTACAAGGTTGTATTTACATATGTTGAGAAGTCTATATAGGATTGGCTGGTTGAATCCACCTCTATGTACCCACACTGCTGAAGCAGAAGTATGTACAATAAACTGAAAGGGATCTGTGCTCCCAAGGTTTGGATTGGAGACGTTTTCAAGAAAAATTATAGTTTGCTTTGTGTATGTCCACTGACTTTTCCTGGCTAATTCTTCTGTAAGCCTGAGCTTTTGGTTTTGGTTTTGTTTTTTGTTTGGTTGTGGGGCTTGAACTCTGGGCCTGGGCACTGTCCTTGAGCTCTTCTTCTGTCCCTGAGCCAGGGCTCTACCACTTGAGCCACAGTGCCACTCCTGGTTTTCTGGTAGTTAATTGGAGATCAGAGTCTCATGGACTTTCCTGCCCATGCTGGCTTTGACTGTGATCCTCAGATCTCAGCCTCCTGAGTAGCCAGGATTACAGGCATGAGCCACTAGTGCCTCGCTAAGCCGGAGTATTATTTATTTATTTATTATTACTATTTTTGGTCAATTGTGGGGCTTGAACTCTGGGCCAGGGCACTGTCCCTCCACTCTTCAGCTCAAGATGAGTGCTCTACCTCTTGAGCCACAGCACCACTTCCGGTTTTCTGAGTGCTTTTATTGGAGATAAGAGTCTCACAGACTTTCCTGCCCCGGCTGGCTTTGAACCACAATCCTCAGATTTTAGCCTCCTGAGTAGCTAGGATTACAGGTGTAAGCCACCAGCTAAGCCTGAGTATTTTAACTAACTACTTTGCCGTGGGTTCATTCTAATGGAAAGGGTGTAGAAAAGAATGTAAAGTTACAAAGTGCTTTTTATATTTTTAAGTGTACTTTACCCAAATAATTGAGGGGCTGGTTGAAGGTTCTTGTCTAGATCCATTTTCCGATTTTCTAGCTCACCCAAGTTCTCAGCCTCAGCTGAGAGCAGATGGACAGCCCAGTAGCCCTGTGGTATCTTCAGCATTCAAGTGGATGGGAAAAACCTATTTTGAAACAGGATCTCAGCTGCCCTCTGCTGCTTTCTCATCCTTGCATCTAGTAGACAAACAATCCCTAAGACCCTGGGACAAATGACCTATGTCAACTTTGGGAAACAGAGGATGATTAAGAGGAACAGAATGAGTGTAGAGGAAGGAAGCTTGGGATAAAATACACTTCTAGGAGCTCAAAGTGTTGTCATGGGATTGGCTCACAAGACCTGAGGTCTTAAGTGTTCAGAACAGGGCCCCTAGCATTGATACATCACTTCCAGAGCACCACCAGCCTTTCAGACACGGCTGGCAGAGCTGAAAAGCGCAAGGGCCACACCTGAGCTGGCCCTTTCCCTACCATGTCTGACCACAGCAGTCATCTAACTGAAGCTGAGACTCTGGCTGGGTTCACTGGGGTACAAATTCTCCAAACACTGATCGGTCTTAGGGAGATCACAGAGTCACCACCCAGACAACAGCTGCCTTACACATTCCCTGCCTCTGAGTTGAATTCCAGATCAGCCAGGCCAGGCCAGGCCAAAAAAAGACGAAGAGCCATCCAAGACCCAGTCTTCCAAAATGCATGCACTCCTGGAGTGGGGCTGAGCGAGTGACTGATGGCATGGCTCCCCTGGGATCACTCATCTTTCCCACTCGTGGCCTGCATGTCCCCCAGGTTCTGCCTAACTCCACAGCGGTTCACATTCTCCAGCTCCTTCGGAAACCCCTGCTCCTGCGCCCTCCTCCATTTCCTGAGCGAGGATCTCCTACAGAGATGAAGCGTTTCCTAGGCCCGAGGGACTTCAAGCTGGAAGCAAAATCCAGCCCGGCGTTAGGCCACAAGGGTGCAGTGCCCACGAGTCTGATTCGGGGTAGCTGCGGCGTGGGGTGGAGGGGGAGATGATGACACTCAGAAGGAATCACGACTCCTCGCGAAGTTTTTACTCCTGTGGCTCTGCATGCTCAGGTTCTGACCCGGCCTTCAGCAAACACTCCCTCCCCCACCTGCTAACTACTAGCCTCCGGGCCGCAGCCCCCAAGCTAAAGCAACCAGAGAGCTGCCGGTGGGTACACCAGGCCCGCACCTCCCGCCCCACACCTCCTCTCCGCCCAGAGGCTCAAAAGGATGAGACGACATTCACATGCGCGCGCACGCGCGCGCACACACCCACCCACCCCGCCAGCACACGCGTGCGTGAGCCTGGCCGGTTTCCTTTTGTACTTGTTCCGCAGGCCAGGAGTTTTCTTTCCCGGATCTCTCCGTTTACCCCCTTCTTTCCGGAGTCCCCTGGTCCCACGCTCCCTTCGCCCGGAGCCAAGGGGAGAAGTGGCGGCAGCCGAGCCGTGCGCCCCACTAGGGCTGAATTCTGTGAAAGGTGGGGGCTGCAGGGTTGGCCTCGGGCCTGTGCCCTGTTTGTTTTCCTTTCGCCCCCTGAATGCTAGATTAAGACGTAAAGATTACCCAGGCCGAATAATGCCGAGAGTCAACACTCCAGCAAACAAAAGTGCTTGCACAACTCGCCAACCCCGCTGGGACCCGGCCGCGGCTTGGGGGAGAGAACGCGCTCCTCGCTGCTAATTACAAATAAATGATGATGTGCTCACTAAGTAATTGATTTAATGAAGTTCCTATGAAACTATTAAACCCGGGTGGAGGTCAGGCAGGAGGCGCCCCAGAGCGCCCATTGAGGACTGTTTAACTCCACCAGGCTCCTCGGAAAGACATCGGGGCTAATAGGTGAAGTCACAGCTGCGCGCGCTGACTTCTCCGAGCGCCCGGCCGGCCGCGGGCACCCTCGCGCCCTCCTCGTGTCGCGCCCTCGTGCCCCTCCGCCCGCGCCCCGCGCCGGCCAGCTTACCCACGCCACTCCCAGCCCCGCCGCCAGCTCCCGAGGGCCTCTCCAAAGTGATCCCCGCTCTCCTGAAGAGCGGGAAGTTGGACGCTGAACTTGTGCGCACCGCCAGCAGTCGGCGGCGAGCACCGCCGCCCACTCCTCCCGCCCACCCCACCCCCGTCACTCGGCAGCCGCGGCAGCCAGTGTGCCACGCAGGGTGCTAGCGCGTTCTTGGCAAGGTGCCTGGAGTCCAAGCGTGTGCCCAGGGCAATGACTGGGCAGGGCTGGACTGGGGGGGGAGGTGACTTGTGCGTCTGTATATGTCTGTGTGTGCATAGGTGTGTTTGCGGTCGTGCTACTTTCTGGGCCAGAAGGTCAGCTTTCTGCATCTTTTGCCTGGAGCCTCTTTGAGGAGGGGGGGGGGGGGGGGTTAGGAGAGCAGTAGTAAAGTCGGAAGAAAAAGAAAAGAGGAAAGGTACAAAAAGATCACCCAAGTAGGTGGTTGGGCCTGGGAGTTCCAGTCCCAGGTTTGCTGGAATGGCCTTCTTTTGCCTTCTTACCACCCAGGTCCCTGTCTGAACCCCAAGGGCATTGCCCCGCCCTCAAGCAACCCCAGGTCTCAGTGGGGTAGAGGATACTGGCCAGCATCTCAGGGCTGACTGGAACTCATCTGCCCCCCCCCCTAAACACACACACACACACACACACACACACATACACACCAAACACCACCCCTTACGTGCCTGCAGGCCCAGGCCTCAGCAGGAAGGGTAGGAGCTATTTCTCCCACATGGCTCTTGGTGAGAATATGCGCCCCTCATCCAAAAGGCCACACAGAGCCTTGAGGGATATATCCAAGATGGAGAATCAGACACTGCAAACGGATCTACACTTTAGGGGTAATAAACTCCTCTGTCCAGCAGCAAGAGGTTAAATCACTCACATCCACAGAGGAAAGCGCGCACACACACACACACACTCACACACACTCACATCCCTGCCAGAGGCCTTGGGGAAAGAAGAGCCCATGGCTGGAACACCAGGAGATCAGGGCATCCATGGGGCTTTGGACTACAGAAATCAATCTGCCATGCTGCCCCTGGGTGCTGCTGTGCCCAGCCAAGAAGTGTCTCTCCTCATTGAGAATTGATAGTTAACAGAGTTTCTTAAGGCATGCATGTATTTCATTTATGCCACAGTTAGTTGGCAGTAAGTATCGTTCCTTTTTATTTATTTTTTAATGTTAGGAATTTCCAACTGCTGAAACCAATTTCTATTTGATTTTGAACCAAACACTTGGAATGGAGGAAAGGGGGAAGGGATATTTTGGGTGCCACTATGAGTCCACCTTAAACAGAACTCTACTTCTGCCTGGGTCTTTGGTTTCATGGAAGGTCTCAACCTTTCATTCCTTAGGGAATATTAATTTTTAAAAATCGGTTTTTGAATCTTATCTTGAAGTCTCAGTTTGGCGATCTGTAAAGTTGGATCTGGTGATCCCTGGCTGCGGTGTATTTATTTTTTTATTTTTTTGAGGGGGGAGGAGTAGTGTCCACATTTGTCTGTGCTTAGTTGAAGACCCATAAAGGAAGAAGACGGTAAAAGAGCCTGTTTGCCCGCCAGCTTTTGTATTTCCTCACAGAACGAGTCCTTTTGTAAAGTAATGCCCCGCCCCACTGCCTAAGGGATTTTTTTGGGGAGGGGGGGCGCGGCTAGGCAGGGCTGGGCTTTTCATTTTCCCCACGCAGAAGTGATTAGAAGGGATGTCCAAATGCGAGTCCGCGTGGCCCTCGTGGGCTTAGCGGCGCCCTGCAGTCTGCACCCAATGCCGGGCACGCGGGCACCCGGGCACGCTCTCCTCCCCCTCCCAGGGGGCTTCTGTCCGCCTTCTGTTCGCGTCTCCTCCTCCCCTCACCCCAAGTCCCGGGTTCTGCTTTATCGCCTGCTGCTGGCGGAGTCCGGCTCTCCTTGCAGCCGGATGGGCACCGCTCTCCAGCCTGCAAATGAAAAGTGACATTTGCACTCGGCTCGGCCCAGCGCGTGAGCAGAGTGCGAGGACACAGGCCCATTGACCGAGCACGGCCCGAGGCCCGGCCGGCCCGGCGGCCTCCGAAGCCGCCCTAATTAATACCATCTTAAAGAGTCCAGCAGCCACCGAAGACAAAGTTGAAGAAAGACTACAAGCTCTCCCCCCCCCCCCGCCCCCGTGTCATTCAATATTTAATGCGCCCGCTGGTAATGCTACTACTGGTGTTCCTTTCTCAGCAAGGACATTATTTTTTCACGGTGCCCATAGCCAGGGAAAGCCCTTTAGGCAAAGAAAATCAAAATGTTTGTTGTTTTGGATGACTTATAACTCTTGTTTAACACAAGCACTTTCAGGAAAGTCTAACAGGCGCAGCCTCCAAAGCAAACAACACAATCCTGGTGACAGTGAGACACAAAAAGCACATTGTCTTGCGGACTACCCCTTTCTCTGGTGCTAGATGGGGGCCTGTCTCCCAGTGAACACCACGATGCCATTTCACTTTTGAACTATTGTTTTTGAGTTATGCCATGTGGTCAAAAGGAGCGAGAGAAAGGGGGGTTGTTTCCAGACTCCTAAGACAAACGAGTTGCCTTTTCAATGCGGTTCCCCCCACGATCCTTGAAAACGGAGTTTAAATGTCACCTCCGCCTTTCTAATGGGCACAGGGCTGGAGGCGACCCTTCAAAGAGCCTCGGTGATAAACGACCCTTATTAAATATGGTCTGAGCTGCTTGGGAAAGAAGTGTCGCGCGCGCGGGGGTCTGCGCGCCCAAGAGCGCCCCTCACTGGAGGACCCCGGGAAGAGCCGCAGCTTGGAGCTGCCCGCGGTGGAGAGGGAAGCTAGTGGGGGGGGGGGGGAGGGGGAAATAGGACGGGGAGAGGAGGAAGGGGGGAGGGAGGACAGTTGTAATACAACTTCTTATCTGCCGCCCCCAACACGTCCGTGCACCCCATCTCTGGAGGCTGAGCGTGAAAGGTTGGTGCGGTGCTTTCCCCCCCCCCCCCCACACACACCCCACCCCACCCCCCACCCCACACACCCTGACTTCTTTTTGTCCACGGCCGAGTGGCGTCTGCAAGTCTGAGCTGCGAAGTTACTGATTTGCAGGCTGCACGTTAAGGCAGCCCATGTAAGTAATTTCTCCGGGCACCCCAGCAAAGGAGAACAAATCGCTGACAAAGGCGAGCGCTTTCGATTCAGCGGCGTCGTTAAGGCAACCCCAAAGTATTTCTCCTATAATAAGTTCCACTTCAAAGGGTTTCTCATTCAGCGGTGACTGCTTCGCACTTTTATTAAGTCCGGGCTTTTTCACTCGGAGGAATCATCTGTTTGGTTATTTTTCATCGTGTTTATTTTTCACTATTCACACAGTACTTGTATTAAATAAACAAAGAACAATCGCTCTGCAAATAAAAGTACTTAGGTGGGGAGAGAAAGAAGAGGACCTGAGGTTCTAGCACCCCCGGCCCCCCTCTCTCCCCCCCCACCACACACCCTCTGACATTACCCCCTCCCCACCCCCACTCGACTTTCTCCTCTTGCTTCTTCCAGCTCTCAAACTAGGAGGTTCTAAGAAGGAATCCACAAAAAGCAAACACACCCATGCACACACGCACACACACACACGTGTGTGAGTGTTTTAAAAATATGTCCTGTGTGTACGTGTTGCTGATGAGTTGAAAACGGACGGCGCTAACTTGGCCTGGGAGCAAAGGTCCCTGCAACTGTATCTTCGCAGAGCGCCTGGAACCTGGGCGCAGCCGGCTGCCAGCAGCCCCATCGCCATAGCAATGCGGATGCTCGGCGTGGATGTACCAGAAAAGCAGTAGTTTGAATTTCAAAGAACCTGCTTTTGAACTTCTCCCCCGCCTGACTGGGCACTTGCGTTGGACGTGAATGTGTGCTCTGGAGTGTTTGTGTGTGTCCGTGGGTGTGTGTGGGGGGGGGGGGTTCAGAGAGGTTTTGTTCACAGAGAGGAAGTGCGCAGGTAACCCCAGGGGCTTTCTTTCCGCTGTGGCTCCCTTTCCCCCCCCCCCCACCTTTGTGGTGAGGTGTGGTGTTTTGGTACCTTAAGGGTTGGATGGGTGAGGGGAGGGACAGGGCACCGAATGGAAATAGTAATAAGTGTCTGTATTGTTTGGTTTGCCTTGTGATCAGACTTCCTCTAAGGAAATCCCTTGGGAAACCAGATTGTCTTTCCTGCTCCCTTCCCAGGGGTTTTATTTCCTAACCAAACTGAGATTAAAACAAAACAAAACAAAAAAAAACCCTGGTGGCTAGCATCTCTCCTCCTGCTTCATAGCCTAAAGATGATAAATAAAACCACACCTCAAAGCTTCCGGTGTGAAAGACATCAATTTTAAGAACCTAATACAAATATGTTTGTAGGTAGTTGGGCTGTACTGCCAAGGCCTATTGCCACCCTCCCCCCTTTTTTCCCCTTCAAGTCCAAAACGCTGTGACACTTGTGTGGCCATCTCCAACTCAAGAATGATTCTCACCCTCAAGCTCCTTCTCAGAACCTTTGCTCTTAGGCGCATTAGCTTTACCAAGAATAACTGAATGGGGAAAATATATAACTTCCAAATAATCATGTGTTTGAAGATTCTCCCTGCCCAGAAAACAAAGGTAGAGGGTTTAAAATGTTTGCTAGGGCCACGTTTTGCTAGGGAAGATGAAGTCTTTGATGATAGCCAACTTAGTGTCAATAAGTGGCTTTCTTTGAGACATATTCAGATGGGAACGTCTTGCTTGCCAATTGCCATAGAAATCTTAACACACCATGAAGATTGTCCAAGCGCCAAGCCTTCCGTTCTGGACTAAATTACTTTGAAGTGGCGCAGGACGAGCAGTGGTCAATTTTAACTCTATAGACTGGACAGAGAAGGCTGGGAGTGGGAGATTGTGCGTTTTAAAGCAGAAAATAAGAAGGGGAAACTTGTTTTATACACTCTATACAAGGTTCTGCTCATTGTCAGATATCTTTTATCTTTTATATTTCCCATGAATGATTCATGTCTTGGTGGCTTTGTGTCACCCTCCTTTTCACAAGAAACTTCATTAGAGAGCTATAAGTTTTCCCATTGATTGGAGCCCTCATTTACGAGTGTTTTCCCCCCCTTCGTGTGCTGGTTATTGTCATCTGGCTTAAAACAACTCTTGGCAACCTGTTTCACCTCTACTACATTTAATAAACCTGACTTCTAAAAGCCACTATAACCTTTTGGAGAAATGCGTATTGACATTGTTTTTAACTACTCGCCTTTTATCAGTTTTGCACTAGGTAACAAAAACAAGCAAACGCTCAGCCTGGTTAATGTGCCTAGCCAAATTCAGAGATTTAAGCCACTTGAATATTTTGTTGCCACAAATCTAATTCTCCTAAACATCTGCCCATACATGCTCAGTCTAAGTTCCTTCTAGTCACTCATTTCCAAAATAAATTTCTTTTTGATCTTCCCGCATGCCCTGTAAGATCATTTGATCCCCACTACCCAATTTCTCTATCCATTATCAACTCCTTACCAAGATTGCTTTTACCTTCTTTGTTTGGAAGCTTCTCACTGTCTCTCCATCTTTTCTTAATTATTTTTTACTTTAGAGGTTAGGCACCAAAGATATGCTAACATTCTTTTTAGGTTTTTTTTACTGATTACAATCACTAAGCATATTATTGACTTCAACAAATGAATGCAATAACCCCTGAGATTTGTTCTTCTATAAATGCAACCTGAAGGGATTAGTCTTCATAAATACCTGGTACTTTTCTAGATTACAATGTAAGTTAAGCCAAGCTATAAAAATATTTTATTGCATGAGAAAAGTCTAAGCGGTCAAGGGAGAACAAGCTAATGTTCACTACCTTAGCAACTGCTGTTGTAAAAGAATGACAGATATGCCACTAGGTAAAATGTACCAATACGTAGGAAGAATACCTTTATTACATTTGTTACTTCATAATCATTCTTGCCTCCTTTCTACTGGAGGTACACTTTATGTGTATCAGGAACCAATAAATCTGTGGGAGAATTAACCTATGCATGGCAAAAATACATAAAATACATAATCCTTTGTTTCATAATAAATAAACCTGTAGCATAATAAAGAATAGTGCAAACTACCATTGAAAAAGTTGTATAAATAAAACAACTCATTATACATCAGGAATTACTTTGTCCTACTAAGTTTAACGATACATAAATTATCCACCCAATATTCATACCTTATCTTTTTTGAGGTGAAAGGACTTTGCAAGTGAATAATATAAAAATCAAATAAACTTTTAAAATGTAGAATCATTTGATATTCAAGTTGTAGGTCTTTTTCTTCATGAAGGAGGGTCTGCATGTTTCATATTTACTGCAACAATCTGAAGACAACATAGGCTCTGCAAGTGACAGCACCATGCACTGTACTAGTAATATTTCTATCAAAACTCTACTTAATCTCATGAACACATGAAAAAGACATGCAGGAAGAGTCTTAATTCTTCACATTACATTGTTCATTCAAGTAAGCTTAAAAATATATTTTTTTCCCATTTTCTTCCTATTTTTTTAAATAAACCATGGGCCATAAATGACAATCTTTCACCAAAATTTATAATATAACTCTTTGGTGTGCTTTGAACTCTTCCAGGAAAAAAAATGATGTCTAAAAATAAATTAATTCTGCTGTACAAATAAAAGTGTTCACATACAAGTTATTAACAATGACAAGACTACATCAACCACTCATAGCACACAAAACAAATTTCTACAAACCCTGGGGAGGGGGTGTCTTCAGGGTCTCTGAGGATAAATTAGTGCTCTTTAGTATATTTGTATGATGTCTCTGATGGACTACATTTTGCACAGGAGATGTGTTGTACCAACCGAAAATAAATTGACTAAGAGTTATTGTCCTAGGTCCTTGACCTTTTTTATCCTAGCTTGACAGCTCTGGCAAAGGTCACACATTCATCAGTGTTTGGTGGTAACTATAAACCTTTTAAAAATTTAAATATGTATAGCAATTCCCTCCCCTCTTTTAATGTAAATCATATACTCCACACTGTCATTGTAAAATAGAGGAGAATTCAGTGCTCAGTGCACAGGTGGAAGAAAATGCACTAAAATGGAGTTCCAGGCATCAAAAAAATAAAGATTTTTTTAAAGGTTGATACAGTAGTACAAAAGAGGGGTTTTGCCTGTTTAAAAAAAAAAATAGCTTGTCCAAATAGGCATGATGCCATCTTCACATCTCCTTAGAACTTGACTGTGAATGCTGGCATCCCAAAAATCTTATGACCGAAAACAATCTCTATTACCCAAGAAGTTTGACACTGGTAGGCAGCATTTTTAGTTTTGAATTAAAAAAAAAAAAAAAAAACCCAAATAGAAAAAAAAAACCACAATTTCATAAAAACACCAGAGGGAAAAGCAAGCACTTGAATTTCTTGTACATTATAAAAGGTCACAGTTTCATAGTTGTCTATGCAGCAGCTGTTTTACTCTCCATTTCTGCTCAAACAATCACAGTAGCACAGTATATGGAGATATGTTAAGGTTGCTGCCCTGTTGTTTGTTTTTTAAGTCATATGAGGGTATTGAAGAAATAATCCTGTATAAAAATACCATGTTAATGTGAGATCAGTAATAAGAACATGGAAATTAAACTGTAAATATTAGAACTGAAAGAGATTTTTACAAATAATTTTGGACACAGGCACAGTCCAGGATCTGTTGGCAATGCAGCAAGTGTGTTTTACAATCAAGAGGCCTTTGAACAAATGAGGGCCCAACAAGAAGGCTTAAAAGCAGCCCATGTTATGATGTCAAAGGCATCCAAGAGGCATTCTGGGAAAGGCAGAGGGGCTGGATAAGTTCTGACTTAATCTTTTTCCTCCCATATATATGTATAGCATTGGTAAGTGTGTGTATCTTCACCAATCTCTCCATTTGTTTTCCTTGGTACAATTTGCCCCTCAGACCCTATCCCTCTGTTGTGTACAAGTCCAGCTTGGTTGCGCTTTATTTCTTATTACTATTTTTCTTTCTTTCTTTTGGAGGTACTGAAGATGGAACCCAGGGCCTCACACATGATAAGAAAGCACTCTACCACTGAGCTACATCCCCAGCCCTGTTTGTTTTTTAAGGACAGGGGGGAAAAGCCCAAATATCTTAATTAAATTAATTAAATGTACAAACACCATAGGGTTTCATACTGAATAAATAGGGCTAATTAGACCCGGTGGCAAGCCTGAGTCATGAGTTTGTCTCAGGCTCAGCTTTGTCCCAGGTTAGGATATGGTCCAAGGACTTGTATTTATTATTTCACGTATTAATACAAAGAAATTCTAATGTATCGTCCGCACAGCTTCAGGGTTCCCATACATTTCCTCATCTTCAGACTCAGACGTGGTTCCATTGCTGGAAGGTGTGTGGAGGTGACTGGGGGCCCCCGTGGCCTGGCAAACGTACCACTCGTTGAGGTTGGTCACTTGAGGAGACAGAGTGCTGGAGCGACTCCTGGCTGGATCTAGCACAGGTGACAAGGGAGCACCCACGGGAGTCCCCACTGCTGAGTAGGCGAGAGTTCCTGGAGAAGGTGGGGGGGACTTGCAGTGAATCTTCATGTGCTTCCTCAGGGAGCTTGGGTGAGTGTAGGACTTGTCACAGCCTCGGATCTTACAGTAATAGGGCTTATCACTGGTATGCACATGGGAGTGTTTCTTTCGATCACTGCTATTGGCAAACTTCCTGTCACAGCCATCGAATTCACATTTGAAAGGCTTTTCCCCTGCAACAAAACACAGGAAAGGTTAACAATGGCTTTCCAGAGACTTTTCTCTTGAGAGAAATCTTGGAGACAGGGGGGATGTATTTTCCCATTTTCCTGAATAACAACTCCCAGCCTTAGCCTCAGTCCTATTCCTATGTTTCAGGACACAGGATGTAAAGGGGAAAAGATACTGGAAGGAGAGAGCTGTGTCCACTGGTTTGGTGGCTTTTTTGGTCCTGAATTATAATGGAGGAACCAGATGCTAGCCTCTGGAGAGACACAGGGATCAGAATGAAATTCCCTAAGTAGAATAAGGTAGAATAAGGTGCAAGATATGTGCCACCAAAGCCCACCTAGGACCCCGATTCTCCCCCCACCCCACTCCCTATAGGGTCTGAACACCCAAAAATACAAGTAGAAGATCCATCCTGTCAACACAAACACTAATGAAATGATACTGTCAAAGCCATGTGTAGGGGTAAGAATCTAAGAAAAAAAGAAAAAGAAAAATACTCATACTGAATTAACAGTGATCTTGGATACAGTAAAATGAAAATGATGGCATTTGTATCAGAGTATTCCTAGAATTTCACTGATGGAAAGAAACAGCAGGGAAAGGGTATAGAATTCAAAAAGGAAGGAAAGAAACCAAACACTACTGTCTTTCAAAATAAAGGCACCTGTGAAACACACAATCCCCCTACAAGATTTTACAAGGCTGGCAGGGTGGAGAATAGGCTGCTGGCCTCTGCATTCCATCAGCTTCCTTCGCAACTCACAGGACCATGAAGAACATGGCAGAACAGAATCTGAACAGACATTAGTCAAGATCACAACCTCAGCAGAACCTGCCATTGATTTGTGCTCTGAGAAAACTTATTTGGATAGCTTTCTCCATTGCTTAATAGTAATAATTATAAACATACAAATCAGAATAAGATAACTAAAATAATAAAAAAAAATACATCTTTTGGCCTATCACTTCTTTAAGCTGGCCTGACCAATCCAGGTACACAATGCCTTAAACACAAGGTCACTTGTCCAGGAAGTTTAAATGCTTAGAAAGACAACTAAAAAAAATCTAGCCATACTACATCTTGGTGTTAAGAAAACAAGAAGGGAAAACATCAGATAAAAGTATAACTAAGTTTCCTCTCTCATCTTGGTATCTATGACTTTGATGTGTTTAACTCCATAATTGAATACATGCTATTGTATAATATTTCCCTTTTACACTTAGATCTTAAAAATCAACAGCTGTTCTGGTGATATGCTAAGTAAGGTATTTTGCTTTGTGTAGATTACTTATTTTTTTAAGACTATTAAGAGATGGTAATGTATATAAATTTCTGTGAATTTTCTCATTCCCTACAGATTCTATTGGAGTCTTTTAAAAAAATTCACTGGCAACTGTTTAAATGTCATTGTTAGCACATCTGAAAACATTGATACTTGTCATGCAACTTTCCCTATCTGTAAATATTTTAACCTAAATTAATATATTACTCTATAACTAGTAGGAAAATTCAGTAATAATCACAACTTTTGAAAATTTTTAGATGAGCTGAAACAAGCATAATCCTCATAAAAATATCAGTGATTTGTTTTCATTTCTGCATTACCCTTTTAAGTTGAGATAACACTAATTTAACATAGCATTAAAAAAATCTAACTAGTTTTCTTCAATGAAGCTTAAACGCTGTTATTCACTCTGCAAATGTGCAATGTTGTTTTCAATTCCAAACTACATATCCCAATTGGGGAGGAAAAAAAACCCAAAACCAAAAAAAAAAAAAAAAAAAAAAACACTGAACATTATTGTTTGCTCCACTGCAAAAGAGAAAGAGTAGCAAATAGGACCCTGCAAAGCAAGACGGGAAAAGGTGGAAACTAGGGACTGGGGAAAGGAGAAAAGGAAGTATGCTAGAATGACCCACGTGTTGTTTCTGAGGCCTGTGGTGGTGGGCACCTAGCACATCCCATCTAGCACCAGTTGTTTACATCTCAGACACTGACAGGAGTATTTAGTTTTGAACACTCAGTGCCATGTGGATACCGCCCACTTCCTTCCAGACTCTGGCCCAGGGGCTGGTTATAAACGCAAGGGAGGGCACGTGGGTCAGGCAACGGGCCTTGGTGAGTGGGCCGGGGATTAGTCCTTTGATCAGTCTGTTCTGAGATCCAGCTAACTCCCAAAAAGGGAGGGAGGGAAGTCGAAGATGGATCCTTTCTGGACATCATACCTAATACACAAGCAGCCCAGAGACGGCCCCAAATGCCAGGTGCCAGGTGTGAGCTTGACCCAGAGGTACCCGCACCCTTCCCAGGGGAACCCCACATGCCTTCACCAGGCCGCCTGGCCGCTACAAGGGGTGGGACCGGGAAAGGCAGCCAATAGTGCGAAGTGGAACGAGAAGACGAAGCCGCCGCAGCTCCCCCTCTACCACGCCGGCCCTCCGGGGCACAGGGCCCGGGCGGCCGGTCTCTCGGGGAGGGAAGGCCTGGACAGCAGGCTGGGGAAGGTCCGCTTTCCTCCCCCGGCCGCAGGCCGCATGCGGGGCACTCGCCGCCCGCTCCCGTGGCCTTCCTCGGTCCGTCGCGAGGCGCTGGTTACCGAGGAAGCAGCCGGCCCACTCGGCCTGGGCGCTTTTAGGAGGACCTCGTGGGTTTTCCTTTTGGAAAAGCCATCAAGGCAGATTAACCCAATTAGAAAATGGTGGATCCCACGGAAACGCCAGGCTTCCGCCGGTGCCGTACGTTTGCACCTACCCGGGAGGTGTCGGTCCACTAGGAGCAAGGCCGCGACAGCCCGCGGTCACCCCGGTGCGGTGGCCCCCGCCAAGCCCCTACCACCCCCGGGTGGCCGCAGGCCGGGCGCGGAGGCCCCTCGTCCCCGGCTGCCGGCTCGCCGCGACCGCGCCGATAAATCAGTCAAGTGATTACTAAATGTAAACTCCAGTTCCTTAAGCATCCTCCGAGGAGTCATATTGTAGAACCTATAAATCCCGCCCGCGCCAGCGCTCGGCAGCGCTGCAGTCCGGCGCGATCGCTGTCCTAGGCCGCACGAGACGCACCGCGCCACTGCTCCGCCCCAGCTTCGGGCACGGTACCCCCTCCCCCCAAGCAAGGCATTGAACATAGTGGGAAGGTCTCCCCCAATTTACAAGGCGGGTAGGCCTCCGCGATCGCGGGAGGAACCGCTGTCCTCAGCAGGACAGAGGCCAACTTCCCCAGCACACTCGGGCCATCCGGACGTAGCCACGGCACGTGCCGGTGTGCAAATAAAGTGGGAGGGTGCAAGGTGAGCGAGGACATGGTGTCACAGGAATGTATGCACTAGGGCATGATGGGGGGGAATAAGTGCACCTAGAGGTGTAGGAGAGGGGTGGGTGGAGGTAGGCCGTCTCCCGAGGCCTATGCAGGGTCTCGCCTCTGGCCTTCTACAGCCCGCCTGGGGGACACACGGACCCCACGCCCCGGAGGGGCCACATCCAGCGGCCTCGATGCCGCAGCAAACCCCACGTGCCCCTCCCACAGCCGCGGTCCTCCATGCAGCACCAGGCGGGGACCTGCAGCCGGTGGGTAGGCAGGCGGCGCCAGGGCGACCCCAGCCCGGGGTGGGGGGAGGGACCCTTCCCCATGGCCCTCCCCGATCTCCCAGGGCCGGGCGGATGGGGGGGCTGCCGACCGTCCTGGGCGCCTTCCTGCTCCTGCTTCTGCTGCTTCTGCTCCCGGGTGGCGGCGGCGGCGGCGGCTGGAGCGCGTGGCCGGTCCCGGCGGAGGGGCTGCGGGCGCGCTGGAGACTCCGCCGTGTGGGAAGCCAGCACCGGCAGGCCCCTGTGTATGCTATCGAATTACTTATTCATAGAAAAAAAAAAAAAGGAGGGGGGGGAGAGAAAAAAAAAAAGAAGTCACATGTCCGGGTTATACGTATGCGAAGAGAAGCAGCAGAAGGAGGGAAAAATTGAGGCGAGCAGGAGAAGCAGCGGCGGAAGCGGTGGCGGCGCAGGAGGCGGTGGCGGCGGCGCGGCCGGGGACAGACACCCACCTGTATGAGTGCGCTTGTGGATCTTGAGGTTCTCGGAGCGCGCGAAGACCTTGCCACAGCCCGGGAAGGGGCAGGGAAAGGGCTTCTCGCCCGTGTGCACGCGGATGTGGTTGATGAGCTTGTATTTGGCCTTGAAGGGCTTGCCCTCGCGCGGACAGTCCTCCCAGAAGCAGACGTGGCTGCTCTGCTCCGGGCCGCCCACGTGCTCCACCGTGACGTGGTTCACCAGCTCGTGCATGGTGCCGAAAGTTTTGGAGCAGGGCTTGGCGCCGCCGGCCGGGGGCGGTGGCGGCGGGGGTGGCCCGGCCAGCTCGTCCGGGTCGATCCACTTGCAGATGAGCTCCTGCTTGATTGGCTGCCGCATGTAGCGCAGGAAGGCCCCGGCCGCCCCTGGGAGGTGGGGGTGGTGCTGGTGCGGGTGCGGCGCGGGCGCCGGCGGCGGCGCGTGGTGTTGCAGGTGGGGTCCGGGCCCTGCCGCCGCGGCAGCTGCCGCCGCAGCGAGGTTCAGGTTTAAGTTCACGGCTCCGTAGCCGTGCAGGGCGGCGGCTGCGGCGGCCGCCACCGCCCCGTAGTGTGCATCGCCCGAGCGCGGAGCGAAAGGTGGCTCCGCACGGCCGTAGAGCTCCGCCGCCGCCGCCGCCGCCGCCGCCGCCAGCCCCAGACGCATCTGGCCGTTGAGCGGGTGCGGGTGGCCGCCGGGAGCCCCCGGAGAGTCGTGCAGCGCGGGGAAGAGCGCCGGGCCACCGCCGCCGTCCGGGCCCGCGTAGGTGCCGCTGGCGGAGATGAACATGCCGGCCGAGTGGGGAGGCGGGGCCGGGTGCTGGGGGGAGCTAGTGCCAGACCGCTGCTCCCCTCCGAGCGGGGCCCCGTGCATGGCCGCCGCGGGGGCCGTGGCGGAGAGGTCCCTCCGGAGGACGAAGTCCCTGCTGTGGCCTTTGCCGCTGCTGCCGCCGCCGCCACTGTTGGTGGTGGTGTAGCCCGTGAGGGCAGGAGGAGGGGGAGGGGGGGGAGGGGGAAGGAGGAAGAGGAGGGGCCGGGGGCGGGGGCGCGGAGGGCCGCGCGCCACCGCTGCCCTCGCCGCCGGGGTAGGTGTCGGCGCTGGGGTGCGCGAGTGAGGCTGCGGTGCGGTCGGCGGCGGCCGGAGCCTCGGGCTGCACCGAGAGTGCCTGGGAGGGCGGGCCGAGGCTCTGCGCGCTCGCCTGGGCCATGTGCTCAGGTCCGAGCAGAGTGACGGCCACGCCGGGGTCAGCGCCCAGGTCCCGTGGGTGGAGGTGCGCGGCGGCAGCACGGAGTTGGGAGTGGGCGGGCGGGCTGGCCAGCACCGGGAAGCCTGTCATATTCTGAAGCGGTTGGGCCTGAGCCGTTGCCAAATCCGCTAATCTCAGCGCTGGCGGGGTCCTCTTGCTCAAAGGGGGCTCCATCATAACTATACAATCAGGCCCACAGACCCTCACTGGGGGGACTTTTTTCCCTCTGCCCGCCTTCAAAAACATGTATATATTAGGCTCTCTTTAACTTCTTTTGTCCTGGCCTCCTAACTCTCCTTTTCCGGTTCCCACTCTGTCCTCCAGCGATTGGCAGAGTGAACGCCACATTTGAGCTGCACAGTGGGACCGAGATTTTGGAAATGGCACGGGTGGGATTGGAGGGAGTCGCGTGATTGGCAGCAGTTTCGGCTGCCCGATTGGCTCTCGTTCAGGCCCTCGGCCCAGCGGGGAACCGCCCCCGTGCTCTCGACCGCCTGCGCTTTCACTTCGCGCCCCCTCCTCCCCTGGTGCTCTGCGTCTCCGCCTCCCCGGGGATGCCCAAGTTGCACTTGCACAAAGTTTGCGCTTGGCCTGCGCGCGCAGCACCTTGCACAGTTGATGCGCCTCGCGGAGAGTGTCAGCTAGCACGCGGTCCGAATGCGCCGGGAGCCAGGGACTGGAGAGCTCACCAGGAGTAAAGGGCGGGGAGGGTGGGAGGCCCCAAGCTCCAAAACCTTCCCTTAGTTGCATTGCTCTCAGCTCCAATTTCTACTCTCGGAGTAGAGTAATAGTACTCCGGGCTGCTTGCTGAGTGAACATCCTAGCAGTGGTAATGCCAGAAACTTCTGCCTTAGATGCCTTGGACGCCCAGTCTTCCCAGCACCCTGGGTTCAGACAGGATCTAGAAGGAGGAATCTTATTAAAGTCTACTGGTTGGAAATTTTTTTTTTTTTTTTTGTGATTGGGTCCTGCAACATATCAGGAGAAGTCAAAACAAATCCTTGTCCCAAGGATCCATCTTCCTTCGACTTTTTAGCTCATGGAGTCCCTTTCAACTTGGTTCAAAGGAATTGGCTCCAAGTGAAATCTCTCATCGGTTCTAGATCTGCCACTTCCAATTAGATCTACTGGAGGGGCGGGGCAGCAGAATACGGGGCACAAGGCTAACTGGCCATTTCTCCTAAAGGAAGCTCTTAAAAGATCAGTTACCTTTAAGCAGCATTTCTTCTTCCTACCTAGAACGCACTCCCTGCCTCAATTTCTTTGAAAGGATCACCAATTAGAGTTGACCCCCAAAATATTTTAAAACCAAGAAACAACCTATTTACTAATAGAATAACCTTTCACCTTAAACCCAGATGTATTACAAAAAAAACAAAAACAAAAAACAAAAACAGTTGTTTTTTTTTTAAAAAGCGACCCTGTCTCTTTCCATATGTTTGCTACCAAATCAGTTTTTTTTAAGGAATAGATTCCTCCATCACTCTTGGGGGGGGTCAGAAAAATGTGAGACACCCCCCCCGAAATACTTTTAGTGCCCTTAAAGTGGCATTTCAAGTTTTCAAAAGAAAACACTTAAAAGTTTGTGGTGTTCCAAAATATTCAAAGTATAGGTTTTTTTAATTTTTGCTTTTTTTCATAAAGTCATTTGTAAAACATCAATAATGAGTAGACGGTGACCCTTCCCTTCTCCCCTTTGAGGGATATGATAAAATATGTTCCCAACTCCATTTACAATCCAAGTAAAAGTAGATCCCACAAAACCCTCATGTAGTAACTGTCCTAGGAAGACATAAATATTTTGGAAGGAGTTGATTTGCTAGTGCCATTGACACTGGTATGAACAACGCTTCAGGGAGAGCTTCCCTATGAACCTTATGAATGTTATTTCTCTTGTAAAGCTGACAAGCAAACAAAGACAATAATGCTATCAGATTTTTCAAATAGATTTTTTTCTTTACATTTAAATGACATTAAAATATACAGAAATTTAAAAAGCATGAGTGGAAACAACGAAATGTTTTAAATAAGCAGCAGAGATAAAACCTATATCTGTATTTGGAAGTGACCAGTCCTTTCACAATTTTGTTTCGAAGACTTTAGACATCTTAAACCAACCACAACAGGGTCAATTGAGAACTAGGCTATCTCCACGAGTGGTTTATAAAGGAAGCATCATATTGGAAATTACCACTATTCTTAAACATTTCAAATGGGTTTTCTTTATTTGAATTTCTTGGCAATGAGTGTCCATACTTGCAGTAATGGCAGCTTTGAGTTCAATCCTGCAGGTTATAAGCAAACACAAAACCCAAAAGGAATGAATAAAGAAAGAAGAAAATAAATACAACCTAGCCCATAATATAGACTGTTGAGCATTTTTATTGTGCAATAAAATGGGCACCTCCACCCCCTTCAAAATAGCTTTTCGTCAAAATTACAACTGCTTTGTTTTATTGAATTGCTGAAATTTAATGGTTTAATGGGTGGAGGCATGAAGGAAAGGCTGTAAAAATGTGAATAATGCTACAGCAGAGCCGTGCGGAATCTGGAACCCGCCTCCTTGTACAACTCTTGTTAAACACAGCGTGATATGTATCTGTCATCGATTTAATATGTCTTAATTCAACTATAGCTCCCTGATCAATTTCTTTTTATGGAAGCCTTAAAAAAGAAAAGACTTCTTAGGAAATAACAGAGATTTGGATAGAGACTGGAAAGAGGGATATTTACAAAGTGACTGTAATGAATATTTGCAAATTTATGACCAAATCCAGACTCTAAAATGATAATTGACTCAGGTAAATCGACTTGAGATGCTAATTCTTAAAAGAAAGGACTGGGAGCAAAATTTCAATCAACACCAATAAGGCGCCAATAAACCGCCTGCCAATTAAACCTGAGAATAGGCCTAGCTAGATGGTCCTCAGGAAGGCTTGCAGTGGATTTCCGGGATTGCTTTTCTTTATAAAAGAGCTTTTTATTTTGTAGACGCGCTTTTTGTTATTGTGATGACCTGCCTGACCCCAGGTGCGCTGTTTCTTTTTCAAGCTATTTGGGAACCAAATCAAACTCCCTTAAATCCCGAGTTTCTAAGGACCCGATAACTGTCACACTTCCTAAATAAACACCAACAATTTCTAGGGCATTCAAGAAAATAATCAACTAGTTTTTAAAAGCCTCGGACTACAAACGTCGTTATCCTCTTCTGTGGACTTAGCCGACAGAACTGGTGCTTGGCATCGGGGCCAGTGCCCAAAACAGTGGTAGAGTGTGTGTGTGTGTGTGTGTGTGTGTGTGTGTGTGTGTGTGTGTGTGTGTGTGTAATGCAGCAAGCCATGGAAGTGCCCCTTTCTGGAATCAACTAGAGGGTTGGGGGAGTCCTCAATTTCCAAGTCACTCAGTTGCACCCCAGATCCAAATCTGCTCCAGCCCCAAACAAAAGACGCCAGGAGGCCGGCGAGGTGAGGAGCTCAGCCAACCTTAGCTGGCCGGGGCCCGGCCTCCCCACCGCTGCCCCGCTGCCTTTCAAGGCCACGGGACCCCATCTCCGGGGATGCTCTGGTTGCGCTCGCGGCTTCCCGCTGCGGGGAGGAAGTGCAGCGTCTCCCCAGCCCCGGGGTGCCCTGGGCTCCCCCACTGAACGGCCAACTCGCCTGCAAAGAGTGTGGGTAATTCATAGGCTCTAAGGGACGTGAATTGGACATTTCCTGGCTTTTGAGTCTTTGTTTGATTGTTTCTGCTGCAAGGGGGAGAAGGGCACTTGGGAAAGGTGGGGCCGACAAAAAAGGAGTTGGGGGGACCCGCCCGGCCGTCTTTTATTGCCCCTGAATTGCTTTACGACTCGCTGGTCCCGCGTGGTTTCGGAGAGGACGGCCTGCTGGCAGAAGAGTGAGGTGCCTGGCTGTTTTGGAACAGTCTAGTGCCCTTTGGGTTGTGTTGGAAGCGGGTTCAAGGGCGAACTGAGTACCAGCTCCCGGAGGAATAGAGAGATCTTTGAAGCTCGCCCCGAGAGCGCCCATGGGTGCTCGACGTGGACAGGGCTGGGAACTGCTAGCCCACGCGGGCAAGGCGGTGCTGGTCCTCCAGACCTCTCTGCTACAAGCCAGGAACCCCAGCCAGATAGGCAAAGGGGGCAGAGAAGCAACATTTTACCCGCTCTCTGTCAAGGCTGGAAGTGATGAGGACTTTTGAGTGCAAGAGCTTTTCTTAAATCAGGTTTTCCAGAATAGGCAGCAAGGGCTGAGCCCCTCTCTCATCTTCTCCTTCTCTTCGTCTGCACTCAGAGGGAAACAGATTCCCTTGCCCTCACCATGCGGCATCTGGATGGCTTGGGGAACGGCGCGGGTGGGGGTGGGGTGGCTGTGACTGGGCCCACAGGCCTTAGTATTACCAAGTGCTTTCTGAGTGTCTCTTTCTCTCCTCCTCAAGATCCTGTAGAAGCTTCAAGCTTTAAGGATATGTGTGGGGCTACAAGTATCCAAAAATGCACTGGCTAAAATGTACTTCTGATTCCTGTTACACACGCATTAACGTAAGGTGAATAAGGCAGATGTTATATCTCTAGTGCCATGACTAGGAAGCTGGATTCCATAGGTTTCTGTTGTGTTGTTTTGGACAATCAAGCATTGGACATGTCCTATGTCCACTTGTCCTTTATGGTAAAGAGGTGTTGAAAAATTATACTCTTATTTCTCCAGTATTAAAAGAACAAAGTGTATAAAATCAGCCTGTGGTCAAATGCTCTCATCTTAGCCTCTATCATTTTTACCCTGAGATAAAAATTGCCAGAGAAAGGCCTTTGACCTACATTTGGCCATAAGGATCGGTGATTTTTTTTAAAGAAACACATGTTCTAAAATACGTTCTGAAGGTCAGATCAATCACCACATAACTTTCATGTGTGGTCAAGGTAATATTTGTTTATATTGGCCCCAAGATTGACTGTCCCCTTTTCATCCCTTTAGGATGTTTGGAAAGAAGCAAGTACAGGCTTTTTTTTTTTTTTAAACTTCAAAAAATTTTTTTGGGGGGGATAATTTCCTTTCATTCACATCCCTTTCAATATCTATACTTCAATATTTATAGGAGCTGTGTAGATAAATCAAATACTGACATGTTGATGGATTTACTTGTGTAAGCAATATGGTTGACATATGGCATTGTTATTTATGAATGACAGCATAAATTGTATTACAAAGTCTATTGCAATAATACTGTGGTTTATTGGAAAGCTGCTGGTCTGTCACAGGTTTTCAGCCTCCCTGAATGTACTTTGCCTGGGAGTCCAAAGGATAACTAACAGTCCTCGGAATAATTAAACACATTCATGCAAGCTAATACCTCCTGGGTTTTTGTTTGTTTGTTTGTTTTGTTTTACAGCAACAGAAACACTCTCATCAGGAAAGAGAGATGAAGTGAGGACAATTCTTTTCCTTTTGCAAAACCACAACCACTGTAACAAATACAGAGGTGAGGGCAGAAGGTGGCTGATAGCAAGGTTTTTTCCTCCCTTCTTGACAAATACAAAAATATTTGTACCCATATCTGGTGCAGAAACTGCAGGTGAGCATGTATTGGATAGAAAGATCTTTTATAAGCCCAACTGTAGAAAGGTACATTTTAGCTGTTGGAAGAAGAATTCTTTTAGCAGCTGGGAGAGAAACTTATCTATGACACTTTGACTAATGCCTCATTCTTAAAAATGGTATTTTAAAAGTTACAACATTGGCTGAGATTGTCACAATTGCTGCTTCTTTTGCACTCGATTTCTCTAAAATCCTGACAACAAACTTTTGTTCCAGGTGGGCTCTACCACCATATATATGGTCCTTTGTGGGTCAAGGGGTCACCTGACCTACCTAAGAGTGCTTGAGACTGCTGAATCAAAAGTGACCTCAACTTACCATCCTGCTGATGATCTTATTGAATATGTGAGCCTGTGATATAGAGGATGGTGCTAGAATCCCATCAAAACTTTCTTCTCCCAACTTCTTCATTTTCACCCCTTTTCTTAAAGAGGAAATTGTAAAACTGAAATATTATTGTGACCAATTGCTTCTTTCCAATTTAATAGTCATCTGGTTTGTTTTTGGCTTCACCTGCTCAGCAGTGTTTATTTGTATGTATGAGAGAGTATGGCCCACACATTATGTAGACAAGCACAAAAATGCACATTCTGGAAAAACAAACAAACAACAATAACAACAAAAAGCCTCTCATGGAGGCCCACAAACCAAAAAGAGGTGCTCCAGTGATGAGTGCTTGGAGTTTTGCTGGGATTTCTTCTTTTTGATTACCTCGAGTTGCTGAGAAATGATCACTGTTGGTGTGAACAGGGGCCTCAGGCTCAAGCTTTGGTGCTTGCCTCGTGCAGTGCAAGGTCTATAAACATTTCCAAAGAACAATTTTAGAGAATTTGCAAATGGGAACATGTTTGCCAGGTAACGGTTGTGGTTCCAGTGAGTGACACTATGCAGACTGGCCTCTACAAATCTGTTGGAAAAGCGAATTCACTCGCAAGATGCACAATACAATTTGGCCTCTTTTTTTTTTTTCCTCCCTATTCAGCAAAGAATCCAAGTCTATTTTCGAGGCAATAACTGAACATCTTTGCACCACTCTCTCTCTTTTCCCATGCTCCCTCTTTCTGCCCCTTTCTCTTTCCTCTACTTCCAGAAAGAAAGAAAGAGAGAGAAAGGAAGAAAAAAGAAAGGAAGAGAAAGAGAAAGAAAGAAAATCTGACAAGGAGGAAAAGGGTTTTTGCAGTTTGCAGAGAAATAAAGCACTTCTGAGAGGGGATGGAGACGTGACTTTGAACTTGGCTCAGCTCTTCTGTGTCCTGCAGAGAGAGGAGAACTGGAGCGGGGAAAGAATAGCCAGGAGGGCCCAGCCCGCGGGGTCTCCAGCGGGAATGAAGGCGTCTGCCCCACCGCCTGGCAGCGCGAGGCCCCCGGAATCTAGCTCGAGCAAGCGCCCAGCCGCGCCATCCCCAAATGCAGGAGCTGCAAAGGAAGAATCAAAGGGAAAGCAGAGAATGGGTCAAAGAGGAGAAGGAGGGAGGGGTGAGAAAGTGGTAAAGGAGGAAAACTTGGAAGTCTGTTGGCTTCAAAAAAGGAAGGGAAGTGAGATCTTTGAATGTGCAGGACTGTTATTCTCACAATCAATTTCTAGGAAAATATTTGTTTGGTAATTTTTTCTGGGATAAGCCATTCCAAGAACCTCCCTTCATCGCCCTCCCTCCCCCTCTCCCCAAAAAAACTGACGAGGAAAGGAGTGCAAAAGATTGTGAGTTGGGCATTTTTAATAGATTCAAGGTAGCAGGGCACTGCCTTTCTGCCTGGAGATCTCTTCTCTTCTCTTCTCCTCTCTTCTCTTCTCTTCTCCTCTCTTCTCTCTTCTCGGTCGCGAGTAGTCCAGCTTAGCAACTGCTTTCCATTCCTTTTACCCAAGAGCGAGAGGCGTGGAAAGAGACACATTTCCTCCTTCTAGGAAAGTCGAGAATCCCAGGCAGGCTCTCACACTTTCAGACCAGATGCCAGTCTTCCCCCCGCCCCACACACATCTTGTCGTCCACCCCCAAAGGCTGGGAAGGGGGGGACACATAAAGGCACCTTTATGGAAGGGACAGCGGTCAGCTCCAACAGTGAGCGGACTCAAAATGAGACAAAAAAAAAAAAATTGGGGGAGCAGCCGAGCTGGCTCGGAGGAGTCCCGATTCTCGGTTCTTCCCGCGTTTTTGTCCATTTCATTTGAACATAACAGGAGACGTGCATGTTGATTGTATTCCCTCCCTTTCATTTTATTTCAACGCGTAGAGATTTGTTGTTTTTTTTTTAAAGACAAACAAAACAAAACAAAGCAAGTTTTCCAGGCCAAGCCTGCGGGAAGAAGGACGCGGGCTCGGGCCGCCCCTTCACACCTCCGCAGCCCCGGCCCGCGGTTCCCTCGAGGACGCCGCCTGTGGGCGGCGGGCCCCGGAACGCCCGCGGCCGCCAGCCGGAGGCCCGGGGCGCGGCGGGGGCCAGCGGGCCGCGGCGCTGGCCGGGCGCCGCACGGGGTACCGTTTCGTGGTGGACTCACTGACCAGAGGCACTTGATGCTCCCAGAGGGATAGTTACCTTCTAGAAGGTTTAACTCGGGCAGCTTCTTCTCTCTCCCAGCAACATCCCCACTCCCCACCCCACCCCCGAGCCCGACCTGCAGCCAAACTCTGGCTCGGGCTTGGCTTGGCGGCGTGAGTCCCGCGTCCCAGCCCCTCGCGGCCGCGGCTACTGGGCATCCGCCCCGAGGGTGACACTCTTTAAATGATTTCCAAACAACCTCCTCCCTCGCGGGGGGCCGCGGCCCTGTGTTTACGGCTGTAATCGGAGCAGGACGCGAGCCGGGGGGGGGGGGCTCAGCGAGCCCAGCGGCAGGTGGGGACCACCGCTCGGCACCGGGGGTGGGGGGCGGCGTCGGAGGAGGCCTGGATTTAGTTATGCCCACCATCCTTCACCCGGGTTTGCCGCACCACCAGGCCAGTTGATGGGGGGGGGGGGGACAGAGAGGGGAGGGAGCGCCCCCCTCCCACGCAGGACACCACTACTGGGGCCGCGCCCGAGCCGCCCTTGGCTAGGGACTGGAGTTTTCAGTGTTGTTGTTGTTGCGGGGGTGGGTGGGGTGTGAATGGATCCGTGGGGAGTCGGTGGCCTCTGGAGGACGTGGGCACAGGGTGCCGTTCCGTTCCAGCCGAGGACTCGGCGGACGGTGACGTTGACCCCGCTCCCCAGGCCGGTGCAATGCCAGCCGCAGGGCTCCTGGAAGCACCGGCCCGGACTCCCTCCCACCCCCGCGCCGCCCCCCCAGCCGCCATGGCTAAAGCACAGCCAAACGCCGAGCGGGCCGGCCGGCCGGGCGTGCGGGTCCGTGCGCCGACAGTTCCCGCTGCAAAGAGCTCCCGGGGCGCCGGGGAGGAGGGGCAGGCTGGGTGCGGGGCGGGGGCGCCGGATTGACGAGGCCGCGGTGGCCAATAGCGGCGCCAGGAGGGCGGGCAGGGCGGGAGCCGCCGTTAAAGGGGCGGCGTGAGCGAGAGGCCGGGCCTGGAGCGGGAGGGAGGGGAGCCGGGGCGAGAGGCTCGGGGGACGCGGGGGAGGTAGAGGAAAAGGAGGAGACAAAAAAATAAAAAATAAAAGGCTGCTGCGGCAGCGCCCACCGAAATAAACAGAGGCGGTGGCGAATGCCGGCCGCCGCAGCCCAGAGCAGGGATCCGCCGGGGCCGCGCACTCGCTCGGGCCGCGGACTCTGCCCTGTCCTCGCGCGTGCGGAACATCCCAGACGGCCTCTCGGGGCCAACCGGCTAGGAGAAGGGGTCGAGTGAGAGAGACGGAGATCACTTTTTTTTTTTAATTTGTTATTGTTTTTCTCAACCCAGCCTCCCTCTCCTCCCCTCCCCCTTCTTGCTTTCTCCCCCTCCCACAGTCTCCTTCCCCCCCCCCCCCTTCCCCTATCTCTCCCGCCTCCTCCCCCGGCACAACTTAAAGAAAGAGGGAGCGGCGCGGCTGTTTCCTTCATCTGGGGGAATTCGCGGCCGCAGCAAGTTTACTCCTCGAGGCGCAGCCAATGCCAAGCGCGGAGGACGAGGAGGGCTGAGCACCGCAGCTGCGGCGCCGAACAATACCCGCAGCGCGGGGCGGCGCGAGTAGGCACTCGGGGGAGGGAGCGACCGCCCCGGCGCGCCGCGAACTGGGCGCCGGGTCTCCGCCCGCCTTCCGAGTGCCCCAGCCGGTGGTCAGGTGGAGCCACGGGGGTGCTGCACTCGCGCGCCCAGCACGGGGAGCGGAGCTCGGCCTCCCCCATCCTTCCCTCGTCTATCTTCCCGGCTGGGGCACGGCCGCCGCCGCCTTCGGGCACCGTGGCCCTGCAACGGCCGTGATTTCATTCTCCGGGTGCCGCTTGGCGCGGCCGAGCCTCGGGTCCGCCTGGCGAGCGATCGACCGAGCGTGTGAGTGAGTGCGTGCGCGCGCGAGTGCGCGCAGGGGTGGTGGGGGCCGCGGCGCGGCGCTCGCCCCCCGGTGGCCCCCCTCTCCGCTCCGCTCCCCGCACCTCCCTCCCGCTCCCTCCTCCCCTGCCCGCCCTCCCCTGCCCTGCCCGCCCGCCCCCGCCGCAGCTCCTTTAATACACTTTGGTTCTGCGCCTGGCTTTGGACTCTTCTCCTCCTCCACCTCCTCCTCCTCCTCCTCCCGCGCCTCCGCCGCCGCCGCCTCCTCCTCTTCCTCTCCGCGTCTTCGCTCGGTGCCCGGCTGCCCGAGGCAGATCCAGGCGGCGGCGGAGGCGGCGGGCGCACGAGCGCGGCTCTTGGGACTGCAGCCGCCGCTACCACCGCCGCCTGCGCGCCCCGGAGCCCGGCGGCCTCCTGACTCAACCTCACGGACCGGGAGAGAGGGAGCTGAGGCGGCGCGTTAGCGCGAGGCTCGCCGGGGTCGGCGGGGCGGGCGGGCGTGCTGGCCATGCTTCTGGACGCGGGGCCGCAGTTCCCGGCCATCGGGGTGGGCAGCTTCGCGCGCCACCATCACCATTCGGCCGCGGCAGCGGCGGCGGCGGCCGCCGAAATGCAAGACCGCGAACTGAGCCTGGCGGCCGCGCAGAACGGCTTCGTGGACTCGGCCGCCGCGCACATGGGGGCCTTCAAGCTGAACCCCGGCGCGCACGAACTGTCCCCGGGCCAGAGCTCGGCGTTCACGTCGCAGGGCCCCGGCGCCTATCCCGGCTCCGCGGCGGCGGCCGCCGCCGCCGCCGCACTCGGACCCCACGCCGCGCACGTTGGCTCCTACTCCGGGCCGCCTTTTAACTCCACCCGGGACTTCCTGTTTCGCAGCCGCGGCTTCGGCGACTCGGCGCCGGGCGGCGGGCAGCACGGGCTCTTTGGGCCGGGCGCCGGCGGCCTGCACCACGCGCACTCTGACGCGCAGGGCCACCTCCTCTTCCCCGGCCTCCCGGAGCAGCACGGGCCGCACGGCTCGCAGAATGTGCTTAACGGGCAGATGCGCCTTGGGCTGCCGGGCGAGGTGTTTGGGCGCTCGGAGCAATACCGCCAAGTGGCCAGCCCTCGGACTGACCCCTACTCGGCGGCGCAACTCCACAACCAGTACGGCCCCATGAATATGAACATGGGTATGAACATGGCAGCGGCCGCAGCTCACCACCATCACCACCACCACCACCCCGGTGCCTTTTTCCGCTACATGCGGCAGCAGTGCATCAAGCAGGAGCTCATCTGCAAGTGGATCGACCCGGAGCAGCTGAGCAACCCTAAGAAGAGCTGCAACAAAACTTTCAGCACCATGCACGAGCTGGTGACCCACGTCTCTGTGGAACACGTCGGCGGCCCCGAGCAGAGCAACCACGTCTGCTTCTGGGAGGAGTGTCCGCGCGAGGGCAAGCCCTTCAAGGCCAAATACAAACTGGTCAACCACATCCGCGTGCACACGGGCGAGAAGCCCTTTCCCTGCCCCTTCCCGGGCTGCGGCAAGGTCTTCGCGCGCTCCGAGAACCTCAAGATCCACAAAAGGACACACACAGGTAACCGCGGACAGGGAGCGGGGTGAGGCGCCACGGGGAAAGTGGACACAAGCTGTGTGCGTGTGGAGAGGAGTGTACGTGTGTGTGTTCCGTGTGCGGATGCCGGGCGCCGACAGCTAGCCGAGGCCCTGGGACAGGAGATGTTTTTGTGCGAGCGAGCCAGCGGCTTGTTTTTGTTGGAGATGAAAGAGTATTATTGGGCTGGGGATTTTTTTTTTTTTTCCATCTGCGGAAATCGAGTTTAAAACGACCAGGAATCACATCAGATGTATGCTCGGGTGATGCAACTGCTTCGTTGGCTCAGCCACGGTTAATAATTTCCCACCAAAAGAGAACGCACGAGGTGAAACTGCGTTCTAACTCGGAGCCTGGGAAGCGAGCCTGGCGAGGGCTTTGGCAGCTGGTGTGGATGTGCTTTTCTGCCCGGAGTGTATGGTCTGAGCTGGAGTGGCTCGTGTGTGTTTTCCCATTCTTTTTTTTTTTCCCCCTCCGGATCCAAACGCCCTTCCCGAGAGGACTGTTTCCCATTACGTGATTCTGGTGTGAGTTGGGGCTGTAAAGCGTTTCTCATTTTTAAAGTGTTTTTAAAGCCAATCTTGGGGGTGAGTCGTGGGGACTTTACGGTGGTTTCGCAGCGGTTTGTGAAATTTCTCTAATGGGCACCAGAGGGTTTGCGATTCCTAACTCGGACCCACACCCCGGGCCGCGAGAACCCCCAAGCTGCTCGGGCCCCGAGGGGCGATAGCATAGCGTGGGAAGAGGGAGCCGCGGAGGAACGCTCCTCCCGCTTCATAGATTATTCATCTAGGACCAGGTCTCAGCCAAAACCGTGCCAGACGATTTCCTAAAGAAAGCCAAATGTTTTAGCAACTTCCCCCGTCAATATTTACTCCGGAGTGGGGATACGCCAGCGGCCTATTGTTCTCTTTTGGGTAGGGAGGGAGTGGAGGTGCGAGACAAGCTTTTAACAAGGTTTAAAATTTGAGAAATGTATTTGCATGAAATGCTCGCATTTGAGTCCTGTATCTGAGCGGATGTCTTTTACACACACACACACACAACAATTTAGGTGCTAATGGAATTTCACGTTAAATGGTCCCCTTTCCAAGTGGAGCAGTGTTTGAGTTCTCACACCTCTAAATGACTCCCAGCGTTTGGAATCCCGGCCACAGAATGCCGCATCGCGAGAAAATTAAACAGGGATATTTTCAGAGGTTTCCCTTACCTCAGCCTCTAAGCCTCGCAGCATGTATTTCTCCTCAGTTATTCGAACGCTGCCTTTCCTTTTATATTTATCTTTCCCTCCCAAATTGTTTTTAAAAGATTGGAGAAGGGGGGGGGGCGTGTGATACTGGAATTCTGGTTAATTGAATCTGCCGAATTTTGGATGAAAAATACTGGCTCAGGCTCTATCCACAGTCCCGGGCCTCAGACAACACACAGCAACTCCAAATGTAATTGCCTGTTGGCCCCAAGCAGAGACAGACAGCAGCCCGCAGCCTGCGTGATTCTCATAATGCCCCAAATATTTTGTCATAATAACAGCTTCTCCATGGCGAGACCAACTTGCTATGAGCTGGGAAATCCAAGAAGCCCCCGAGGAAGGCGGGCCGGGCCTCGGGAAGTTACCCCATATTTGATAGCGATGTGCGCAAGCTCTAAGCCTGAAGATAGGCAAATTACTAAATAAACGGTCAGGTGTGTTAGTTGGAGAAGGTGTAGGGGCGGGGGGACCAAAAAAAGCATTTTGGATCTTCCCATTGGGCGGGGGAGGGGATCTGACCTGTTGGAGAGACTCAGCCTCCTTCTCCCTTCTTCTCCCTCCACTACCCCACTTTGGAGGTTCTGGCCTGGGGCAGCCGGGGCGAGGGCTCCCAGGGTTTGGGGTGACCACCACTGAGCGCGGCTGTCTGCGTCCACAGGAGAGAAGCCCTTCCAGTGTGAATTCGAGGGCTGTGACCGGCGCTTCGCCAACAGCAGCGACCGGAAGAAGCATATGCATGTCCACACCTCGGACAAGCCCTATCTCTGCAAGATGTGCGACAAGTCCTACACGCACCCCAGCTCCCTGCGGAAACACATGAAGGTACCCCCGCGGGCCCCGGGAGGGAGGGCTAGGCCGCCGGGTGGGAAGGGTCCCCGGGGGGCGGGGGGCTGGCCTCACAGCAGCTACACTCACACCCAGTCCCCTCTGGTCCCCCCTCCCGGCTTTTGTCTTGCAGGTCCATGAGTCCTCCCCGCAGGGCTCCGAGTCCTCCCCAGCCGCCAGCTCGGGCTACGAGTCCTCCACGCCCCCGGGCCTGGTGTCCCCTAGCGCCGAGCCCCAGAGCAGCTCCAACTTGTCACCGGCGGCAGCGGCGGCGGCCGCGGCGGCGGCGGCCGCGGCGGCAGCGGTGTCCGCCGTGCACCGGAGCGGAGGCTCCAGCGGCACGAGCTCCGGAGGCGGCTCCGGCAGCGGTGGGGGCGGCGGAGGGGCGGGCGGCGGGGGCGGCAGCGGCTCTGGAGGGGGCAGCGGGACAGCCGGAGGCCACAGCGGCCTCTCCTCCAACTTCAATGAATGGTACGTGTGAGGGGCTGGTGCCTCTCTTCCCTCTCCCCCGTCCCCCGTCCCCGTCCCCCCTCCTCGGCACACGCCGGGAGACGCCTTGTGATCGTGTTGTTAAAATTGCGAAATCTGGTTTTTATGATGATGAACATGATTTTACCAGCAGAAGGATTTTTAAACGTTTTTTTAAGAAAAAAAAATCTAGGCATGAAAAGCAGAATATCCCTCTAGAGTCTTCGAAGCCGAAAATATAAAATAAGTTAAAAAAAAACCACAAAAATATTGAACCAAACCTTCCTGTCACCTCCTGTACCCACTTTCCTTCCCATGGTCTTTCCTTCCCAGTCCTCTGGCAAACTGTACATAGCGGATTCATTCCTTCTCCGAGGTGATTTTAATGGCTTCTTGGTGTATAGAAGTTCGTCCATTTGTAAACTCTGGATTGCGTTTTTTCCTCTTTCCCTCTTCCCTTCCCCAAGTGATGGGCTTTTTTTTTTTCTTTTCTTTTTAGTTTACCCGGTTTATTTTAAGTAATGTGGAAGAAAATGGTTTATTTTGTATTGTGGTATTGAATATTGTGTTCCTTTTTATGAGGCAACTTGATTGTAAACTTCATGCAACTATAGACTGGAAAAAAAAAACCGTGCCAAAGTCTCCCTTCTGTTTGTTCAACATGCGTCCCATAGCACACACATACACACCACCAACGCTTGTGAATGTATTTTTCTGTTAGCTGGGTTTACATGTGATGTTTTAGTGCTTTTGCAAGTTCAATTTGTTAGTTCCTGTATGAACGATTGTGGAAGAAAAATAAACGTCGTGCCGTTAGCTTTTTCCGTAATAACACCCTTCCTTCTGTAAATACCCGTTACCATATTTATCCATTTGTAATTAAATTATGGTATTAACTTGCTACAGAGGAAACAATATTTATAAAGAATGTTTCTTAACTATAAATATGTACAATTGTGGGCATAAACTGTTTCAGATTTTTTATTTGAAGGTTTTAAGTGGTTTGATCATTTCTTGTGATTTGTTTTGAGAGTAATGCATACAGAAATATAATAAAATGTGTTGAAACTGCATGAACACACTATTTTTTTTCCTAGTACAGTTATTAAAGAACACAGGAAAGGAGACAGATTGAGGGTGGAGAAAGGGTATGGGTATGGGAAGCTTTGCCATCCATTGGATAGAGTCCCCAGGAAGGTGTATGGTATGCATAGAAAAGAGGCCAAACTGCCCCTTTGGCTGAAAGTCTCAAAATTATCTCCTACATCCCTTTGTTTAGTAGCTGAGAATGAATTAAATTTTTGGAAAGCCCCTGTGAGGAATGGCGGCTGGAACCTCCAGAGTTTCTAATGGCTCCATTATCTGAGGGAATGCCTTTCTTTCTTTCAGCTATTTGGACTGGATTTAAGAGCACTAAACATTTCCTTATTCTTTGTTTTCCTCCTTCCCTGCCCCCTTCCTCTCCCTCCCTCTGAAAAGCTGAGGTACAGTTATTTTTAATTGCACGTTTAAAACTGAGCTGAGTACTTTGTTTTTGAACTTGGCCCAATGATTATAGTATAAAAGAGCTCATTTCTACCAGAAGTTTTTTTTTCCTTGAAATTTTCAGCAAAGCCTTGCTCAAGACATCCTGCTTATCTTAAGCAAAGCAGATCTGAACAGGACTTTCAAGAGAAAGTGATAAAGAGAATACATTTTAATTTTTTTTTTTTAAGAAGAGGATAGGGAAGCAACCACCCTTGTCCTCAAAGGAAAGAGAACTGCTGCAAGAATTCAGTAAAATAAAACAAGACAGAAATTGCCAGGTGGAAGTAAGTAGTCTGGAACACTAGCTATTAGCTCTTCTAGAACCCTTGCAACTTCCAGCCCTCCCCCCTACAGGAATTGGTCAGTTTTCAGACAAGACTCTAAGGAAAAGGGCAAAAAGGACAGAAAACTATTTTTTGAATCCCATCAAGACCTTTCTCTCCCTGGGTATCCTTGAGGCTTGGAGAGGCCCTAGCCCATCCAGAAGCTATGCTCCCAGCAGCGAGAAGACCCAGAGGCAGCGTCAGCTACACCTCCAAAGGATTTCTTAGCACTGCACTGAGCTGAGCCAGCAGGAACCGAAAATGTGGGAGGGTTGAAGTATTCTTCCCCTGGGGCCCCCACTGAGCCATGGAACCGGGCCCTGCCCATGAGGTGGTTTGCTGGGAGAAAGCCCTGCTGACCTGGATGCTACACTACCTGTTCAATGGGGAGGAAAGCTCTCCATCCAGCCCCAGGCCTAACACCAGGCTCACTCTCCCCAGTGGCTCTGTGAGCTGCTTAAGCACCAACTCCTGAAGCAATCAACTCTCTATTAAAATCGAATTTATTACCCCTAATAATATTAAGCAAAATTATTAAAATAATTGGCATATGTTACTGATCCTTGGGAGAGTTCATTGAACACATTATAAGCTGCGAAAAAAAATCATTTAGGATTTATCAAAGCCTGTCACCCGTGGAGGGGGGGGCAGGGAATCATTAAATATTCATCATAATTTATGCAAGAATCAAATGGCCTATTTCTACTGTTTGAAACTTTTTAATTTGAGGGTGGGATGTTGGTTTTGAGACATCCCTCAAATCGAGGAAGGACTGAATGAGGTGTGGGGAGGAACAACTTTAGCATCACTCAAGGCTTTGGGGCTTTTTTCCCTCCTCTCTCTCTCCAGAATGGGTAAGGATGAGCTGGGCCTTGAGGTGCTTCTGCTTGGGTCTAATAGATCTGAGGGAGAGCTACTGAAGGCCGGGTATTTAAATCCGGGGAAGTTGACCCTAGTTTTCAGCAGGGAAACAAACTAGGAAAGGACAAGGCAAGGAAGGTCACAGCTCAAAAATGGTTTACCAGCCCACCCTAGAATGGAGGAATAGAGTAGGGGGTGGAGGGGTGAAGCAGCTTTCCAGCAAAATGGCTCCTAGTCCCTCCCATCCCACGGCTTTGTCCAGCCTGACGACAAGGCCTAGTTTCCCTCTTCTGCCTGTTCTTACAACCACGAGAATCTCAGAGTGTGGATGAAGGGAGAGCATTAAGGGGATCCATGATCCCAGAATTGCTCCACTGAATTCAAAACGGGGACTTGGGGTGCCAAAGGCTGCCCGATCCCCGGGCGCCTGGGCTGGAGCTGAGCAGGCTCGCGAGGGTCCTCCTCCTCTTCCCCGAACCCCTCCTGTAAATGCACCTGAATGCAGAGCCACCGCCCCCCGGAAGCGCGCTCGCCTCCCTCGGGGCCCCAGCGCCGGGCTCCGGGTTCCCGCCCGCGGGAAGGCCTGACTGCCCGGCCCCGAGGCCGGTGTCTGCCCACCACCACCACCGTCAACTTGAACTTCGGGGATCCAGAGCTCCCTCCCTTCGTGCCCGGCTCTCTCCAGCACCGAACAACTTCCCTTAATGGGACATTCGCTTTATCCGGAGGCGGCTGGAGCTCCCTCGGGAGACCCATCATCATTATTATTATTAATTATCCTGATCCTCCCTGCATTATTAATGACCACAATGATAACTGGCATGCATATCAAGCTTCTCCCGGCTCACTGATGTCCTACGACGTTTCCGGCGGGAGGAGGTCATTCTCCGAGCAGAGGCCTCCTCGGTTCTGCTCCGGACGTGGCCAAGGTGAGGTTGACCCCCGACGGGACTCTGGTAAACAAAACACCTCCCAGGCCCTGCACACCCACCCCACACCCACCCCACTGCCCCAGCCCCTTTCCTCTCGGTCTGGCCCCTTCGCTCTTCCTCCACCCCACCCCCTAGCTCCTTTGTCTCTCTCTCTCTCTCTCTCTCTCTCTCTCTCTCTCTCTCTCTCTCTCTCTCTCTCTCTCTCTCTTTCTCTCTCTCTCCAGACGGATGTTTTCAGTCTCAAGTGATTTTATCTTCCGCACAAAATCCTGAGATCAAGGGCAGATCACAGGCTGGACCAGAGACTTGGACTCTGCTATTGTACCTCTCCGTGTTGGGTTGGGACTGGGGTAGGTATGTCAGGGTAGGGCCTTGGTGAGCACTGGACAGGGATTCACTGAGTACCTACCAAGTATTGGCCTTACCTTATTCAGTCTCTGCCACACAAAGATGTCAAAGGGCACATGAGGCAGTCACACCCCAGCAAGACCTGGCTGGACTTTGGATGGATTTACATATTATTTTTATTTTATCATGCTCAAACAGATGCATGCTTCAGAAAGCCACTCTCAAGATCCAAAGTAAAGGTTCAGTAACTTCTTACTTGTGGATTGGTTTGATCATAATCTGATACCATTCTGCTAATCTCAGAAAGTTGGTGCTGAGGCTACTGCTACCCTAGTAGGCCACAGAGCACAGTTACCGTTTTCAACTGGCAGCTCTGGGGGGAGCTGGGATAAATGTCACCCTTTCCTTCCCCTACTCTCCCCACTCCCAGCTGATGATGGCTGCTTTTTTGTTGTTGTTGTTGTTTTTCATTTTAGGGAGAGGAGTGGAAGGAAGCCACCCAGATCTTTCCAGAATTGAATCCAATGGTCGAACGTTTATTAAGCAAGGAGCAGAGCCCAGCCTGGTGGGCTTCCCAGGGACGCAAAAGCAGCGGCGGCAGTTTGAACTGGGGGTGTTGCGAAAGAGAACTCCTGTAAACCCCCACCAGAGCAGCCGAGTTCACGGTCAAGGCCGTGGGGTGACTGGGGCCCGAGGGCCCAGGCCCCGCCCCTGAAGGCCGTAGCCGCGGGCTGGGGACCTCCCACTGCCGCCCCGCCCCCAGGGGCTCAGGCTCGAGCCCCGGGGGCCAGAGCCGCCTGGTCGCACTCCCCACCCGAGCCCCCTCTCTAGCTTGCCCTATTGTTCCCAGGGGAGGACGAGCTTTGGAAGAAGTGACCGAGCGGCTTCGCCTCTTGGTGCTCACGGCCCGGCCCTCGGCTCACGGCCCAGCATCTTTCCTGCCCCCGTGGGGCTTGATGAGGTTGGGCACACCTGGCGGCCAGGCTGGGGGTTGGGCTCTTCACTTGCACGCGCGTGCACACAGGCACACGCGCGCTGCACACCTCCGCACGCATCATCCACACGCACACTCGACACTGATCGCCTGCGGTGGCTTTGCCCGCGTCCCGCAGACACTGGCCGCCGACCTGAGGCTGCAGAAAGGACAGCGGGGCGGGGGAGGGGGAGTGTCGGGAGGATCCGCTCCCCTGAACCCCCTCTGCGGGGTCCCGTCTCTCCCAGGCCGGGCGCCACTGCACTGCCCCCAACAAGGCTTTTTTTTGAGGGGAGAGGGTGGAGGGAGTCCATCTCTGGGCCATCTGGCTGAGACGTGTACCCCCCGAATCTCCAGCTTCAGGCTGAAGATACGAAAGAGGGCCACTCAAGGTTGGGGGGGGGATTCCCCAGGCCCACTCCTAGGGACTAAGGCCTTGTCCAGCAGTTCGCCTTCCACTCCCCAGGTGCTGATGCGTTTGGGGGAGAGGGATCTTCTGGCCTCGATTAATTCTGCGGGGAGGAAAGAGGTGAACCCCCACCCCCTCCTCACCACACACACACACACACACACACACACACACAACACTTGCTTCAATCTGTTCCTCTCCCAACTCCTTCCCCTCCCCAAGGCTGAGCCAGTGGCCCTGGGGAGCTGAAACGAGCCCCTCGGGAACTGGAGGAGGAGGGGGTAGCAATAATCATAATAATGTTCATAATGTCAAGGATAATCATCCTAGTTGAAGCTCTGCACTTGGAGGCTAGCAGAGAGGCCTGCAGACACCCGGGCCGGATTAGAACTCCAAGTGTTCACTGAGCTCCCTCCCCTCGGCTTTTTTATGGGGTGGGGGTGGTGGAGGCTCCGCGCGGACACCTCGGGTGCGGGGCCCGCGCCGGGAGCCGCGCCGCACGCAGCGCCGCTGCTCTTTCTTTCCTTTCTCTTGGCGGACTGGGCCCACCGCGGCCAGTGTGGTCGAGTGTGGTTTCCTCAAACTCTTTGGAGTTTGTGGGGTAGACGTGCCAGCTACCAGACCTCCCTCCCCCCGCACCCCCAGCCTGCGGTTATCCACTCCCCCTCCCCCCCAGCCTCTCCCCGCCGGCCCGGGAACGGCGGATTTAATGAGCGCCGGTGCGGCGTGGGCCCGCGGCGGTGGAGATGCTCCGACCTGCGGGGAGGGCGCGGCAGGTCGGCCTCTCGCAGGGCCCGGACTCGGGTTCCTCCCCGGCCCACGCGGCTCGGAGATCGATCCTGCAGCAAAGATCACCAGCAAAGCCGGACATTCGGCCGTGAATACTAATGAGCCAGCAGGAGTTTTAATTACCCTGGACGCCCCCCCTCCTTTTCCCCCCCACCTCCTCTCGACGGCAAACTTCGCTCGCAGTGAGCTTTCCTTCCACTCGGCCTTCAGTCTGTCCCCCCACCCCCACCCCCAGTCCGCCCCCCCCCCCGACATTTTCCTGGGAACCTCCTGGGGAAAAACTCTGCAGTCAACTTGACTTTCTCCCTCTTGCCGCGAGGGATGTGCGCCCAGCCCGCAGCCCAGGTTCCCAGCGAGGCTCTCTGCTCACTAATTTCGAACATGTAGGGGACCCTATAAAATAAATGGTTTCAAGGTGGCTTTGGCGAGTCTGCTTCTTGACTTCCTCACCCTTGTTGTTTCAAAGACTTCGTGTGTCCTTGGCCTTTACACTTCCTCTTGACAATTAGATCTTTTTTCCTCCGGGCACTGAGCTCCTCTCTCACCCTCCCCGAACGAACGTGTGCAGTTTATCCCCAACTGTTCTTCTTTCTCCAGCCTCTAGACTTTGGTGCTGACTTTACCAACAGTATCTTAAATGTTTCAACCTGGCACTGAGTTCTTAGGCAAGCTAATTCACCAGTTCCTCTGAACTTACTGTTTTCTTTGATACCGGTAAGCAACAATGAAATAGGAGGCAAGAACCTACCGGAATTTTCAGAAGGGTTTATGCTCCTAGCCTTGATATCCATCCATTTGATAATTTAATTGTATTTTTTCCTAAAATAAAGCCATATTTGAATTATGTTGCTCCCCCTCCAAACTGTAGAATTTGACAGTCTAACCCACGAAGCAATTTCACATGTATGATCAGGAGAGAAAAGAAACAAGTGAGCTCATTTCTGTGACATACTATGCACAAGTGTGTTGAAATCCATGCCAGGAGAAAAAAAAAAACAGCAGTGATAGAATAATTTCCAGTATTATTCTAATCCTTAAAATTTTTGATTAAATAAGCCCATATTTCACATCATTGCCAATAGATCCCAGCACTGAAATCTCCTGAGGATTCTGTTTCACTTACACTTTTCAGTTCAAACTTTTTTCCCCCTTCACACAATGATTTATTATGTAGGTAATTTTAGGGGATACAGTTTACAGCTTGAATTATTAGACTGAACACCTCTGGCTGACACCACAACGCCTTTTTTTTTTTTTTCCTGCCTTGCAGCTGTGAGTCACAACCCCATTTTCCTACCCAACCCACTGTACATTCCTTCACAATGTATACTTCCTTCTTGCAAAGATCAAACATGCTTTGGTCAAAGTGTTTATTTTAAAATACAGGAAAATTAAAACTAAACACAGCTCTACTAAAAAAAAATCCCCAAATGTATCATATTTTCCTCCTCCTGTGCCCACAAAAAAAGTAACAAATTGCACCACTTTCTAGAATCAAATTTTGAATTGGAGAACACACAGGCACAATACAGACATATTTTTCATTTTCTTACTGAAGCACACCAGAAAGCCTCCCACTTATATTCATAGTTGGATTGCTGTTTAGATGCTTTTAGTCTTTACTATTAAAATATCACAAGCCAGAAAATAACAACATATCATTAAGATGCTGACAGACATGTTCTTTATTTGCCAACCTCCACATGCCTTATTCCTTGTTGACTTTTCCATCCTAGCCTTTTCTTTTAATTATATCTTCTAGAATATACTTTAAGGAGAGAAGGGTATTTTGAAGTATTTGCCAAATGGAAAACAAAGGGTCTCCCAATAACTAAGTCATAAACAAGTTAACAGTTCTTGGGTATATGCACTTTCCTTTTTCCTTTCAAACTCCCGGTGGGGGAAAAATACAAGATAAGGTCACTTTTTATCAGCATTCAAATCCTATAAAGAGGATTTTAAATGTGGCTTTTGGTGGACAAGCTGCCTTTCTGTAGGGTACATTGAATGCTTTCTTCAAGCTTTCCTCTCCTCCCTGGTGAAAGAGAAATAGACTTCAGCCACCTCCTTCTCTGAGGCAATTTACTCGGCTTCTCCAGCCACGGACTTCTCTAACGGGGCAGAAGCTGTTGGACTGTTTTTAATCAAGTTTGGAAGCTGAATCTTTTCCCTCTGACAACTGTGCCCAGGGGTGGATCCAGCTGAACGTCTGGCGCTGCGGGCAGCAGGATCAGCCACCCGTTTTTCAGACACAACACCAGAGAATAGCATTGAAATAATCGTGTGCAGCAGAGATGTCTAAGACATGTTAACCACTCTTACTTTCCACACTTCTGAACTAAAAGGCAAAAGAAGCCAAAAGAAAACTTAAAAGGATGCTTATTTACCTTACCAGAGACAGACCAAGAAACCATAAAGAGGCTTGATACCTTGAAAAACATTTCAAAAGCATTTCAAATTACATGCTTGTTTGGACCAAGGGCAGTAAAGATGGTTTAAGACTTGATTGGTTAAAACCTTTCTAAATACTAACTTTAAGATTAGAGATTTCATTCTAGGAAATTTGGAAAATTGGAGGGCCTATAGAAAGTCATCTGTATTTGTTTCTCTTCTTCCTATTCTTTAAGGAAAGGCAAATTGCAATACATACTATTTGGACTTTTGTTGTAAAAGAATAAATAAAATATTTAGCCTTCATATAATATTGAAGATTCTTGGCAGGGTTGAAAATGAAGAGTTTTCAAAAGCTGAAACAAAACAAAGAATCAAATTACAATCTTCCTTTAAAATACATTTCTTTCTTTGCTGGGCTTTCAAATGATCCGAATCTCTTCAAATTAAAATGTATTGAGTATTTCCCCTAGGTAGCTTAACTTCACACACATACATAGTCCTAAAAGCCTTAAATGGAAATCAGCATTTTTAAAAAGTCTCAGCCACGCCAATGTATTGTGAACTCTTTTCTCATGTAGCATATTATGAGGTATATAAAAATTTGCACCTTGAAAATGTAAACTATTCTGTCAAATTTGTATAGCTGAGACACTAATTTTATAATATGCACTTTGAATGCTTTAATGTATGCTTTAAATGCTTAGAAGTCTGAAATATATTTCAACTACCTTCAGGTACACACATACACACATACATACAGTTTTTGAGAAAATTGTTTCAACTAAATAGCCCTTTCAGCCATCTGATTTTAAATTATCTTCTAGAAGAGTCTAACATAGCCATTTTAATAACAAGTCCAACCCAACATCATCTAAAGCTTCAGGGTAATAGTTTTCTAAATCTACATGTAATTTATTAATTCAGAAACGTAACAAATGCTTGCCTACTGGGGAAAATATTGCTTCATCTGTTTTGAACCTACCACATAGAATACTATCATATTTTTTTTTTTACAATTGATATCATTTGTTGATAGTTTACTATTCTTTCATTCCCTCAACATTCTTGTAAATGAAAATAGAATGTTAGGTGCCCAGGTTGGGTGCCAAACAGAGTGCCTTGTGCAGAAGCAAAAGATGGTTCCCTAACAGATGCTACTTTTGGTGTCTTTTCTGCTAAATAATCTCAAAGCTAATTTAATCTCATCATTTGTTCTTTCTCTCTCTCAGGTTTGTAGTTCAAGTGCAGTCTTTTCTGCAATAGTTTCTAGTAGCAGGGATGTTACCTATTTGTTTCATTTCACTTTGTGTTTAAAATGCCATAAAATAAATTTAAAAATCATTTTTAAGGGAGTCCTTTCAAGAGGCACTTCCTTTCCTGCTGCCAGAAAGTGCTGCTCCCCAACCTCTTGGCTGGAACCCTTGCTTTCGATTTGTTTCTTTCACACATTTCCCTAAAGAACGGGGCACTTTGCGCTGTTTATTTCTGCTTTTCAAATGCATCGTGTCTACCCTGCTCTTCCTCTGAAACGAATTGCTATCGAAAGTGGATCAGATTCGTTCCAAATATGGGATTTGGATCAATATATTCCCATGCTACAAACATTTTTAAGTGGCTTTTGTTGCAGAAATTCACGTTTTGCAAAGTATTTTCAATTGAAATAGGGTTGTCTGCATCTCTTATTATAAACAAAAAGTAGCTATTACTGTCTGCCTAGACCTTCCTTTATTATTATTTTTAGCCCATGTATCATTACCTAACTGGTATGTGTTCTTCTGTCCAGCTCTTGATGATCTAGTTGAATTCTAGACATTGTGCCAAGAGGTGTATTTGAAGCAGATAAGTATGCATAATACAAATGCGTTTTGTTAGACCTGATGGATGCTATTTTTCTTTTAATAGGTTTGTAGCAAACTAACACAATAACACAATGTATTCCTTTTCAAGGTACATTGTTGAAACAGGTCTATTAAGCGCGCGTTGAGCTATTTCTCGCTTCTATTGAACAGTCTGTTGCTCAAACACAACAGCCAACAAACGCCAGCTGCCTCAACAAAAGTAGAAACCTAACCCTTTTATGTAATGTTTTAACAGAAAGGGTAGCTCTGTTTAATTAAAAACATTGATGATTCAGTGAAACAATGGAAACTCAAGTTCAAGTGGTGCTCTATTGATTTAAGATGATTTTTACTAGCAATGGGTATAATTCATCCCTCCCCCCCTCAGCTCTCTCTTGTGTAAAGGGGGTTCCTTCTTGGGGCATTATTTGGGTGAATAGGAAAAGACAGAGATGGCTATTGCCTTAGAAACCTGATTAACGCACGTTGCTTTGAGGGTAAGGTGTTTAATTTATAAGTGCACCCCATATTTTTTGTCAGTTTATTCGCGGTGGGGGAGCTTTGAAAGTAGCTCCTCTCAGCAGGTTAAAAAGTGAAGTCTGCGTCCTGGCATTTAAATGTCTTTGTTATTGTGTCAAGCAAGTTGTTGAAAACTGCATGCCCAGAATACTAAGATTGGGCAGCTAGAAGAGGCAAATTGTGTGTGTGTGTGTGTGTGTGTGTGTGTGTGTGTGTGTGTGTGTGTGTGTGTGTGTGCACGCGCCCCTGGGCGCAGGGCTGTGTGTGCGCGAGGACAATTAATTTCATCAGCTGCTTGTTAGCCTGCGCCCGACTGCTCCTCCTTGCAGAACCGACGGCCTCGGTTTTCAGCTCTGGAAGTGAAGCAGGACGAATCCCCCCACGGGGACTGTATGCTGGGGAGCAGGGCAAGGGAACTCGGGTCTTTCTCTGGTAAGGGAGGCTTCGAGAACCCGCAGGTTCAGAGTTGCGCCCACCCGACAACTGCTCACGGCCGGGCCAGGAGGGGCCCGCGGCCGTGCGGGAGGGCCCTGGCCGTCGGTTGGGTCGGGGAGGACAGGTGCTTTCCCTTCGCCGCCACGCTGGGCTCCGGGACTCGCGCAGAGCCCTGTTCCGCACTTTCCCTCCCCCGCCATCCGCCATCCGCGCCCGCCCGCAGGCCCGAGCTTCTCAAGTCCTGGACCCTCGGGAAAGTGAGAGCTCCCGTCAAATCCTCCCACAAAACAACAGCAGGGGGGCCCCGAGCTTCCAGGCCCCGGGCTTCCAGGCCCAGCCGGGGCTTCCCACGAGGGCCACGCGGCAAGGTGGGCAAAAGGCGCTGACTTTCCTGGAAAGCAGCGGCCAGGTCAGGCCGCAGGGTGCGCTGGGACTGGGGGCCCCGCGCCTTGCTGCCGGCCGCTTCTCACGGAGGCCCAGGCCTGGCAGGAGCGACCGACCGCGGGGGCCACTCCCTGCAGGCCTCCGCGGCCGCCAAGGGCCGCACTTCCGCCCCTTCCCCGCTCCCCTCGGTACGCAGTGCGCCTACGGGTGCCAGGGCGTGGGTTTCCTGGGCCCATGCTCTGGATGGGAAACGGCCCTTTCCTCTGTCTAGCGGTGCTGGGCCTCGAAGGCCTGGGAGGATGAGGCTCAGGTGAGGGGGAGGCGGGAAGTAGCTCCTCACCATCTGGTAGTGGAGGAGGGAGAGGCCCAGGTGAGGGCCAAGGCCTGGAGGGCGCTCCTGGCGGCCCACGGTCACGGAGGAAACCCGGGAGCACGTGGGCAGAAAGACACCCGGGAGGGGGGACGTCCACCTGGGCCCCTCAGGCCCAGAGTGAATTATTTAAGCCGTTCCTGGTGTTTAAAGAGGTTTTTCAGTTTTTAAAGAATGCTGTAAAAAAATATCAGCCCTTGTTAACTCCCTCATTACATGCTTTTTTGCCCCTCAACCGAACAAGCCCTATTTCCTGAGACCGAGGAGCTTTGTAAGTGTTTAAACATGTGTCAAGTGTCTTATAAATAATACAAATTCATAAAGAAGAGGAGGGAATTTAAACTGATACCTGGAGGACTTGGCACTGCTACATTTCACTGTGAGGTTATTTTTGGCCGTAGAATTGTAGTAAGGAAACTGCTTTGAGATAGTGGGACCTCCTGGAGCTCTTTCCTTTCTTTGGCTCCTTGACATTGGGTGTGAATGTTGTTCTATCCTTGGAGGAGCTACCCTTGTCCACTCCATGAAAGAATTGCTAGTAGGGGCTGGGAAGGTGGCTCAGTGGTGGAGTGCTGGCCTGGCATGCATGAGACCCTGGGTTCCATTCCTCAGCATCAAATAAACAGAAAAAGCTGGAAGTGGCGCTGTGGCTCAAGTGGTAGAGCGCTAGCTTTGAGCTGAAGAGCTGAGGGTCAGCGTCTAGGCCTAGAGTTCAGGCTACACAGCCAAAAAAAAAAAAAAATTGCTAGTATTCTGCATGGTGTATGTAATATAGGGTCAGGTTTGAGATTTTGGAGGTAATTTGTCTCCTCATTGTTCCTTTATGCTTTTTTCCTTCAAAGTATTGTTATGACATTTCTATGACTCTTCACCCTACTTGTAAGGATGAGGGTTAGTGGTGCTTCTAGCCAAATGACAGTAGGAAAGATGAGATCTGGGTTTTCTTTTCATTTTTTTTTTTTTTTTTTTTGTCGGTCATGGGGCTTGAACTCTGGGCCAGCCGCTGTCCCTTAGCTCTTTAGCTCAAGGTGAGCGCTCTACTACTTGAGCTACAGCGCCACTTCCAGTGTTTTAGTGGTTTATTGGAGATAGCAGTCTCATGGTCTTTCCTGCCCGGGCTGGCTTTGAACCGTGATCCTCAGATTTCAGCCTCTGAGTAGCTAGGATTACAGGTGTGAGCCACTGGCACCTGGCTTTTTCTTCATTTTTTGTGCCAGTTCTAGGTCTTGAACTCAGAATCTTGAGTTTTTTCTTGTTGTTAATTTTTTGTTTGTTTGCTCAAAGCTGACATTCTACCACTTGAGTCCACAGCTCCACGCATTGCCCTTTTTTTTTTTTTTTTGGCGGTTAATTGGAAATAAGAGTCTTGCAAACTTTCCTGCTGGGCTGGCTGTGATTCATGATCCTCAGATCTCAGCCTCCTGAGTAGCTAGTATTACAGTTGTGAGCCACCAATGCCCAGTGAGTTCTGGGTTTTCAGTGTGATCTGGATTATGTCAAGCCATTTAGGTTTTTGTATTCTTGTACCTAGAAATGCTTTAAGAGGAAAGTTGTTTTTTTTTTTGGGTACAGTCGTGGGGCCTGAATTCTGGGTCTGGGCACTGTCCCTCAGCTCTTCAGCTCAAGGCTAGTGCTCTACCACTTGAGCCACAGCACCACTTCCAGCTTTTTTCTTTTTGCTTATGTGGTACTGAGGAATCAAACCCATGGCATCATGCATGCAAGGCAAGCGCTCTACCACTGAGCCACCTTCCCAGCCCGTAAAAGGAAAGTTTTACTGGTATATTTTGAGGACTGAGGAAAGTAAGAACAAAGGATTATGTTTCAGTAAGATGACATATGATGAATAGAAATTAGATTAAATTTTAGTGTTTTGGTTCGTGTGTGTGTGTGTGTGTGTGTGTGTGTGTGTGTGTGTGTGTGTGTGTGTGACTTAATGTTATTCCTATACTTTGATTCCAACGTGGCATTTTTCATATTGATTTCTATTTGGAGAGATTTTTTTTTGGTAAGTCTATTTCTAGCTGTTTAAAAATGTCTAAGGGGAAATGTAGGGTTCTGGGCACTGTCCCTGAGCTTTTTTGCTCAAGGCTAGTGCAACTAACTGATGGTTAACTAGAGATAAGAGTCTCACGGACTTTTTACCCAGGTTGGCTTTGAACTGCTACCCTGAGATCTCAGCCTCCTGAGTAGCTAGGATTACAAGCATGAGCCACCAGAACTTAAAATATTTTTAAAAATACATTCATTAGTGCCTTAATTAGAAAACATTGTACAAAGAATATAATTTACCTTTAGTGTAGTACATTGAATTTGATAAATTTGATTTGATGAATAGTTTAAAAATTCATCTTCCAACATTCTTTTTTTAAAATGTGTGTGCCAGTACCAAGACTTGAGCTCAGGGCCATGTGCTGTTCCTTGACTTACTTTTTTTTTTCTTTTTTGCCAGTCCTGGCTTGAACTGAGGGCCTGGGCACTATCCCTGAGCTTCTTTTGCTCAGGGCTAGCACTCTACCACTTGAGGCACAGCACCACTTCCGGCTTTTTCTGTGTGTCTGAGGTTATTTTTTTTTTTGGGGGGGGGTGATTCCACTGGACTTTCTTTTTTTTTTTTTGGGTCCGGTCGTGGGGCCTGAACTCTGAGCCTGGGCACTGTCCCTCAGCTCTTCAGCTCAAGGCTAGCACTCTACCACTTGAGCCACAGCGCCACTTCCGGCTTTTTTATTTTTGTTTATGTGGTGCTGAGGAATCGAAGCCAGGGCCTCATGCATGCAAGGCAAGCACTCTACCACTGAGCCACCTTCCCAGCCCCTCCACTGGACTTTCTTGTTCATGGCTGGCACTCTGCCACTGGAGTTAAGCTTCTAGTCTGGCATTTTGCTGATTATTGGAGATGGAGTCTCTAGGACTTTTCTGCCCAGCCTGGCTTGCTTTGAACTACAATCTTCCAGGTCTCAGCCTACCAAGTATCAATCCAACCATTCCTACCTTCTCCCAACTCTTAATTTAAGTTTATAATGTTCTCTTATATCTGGAATATATTGTTAAAATTTCCTTGAGCTTATGCAATATGTGTCACTAATATTCTTATACTCAAGAGATATCTTCAGCTGGGCACCAGTGGCTTATGCCTAAAATCTTAGCTACTCAGGAGGAAAGAGCTGAGTATTGTGGTTTGAAGCCAGCTTAAGAAGGAAAGTCTATGAAATACTTTTTTTTTTTTTTTTTATTGGTCGGTCCTGGGGCTTGAACTCTGGGCCTGAGCGCTGTCCCTCAACTCTTCAGCTCAAGGCTAACGCTCTACCACTTGAGCTATAGCGCCACTTCCGGTTTTCTGGTGGTTTATTGGAGATAAGAGTTTCACGGACTTTCTTGCCCGGGCTGGCTTTGAACTGCAATCCTCAGATCTCAGCCTCTTGAGTAGTTAGGATTACAGGCGTGAGCCACTGGTGCCAGGCTAAGTCTATGAGATTCTTTTTTTGTTTTTTTTTGGGGTCCGGTCGTGAGGCCTGAACTCTGGGCCTGGGCACTGTCCCTTAGCTCTTCAGCTCAAGGCTACCGCTCTACCACTTGAGCCAAGCGCCACTTCCGGTTTTTTTCTTTTTGCTTATGTGGTGCTGAGGAATTGAACCCAGGGCCTCATGCATGCAAGGCAAGCGCTCTACCACTGAGCCACCTTCCCAGCCCAGTCTATGAGATTCTTACATCTAATTAATGAACAAAAACTTGAAGTGGAACTCTGGCACCAGCCTTAAGTAAAAGAGCTAAGGGACAGAACCCAGGTCAAATTCAAGCCCTACTACCAACACACACACATCCATACCCACCCACACACACACACAACACATACACACAAGATATCTTTGACATTTGGGAACAACAAGTCTGGTAAACAATTAGGCATATGTTTTCTCCAGCTGTTTTCTTTCTCAACTTTGCATGTCTTATTGTCGCCTCATCTGTGTGGACTAAGGCTTGCCTGTGTCCAGATATCCCTTAGGGCATTGCCACTTTTTCTGGATATGGCTGATCATGGTTGTAGTAGTTTGGGAGATGCCAAAGCTTTTGCAATGTTCATTGTTGATTATTTGTGATGTCCTGTGTTAGAGAGTTGCAACATGGCCTATAGTGTGTTCTGTTACTGATTATAATATAAATTGGTATCTTCATTTTTAGCCATCTTTCTTCTTAGAACCCAGATTTGAATCTAAAATGGTCTGAGCTAGAGATGATTCCTAGAATCAAGATCTCTGTTACATTAAAAGTTACTCTTCTCCTCTAGATCAAGCTACCTGATCTTCTGTTTGCTTAAGATAATATGTTAATCCTGGGATTTTTTCAGTCTCTCACGTAAGTATACTTCTGGTGATTGCCTTCCTGTCCTTTTCGATTTACTAGGTTATCTGTGAACTGCAGTAAGAAAAATAGTGTATTCTGTGTAGCTGAGACATTGTTGGAACTATTATCTTTCCCAGTACACTCAAGTAAATATAGGTCCATATATCCTAGATGGGCAGATGAAAACTTTTCTGAGGTTAGCAAATACCTTTTATATCTTTTAATGATAAGAATGCCAACTATCTGTTGATGTATTGTGAATAGAATAGTCAATGTATACATATTTTCCTTGTTATTCTTTCTTCAACATTAGCCAATTATCGTTGAAGTGACACATCTGAGCTTTGTCTAAGATAACTCTTTTCCTGCTAAAGTCAAGATATTTTGGGCTGGGAATGTGACTTAGTGATAGAGTGCTTGCCTAGCATGCATGAAGCCCTGGGTTCAATTCTTCAGTATCACATAAACAGAAAAAGCCTTTAGTGGTGCTGTGGCTCAAGTGGTAGAGTGCTAGCCTTGAGCATAGGGACAGTGCCCAGGCCATGAGTTCAAGATATTTTGATTTTTTTTTTTGTGCCTGTCCTGGGCCTTGAACTCAGGTACTGGGCACTGTCCTTGAGTTTTTATGCTGAAGGCTTTCCTGTTCAGGCTGGCTTTGAACTGCAGTCCTCATATCTCAGCCTCCCGAGAAGCTAGCTTTACAGGCATAAGCCACAGACACCCAACTTTGATCTTATTCACATTTTTCTTTTTGTAGGGAAATGCTAAGTATATAGTACTTAGATTACTGTCAGATAGCTTATTGTGTATGATGGGGTTACAGCAAGTTGGGAAAATGACTAAATAGAACGAAGGAAGTAAATCAGAAGTATGAAAGATGGCTAAACTAAGTATAGTGCTGCAAATGTATCTGAGTGCTAGAGCATTTGCCTATCAGTTGGATCTCCAACACTACAAAGAAGTATAAGTTGAACATCATGACACACAATTGTAATCCTAGCAATAGAGAGGTTAAAACAGAGGAGGTAGAAGGTGAATCCCAGGCCACCCTAAACGATATAATGAGCACCAGACATGTTAGCAAACATAGAGACTTCTGTTTTCTATCTCAGAAAATGAGAACCACAGGAAGCCACAAAACCAAAACAAAGTATAGTTAAGTGCATTGAAATATCAATGTATTTTTTATAGGAATTTGAAGGTAAACTGGGTGCTGGTGGCTCATGCCTATAATCCTAGCTACTCAGGAGGCTGAGATATGAGGATCACGGTTCAAAGCCAGCATGGGCAGAAAAGTCTGTGAGACTCTTATCTCCAATAAACCACTAAGAAAACTGGAAGTGGCTGTGGCTCAAGTGGTAAAGCACCAGCCTTGAGCTGAAGAGCTGAGGGACTTCGCCCAGACCCAGAGTTCAAGCCCCACGACTGACAAATAAATAAATAAAAGAATTTGAAGGTAGACAAGATAACATCAGCAATTGTAGAGGTGGACACTGATGGTTCATGACTACAATTCTAGCTACTGAGGAGGCCGGCATCTGAGAGCTGAAGTTAGAAGCTAGACAGGGCAGACAAATCTGAAAAACTGTTATCTTCAGTTAATCAGTAAAAAGCAGGAACTGGAGGTGTGGCTCAAATGGTAGAGCACCAACCATAGGGAAAAAGTCAAGTGAGAGCTCAAGACTCAAGTTGTAGCTCCAGTACTAGAACACAAGGAACTAAAAGCCCAAACAAACAACTCCCAAACCTACAAACACCTGTAGGATAACATATTTCAAAATGCCAAAATGGTACTTTGAAATGACTTAAAGAGTATAATATGACCCAAAATACTAAACCCAGCCAAATTGTTATTAAACAATGAGGACTGTACACAATTTTACTTTTTTTTGATAGTGGTGAAGCTCAAGCTCTTCAGAACCTGGTGCACAACACTATACCACTGAGGCACACCCATAGCCTAACAAAAAGCTTCAGGCAAAAAGTGGAATTTACCTTGCACAGGTTTCTGATAGTAATTATAGATGTATAAGATGTATAGGAACAAGAAATATGTGAAACACACAAGGAGATAGTAGACCACAGAAGAAATTATGTGCAAAGAAACTGACTGCCAACATGTACATGTGAGGATACTGAGACAATTATTACATATATGAAAAATAATGCTACTTTAGGGTATTTAAAAGCACTGGAGGCACAATTTACCAAAACTGAAAGAAGATAAAATAGAAAGCAAATGTAAAGCCTGGCACTGGTGGCTCACACCTTTAATTCTAGCTACTCATGCGGCTGAGATCTGAAGATCACTGATTTGATGCCAGCCTGGGCAAGAAAGTCCATGAGACTCTTATTTCCAATTAACCACTAGAAAACTGCAAGTGAGCTGTAGCTCAAGTGGTAGAATGCTAGCCTTGAACAGTAAAGCTCAGGGACAGTGCCCAGGCCCTAAGATCAAACCCCACAACTGACCGAAAAAAAAAAAAAAGAAAATATAAATATGATATAAAATATGTGTGTATACATGTAAATAGTCCATTATTAAAAGCTGTTGAACAATTACTCTTATTCTGGCTCTTGGCTAAAATGGAATAATTGGTAATAAATTTAAACTACTATAAAACTGGACAAAACACATAAAACAACTGTTTTCATACCTTTTCATACTTGGATAACAGGTATCTGTTAGGGAAACAGAAGTTAAGCCTCATGATTTCCTGATGTATTGTATGGAAGCATTTTCTCATCCACTATACAGGAAGATGGAGCTCATATACAACATGGCAATCTTCCTTCTGAGTTGAAGAGATGTAGATTGGATATTTAGGATGTTAAGCTTTATAATTCTAGTCTGGGAGCACCAGAGAGGGAGAATTACATAGAGAAGCAGCATCAAAATTCTCATAAGGACCCCTAAAGTCTTTGGCAGAATAAAATTTGTGTGTGCACAGGGAGAGATTGCACAAGACCTGGCAGAGAATAACTACTATGATCTGCTGAGTGGAGATTCCAGAGATCACACTGTGCTGGGAGATCTGGGTTTCCAAGCAGCCAGATGGGAGACCCCTCATTAAGCATTCCAGTTAGCAGCTTAGGAGCATGGCTACTCTTAACAGTAGAGGAATATGTCTTCAAGACCTATATTACCATATTTATATTTAATTAGCTTAGAATGATTAAGTTGATTTTCCAGAAAAATAATCTGCAATGCTAGAACAAAACTCTGCTTGAAGAAAAATATAATCCAGACTCAAAAAAAAGTAGCATCCACAATGTGTAACATAAATGTTCAAAATGAGGGGCTGGGAAGGTGGCTCAGTGGTAGAGTGTTTGCCTTGCATGCCTGAGAAGCAGGAAATTAAAATCTATGACTACAAAAAATTATTAATAGACTGAGAGCTTAGCAGTTAAGAGGCTCCAGGTTTACTAGCACTGCAAAAGGAATGAATGTTGATAATGGAAGAAAGAAAGAAAAAAAAGACACTGAGTTGACAAAAGTACCAGTATAAGCAGTCAGTGACTCCATATGTATCTACTGAGTATTTCTGTTCTTTTTTCCTTTTTTTTTTTTGGTTGGATGTGGGGCTTGAACTCTTGGCTTGGGAGCTGTCCCTCAGCGTTTCAGCTCAAGGGGGGTGCTATACTGCTTGAGCCACAGCACCACTTCCAATTTTCTAGTGGTTTATTGGAGATAAGAGTTTCATGGAGTTTCTTGCTTGGGCTGGCTTTGATCTGTGATCCTCAGATCTCTGCCTCCTGATAGCTAGGATTACAGGCATGAGCCATGGGCGCCCAGTAGTATTTCTGGTTTTGTTTTTTTTTTTTTTTTGGTCTGCCGTGGGGTTTGAACTCTGAGCCTGGGCGCTGCCCCTCAGCTCTTCAGCTCAAGGCGAGCGTTCTACCACTTGAGATACAGCACCACTTCCGGCTTTTTTCTTTTTTGCTTATGTGGTGCTGAGGAATCGAACCCAGGGCCTCATGCATGCAAGGCAAGCACTCTACCACTGAGCCATCTTCCCAGCCCCTTTTCTTTCTTTTTCCTTTTACTTCTCCTCCTCCTCCCCCCCCCCCTCCTCTTCTTTCTCCCCCGACCGCCTCCTCCTCTTCTTTTTCTTCTTTTTTTTTTTTTTTTTTTTTTTGGGTTGTGGGCCTGAACTCTGGGCCTGGGCGCTGTCCCTCAGCTCTTCAGCTCAAAGCTAGCGCTCTACCACTTGAGCCACAGTGCCACTTCCAGTTTTTTTCTTTTTTGCTTATGTGGTGCTGAGGAATCGAACCCAGGGCCTCATGCATGCAAGGCAAGCACTCTACCACTGAGCCACCTTCCCAGCCCCTGCTCTTCTTTTTTGAAATGGATTATTGCTGTACTGCCCAGACTGGCCTCAAACTCATGATCTTTCCATCCAGCCTCAGAGGATTATATCTGTGAGTTACAACTCCTGATTTCACTTAGCAAAATATAAAATCAGTAAATTTGAAGACAAAGCAAGAGAAACTACCTGTTATGGTCTGTGTGGTTTGAGTGAGTCCTCTAGGAGCTCACTCTAGAAGCTTGGTTCTCAGAGTGAATGTGATAAGAGCTGGTAGGCCATTTAAAGAAAGGTAGAGCCTAGTAGAAAGTTGCTAGACCATGAGGATGCTGCTCTCAGAAGGGATGAGCACAATTCTCATAGACCTCTAGTTTTTTTGTTTTGGGTTTTCTTTTTGGGGGGGCGGGTATGGGACTTGAACTCAGGGCCTGGGCACTGTCCCTGAGCTTTTTTGCTTGAGTCTTAGCACTTTCATTCCTGGGCTGACTTTGAACTGCAGTCCTTAGATCTCATCCTCCTAGGTAGGATTACAAATGTGAGCTATCAGTGCCCAGGTAAACTTTTCTTTTCCTTCCTTCCTTCCTTCCTTCCTTCCTTCCTTCCTTCCTTCCTTCCTTCCTTCCTTCCTTCCTTCCTTCCTTCCTTCCTTCCTTCCTTCTTTCCTTCCTTCCTTCCTTGCTTCCTTTACTTTTTTTTTTTTAGTCAGTCTTGGGGCTTAAATTTGGGGCCTGGGTACTGTCTCTAAGCTCTTTTTGCTCAAGGCTACTCTACCAGTTTCAGCCACAGCTCTGTTTTTTTTAGTGGTTAATTGGAGATAAGAGTTTCATGGGGACTTTTCTGCCCAGGCTGGCTTTGAACTTTGATCCTCAGATCTCAGCCTTCTGAGTAGCTAGGATTACAGGTGTGAGCCACCAGTGCCCTGCCAACTTTTTATATAATATTGAGCCTTAGGTATTTTGATATAGCTCAGAAAATGGACTAATTATGCTGTACAAACCAAAGGAGAGAGAGGAGAAAGTCTGAGAAAGGAAATAATGATGTTTCAGTGTGGCAAATTTTGTGAAATTGGAACTCTATAAGATTCAGAGGTACTAAGGAAGAAAAAAATTGAAGCTATAGTAGCTGATAATTTGACATCTTTGAAGAAAGCCATAAACCCCTAGATTCAAGGTATCTCCTAAAGCTGGGTGCTGGTGGCTCATGCCTGTATTCCTAGTCACTCAGAAGGCTGACTTCTGAGGATTGTGGTTCAAAGTCAGCCATCTGTGAGACTCTTACCTCCAGTTAACCAGCACAGAGCTGGAATGTGAGGTGTGGCTCTGGTAGTAGAGCACTAGCCTTAAGAAAAAGCCAGTGGAGCTTGATATCCTGAGTTCAAGTCCTAATACCAGCACAAAGAAAACAAAAATGAAATGCTACACATTTGAGTCATTTAGTTTGCCCTGATGTATAAGTATATTCCTAGGCATAAAGAATATGAATCATGGGCTGGGAAGTTGGCTCAGTAGTAGAGTGCTTGCCTCGCACTCATGAGGCCATGGGTTCAATTTCTCAAAACCACATAAGCAGAAAAAAGCCAAAGTGGTGCTGTGGCTCAAGTGGTAGGGTGCTAGCCTTGAGCTGAAGAGCTGAGGGACAGCGCCCAATCCCAGAGTTCAGCCCCCATGACTGACAAAAAAAAAAGAATATGAATCACTATGTAAACTAGTTTTTCTTAGCTGGAGGCAATTCTCCATGAACATTTCAAAATATTTTTGGTTGTCATAACGGAGGTGTGTGAGGCAGGACTGCTTGCTACTAGCATCCTATAGTACATAGGGTTAACCAGCATAGCCAAGGATAATCCAGTTTAGGAGGTCAAGAATTCCACTGTTGAGAAAAGTTAATGTAAGTGTTAAATTAGGCTTCTTACACACATAGTTCGTTGACCATTTTGGAGCCTGTAGTAAAGTTTAGAGCTTAGCTTATCTTCAGCAATGGTAGATGGAAGCAGATGTTAGAATCCATCACAATTTTCCCATGACTCAAGCAAGGCAAATTTTTACTACCCACCTGTTCAATTTTTAAATTTTTCTTTATAGATATCTTCTCAAGAAGAGTTTAAATCGATTGTTCTACTTTCAGTAAATAAGGATAAAGAAGGATTAAAAAAAATAACATGTCAAACAAAGCCTTTGCATCTTCTTCTTTTATGTTTTCTAGAAGAGTTTGGAATGTCATCTTTAAAATCCCAGAGACAGGGAAGAGAAAATGGAGACATTCCAAGCCAAGAATTCACTGTTAAAAAATGACCCAGAGAGGGTGACCAGAGTTCAAGAAGGGGCAAGAGAGTGCAGAGGGCATTTCCATTCTCACACCTGTAAGTTATTAATGACCTTTGAAGTGATTGTTGATGGAAGCACTTGTACATTTGAGCTGCTTCATATGTATACTTAGTGTATTCAGAGAACTGCCTGGCTTCTGAAATATCTTCAAGCTGAATCAGAGATCAAACAGCAAAATCCATGACTAGGGAATATCGTGTAGCCATGGGACGTATGGAAGGACCTGAGTATGGGAACCGATGCCTGAATAACTACACTGTAGATTTTTAACTGTGGAAGAGTTAACATTACTTTCATAACTTTACTAATAGAAATCTCAGAAAATAATGCTATAGAGTTTTGTGATTATCTAGCAGGGGTAACGATTTTATATGTTTTGGGGTTAATAAATTTATTCTTGGAATATTAGAATCTACGTATCCTGTTATTGGCTAGCTGATACAGCATTTGCTGGTTAAATATTTTAAACTCTCTCAACATTGTGTTTCCTGTGGAGAACTAAGTCAACAATTTTTTTTGTACTTAACAAAGACACAGCCACTCCCAATCTAACTTTCTCAGTCCTTGGGAGCTGATACATGAGTACATTCAGTAACTATAGTTTCTCTTTAAGAGGAAATGACAAAATAAATAGATCTATTTTCCCATAAATATTTCTTAATATTATTTTTCATATTTCCACAGTGTATCTTTCTAGCTAGAATAACAATAATTGTTGATAGGGCGTGGTATTAAGACACAATCTTAATGAATCCAGTGGAAACATATAGAACATGGTTTATTTCCAGGGATAGCGTTACTATTTTGGCAGGGGAGCATTACTTGGGTTGTACTCAAGGCTTCTGTGTTTGCTAATGCTCTACCATGTGAGTCATACTTCTAGCCCTGCTTTTAGCTAGATAATTGGAGATGTAATCTCAAGGACTTTTCTAATCAGGCTGGCCTCGAACTTTGATCCTCTGCCTCAGTCTTCTGAATAACTAGGATTATAGATGAGAACCAGTGGTGCCAATTGGCTCAGTTTTTATTAAAGAGAGTCATTCAGAGCGATGGCAGAAGCTAGAAAGATAGTACAAAAATAAATTCATATTATTTGTGAATTCTGAATAAAATCTGACTGTATCTAGTGATAAGAATGGCAGATATACTATGGCCAAATTTAGTTTATCACATTAACTCAAAGTGAGTTTAGCATTTGAAAATCAATTTTATTACAACTAATGTATGATTTACTAGATTAAGATGATAAAGAATTAGAACCATGTAACCATGTGGTTTTTAGTTTGTTTGTTTGGGGTACTGGTACTGAGGCTTGAAATCGAGCTCTCACTCTACCTGCTTACTCACAACTGGCTCCAGAACTTGAGCCACATTTTTTTTTTTTTTGAGTCTGGTCATGGGGCCTGAACTCTGGGCCTGGGCCCTGTCCCTCAGCTCTTCAGCTCAAGGCGAGCACTCTACCACTTGAGCCATAGTGCCACTTCCGGCTTTTTTCTTTTTGCTTATGTGGTGCTGGGGAATTGAACCCAGGGCCTCATGCATGCAAGGCAAGCGCTCTACCACTGAGCCACCTTCCTAGCCCCTTGAGCCACTTTTTAAGTCCAACATTTTTTTGGTTAATTGCTGATTCAGTCTCTCAGACTTTTCTACCTGGGCTGACTTTGAACTGAGATCCTACAGGTCTCAGTCTCCTTACTTAGCTGGGATTTCAGGCATGAGCTGCGGATAACTCAGCCATGGCTTAATGCCTAGAGAAAAAAAGGGCCCACTCTAAATAAGCTAGGAATATAAAGAAACTTAGAAACTTCCGTACATGATAAAAACCTATCCAAACACAAACAACAGAAAGCACAGCAAATATAATGAACGGAGAGGTGTTGACAGAATCTTCTGTACAGTATGAGGAATGAGGATGCCCCAAATCATCAGTTTTGTTCCTATTTTTAGTTGAGAGTTATTCTCAAGTAGTCTGAGAAGAAAAAGGAAGCATAATACCTGTAATGAAGACACCAACATTATTTACAATGGTATAATTGTGATTGGATTGTTAGGAAGACTAAGAATATTTAGCAAAAGTTGCTGGATACAAAGGCAGTATTAACAATTCAATTACATTTAGGAGCTGCTCAGTGGTAGAGCACTTAACAAGTACTTTCCAGGCCCTAGGTTTCATCCACCTAACTCAAAACAAACCAATCAAACAAAAATTCTCCATTTACATTTAAACACCAGGAACACTCTGTTAGAAATACAATAAAAAAGATTCTGTTTATTATACTGCCCCAAATTATTGAATACCTTAGAAAATGTAACAAAACAGGTTATCCAAGGGAACTAAATAAAGTTATTTTTTGTGGATGAGCTAGACTCAATATTTTAAGAATGATAATTCCTTAGAGAGACATTAAAACCCCTTTATCTCTGACAGAGGTTTTCTTTTTAAGTAGCTGAATGTATAATTGATATAAGATAACAAAGCCAAAGAATATCCTTAACATACCTGAAGAAAAATAGATTATATTAGATCCTAAAATTTACCATAGAGTTATAGTAATTGAGATTGTTGAAGTGGTACAGAAATAAAAGAAATAGACCAGTGGAATAAAATAGAGAACTCAGAATCAAAGCACAATACATATCGACAGTATTGGCACTAGAAATCAGTAAATATAATAGGGTTATTTATTTAAAAAAATAGTTCAAGTACAGTTGATTATCCAAATGGAAGGAAAAGAAAGTTTCCTATCACAAACCAATATACAAAAATTAATTCACAGCATATTAAAGATTTTAGCATGAAAGGCCAAGCTATTAAAAAACATCTGAAAATATTTTCTTTATGACTTCAGGATAAGAAAGATTGTAATAAAACATGAAATGTTCAAACCAAAAATAGTTAATCAATCTGATTACACCAAAATGTATTTTAATTTGTTTAAAGACAGACATCAAAAAGAGTATAAAGAAAGCCGGGCGCTGCTGGCTCCAGCCTGTAATCCTAGCTACTCAGGAGGCTCAGACCTGAGGATCACGACTCAAAGCCAGCCCAGGCAGGAAAGTCCGTGAAACTCTTATCTCCAATAAATCACTAGATGGGGCTGGGAAGGTGGCTCAGAGGTAAAGTGCTTGCCTTGCACGCATGACGCCCTGGGTTTGATTCCTCAGCACCACATAAGCAGAAAAAGCCGGAAGTGGCACGCTCAAGTGGTAAAGCGCTAGCCTTAAGCTGAAGAGATGAGGGACAGCACTCAGGCCCAGAGTTCAGGCCCCACGACCAGCAATAAATAAATAAATAAATAACACAAAACAAAACAAACAAATCACTAGAAAACTGGAAGTGGTGCTGTAGAGCCCTTGCCTTGAGCTGAAGAGCGCAAGGACAGTGCCCAAGCCCAGAGTTCAAGCCCCACAGCTGACAAAAAAATGAAGAAGAAGAATAGAAAGGGATTGGGGTATAGCTCTGTGTATAGAGCACTTGCCTAGCATGTAGGAGGGCCTGGGTCCCTTCCTCAGTAACACACACACACACACACACACACACACACACACACACACACACACACACTGAAAATAATAAATTACAATCTGGAAGAATATAATTGCAACACACATAGCTGACAAAAAAACTAGTATTCAAAATGTACAGAAAAGTCTCACAGATCAATAAGAAAAAGAAATCAATGGGGAAAAAAAAAGAAAAAATTGCTGGTCATTGGTGACTCATTCCTGCAATCCTGTCTATTTAGGAGGTTGAGCTCTGTGGACTGAGGTTTGAAGCCAGCCTAGCTAGGAAAGTCTATGGTGCTCTTATTTCTAATTAACCACCAAAAAGCCAGAAGTGGGGCTGTGGCTCAAGTGGTAGAGTGCTGACCTTGAGTAAAAAAAGTTCAGGGTCAGGCCCAGGCTCTGAGTTCAAGCTCCAGGACAGGCATAAACACTCCAGAAGTGGAGCTGTGGCTTGTGTGGTAAAATGGTAGCCGTTAGCTAAAGCTCAGGGACAGCTCCTAGTCCCTGAGTTCCAGCCCAAAGATCAATACAAAGGGGAAAAAAAGCCAAGCAAGAACACAAGGCCTTGGGTTCAAGCCCTGAACCTGTACAAAATAATAATAGTAATAGTAATCATAATAATAGTAAATAATGACAAAGACATAGAAGCAACATAAATATTCATCAGTAGTAAGTGGGTTGTTTACAGTCTATTTATTTATTTAGTCAGTCATGGGTTTGAACTCTGGGCCTGGGTGCTGTCCCTCAGCTCTTTAGCTCAAGGCTAGCACTCTGCCACTTGAGCTACAGCACCTCTTCCAGTTTTCTGGTGGTTTATTGGAGATAAGAGTCTCACAGAGGGCTGGGAAGGTGGCTCAGTGGTAGAGCGCTTGCCTTGCATGCATGAGGCCCTGGGTTCGATTCCTCAGCACCACATAAGCAAAAAGAAAAAAGCTGGAAGTGGCGCTGTGGCTCAAGTGGTAGAGTGCTAGCCTTGAGCTGAAGAGCTAAGGGACAGCGCCCAGGCCCAGAGCCCCACGACCGGACCCACCCCCCCCCCCCCCCCAAAAAAAAAGAGTCTCACAGACTCTCCTGCCTGGGCTGGCTTTGAACCATGATCCTCAGATTTCAGGCTCCTGAGTAGCTAGGATTACAGGCATGAGCCACCAACGTCCAGCTAGTTACAGCCTATTTTATAGCAATTATATTAATAAATCCTAGTTTATTAATTGCGTCAGATCTCGGGCTTGAACTTAGGGCCTTGACACTATTCTGAGCGTTTGTGTTTAAGGCTAGTGTTCTACCACTTGAGCCACAACTGCACTTCCAGGTTTTTGGTTGTTAATTGGATTCTCATGGAATTTCCTGCCTGGGCTGGCTTCAAACCAGGATCCTAAGATCTCAGCCTCCGGAGTACAAGCTACTGATGCCCAACTTGTATTTTAAATTTATTTATTTTTTTGTTGGTTGTGGGGCTTGAACTCTGGGCCTGGGCACTGTCCCTACACTCTTCAGCTCAAGGCTAGCACTCTACCACTTGATCCACAGTGCTACTTCCAGTTTTCTGGCGGTTAATTGGAGATAAAAGCCTCATGGAGGGCTGGGATGTAGCTCAGTGGCAAAGCACTTGCCTAGCAAGTGCAATGTCCTGGGTTCGATCCCCAGTACCAAAAATGAAAAGACAAAAAAAAAAAAAATACAGTTAGAAAAAAAAAAAAGCCTCATGGACTTTCCTACCTGGGCTGGTTTTGAACCTCGATCTTCAGATCTCAGCCTCCTGAGTAGCTAGGATTACAGGCGTGAGCCACCAGCACCTGGCCTTAAATTTTGGTTATTATTTTTTTTGTAGAGTTGTAAATCAAACCCAGGACTGTGGATGCTAGGTAAGTACTCGTCCAAGTACTTCCCCAGCCCTAGAACAAAGTACATTTTCATGATACTAATCTCTACATATGTATGTGAAAAAAAAAGCATAAAGAAATCCCTAACTGCAGTTATACCTGGAGTAGAATGATGGGGCTATGATTGAGAAAAAGCCCCAGGAGATAGGGGTAAAGCCTTCAAGTATTGATAGTGCTCTGTAAAATCTAGTCTGGGAACACAGGTGTTTCTATTTCCAGAAGTGTGTGTTTATAGTATATGTTCTTTATGTGATAGTTTTCACACTTAAATGAATAAAAAAGAATAATTAAAAATTAGATTTATAATGCCTGTTGCCTTTACTTTTCAAGGACATAAATCATGTTCTTGGAGATTAAAAACAGTAGACTTTTTTTCTTTAAACAGAAAGGCTTTTTTACTTGGATGTAACTTTAAACTTACAGAAAAACTGTGAGAGTGGTACCAAAACTCCAGTTTATTTTTTAACCAGATTGATTTAATGTTAACTTTGTATTTTAAAGAGATTTGTTTCCTTAGCATATGCACAGTTTTCGACATGGTGACTTGTATGTCTCATTGTTGCAATGGGTCCACCTGTATCCCTATTTAAACGATTTGTTTTTTCCCTTCCCCTCCACAAATTATAACAACATCAAATACAGTGAAAGCAGGGGTTATACCTTGGGGGAGGAAAGGACATTCTTTTATTTAATCATAGTTGCCAATGTCAGGACATTTAACATTGAAACAATATTTTAAAAAGGAATCTGTCATCCAACAGTCATTTCAACTTGACAGCTACCCTCACTTTGTCCTTTTATAGCATTTGAGTTTTTCCTCCACTAGAGGTTGCATTGCACGTATTGCATTTAATTGTTATGTTTCTTTAATCCATTCTGGAACAATTTTTCAGCCTGTTTTAACCTTTACCATTATGCCAATGATATCTTTGAAGGAAGCTGATTACACCCTCACATCATCTCCTCCCCCCTCTCCCCACTGCTGGGGCTTGAACTCAGGGCCTGGGCACTGTCCCTGAGGTTTTTTTGCTCAACATTAGTGATCTACCACTTGAGGCACAGCTCTTTATTTATTTTTTTTGGGTCCGGTTGTGGGGCCTGAATTCTGGGCCTGGGCGCTGTCCCTCAGCTCTTCAGCTCAAGGCTAGCGCTCTACCACTTGAGCCACAGCACCACTTCCGGCTTTTTTCTTTTTGCTTATGTGGTGCTGAGGAATCGAACCCAGGGCCTTTAGGCATGCAAGGCAAGCGCTCTACCACTGAGCCACCTTCCCAGTAGCCACAGCTCTTTCATTTCAGGCTTTTTTGATAGTTAATTGGAGATCTCAGGGACTTTCCTGCCCAGGCTGGCTTTCCCACTACAGTCCTCAGAGATTGCAGCCTCCTGAAGTCGCTAGGATTACAGGTGTGAGAGAATGCTGATTAAAAAACAAAATCTTAGCCAGTGCTAATGGCTCACACCTGTAAATCCTAACTACTCAGTAGGTTGAGATCTGAGGATCGTAGTTCAAAGCCAACCCAGGAAATAGTCTATGAGACTCTTATCTCCAATTAAATCACAGAAAAATCCAGAAGTGGTGCTGTGGCTCAAGTGGTAGAGAGATAGCTTTGAGCAAAACAGATGCTCAGGGACAGCACTCAGGCCCAGAGTTCAAGCCTCAGGACTGGCAAAAATAAATAAATAAAAAATAAAATCTTAAGCCCCCCCCATTTTCTTGTAATTATATTCAGGTTCTTAAAATGCAACATAAATGATTTATTCTTGGAGTGTCAACTTAAGGTGCAGAATATTTATCTCTCACATAGTGATATTAATTTGGATAATTTAGCCTAGATAAGAGACTTTTACTTGGATTTCTTTGAAGATAGTAATTGTGGTATGGGGGGAAGTAGGAATATAACTTCCTTTTACCCCTAGGATACCATTTGGAATGCTTGAGATGTGAACTCTGATCTTGTCAGGTTTCAATTCACCAATATCTGATTCCTTTTCAGGAAATCTGGAGAAAAAATAGAGTCTGACTTTGCTTAGTGATAAGTTACTGGTAGATAGGAATTAGCAAATTCTTAAGGAATTAGCAAGTTCTTCGAGAATGTGTTAGGCAATGAGTGTTTCTTAGGGACCAAACTTGAAGAGAGCTGTTGGAGTCATTTCATTAACTGACTCAGAGGCTACTGCAGGGGCAAACAGACTTAGCAGGAGAGAAACTAGCAGAGGCTTGTGAAATTCCCGGTAGTTAGTGAACAAGGTACCAGGAATAGAATGGATCCTTTCAGCTCAAGGGAGCTGCAGGTGAGAATCCAACAGTTGCCTGCTCCTGGTAACTTTTACTCAGTTTCTATACATTTGACTTCATTTACATTCAGCATGTAAGTGAACTCATATAATTTTTTTTCTGTATCTATCTTCATTCACTTATTATGAAGGCTTATAGGTCCCTCTGTATGATTCAATGGCAGAATCTCCTAAAATGGAATAATATTCCATTGGTGTGGATGTGAACATCTGTATGTATTTATACATGACCACATTTTAGTTATCTGGTGGACACTTAGATTGTTTCTCCATATCTTGACTTTTGTAAATAATGTTATAATGAACATAGGAGTATATATCTTCAAGGGACTGACTAGTTTTGTTTGGGATGTTGTGTTAAGCTTTTGCTTTATTAGACAGTGTTAACATAACTTTTTTGTTTTTGTGGCAGTCCTGGGGCTTGAACTCAGTGCCTGAGTTCCTGAGCTTTATTGCTCAAGCCTAGCATTCTACCACTTGAGTCACAGCTCTACTTCTGGCTTTTTGATGGTTGATTGGTGATAAGAACTGAATTTTCTGTCTTGGCTGCCTTTCAACTGCAATCCTCATATCTCAGCCTCCTGAGTAGCTAGGATTACAGAGTATGAGCCACCAACACCTGGTAGACTAACTTTTTAATAGGTAAATTCAATCTATTTATGTTTATGTTTGGTAAATTTGGATTTAGTCTGGCATTTTATTTTGTTGTATTAACATGTGTACAAGCACTATGAGCTTCAGGTGTGTGCAAACTGTATGAGAGCAAAAGACTCCACTTTGGAAGGGCTTTGGTCTCGGTTTAGCTCTTTACATTTTCGAAGAAGGGGCCTTTCATTTTCATTTTTCCTTGGATATCAAATTTAATAGTTGATCTTGCATATATCTTTCTATAAACACATTTTCACCTTATGGTTTACTTTTTTGCATTCTTTCATGTTTCATTTAATATATAGTTTACATTTTTCTGGCCAGGATTAGGATTTGAAATCAGGGTCTTGTGCTTTCTCAACCTGAGCTCTACCACTTGAGCTGTGCCTCTAGCTTGATGGTTAGTTTTTGGAGATGGAGTATTATGGACTTTTCTGCCCAAATTGGCTTCAAACCTTGATCTTCTAGACCTCAGCCTCCTGGGTATCTAGGGTTACAGGGATGAGACACTGGTGTTAGACATAATATTTATCTTCCATTTAAGAGAGATTGAGTTTGATTCCCAGCACTGCAAAATAGCAACAGAAAGTCTTGTGTTTTTGTCCTAACAGTTTTTTTTTATTTTTTGCTTTTTTACCAGTCCTGGGGCTTGAACTCTGGGTCTGGGTGCTGTTCTTGAGCTCTTTTTTGTTCAAGGCTAGAGCTCTACCACTTGAGCTACAGCTCTACCTCCAGCTTTTGTTGTTGTTGTTGTTGGTCATGGGGCTTGAACTCTAGGCCTGGGCATTGTCCTTGAGCTCTTCAGCTCAAGGCTAGTGCTCTACCACTTGAGCCACAGTGCCACTTCCGGCCTTTTCTGTTTATGTGGTGCTGAGGAATCTAACCCAGGGCCTCAATGCATGCTAGGCAAGCACTCTACTGCTGAGCCACCTTCCCAGCCCAACCTCCAGCTTTTTATGTGATTGATTGGAAAAAGTGTCTCATGGACTTTCCTGCCTGGGCTGTCTTCAAATTGTGATCCTCAGATATTGGCCTCCTGAGTAGCTAGGATGGGGAAGTGTGAGCCACTGGCATCCGGCTCTAATAGTAATACTTATACTACTATCATTATGTGATGTGGTCCTCTTTTATTTTTTTTTGTGTTTTATTTTATTTTTGTCTTCCCTTATTATTTTATTTTTGTGTTGGTACTGGGGCTTGAACTCAGGGCTTCTTGTTCTCACTTGGCTTTTTTCACTCAAGGCTGCAGCTAGATTGAGCTATGCCTAAAACTTCCAGCATTTTGCTGGTTAATTAGAATAAGAATCTCATGGACTTTTCTGCCAACGGCTGGCTTCAAACTTTGGTCCTCAGATATCAGCTTCCTGAGTAGCTAGTACTATAGGTGCAAGCTATCAGTGCTGGGCTTCTTGTTTATTTTGCAGAGTTTGGGATTGAATCCAGGACTTTGCTTGTATTAGGTCTCTGTCAATGAGTTATATGCCCAGTCCTCTTCTTTGATTTTGTATGTTAGTTTCCTTCGATAAAATATTGACTAACCACTCATCTCTTCTTTCCCTCTCTCCTAGCATCTGGTTTAATTTACTTCAGTTCACAAACCAATCATAAGGCTTAGTCTGAGCTGGGCACCCGGGGCTCATGCCTGTAATCCTAGCTACTGAGGAGGCTGAGATCTGAGGATCACGGTTCAAAGCCAGCCCAGGCAGGAAAGTCTGTGAGACTCTTGTCTCCAATAAACCACTAGAACTGGTTTAAAACCTGAAGTGGTGCTGTGGCTCAAGCGGTAGAGCACTTGCCTTGAGCTGAAGAGCACAGGGACAGCGCCCAATCCCAGAGTTCAAGCCCCACGACTGACAAAAAAAAAAAAAAAAAAGGCTTAGTCTGTTTTCCATATCTTTGTACCACATTGTCAGAACATACAACTATCATGTACTATGCTCTTCCTTTATAATAATTTAACTTATTACTACAAGCAAATGTGCTCATTGTTTACCACCTATATTTAGTTACTTTACTGCTTGAAATATGTTTCACATTTAAATATATATATATATATATACATTTATATGTTTATATATCCTGAGATATATTTAAGAATAATAGTTTTTTTTTGTTTGGTCGGTGTGGGGCTTGAACTCTGGGCCTAGGAGCTGTCCCTCAGCTCTTCAGCTCAAGGCGAGCTCTCTACCACTTGAGCTACAGCGCCACTTTCGGTTTTCTGGTGGTTTTTATTGGAGATAGGAGTCTCACGGTCTCTCCTGCCTGGGCTGGCTTTGAACCTCGATCCTCAGATCTCAGCCTCCTGAGTAGCTAGGATTACAGGCGTGAGCCATTAGCTCCTGGCTAAGAATAATAGTTTTAAGCCAGGCACCAGTGACTCATGCCTGTAATCCTAGCTGCTCAGGAGGCTGAGATCTGAGGATTGCAGTTCAAAGCCAGCCCAGGCAGGAAGTCCATGAGACTCTTATCTCTAATTAACCACCAGAAAACTGGAAAGTGGCATTGTGGCTCAAATGGTAGATGGCTCGATTTGAGTTGAAGAACTGAGGGACAGCGCCCAGGCCCAGAGTTCAAGCCCCACGACAGACAAAAATAAAAAAGAAAAGAAAAGAAAAAAATAATAGTTTTAGCTGGTGGATCACACCTGTATACTCAGGAGGCTGTGCATACCTCAGCTGATCACACCTCAGCTACTGAGGAGGCTGAGATCTGAGGATTGTAATTCCAAACTAGTTGGGAAAGGAGTCTGTGAGACTCTTATCTCTAATAAACTACTCAGAAAAAGCCAGTAGTCTATGTGCTAATACTGTGACTTGAACTTAGGGCCTGGGTACTGTCCGTTAGATTTTTTTATTATTGTTATTTAAGGTGAAAAAGCCATAGTTTCACTTCTGGCTTTTTTGCTGGTTAAATGGAGATAAGAGTCTCATGGACTTTTCTGCCTGGGTTAGCTTCAAACTGCAATTTTCAAATCACAGCCTCTTGAGAAGCTTGAGCCACAGCCACCTGGCTTGTTTGAAACTTTTATATCTGAAAATTGTTTGTTTTGGTTTATGTATTCTGTTCTGCAGTATCTTAAATATGTCTCTTCATTATCTTCTACATTAAGTATTGTTGTAAAAACGTAGTCTTTTTTTTTTTTTTTTTGTCAGTCTTGAGGCTTGAATTCTGGGCCTGGGAGCTATCTCTGGGCTCTTCAGCTCAAAGCTAGCACTCTACCACTTGAGCCGTGGTACCACTTCTGATTTTCTGGTGGTTTATTGGAGATAAGAGTCACGGACTTTCCTGCCTTGGCTGGCTTTGAACCGTGATCCTCATATCTCAGCTTCATGAGTAGCTAGGATTACAGGTGTGAGCCACCAGCACCGGCAAAATAATCTTTTTTTTGGTTGTGGGGCTTGAACTCTGGGCCTGGGCTCTGTCCCTACACTTTTCAGCTCAAGGCTAGCACTCTACTACTTGAGCCACAGTGCCACTTCTGGATTTTTCTGCTTATGTGGTGCTGAGGAATCTAACCTAGGGCCTCATGCATATAAGGCAAGCACCCTACCCCTGAGCCACCTTCCCAGCCCAACATAGTCTTTTAATAGTATGTTTTGTGGCTTGATCTTTTTTTCCATAGGTGACTTTTTTTTTTTTTTTTTTTTGGTACTGGTCCTGGGGCTTGAACTCCGGCCTGGGTGCTATCCCTTTGTTTTTATGTTCAAGGCTAGTGAGTGCTCTTCTACTTTAGTCACAGCTCCATTTCTGACTTTTTGATAGTTAATTGGAAATAAGAGTCTCATAGACTTTCCTGCTCAACTGCCTGTAAACCAACATCCTTAGATCTCAGCTTCCTGAGTAGCTAGGATTATGGGTGTGAGTCACTAGTGCCCAGCTCTTTTCAGTTAAAAAATCTTTTTATTTTTATTTTATCTCGAGGCTTCCATAATTTCTTTTAACTAGTTTTGAATTACTGGTTTATAATTTTCATCTGGTTTGTTGGTTTAAGTTGCCCTTATTGTTTTTAGTGATATTTTTGATTTTTTTATTTCTATTCTTTACTTTCTTGTTTTTCATAATAACTTTGAGATGTGGCTGCTTTTGCCTTTGTTACTCATTTTCATGGGAATTTATTTCTCTTGAACCTTTAAGATGGGAAGAATGACCCCAAGTAACTTTTCTAGCTTTGTAGTTTCAATTTCTCTTCTCTGTTGTTTTCACAAAGATTTCAAAAACCTTGCCTTGTTCTGTGTGAGATCTCTTGGTCTTATTTGTTGCCTAGACCTATTCTTACCTTTGCCCTTAGGTCCTGTCCAAGTCGGTTTGCATTGTACTTCCCACAGTTTTTCATCTCAGTATGGGCCTTTGTTCTATCTTGTTGCTGATTCCTTTTCTGATACTGTTTCCATGTTCTCAAGCTCATCACACTTATTTCTAGCTGCTTCCTTTACAAATGTTGATATTAACCATATGTGGGTGCTTCTGACTTTTTTTCTTACACACTTCTATTTTGATGTTTTGGAGTATAATTTGTCACTTAATTTTTTAAATATACATATGTTTCAAATACTTTTGACTTTAGAATTTTGCAAATGTTTTAGATTTTTTTTTTTTTGGTCCGGTTGTGGGGCCTGAACTCTGGGCCTGGGCGCTGTCCCTCAGCTCTTCAGCTTAAGGCTAGCGCTCTACCACTTGAGCCACAGTGCCACTTCCGTCTTTTTTCTTTTTGCTTATGTGGTGCTGAGGAATCGAACCCAGGGCCTCATGCATGCAAGGCAAGTGCTCTACCACTGAGCCACCTTCCCAGCCCTAGATATTTTTAAATGCGTGAAGTGATCTTTATACTCTAAATGAAACAAGTGGAGCTACATGCCAGTGGCTGAAGTCTGTAATCCTAGCTTCTCAGGAGGATCTGAGGATCACAGTTCAAAGCCAGCCTGGGCAGAAGAGCTTGTGTTAGCATTCTCCCTACCTCAGGTCCTCAGCCCCTCCCACTACTGGGAGTAGCTTGTAGCCACCAGATGCATCAGCAGAAGGCCCTCCATCCAGACCTGAACTCCACTCTGCCCTACTCTCTCCAGGATAGGTGGATACTCCTCACTGCCTAGACCTAGCTGCTCATGCAGAGTACCTCCCACTACTAGCCCAGGTTTTACAAGCTTCCACCGCTTCCACCTGGGGCAGACACCATGTTGCTCCCTCTCCCGGGGTACATATGTACCCATGAATACATCTCCTTCTTCTGTATGTGACTGTCTTTGCGTGGTCCTCTGGGGTGGCTGAGATGGATTCTTATAGCTTGTAAGACTCTTATCTCCAATTAACTACCAAAAAAGCCAGAGAAGAACTGTGGCTCAAGTGGTATAGCAGTAGCCTTGAGCAAAAAAGCTCAGGGACAATGCTCAAGCCTTGAGTTCATGCCCCAGGATGTGCGGGTATACACACACACACACACACACACACAAAGAAAGAAACAAATTTACCTACAAAACAGGACAAAATTTGTTAGCTTTTAGAAGCAGTATTTTGACTTTATTCATGCAATGGGATATATTCTATGGACAAAAAGAACTATAAAGAAATCTTTTTTTTTTTAATTGTGAAAATACCATACAGAGGGGGTTACAATTATATGGGCAAGGTAATGAGTACATTTCTTTTTTTCTTTTTTGGTCTGGTCGTGGGCCTGAATTCTGGGCCTGGGCGCTGTCCCTCAGCTCTTCAGCTCAAGGCTAGTGCTCTACCACTTGAGCCACAGCGCCACTTCCGGATTTTTCCCCCCTGCTTATGTGGTGCTGAGGAATCGAACCCAGTGCCCCATACATGCAAGGCAAGCGCTCTACCACTGAGCCACCTTCCCAGCCCAATGAGTACATTTCTTATCAAGCATTGTTGCCTCCTCCTTTGTTTCCCCTTCCTATCCCTTCCCATCTCCCTCCCCCCTCCCCCGAGAAATTTTAATTTTATTTAGTAAATTTATTTTGGTATAGCAATTGTTATTTTTTACAAATTTTTGAGGTTGCTAGGTTTTTAGTTTGTTACTATATATTTTATCTGCTTATTTTGTTGGATTTTGGAAACGTAGAATTACATCGCAAACACCACCATCTTTTGCAGTATCTTTTAAAAAGCATCATCACAGGCTGGGCATGGTGGTACATACCTGTAATCTGGGAGTCTGAGGCAGACAGACTGTAAGTTCAAGTTCAGCCTGAGCTACATAGTGAATTTGAGAGTATCCTGAGTTTCATAGTATGATGCTATCTGAAAATAAAGGGGTCAAAAGTGTCATTCTATGGTTTATTAGGGATTGTTAAAATAATTTTTATGCTAACAAGTAAATGTAGATTTGCTTCTTTTGCATTATCAGTACAACCTTATGCTGAAAGTAGAGGTGTGGCTCCAGTGGTGGAGCACCATCCTTGAACAAAAAAAGCCAAGTAAAAGAGTGAGGAGGCCCTGGGCTGGGAATGTGGCTTAGTGGTAGAGTGCTTGCCTCACATGCATGAAGCCCTGGGTTTAATTCTTTAGTACCACATAAACAGACAAGGCCGGATGTGGCACTGTGGCTGAAATGGTAGAGTGTTAACCTTGAGCAAAAGAAGCTCAGGAACAGTGCCCAGGCCCTTAATTCAAGCCCCAAGGACTGGCAAAAAAGAAAGAAAGAAAATAAAAGAAAAAGTGAGGCTGAGTTCCAGCCCAAGTACCAGATGGAAAAAAACAAAAACAAAAAAGCCCACACACAAAAAAACAGCCTTCTAAACCCCAACTGTTTAAAGATAATAAAAAATTTATGACCTAACAAAACTGAACAAACCAAAAGAAAACAAAAAACCCAAACCAAATCAAAACCAATCTCTGTTTTTGAATCCTTGAATTTCATATTCATAAATTTTCAGTCGCTTAAATTGATGTCTTTGTCTTTGTTAACTTGTATCTTACTCTTGGGGAAGTACATCAGCCGACTTTACTTCCATGGAGGCCCAACTTTGTTATTTCAACTATATTCTCTCATTTCCTAATTTTGGTCTTTTTTCTAATTTCTCTTTCTTTCTTAAAACAATATTCCCAAATTCACTGCTTTCAAAACACTTATAGTCTACCAGTGGAAAACACATATCCCAAAATACATTGTCAAAATATAATAGATGCCAACATACAATGGCTCGTATGTTACTAGAGTAAAGAAGAAAGAATATTTCTTTTTTCTTTTCTTTTCTTTTTTTTTTTTCTTCTGTCATTGTGGAGCTTAAACTCAGAGCCTGGGTACTGTTCCTGAGCTCTTTGCTCAAGGCTAGTGCTCTACCACTTTGAGTCACAACTTCACTTCTGTATTTTCAGTGGTTATTTGGAGATAAAACAAGGACTTTTCTGCTCGGGCAGGCTTTGAACTGCCATCTTCAGGTCTCAGCCTACTGAGTATCTAGGATTATAGGTATGAGCCACCAGCACCTGGCAGAATAAATATTTCTGACCAGAGAACTCTAGGGGACTTCATAGAGGAAGTAAACTCTGAACTAGGCCTTGAGGAATGGATAGGATTTATTGGAAGTATAAAATAACTCACTGTATTGTGTGTTAAACCCAGGGATTGTGGATTAATCTTAGGGCCTCTTACATTCTAGGCATATGTTATACCACTGAAATTTAGCTGCAAATAAATGATTCCCTTAAATTAGATTCCTTTTTTTTTTCCATGACAAGATTTTCTCTGAATTGGTCTTATTTTTTCATAAACACAATTAATGTAATTGTGACTTATAGAAGCTAGGAACGTATATGGTCTTACTGGTGAGTATGGCAGTAGATTAAAAATAGTAAAGTAAGATTTATGCTAGGTGCTAGTGTCTCATGCCTATAATCTTAGCTACTCAGGAGGCTGAGATCTGAGGATCACAGTTCAAAGCCAGCCTGGGCAGGAAAGTCCAGGCAACTCTTTTTTTCTTTTGGGGCTTGCACTCTGGGCCTGGCACTGTTGCTGAGCTCTTCAAGCTCAAGGCTAGTGCTCTATTACTTGAGCCACAATGCCACTTCCAGCTTTCTGGTGGTTAATTGGAGATAAGAGTCTCAAGAACTTTCCTGCCCTGGCTGGTTTTGAACTGCAATCCTCAGATCTCAGTCTCCTGAGTAGCTAGGATTACAGGTATGAGCCACTAGTTCCTGGCTGAGACACTTATTCCTTTCTTTCTTTCTTTCTTTCTTTCCTTTCTTTCTTTCTTTCTTTCTTTCTTTCTTTCTTTCTTTCTTTCTTTCTTTCTTTCTTTCTTTCTTTCTTTCTTTCTTTCTTTCTTTCTTTCTTTTCTTTCTTTCTTTCTTTCTTTCTTTTCTTTCTTTCTTTACTTCCTTCCTTCCTTCCTTCCTTCCTTCCTTCCTTCCTTCTTTCTTTCCTTCTTTCTTTCCTTCTTTCTTTCTTTCTTTCTTTCTTTCTTTGGTCAGTCATGGGGCTTGAACTCTGGGCCTGGGCCCTGTCCCTGCGCTCTTCAACTCAAGGTGAGCACTCTACCTCTTGAGCACAGCTCCACTTCCAGTTTTCTAGTGGTTTACTGGAGATCAAAATCTCATGGACTTTTCTGCCCAGGCTGGCTTTGAACCATGATCTTCAGATCTCAGCCTTCTGAGTAGCTAAGATTATAGGCATGAGCTACTGGCTCCCAGCTCAGACACTTATTTCTAATTAATCATGAAAAGGCTGGAAGAAGAACTGTGGCTCAAGTAGTAGAGTGCTAGCCTTAAACAAAAGATGCTCAAGGACAGGGTCCAGGCTGAGTTCAGGCCCCAGGATTAGCAAAACAAAACAAAACAAAACAACAACAAAAATAAAACAACAAAACCTACTTAAACTAGCACTTGGGAGGCTGAGACAGGCAGATTGTGAGTTGGAAGACAGTTTGGTTTACACAGTGAGTTCTAGGACAATTTGGACTATGTAAGGGAGTGGTCTCAAAAGCAAAGGAAGAAAAGAACTTCAATAATGAGTCAGTGATGAACAATATCAAGATTATATAGAAGTGAGAGTTGAAAGCATTGTGAGGTGAAACAGTTGGCTTTAGTGATTAGTCACTAAAAATTCTTAGTGATTTCATTTGTTTTATTTTACTTCTGATAGTGGTTGCTAAAAATTACATTTTTACAGCTATTTAAAATACTTAGGGAAGTCCTGTAGTCCAAGATATTTACTTGATTCTAGAGCCAGGCAACATAGTAGGATCTTGTCTAAGAAAAAAAGGGTGAGCTGAGGGTGTGCCTTAAGCAGAAATCACTTTCCTAGCATGCCAAAGACCCTGGATTCAATCCATAGTATTAGTAAAAACAAAACAAAACAAAAAAGCAAGAAGAAGAAAGAAACATTCATATGATGCCAAAGCCAAATATATAAAACATATTCCTCCATATTTTTCCACTTATTCCTTTCTTTACCCATTTGGTAACATTTCTTTTTTAAGTTGTTCACATTCAACTAAGTCTGGTTGCTTCCCCTACCCATCCCCCAACCTTCAGGATGAGAACAAACATTTACTTTCATTCCGTAGTTTGGAGAGTGTGTAAACTTTGGCAGCTGATGTGTCATGGGTCAGAGAGCAGTGGAAAGGTCAGTGGCATTAATTCACTTTGTCATCGAGCAACAGGTCACCCAGTCAGCTGGACAGGATTTGATGACATAAGAGTCTTCTTCAGTTGTGGCAGCAGTGAAGGGAAAACGTGTGTGTGTGTGTGTGTGTGTGTGTGTGTGTGTGTGTGTGTGTGTGTGTGATGGTTCTGGGGCTTGAACTTGGGGCCTGGGTGCTGTCCTTGAGCTTTTGTGCTCGAGGCTAATGCTCTACACTTGAGCCATAGCTCCACTCCTGCCTTTTTTTTTTTTTTTTTTTCTGGAGATTGAGGTCAGCGCCTGGGCGCTGTCCCTGAGGTTCTTTTGCTCAAAGCTAGCACTCTACCACTTGAGCCATTGTGCCACTTTTGGCTATTTCTGTTTATGTGGTACTGAGGAATCTAATCCAGGGCTTCATGCATTGTAGGCAAGCACTCTACCACTAAGCCACGTTCCCAGCCCCAACACTTCTGGCTTTTTATTTGTAGGTCATTGGGCTTGAATTCTGGGCCTGGGTGCTGTCTCTCAGCTCTTCAGCTCAAGGGGAGTGCTCTACCACTTGAGCCACAGTGCCACTTCCAGTTTTCTGCCGGAAATAGGAGTCTCACAGACTTTGCTCCCTGGCTGGCTTTGAACCATGATCCTTAGATCTCAGCCTCCTGAGTAGCTAGGATTACAGGCATGAACCACCAGCGCCTAGCCACTTCTGACTTTTTTATTGTATATTGTAGTCTCACAAATTTTCCTGTCCAGGCTGGCCTTGAGCCTCGATCCTCAAATCTTAGCATCTTGAGTTGCTTGGATTACAGGTGTGAGCCACTAGCACCCAGCTTTGAAAGGAGATTTTTCTGTTGAAGTTGCCATTGTTAGTTACATCAGCAACCTGATATTCAGTAGGGTCCTATAAAATCCTAAAGTAGGAATTGTTCACTGAGGTTACGCTATCACAGAAGGCTTCTCTTAGTGGCCAGAGAATCACTTTAGGTATTAGATTACAATCATCAAATATCTCTGTCCAGGGGCTGGGAAGGTGGCTCAGTGGTAGAGCGCTTGCCTTGCATGCCTGAGGCCCTGGGTTCCATTCCTCAGCACCACATAAGCAAAAAGAAAAAAGCCGGAAGTGGCGCTGTGGCTCAAGAGGTAGAGTGCTAGCCTTGAGCTGAAGAGCTGAGGGACAGTGCCCAGGCCCAGAGTTCAGGCCCACAACTGGACCCCCCCCCCAAAAAAAAAAAATCTCTGTCCAGAGATTTTTTTCTGTACCATTCTTTTGAATTTTCTTTTCTGGTGTGAAGAAAGTTGATGATCCAAGAATGGAACTCTGTTCAGGGTCATGGATGCAGTAGTTTCATCTGTATAGATAACACCAAACAAACAGAGCTCCTTCAGGAGCTTCTCACTCAGCTCCTTGACTTTTGTAGTAGAAGGAGATTTGTGAAGTTATATGTCACCTTATATAAGTTTATCTGAACCTTCTCTAGAGACCAGCAGTCTGCCATCTTCATTCTTCCCAACACTTGGAAATGAAATAGCTACCAGCTGAACTGTGAACCATTGTGAGTTTCTAAGGGAGAAAGGACTTCATGGACCTGCATGCCTTCTTCAGAATGAGAGAGGACTACAAGGTGTTCACTGCAGTGTGGTCTGCTACACAGACCACACCGTGTAGCAGCCAGCATGCTAGACCGTGTTCTATGCTAACTGCAGATGTGTAGAGAGTGTGTGGTGCGTGGGCTTCTTTCAGCAGAATAGAAGCAGCCAAGCTAGAACCCCAGTCCCTGGTGAACGGTACATGCTGTCAGCAGCCAGTCACCTTAACATCATTGTCAAAAGGACTCTAGAGGCTGGGCCTAGCAGTTTTGTCTTAAAATGGTTTATCCCTATGGTTGCAGAGGGCAGCGGAAGTTCCTTTCTACAGTGATGATAGTTAACTGTTTCCACTGATGTGACTTTGCTATGTGGCTTTCCATCTGAAATGTCATAGTGTCTCAGAAGAGAACTCTCCACTTTAAAAACAGAAGTTATGGAGTATTTCAGTGAATAAGACCTTGAGCTTCTGAGCCTATGACCAAAAAGGCATCTAAACAAAGATTTGACTCCATAGGTATATTTCACCAGAAAACCTTTTTTCCCCTCTCCAGTACTGGGGCTTTGAACTCAGGGTTTGGGTACTGTCGGTTAACTTTTTCAATCAAGGCCAGTGTGCCACTTGAGCTACAGCAATACTTCCAGCTCTTGGGTGGTTAATTGGGGACAAGAGTCTTAAGGGCTCTCCTGGCAGGGCTGTCTTCAAACTTGGGTTCTCAGATCTTAGCTCCCTGAGTAGTTAGGATTATAGGTGTGAACCACTGACACCTGCCTCAGGAATACTTCCTTACTGATAGTTTTTTTTTTTTTTAAAGAAAAGCAAATATCCATATCAGTTCTTCCCTTGTCATAAAGATAATCTTACCATCTAAGTGATATTGCATCTTTTTGTGGTTGTAAATTTCTTTTTTCTTTTTTTTTTGGGTCCGGTCGTGGGGTCTGAACTCTGGGCATGGGCGCTGTCCCTCAGCTGTTCAGCTCAAGGCTAGCGCTCTACCACTTGAGCCACAGCGCCACTTCCGGCTTTTTTCTTTTTGCTTATGTGGTGCTGAGGAATCGAACCCAGGGCCTCATGCATGCACGGCAAACGCTCTACCACTGAGCCACCTTCCCAGCCCTTCTTTTTTTTTTTTTGCAGATCATGGGGCTTGAACTCTGGACTTGGGAGCTGCCCTTGCGCTCTTCAGCTCAAGGTGAGTGCTCTACTGCTTGAGCCACAGCGCCACTTCTGGTTTTCTAGTGGTTTATTGGAGATAAGAGTCTCATAGACTTTCCTGCCTGGGCTGGCTTTGAACCTTGAACCTCAAACCTCAGCCTGCTGAATGGCTAGGATTACAGGTGTGAGCCACCAGCGCCAGACTGTGGTTGTAAATTTCATTGCTGCAACAGAACCACAAATAAGGATATTTCTTTGCTCAAACTGGCTACATTCCAAACAGCTGGCCAACTGCAAGTAACTGGTGAAATCCAAAGCAGTAATTGGTGTATCTATTGATCTGCTTGGGACAAAATGTATCTGTCCGAAGTGTGCAATCTTTATAGCACTGAGAGACCAATAGAGAGGCAATAATGGCTGCCAAATGCTACATACAGTGCAGTTGAACAACCAGTTCTCTGTGTATAAGTGAGGCTGGCATGACAGGCATATGCTACCACGGCCCAGCTGTTGATTGAGAGGGGTCTCGCAAAACTTTCTACCTGCGCTGGCCTCAAGCTAGGATCTTCTTCCCTTCAACTCTCTGAGTAGCTAGGATTACAGGCCTTAAGTAAGCCTCTGCTCCCTTCTCCTCATTCTTTTTTTTAAATAGTCCTAGGGCTTGAACTCAGGGCCTGAGCACTATCTCTGATGTTTTGTATTCAAGCCACAGCTCTTTTTCTGGATTTTTAATGGTTAACTGGAGATAAGAGGCTCACAGACTTTCTTGCTCAGGCTGGCTTTGAACCATGATCCTTGATCTCATCCTCTTGAATAGCTAGGATTACAGGCATGAACCACGGGCTCCTAGCTTTTTCATTCCACTTAATATATATGTATATATATGCATATATACATATATGCATATATATACACATATACATATGCACACGCACATGCACACACACACACACACACACACACATAACTTCATAGCATGAATGTTCTGGTATGTGTTAAGAGGAAGAAAAGTACCAGGAAGCATTCAAAGCATGGGAAACCTGTAAAAGAGGTCTTTTACTTTAAACAGATACTTTTACAGATAACTCTTAGGGTCTCAGAAGAGACTGAGATGCTTCCACCAATAGAGAGATGGCTAAACAAGATATTAACACAAGATTGCCTCTGGCCCTTGTCAACAAACCTTTGTTCTCTGAGGTGAAAAGGAATGGGAAGAATTTGAGAAAAGAAATAGACAGTTTAATTCTGTTATTCCAGGCCTAGCATTACCTAAGGTCTCCCAGGAGAGCACTCACAGTAGTATCAGATGCAGTGTCAGGAAGACCCTGCCTTCACCTTCGTGAGACATAATGAAACTTCTGTCCTAATTCTGGCTGCTTTTGCTCTAGGCAGATGTGATGGACCCTTCAGAAATCTCTGAATTGAGTTAAAAATAAAATAATTTAACCATAAAGTCCTGTTATACCTGAGATACTCAAATTCGTCCTCTAGGTTATTTCTTATCTCATGTTACACTCAGTGATACTGTCCAGTTAAGCTTACTAATGACAGTGTGCCAGTGAGTAAAACATATTAGTATGGACAGCAATATTAATATATGCCAGGTCCTCAGTAGAGAGAAAGAACAGGGAAAGTGGAACATAAAATCTGTTTACTACTCTGTTTACCTCTCTGTCTGCCCTTTTTCCTACTTCTTCTCAAAAGGAAAAGCTGCCAGGAAATTTGATCATACTCATTTGACCTAGTCACATAAGGATGAGGTCACTATAGTTTAAAAGATTATGAATAGCTGGGTGTGGGTGGCTCAACACCTGTAATCCTAGCTACTCAGGAGACTGAGATCTGAGGATCATGGTTCAAAGTCAGCCTGGGCAGGAAAGTTTGTGAGACTCATCCCCAATTAACCACCAGAAAACTGGAATTTGTGCTGTGGCTCAAAGTGGTAAAGTGCTAGTCTTGAGCTGAATTGTTTAAGCCCTGAGTTCTAGCACCATGACCAGAAAAAAAAAAAAGATTATGTACAAAGCCCATGTGGGGAAGATTTGAACAGTCCTGAAAAACTACAAAAATGGAGGTAGAAACACATTCCTTATTCTTGGGTAAGATCACATAGTACCATAATCCTGTCAAGTTTTCCCAAGTTAACGTATAAATGTAATCTAATCTGAATTTTAAAAAATGCCAGTAGTTTTCCTGGAATTCAATTAAAAATTTCATATAGAAAATGAATAAGCTAGAATTTCTGTGAACATACTTAAAAGCAAGAGAAGTAGAAAGGAGATGGCTTTATCCCACATTAACATTTACTGTAGCTGGGTGATGTTGGCTCACACCTATAATCCTAGCTATTCAAGAGGCTAAGATCTGAGAATTGAAATTTGAATCCAGCTGGAATAGACCAATACAAGAGACTCTTTATTTAGAACTGGAAGTGTAGCTTAAGTGGCAGAGTGACAGCTGTGAGAGAAAAGGCATAACAAGAGCTAGAGGCTCTGAGTTCAAGCTTCAGTACTAGCACCAAGAAAAAAAGGCAAATAACTGTGAAAAATTTGGAAAAATACTAGGCATCATTTCCTTATATAAAAAAGTGCAGGGGCTGGGAAGGTGACTCAGTGGTAGAGTGCTTGCCTCGCATGCCTGAGGCCCTGGGTTTGATTCCTCAGCACCACATAAGCAAAAAGAAAAAAGCCGGAAGTGGTGCTGTGGCTCAAGTGGTAGAGCGCTAGCCTTGAGCTGAAGAGCTGAGGAACAGTGCCCAGGCCCAGAGTTCATGCTCCACGACCGGACCCCCCCCCCCCCCCAAAAAAAAAGTGCAAATTACAATGTATTGAAATACAACTATTTGGGGCTGGGAAGGTGGCTCAGTGGTAAAGTGCGTGCCTTGCATGCATGAGGCCCTGGGTTCGATTCCTCACCACCACATAAGAAGAAAAAGCCGGAAGTGTCGCTGTGGCTCAAGTGGTAGCGCTAGCCTTGTGCTGAAGAGCTGAGGGACAGCGCCCAGGCCCAGAGTTCAGGCCCCACAACCCACCAAAAAAAAAAAAAAAAGGAAAAAAAAGAAATACAACTACTTTTGATTTATCAGATTCATAGTGTTGAGGCCTTGGTGTAAAGGCCTTTCCTGATGTAAGTAATTATTTTGCTGCTGCTAAGCAGGGCATGATTTTATTTTCATTTAAGTTGTGCCAATATTATGAAATACACAAGCATAAAAAGAGATTAATACCAAGCTTAGTGTGCTAAGTGTGGCACTAAGCCCTTGAAACAGTAAACACCCCAAAGCAAAAGCAAGCAAACTAAAGTGACCTTTATGTCCTTACCAATAAACCACATTGTGACACTTTTCCATTTTAACTTGTATTTTTCTTTTTATTTGTTTTAGGTGCTTTTTTTTTTTTTTTTCAGGGTCATGATATGTAAGACCAGACTAGATTAGAACTTAAAGCTCTCTTGCCTTAGCTTTCTGGGTACTATCATGCCCAGTTTACGTGGTAAAATATTAGTTGCTATAGTTGTAGCCTCATATATAGAAGAGTATTTATCGTAGTGGAGTATACAGTGATTGTTTAACAGTGACTGGGATCTCATGTGTTTCTCAGAAATTTTTTTGAGATCTTCCATAATGGTCAGGTTCTCATTGTTGAGTCAATGAATTGTGATGACAAGGCCACTTGCCACAAAACATGTCTACATAAAACTTCAGTTGCTGTACAGGAACAAAGTTGGGGGCACAGCCGGCTCCCTGGTCTTAGTATGCGCACACTATTTAATTTAGGATGATAACTTAATGAGTAGGAATCTGCAATAGCAAACAAAAGAAGAGTCGAGCTAGTTTAAATACAAATGGAATATCCGGGTGCTGGGGGCTTATGCCTGTCATCCTAGCTACTCAGGAGGCTGAGATCTGGGGCTCACGGTTCAAAGCCCGTCCAGCAGGAACATCTGTGAGACTCTTATCTCCAATGAATCACTGGAAAACCTGAAATGGAGCTTTGGCTCACAGTAGTAGCTAATACGAGTAGTAGCTAATCGTAAGTACAGCAGCTTGTACAAGTACAGTAGGTAGTACTTGAGTAGGTCACAGCATTACGATTTTCAAGGTGATTCTGCAGGAAAGGCAAACTCGAGCAGGACTCCTGCGGATTGGATGATAACAAATCGGCCGGCAGAATGTTGATTTGTCGAAGCAAACTCCGGGGAGTTTACCCCTGGTAGTTAGCCAAACCCAGACACCTTTCTTCCTGCAGGTTCTGGGCTCCCGGCCCTTGTGGTCAGGCGCGCCGCGGGTCTGCTTCCTTCGGGTCCTAGCGCGCGCGCAGCCCGAGCCCGGACTGTTCACAGCAACCTCCTTTCCCTGGCCTTAGCAGGGAGGGGGCGGGGCCAAGGCTCCCAGACTCTTGATTGGCCGAATCCCGGCGCTCCCCTCTCCCGCCCCCTCCCCTTACGGGGTGAGAGGTCAGAAGAGCACCGGTCACTAGGGGCTGCCATGGCGGGGCTCTGGGTAGGAGCTGTGGCCCTGGTTGCGGCCGGAGGACGAGGGCGGCGGCCACCACCACAGTGGATGAGGAGTGCGGGCTTGTGGACCCTGAAGGTGAGCGGTGACGTGGTTCCTGCGGGCCTGGAGTAGAGGCTTCCTCTGGGTACCCGGCCGCGGGCTGGGTCCTGGCGCCCGGCGGTTCCCGTGGAGCTCCGTCCCCTCCGGCGCTCGCTCGCTCCTCACCCGGACTGGCGCCGCAGTCTCTGGCCCTGTGCTCCCAACCTCCATCCTCGAGTTCGCGCTGGAGCCTGGGGAGCGGCCTTGGGCGGCTGGGGCCGGGCGGGCAGAGGCCTACGGGAGGGAGGGAGGGAGGCTGGCTGCTGGGCCGTCTGGCATCGGCGGATTCTGTACCTGTGCCGCCCCTGGTCACGTTGTAGCGCCTTCGCTGTTGCCTTGGTCTTTAGTTCTCCAGGGCATGCTTTAAAAGAGTTCCTCAGAGTTTCCACGCTCCCTTACATCTTTCCTGCTTCTTTGAAGGGACGTGGTGAATTGCTGTTCAGATAGTTAGAGCCGTTGATCCTGACTTGAAGTACTCTACTGTGTCGGGATTGCCAATAGATTTTGCAAGTGACTTTATACCCTGCTCGAATTGCATACTGAAATGTGTCGTGTTGTATATGCCCTGGTTAGCCTGCTTTGAAAACATATTTCACTACTGCTCACCCGTGGTGGCAGCTTAACTTACTGATTAAGAGTATTTGTGTGGCTCTTAACTCATTTGTACTTCCACAGAGAGTCTAGCAATTTCTGGGTTATAGACTCGCTGATTTACCTTATTAACAGGGTTTATTAAGTCCTTTGAACAAATTCTTAAAAATCATGTCCTCTGAAAGTTTGTCTACCAGCTGGCTAAGCTTCTTTTAATTCCTTCCTTACTTCCTGCTTTATTTCATTTTCCTCCCTCCCTCCTTCCCCCATGTGTTTGTCTCTGCCTCTTTCATTTAAAAACTTCTTTTAGTTGGGCTCAGAGTGGTACCCACCTGAAATCTCTGCACTCAGGAGGCTGAGGTGGGAACACTATTAGTTTGAGGTCAACCTTGGGTACATAATGATAGCCTGCCTCAAAAGAATCAGTCTTTTCCCACCCAAAGGAAAACCAAAGGAAAAATTCATTAAAAAAAAAAAAGTGCTGTATATGTCAGATGTCAGTGTCTCATGCCTGTAATATTGGCTACTCACAAGGCTGAGGTCTGAGGATCAGGATTCAAAGCCAACCACAGCAGGAAAGCCTATGAGACTCTTACATCTAATTAATGCACAAAAAACTTGAAGTGGAGCTATGGCTCTAGTGATAGAGCACCAGCCTTGAGTAAAAGAGCTAAGGGACAGAACCAGGGTCAAGTTCAAGCCCTAATACCAGCACCAGCACCAGCACCAGCACCACACACACACACACACACACACAGACACACACACACACACAATTGTGGTATCATTTTATTTATGATCACTGATTGGATTAGGATTGGAAACATTTTAAAGATGATATACCCATCCTCCTTCCTTATTTAAAAGAGGAAACTGATACCTAGGTGAGCAGTGCGGGAACTTGGAATAAGCTGGCATCTGTGTTCACTTAGTGTTACTTTCAAGATGCCAGCTCCCACTGTTCTTCCTGTTGCCATGCAGCTTTTGTTCTTTATCATGAATACCATCTTTTATTCTTTGTCAGATAGACCAGTTGCAAATATAAGACTCATGCATTTGTGCAAGAGGCAATTTGGTTTATTGAAAAGGCATGGTTTTGAAGTCAGTCATAACACTGATTGGACAAGACCTCAACTTTTCAGCTATTTTTTTCAACAAATCTGTTTTGAACACCTCCTTTAGCTCTAGGGGGATGGATGTGGTTTTCCATCTTAGAAAGTCTAGTAGTAAGAGATAAGTAATTGACATTGGGGAGATGTCCTGGTTCTGTAATAAAATGAAATAAAGAGATTTGACCAAGTAATATTTTGATCTCTATTCCCTCAGTAACTATTCTGGTGCTTTAATTAAGTTATTCATTCCTCACAATTGTTACAGAATCCCCATTTATAGAACATGGAATTATCTCCTTAAAATGTATGTCTTTTAGGCCTAGCTTCCACATATGAGTGAAAACATAATATTTTGCTTTTAGAGTTTGGCTTATGTCAATATGATTTCCTCCTAAATGTGAACCTCCTCTGCCCCCCCCAGTCCTGGTCATTGAACTCTGGGCCTGAGCACTGTCTCTAAGCTCCTTTTGCTCAAGGCTAGTACTTTACCACTTTAGCTATAGCACCACTTTCTGCTTTTTCTATGATAATTGGAGATAAGAGTCTTATGGACTTTCCTGCCTGGCCTGGCTTGGGACCACTCAGCTCTCAGCCTTCTGAGTAGTTTGGATTAAAGGTGTGAGCCACCAACCCCTGGCCTAAATGTAACTTTTACCTCTAATCACTGACCCCCAAACCAACCACTAATTCCTCTGCATTCCCAGTATCTGAACATGACTCTTTGTTATGGTCTGAATATGAAGTATTCTCTAGAAAGGCTCATGTGTTGAAGTATTGGTTACCAGCTAGTGGGGTTTTAGGAAGGCAGATGAATCATAAGGACTATGGATTAGTTTATTAATTGATTCATAATTTGATGGCATTATTGGGAAATGATGGGGACTTTTAGAGGTATGTAATGTTAGAGGCATTAGGTCTTTGGGGATGTGTTCTTACGGGCTATCTAGTCTCAGACTCTTTTCTGTCTTACTGCATCCTGTCCACCATGAGATGAACTGCCATCATATATAGCCTCCCCTTAGGCCTATAAGAGTGGTACCCATTAGACTGAAACCTCTGAACTTGTGAGCTAAAATAAACCTTTTCTCCTTTTTGATTGATTTTCAACTATTTGTAATAGTGATAGAAACTTGCAAGATGTACTGTTGGAGAAATGTTACTCCAGATAACAAAGAGAGAACAGTATGTGCCTGACTAAAGAAAAAAAAACTATTCTCCTATTTCTTTTTCTACCTCTTTTCTTCCAACTCAATCATGTTAAAAATGTTTGGATGAGAATGGGAGAAGGGAGAGTTATAGAGGGGCTGTGAGATGGACTGGAATACATTGTAAATGTGTGGAAATATAGCAATGGAATTTTCCCCTACCAGTATGACTAATGTAAGCTAATAATGAAAATAATTAAATGAAGAAGTTAAAAAATTGCCATCTTTTATTTTATTATTTTATTTTTTTAATTTTGGTCCGGTCGTGGGGCCTGAACTCTGGGCCTGGGCACTGTCCCTCAGCTCTTCAGCTCAAGGCTAGCGCTCTACCACTTGAGCCATAGCACCACTTCCGGCTTTTTCTTTTTCTGCTTATGTGGTGGTGAGGAATCGAACCCAGGGCCTCAGGCATGCAAGGCAAGCGCTCTACCACTGAGCCACCTTCCCAGCCCAAATTGCCATCTTTTAAATAGCTCATTTTCTTTAAGATAGAAAAATGACCCTAACTTCCTCCTTTATTTAAAAAGGCCTGCTGGGCGCTGGTGGCTCACACCTGTAATCCTAGCTACTCTGGAGACTGAGATCTAAGGATTGAGGTTCAAAGCTGGCCTGGGCAGAAAAGTCCCTATGAGACTCTTACCTCCAGTTTACTACTCAAAAACTGGAAGTGGGGCAGTAGCTTAAGTGGTAGAGCACTAGCTTGAGCATAAAGAGGCTCAGGGACAACGTCCAGGCCCTAGCTTCAAGCCCCACAAGGCCTGCTGCAGTTTTTACCTTTCTTCTGAACCTGTTAAATGCACAGTGATATTGCTCAAGTATGAGGCTCTGAGTCTAAACCCTGGTACTATCAAAGGGGAAAAATTAAAGAATGAATCTACAAAAAGCAAGTGACTACATATATACATCTATGAACAGTACACTAAAAACTAGTTTCTGCAATCATCTTTGCAGAATTTTGTTCTCAAATGATTGTGAAAAGCTTGTCAAAATGTTAGAAAGTTTTACTTCTGGGCAATTCTAAAGTATTCAGGTATGCTTTAAACATTCTTCTTCATGTTCCCTAACTAGAATGAACCACAAGTGTTAAGGAACCTGTAACTTAAGCACTCAGACTTTGAGAATGAACCACCCAGTGACCTGTCATTCAAATGAGACACTATTTGTAATTGGTCTGGAATCATACTATCCTAGTTTCAAATCTTCCTCTGCTAGTTGTGTCCTTCCATTACCTAGCTGCTCTGAGGTTTGCTTTGGAAATTAGGGTTTATTTTGTGCTGGTCCTGGGGCTTGAATTCAGGTCCTCACACCCTTGCTCTGCTTTCTTTCTTGGTTGACTCTTACCATTTAAGCCATGCTTCCAGTCTTAAATTGGGATTTTTTTTTTTTACCTAGTTGATAACATGGGTAAAAAATAATATATTAAAGCCATGTAAATTATATGTGAAAACTAAATAAGGCATATAAAAGCCAATAAATTGTAGCAATTACTATAAAACTAACATCCTGTAGCCATTAAATGTATGCAAAAAAACCCTCAAACAAGTAAATTACTTAAAGGGGATGTGTTTAAAAAGCTGATATAGGGCTGAAGATTGGTGGCTCATGCCTGTAATCCTAGCTACTCAGGAGGCTGAGATCTGAGGATCGAGGTTCAAAGCCAGTCCAGGCAGGAAAGTCTGTGAGACTCTTATCTCCAATAAACAACTCAGAAAACTGGAAAGCTGAAGAGCTGAGGGACAGCACCAAGGCCAAAGAGTTTAAGCCCCAAGAACAAACGAAAAAACAACAACAAAAAAAAGCTGATATAGGAAGTGGTTCTGTAGTTCAATGCCAATAGTGCTTGCCTTGAGCAAAAGAGCTTAGAGACAGTTCCCAGATCCCGAGTTCAAGCTCTATATGTGATTTTTTTAAAAAAACAAAAGCTGATATACAAAACCAACAATGCTGACAAGTAAGTTCTATAAATACTGTACTCCCCAAGTAAATCCTATTAACTGTCCAAAAGAACTATCTGAATTCTTTTTTTTTTTCTTGGTCGGTCGTGGGGCCTGAACTTGGCCTGGGCACTGTCCCTCAGCTCTTCAGCTCAAGGCTAGCACTCTACCACTTGAGCCACAGAGCCACTCCTGGCTTTTTCTGTTTATGTGATGTTGAGGAATCAAACCCAGGGTCTCATGCATGCAAGGCAAGCACTCTACCATTGAGCCACCTTCCCAGCCATTTGAATTCTTTGCTTTCTGAAGGTTTGCATAAATAAAAGGTCCCACTTCCGTGAGACTGACTCTATGGGAAATATTTTTTTTTACATTTAATATGACTGTATTTAAAGCCATTCTTAAGCTCAGTATGCTTTTTCTATTCTTAGTTTCTAAAGAGGTTTTATAAAAGAATGTTGAATTTTATCAGAGACTTTTTCTGTATTGATAGAGATGACCATGTGCTTTTTGTTCTTGATCCTGTTTATGTGATGTATTACATATATAGATCTGTGTATGTATGTATGTATATCCTTGCATTCCTGAGATGAAACCAACTTGATCCTAATGTATGATCTTTTCGTGTGTTGTTGACAGTTTGCAAGGATTTATTTAGTTTTTTGTTTTAATGTTCAACAAAATTGCTCTCCAATTTTCTCTGACTCTCTTACACACACACACACACACACACACACACACACTCACACACTCACACACTCACACACACTCACACACTCACACACTCACACACACCGTGCGCGCCCACGCACATTTGGTTTTGGAATGAGTACAAAACTTGCTTTATAGAATGAGCTGGTAACTTTCCTTCCTTTTTTTTTTGGTGCCAGTTTTTGGGCTTGAACTCAGGGCCTGAGTGCTGTCCCTGACCTTTTGTGCTTAAGGCTAGCACTGTACTTCTTGAGCCACAGTGCCACTTCCGGCTTTTTGGTGGTTAATTTGAGGTAAGAGATTCAGGAAGTTATCTGCCTTGGTTGACTTTGAACCTTGATCCTCAAATTGCAGTCTTCTTTGTACCTAGGATTACAGGAATGAGCCACTGGCATCTGACTTAACATATTAGTCATTTTTGGCATAGGATTTTGCTTTATTCTTGGGCTGGTCTGGAATGTTATACTATTTGTGCTTCGTAGGTAGCTAGGATGACAGTTGTGTGCCACCATTCCTACTTGTTGGTTGAGATAATGTCTTTTTCTTTTTTTTTTGTCGGTCCTGGGGCTTGAACTCTGGGCCTGGGCACTGTCCTTCTGCTTTTCAGCTCAAGGCAAGCTCTCTACTACTTGAGCCACAGCACCACTTCCGGTTTTCTGAGTGGTTTGTTGGAGATAAGAATCTCATGGATGGGCTGGGATGTAGCTCAGTGGTAAAATGCTTGCCTAGCAAGTGCAATGTCCTGGGTTCGATCCCCAGTACCAAAAAAAGAAAAGACAAAAAAAAAAAAATACAGTTTAAAAAAAAAAAAAAAAAGAATCTCATGGACTTGCTGCCTGGTCTGGCTCTGAACTTCAATCCTCAGATCTCAGCGTCCTGCGTAGCTAGGATTCAGGCGTGAGCCACCAGCTCCTGGCATGAGATAATGTCTTGAAAACTTTTTGCTTGATTAGCCTTGAACCATGATCCTCTGGATCTCTATCTTCCAAGTAGCCATTCTAGTCAGTTTATCTTTGGCAGTCCTTATTCAAAAAACTTTATTAGAGTGCTCAGACTTTTGTACAAATTCTATAAACTTTATAGTTTAAAATTACAGAAATGAATTCTTATTTCTAAGGGGTGGAATTTGAAATCCAGGTGTCAGCAGGGCCACACTCTCTCTGAAGGCTTGGTGGAGGCTCCTTCAGTTGCCACTTAGGTTACCTTTCAGATTCTTTTGTCTTTGATCTTCTTTGATTATGGCAGTATCACTTCCATTGTTGTCTCTGCCTTCATATGGCATTGTCCTTCTTCCCCCTGTGGGTCTTTTTTTTTTTTTTTTAATTTTGCCTTTTATAAGGATACTTGTCATTTCATTTAGGGCAATGTTGGGATCAAGAATGATCTCATTTCAAGATCTGTACCTTTATCATACTCCTTTTCTGTGCCCAGGATATTCATATGTCTTTCTGGGGGCCTCCATTCAGCCATTTACACATACTACGTGGTGAATACTGTTTTGTACTAGAGATACAGTGAACATTTTTGCTCTCATTGTAGTTATATTTTAGTAGATGAGACTGACATTGCTCATATAAGTAGATTAGTTCAAGGAATGATAAGTGCTCTGGAAGGGGTAATAATAATAATATTAAAAGATAAGTATATTTGTTACTATCTCATGAGTGTGACAGAAATAACTTAAAGGAGGAAAGATTTATTTTGCTCACAGTTTCAGAAGTTTCAGTTTATTATGATAGTCAGCTTATGGAAGTACAGCTCAAGTCCTGTAAATACAGCACAGCAATAATAGAAGTGGGTCCAGGGCAACATATATCCTCCAAGGACATGCTCCCAGTAATCTCCTTCCAATCAGGCCTTACTTGCCAGGGTTTCACTTTTTCCTAGTATTCTGTTGAAAATGTGAGTTTATCAATGGATTACACCAGTTATTTGTTCAGAGCCCTCTTGACTTAATCATCTCTGGGAAATGTGTTTTTGTAATCACCTGAAGGTTTTCTTAATGCAGTCAAAAGTGACAATCCCAATAGGATAATAGACAACCTGCTTGAAGAATAATAAGACAAATGGAGAAATAGCAGAGCATTGCAATGGTTTACGCATGCCAAAGTCAACGATGAGAATTGTCAAAGTGGTTGAGTCAAGATACAATAGGATTATTATACAGTATTTTGAAATGATCCGAAGGTGCTGAGATGAATAACAAAAGTGATGTCAGTCCCAGATTAAACAGATATCAGGCAGATGTTCTTATAGATAAATTTTGTGGCTATAAAGTTATGGCCCTTGTACATATATCCTTTAAGGACATGCCCACATGATCTCCTATCTAGTCAGTCCGGCAGTCTTTTATGAATATTTCTTGTTATTAGGGAGTCATACAGAAAGAACACTTCCTTTCTAATCTGGCTTTATTTACTCTCTTATTTATTTGGTTAGAGCTTGACCAAAGTATTTCCCTTTTGATTCCTAAGATTTTCACAGGGAACAGAGAGTAATGGTTCTGATAGGACTAGGTATGTTGGTTAAGGAGAAAGGGGAGAATTTTGAACATGTAGGTAGATAAAGAAAGCTAATGTGGGGAAGGTGGCTCAGTGGTAGAGCATATGCCTTGCATGCCAGAGGCCTTGGGTTTGATTCCTCAGCACCACATAAGCAAAAAGAAAAAAGCCGGAAGTGGCGCTGTGGCTCAAGTGGTAGAGCGTTTTAGCCCTGAGCTGAAGAGCTGAGGGACAGCGCCCAGGCCCAGAGTTCAGGCCCCATGACCGGACCCCCCCCAAAAAAAAAAAAAGAAAGCTAATGTACCCTGCCATGTAATGTTATAGTGGGGCAGCATTCCAGACTAAGGAAATATAAGGAGCGTGAAGGTGAGATTGCATTTTACAATCAAGGTTGTATTTGGTATGATGTGGTTAGGATGGATGGAATAAAGTTCATTAGAGGGGATGTTAGTAGGAAAGGGAAGCAGCACAGTCACCTTGGGGCTTTATTTGGAATATAATAATGGGAATCCTGTTAAAAGATTTACATTTTGAAAAGACTGCTTGAAGGAGAAAATGTAAACCTGGGTAGGAAGTAACCCAAAGAAAATAACCCAAAAGACCACACGGACAGAAGTCAAGTAGAAGGAAAGATTTATTGCCAGCAGAGCTGACAGGCCAAGTTCTCATGAGGAAAGGGAGATAATGGTGGTATCTGGCTCCTTAGAGGCTCCTTTTATGCCCGGGACGGAAGTGGGAGGTGACTCACCTATTGCACAGGTGCTGCCATCAAGGGCAGAGATAAGGTCTGGGAGGTGGGTGTTTCCTTATACTGCTAAATCAGGCATCTGTGCCTCATGCCATGCCTATAATCCTAGCTACTCAGGAGGCTGAGATTTGAGGATCTCTGAAGCTAGCAGGAAAGCCCATAAAACCTTTTTTTTGGTTGGTCGTGGGGCCTGAACTCTAGGCCTGGGTGTTGTCCAGGATAGCGCTCTACCACTTGAGCCAATGCCATTTCCTGTTTTCTGGTGGTTAATTGGAGATAAGAGTCTCACAGACTGAGCTGGGAAGGTGGCTCAGTGGTAGTGTGCTTGTCTTGCATGCATGAGGCCCTGGGTTCGATTCCTCAGCATCACATAAGCAGAAAAAGCTGGAAGTGGCGTTGTGGCTCAAATGGTAGAGCACTAGCCTTGAGCTGAAGAGCTGAGGGACAGTGGCTAGGCCCTGAGTTCAGGCCCCACGACCTACAAAAAAAAAAAAGAATCTCAAAGACTTTCCTACCTGGGCTGGCTTTGAACTGTGATCCTCAGATCTCAGCCTCCTGAGTTGCTAGGTTTATAGGCGTGAGCCACCACTTCTGGCCCCACAAAACTATCTCCAATTAACCACCCAAAAGCCAGAAGGGAGCTGTGGTTCCAGGGCTAGCTGTGAGCACAAAAGCTCAGGGACAATACTCAGGCCCTGAGATCAAGCCCAGGACTGACGCGCATGCGCACACATGCACACATGCACACACGCGCGCGTGCACGCACACACACACACACACACACACACACACACACACACACACACACACACGAAAGACGCAAAGTGCTGTGCCCACTATGTGAGGAATGTCTCATTGGGATTTGTGGGGAGAGTGGAAGCAGGGAAAGCAGTCAGGTGGCTGCTGGAGAAGTCTTAAGCTAGAGATGGTGGTCACTTATGTTTGGGTAATAGTGCCAGAGTAGATGAATTGGTCAGATTTGGGATGTTATTTTAAAACTCAATCCAAAACTACTTGCTTTGGGTTAGGAGGGAAATACACAAATAATGGAGGAACCAGGAAGAACCAAGAGTAACTCTTTTTGTTGTTGTTGTTGTTGATGATCATTTTATCCTTGTAATAAACATCCGGGAAAGCCAGGAGGTGTCATCAGCTACATTTTCTAGATGAAAACTGGGGCTTCAGGAAATGATTTGCTTCATGTCTTGTGGATATGATATGGTGGAGCTAGGAGTTGGCCCAGGTCCTTTGACTGCGTGGGGGTCCCAGCACTTCTCCTGGGCCATGATGTAAATAGGTATTCCTTTTCCAAGTGTGAGGAATGTAGGACATCTTTCTTCCTGAGGAAGGGAATAATGGTAGTATGTTATTGGGGAGTCATTTTGTACATACCGACTTTTCTCTTTTGTCTATGGTAGTCTCAAAGTTGATTAAAATTTTTTCCTTGTAACTTTTTTTCTTGTTCTGGTACCAGGGTTTGAACTAAGGGCCTTAGGCTGAACTCAGGGTTTGAACTCAGGGCAGCTTTGTCCCCTAGCTGGTACTCTATCTTTTAAACCATGTCTGCAGCCTGACTTTTTGCTGGTTAATTGGAGATGGTATCTTGAGAACTTTTGTGTCTAGGCTGGCTTCAAACCATGTTCTCTCTAAGTCTCAACTTCCAGAGGAGCTAGGATTACATACCTGAGCTACTGGAACTTAGTTAAGCTTAATTTTATTTTATTTTATTTATTTATTTTTTTAGTTTGAGATAGGGTCTAAATTACCCAAGATGGCCTTGAGCCTTAGGCTTTAGCCTCTTGAGGGCTGGAATTATAGATATGGGCCACTGAACCCAGTATCCTCAGAATTTTTGTTGTTAGAATTTTATTTATCTGTATGTCTGTCTACCCATCCACCCACTTACTAATTTTGGTAGTACTGGAGTTTGAACTCAGGTACTTGATTGCTGTACCACAGCCATTTTTGCCTTGATTTTAAGGTAAGGACTTACTTTTTTCCCTTGAGGGACTGACCTCTGACCTGGAGCCCTCCTATCTATGCCTCCTTCCACATAGATTGGATTGCTATGTGCCACCATGTCTGACATATTTGTTGAGATGATGTCATAGGGCAATTCGATTACTAGATACAGAGAAGCCACATTTTTAGAGGTTGAATGGGGAGTCTTTATTAGAAAGCCAGTGACTGCAGGCAGACTCATGTCCCCCCTAAAAAACTTGCAGCCTCCAGTCCACTCAGTTCTTTAGGAAACGGAGCCATGAGGGTAGTAAAGAAAGAGCAGAACAACAATCTCAACAAATCAGACCAATGGAGAGTTGAAGAAGGTTGCCATGGTGGCCTGAGAAGAGATAGGAGTCGTGAGGCATGGTGCAATGGCAGCTGAGGTGGTGGGGCCTAAATAGGGTCAGGGTTAGGGAGGAAGGTCACAGGGGTCTGGAGAGTTCATGGTACAGATCTGGCAGGTCCTGGAACCTTGTTTCTGCTTCTAGTAATTCAGGCATGCTTATCACCTGGGGGTGGGGGTGGAATTTCATCATCCACCAAGTTGCCAGGATGGCACTAGTTAGATCAATATCTGTATTTCAGTGTCTAAGTAACATTTTGTCTTGGCTGACCATGAATCTTAGTCCTTCCAATCGCTGCCTTCCTACTGGCTACGATTATAGGCTTGTGCTACCACAGCTAGCTTTGAATTTTTCATTTTCAAATTTATGGGAAGTCTTGTCAAGAGTAAACAAACAGGTTTTATTATGCTGACTCAACCAGTTCAAGCTTGCTATGGAAAGGGCTCACATCCTTGTTTTACCTGAGTAAAACTTGTTCTGCTGTTCTTTTTGCTTTAATAATTTCTACTTTGTGTTACTAGGTACCTCCATGCTTTTTAAAACTTTGGGCCACATTTTCACAACTGCATAATTCTACAATCTGTTTGTGCGGTTTGAATTCATAGCTGGGGTGCTGTCCCTGTGAAGTTTTGCTCAAGGCTAGTTCTCTACCATTTTGAGCCATAGCTCCACTTCTGGTTTTCTGGTAGTTAATTGAAAATAAAGGTCTCATGGAATTTCCTGCCTGGACTGGCTTTGAACTGTGATCCTCAGCTCTCAGTGTCTTGAGTAGCTAGGATTATAGGTGTGAGCCATCAGCATCCAACTTGTCCTCTTTTTTTTTTTTTGATAAAGTTGTCATTATATGGTTTCTTTTTATTATTTATTTATTTATGTTGGTCGTGGGGCTTGAACTCTGGGCCTGGGCCCTGTCTCTCAGCTCTTCAGCACAAGGCTAGCACTCTACCACTTGAGCCACAGCACCACTTCTGCCTTTTTCTGCTTGCGTGGTGCTGAGGAATCAAATCCAGGGCCTCATGCATGCAAGGCAAGCAGTCTACCACTGAGCCACCTTCCCAACCATTATATGGTTTCTTAGATAATCGAAAGCAAGTACGTAAAAATAGTAATGAAAAAATTTAAGAAAAAAAGGAACTCCATTTCACTCAGGCATACTGGCACATCTATTGTTTGGTCTGGTATCACTTATAATAGATTAAATTAGTTAGAGCTGTGTGCTATAGATTTTTTTTTAAGTGTATTTTATATACTGATAGTTTTTGAGAGTAAACATAGCATCCATTTGATTCATGTTTTCAGGTAAATTCTCAGAGCTCTCATGTGCCTTGTGTTTAGAATTTTTTTAATGACTTTCTCAGTAAGAGACCTTGGTGAAAAGTCACCTGAGCTTTTGTTTTTCTAGTAGAGAGCTGAGAGATTCAAAGTAGGTTGCTTCAGTTGTAGAGATATTGTGAGACTGAGTTAGTACTCAGTTTAGTTAGTACTTATAATTAGTACTTAAGCTTGTCCATTCTTTCCCCAGAGTTCTTTCTCTGTGGTAAGCGTCATTCTCTCATGTAGTGTTTCTCCCCCTCTGTCCTTTTATCCCTTCTTTTTGTATCTTTCCTTCCCTCCCCCCCTCCCTCCATCCCTCCCCCCCTCCTTCCCTCCCCCCTCTCCCCCTCTCCCTCTTCCCTCCCCTTTCCTTCTCTTTTTTTTTTTTTTGGTCCGGTCCTGGGGCCTGAACTCTGGGCCTGGGTGCTGTCCCTCAGCTCTTCAACTCAAGGCTAGCACTCTACCACTTGAGCCACAGAGCCACTTCCAGCTTTTTTCTTTTTGCTTATGTGGTGCTGAGGAATCGAACCCAGGGCCTCAGGCATGCAAGACAAGTACTCTACCACTGAGCCACCTTCCCAGCTCCCCCTCTTCCTAATCTTAGCCAAGTACTTCGTTCCCCTAGCCCTTGTTAGTATTTTGAAGAGTTGTTTGTGACATATCTGACCTTGTACTATCAGTGTGAATGTTTAGGAAGATCTTTCTTTGGATTTACTTGACCCATTTACTATTGTATTAAATTGTTGTGGTTGCTGTTTTGATGCCTCTAGTTTCTTTTGTATGCTAAGGAAATATGTTTGTAGTTATGATTTTTTTCATAATTAAGGTATTTTGCTTAAGCTACCTTTGACTGATAAAATAGTTTAGAACTAGAAAAATCACCCTGAAAAAATATTTTTATACATATTTAGGAAGAATCTAATTCGTTTTCTTTCTCTCCTTTTTTAAATAGCATGTTCTACCCTATTCAAGACAGTGCCTGGTATTGTCCCGTAGCCTGGGTTCAGGAGGATGTGACCCCAATGAAAAAGTAAGTATTTAATAATCCTGTCAAGCAGCTACATTGTAATAGTTTTCTTTTCCTTTTGCTAGGTACTGGGGCCTGAACTCAGTGACTTGTATGTGCTAGGCATACATTCTGTTCTTTCAGATAAAATTTCTCGTTTTGTTTGCTCAGGCCAGCCTTGTACCTTAATCCACTTGCCTCTACCTCCTGAGTAGCTGGGATTATAGATGTGTGTTACCATGAGTGACTTTTACTTACTTTTTAAAAAATTTTTTATTAATACTTACGTAAGCCTGGTGCTGGTGGCTCACGCCTGTAATCCTAGCTACTGAGGAGGCTGAGATCTGAGGACAGTGATTCAAAGCCAGTCTGGAGTGGAAAAGTCCATGAGACTCTTATCTCCACTAAACCACCAGAAAACCAGAAGTGGTGCTGTGGCTCAAATGGTAGAGTGCTCACCTTGAGTGGAAGAGCTGTGGGACAGACAGTGCCCAGGCCGAGTTCAAGCCCCAGGACTGACAAACAAACAAACAAACAAACAAACAAAAACATAAAATAATTAAAAAACCCCACCAATACCTAGGAATGTACTAGGTATTGGTGAAGAAGTAATGACAGAACTCCAAAGCTGAGCCGTTCACTGAGCAATTCTGAGGTAGGGTATAGCATGATGGGCATATCCATCCACCAGCTTTGGAAAAGTAGGCTTGCAACTGCTCCCAGTTTATGTCCACTGTCTTGATGTTTTGAACATTGGTAGACAAATTTGCAAAATTGAATTAAAGATAATATTAAACAAGCTGGGTTGTGGCTTCCTGTTCATAGTCCAGGCAGGGAAGTCCATGAGACTATCTCCAATTAACAACCAAAAAAGTCAGAAATGAAGCTTTGGCTCAAGTGGAAGGGTGCCATTCTTGAGTGCAAAAACTAAGGGACAGGGGCTGGGAAGGGGACTCAGTGGTAGAGTGCTTGCCTTACAAGCATGAGGCCCTGGGTTCGATTCCTCAGCACCACATAAACAAAAAGAAAAAAAAAGCCGGAAGTGGGGCTGTGGCTCAAGTGGTAGGCTAGCCTTGAGCTGAAGAGCTGAGGGACAGCACCCAAGCCCAGAGTTCAGGCCCCACAACCGGATGCAAAAAAAAAAAAAACAAAAACAAAAAAACAAAAACAAAAAAAAAACTAAGGGACAGGCCGGGCACCAGTGGCTCATACCTGTAATCCTAGCTACTCAGGAGGCTGAGATCTGAGGATCATGGTTCAAAGCCAGCCCAGGCAGGAAAGTCCATGAGACTCTTATCTCCAATAAACCTCTAGAAAACTGGAAGTGTCGCTGTGGCTCAAGAGGTAGAGTGCTCACCTTGAGCTGAAAAGCGCAGGGACAGTGCCCAAGCCCAGGGTTCAAGCCCCATGACCAACCAAAAAAAAAAAAACCAATAAAAAACACCCCAAAAAAACTAAGGGACAGTGCCCAAATTCTGCAAGTTCCAGAGGATAATGTTAAACAGCTTTCACACACCAACCATGATATATTTTTCACATAATAGTTACTTACAAGCACAATAGTCTATGAAATCAGTTCTGATAACATTTCCATTTTACAAATGAAATCAAGCCTAATCACTACCCTGAATCACAAATTTACCTATGCAAAAGTCTTAAGTTAACAGTGATACTCATATCACAGTACACTATGGATCAGAAAACTTTTCTGATAAGAAAACTCTCCTGCCAAAAGAAATGCATCTTTATATCAGAAGCACAGAGCAGGAGTCCTGGTGTATCATTTGTTTGCCATAAGGTGCCAGGGTAACTCTGGTTGACCCACCTTCATTCAGCACGTGTGAGTTTGAAGTATGTCATCAGATTTGCCAGGTCTGGATCTTCTTTCCCTTATTCCAGTTGATCCTCTGTATTGTCCTATTTTTTTAATTTAATTTTATTGTCAAGGTGATATACAAAGGGGTCTTATGTTTTTGAATGATCTCTTGAATACTGCTGGGGGCTAGTGATAAGGACAGACATCTTGCTTTCTCTTAAGGAGAGATGAGATTATCCAAAAAGAAAGGACCAAGGTCCCAGGAGGACTGACCAACTCAGTCCTCTTGGTCTCTGAATAGGTGACATGCCAGAAGTGGTTTTTACTGCAGTAGTGGGCATTTAAGCATGGGGAAGGGAAAGTGCTGACAGATGAAAACACACAAACCAAAGAACAAAACAAGGCCAGCAATCAGTAGCTCACTATAATCCTCCATACTCAGGAGGCTGAGATCTGAGGATTGAAGTTTGAAGCAAGGTTGGTCAGGAAAGTCTGTGAGACTCTTTATCTTCCGAATTTGATAGTCAGACTTAACATTGTTTTCAAAAGACATAATCTATTTGGGGTGGTATCTTTGGATAGAAGCACAATTGGTACCTGTGTGGAATTATTGAAATTATATCCCACTGTAACAGAGATGGCATATCAGTTATACTTATTAGACTTTCTTCTTATGGACAACTGATAACAGTAAGGATTTTCCAGAATTTAGAAAATAGTCATGTAAATTATTAAGCATTTTTAATTTTTATCTTTTTTGCGCTGATCCTGAGGCTTGAATCAGGGCCTGGGTGCTGTCCCTGAGCTTTTGTGCTCAAGGGTAGAGCTCTACCATTTGAGCATCATTTCTGGCTTTTTGGTGCTTAAAGGTAAGAGTTGCACTACTTTCCTGTCCGGGCTGGCTTTAAACTGTGATCCTCAGATATCAACTTCCTGAGTAACTAATATTATAGGTGTGAGCCACAGGTGCTCAGTGGTTTTCTTTTGGTTGGTCGTGGGGCTTGAACTCTGGGCTTGGACACTGTCCCTTAGCTCTTCAGCTCAAGGCAAGCGCTCTACCTCTTGAGCCACAGCATCACTTCCAGTTTTCTAGTGGTTTTTATCGGAGATAAGAGTCTCACGGACTTTCTTGCCGGGGCTGGCTTTGAACCGTGATCCTCAGATCTGAGCCTCCTGAGTAGCTAGGCTTACATGCATGAGCCACTGGCTCCCAGCTTTTTTTTTTTTAGCACTTTTTTTGAGGGAATGGGTACTAGATTTGAAGTAAGGGCTTCAAGCTTTTTTTTTTTTTTTCCATGTATTTATTGATTGTTGACCTTTTGAAAAATATGGCTTCCAGCTTTTGTTGTTGCTGTTGTTGTTTGTGGGGTCTGAACTCTGGGCCGGGATGTTGTCCCTCGGCTAGCATTCTACCACTTGAGCCACAGCACCACTTCCGGCTTTTTCTGCTTATGTGGTGCTGAGGAATTGAACCCAGGGCCTCATGCATGCAAGGCAAGCACTCTACCACTGAACCACCTTCCCAGCCCCTAGCTTCAAGCTTTTTAAGCAGGCTGTCTTATAACTGAAGCCACTCCACCAATTCCTTTTTAAAAAATTTTTAATTTTTTAAATTTTTTTTTTTTTTGTGCTTGTCCTGAGGATTAAACTCGGGGCTTTGGTGTTGTCTCTGAGCTTTTATTTTATTTTATTTATTTTTTTACCAATCCTGGGGCTTGAACTCAGGGCCTGGGTCTGTTCCTGAGCCTCTCTGTGCTCAAGGCTAGTGCGCCACCACTTGAGCCACAGTGCTACTTCTGGCTTTTTCTGTTTATGTGATACCGAGGAATCGAACCCAGGGCTCCATGCATGCTAGGCAAGCATTGTACCACTAAGCCACATCCCTGAGCTTTTGTGCTCAAAGCTAGTGCTCTACCACTTTAGTCACAACTCTCTTTCCTTCTTTCTTTCTTTTTTCTTTCTTTCCTTCCTTCCTTCTTTCCCTCCTTCCTTCCTTCCTTCCTTCTTAATCCCTCCTTCCTTCCTTTCTCCCACCCTCCCTCCCTCCCTCCTTCCCTCCTTCCTTCCTTCCTTCCTTCCTTCCTTCCTTCCTTCCTTCCTTCCTTCTTTCCCTCCCTCCCTCCCTTCCTTCTTTCCCTCCCTCCCTTCCTCCCTCCCTTCCTTCTTTCCCTCCCTCCCTTCCTCCTCCCTTCCTTCCTTCCTTCTTTTCTTTTTTTGTTGTTTGTGGGACTTGAACTCTAGCCCTGGGCACTGTCCCTGAGTTCTTCAGCTCAAGACTAGTGCTCTATCACTTGAGCCACAGCGCTACTTCCGGTTTTCTAGTAGTTTATTGGAGATCAGAGTCTCACGTACTTTTCTGCTTGGGCTAGCTTTGAACTGCGATGCTCAGTTCTGAGCCACCTGAGTAGCTAGGATTATAGGCATGAGCCACCAGTACCTGGCTCACAGCTCCATTTCTGGCTTTTGGTGGTTAATTGGAGATGACAGTCTCAGAGACTTTCTTGTCTAGCTTCAAATCATCCTCAGATCTCAGCCTCCCAAGTTGCTAGGAGTACAGGTATGTGCCACTGGCACTCAGCTGCATTGGCTGTATTTGAGATAGAGTCTTGCTTTGTGTTTGAGTTGGTCTGGATTTTAGTCTTCCTATTTGTGCTTCTCTTTGTCCTTGGAGTGATAGGCACACACTACTGAGTCCATCCATTGGTTGAGATGGATATGAACTTTTATGCTTGGGATGGCATTGAACCCAATCTCTGTCTCAAAAGTTGCTAGGATTCCAGGCTTGAGCCATTACCTCTAACTTACAAAGTACTTTCAATAGAAACTTATTTTTCTAAAATATTACTTGAAGATTTGCTTTTGTCAGGAGAATTTATCAGTAAGTTAACTTATTACTGATTGATGATTATCAGTCCATTAATGAATAAATTAACCTAGTCAATAGATGCTTTAACAAAGTAATGAGGTCAGAATTTAATTGTTCTCTGATTGTCAATAAACATATTAAGGGCTGGGAAGATGGCTCAGTGGTAGAGTGCTTGCCTTGCATGCCTGAGGCCCTGGGTTCGATTCCTCAGCACCACATAAGCAAAAAAGAAAAAAGCCGGAAGTGGCACTGTGGCTCAAGTGGTAGAGTGCTAACCTTGAGCTGAAGAGCTGAGGGACAGACAGCACCCAGGCCCAGAGTTCAGGCCCCATGACCGGCCCCCCCCCCAAAAAAAAACATATTAAATTTATAACATTTAATATTATTCTTGGAAGTAAATTTTCACTAAGATATCTATTGTTAATTGTAGAAAAATGGTTTTTTTTTGGTCCAAAATAAGATTAAGATTTTCTATTTTTTTCTCTCTGTAGACTTTTGATAAAATTCTTATTGCTAATCGAGGAGAAATTGCATGTAGGGTGAGTAGCATTTAAATTATTTTCCGTTTCATTCTATGAAATTGTTCCTCTAAATATGAATATTAATAAATAATACTGATGTATTTTCAATAGGTTATTAAAACTTGCAAGAAGATGGGCATTAAGACAGTTGCCATCCACAGTGATGTTGATGCTAGTTCTGTAAGTATGTTTTTACTTAGTTTGAATACAGATTGGATTTTGGCTGAAGTAGAAAAAAATGTGAAGTTTAATTTTCTTTTGGTCCGCAAAAGTCATCTTCAAATTTTAGAACGGTCTATTTACTACTGTTGTAGTAAGCAAAAGTGGAAGCATCACAATATTCCCTATAATTTTTTGTTTTTCAAAGCCTAAAAACCCAGAATAAAATAAAATATTGTTAGGTCTATTGTGGTCAGCAAGTTGGTTTAAGGAAAGAAAGCATGAGAAAGTTAGATTTAAAATGTTTATGCAGTACTTCTTTATGAGAGCACTTTTCTCTAGTATAACTTCAGTATCGCTAAGGGAATGCTATAATTGTTTAAGCTTTCCTAAATGCTTTAATGTGTTCAGCTAAAAGTTTGATGAATGAGAGATAGCCTGATGCTAATTGGACCTGAACAAAAGAAGGTATAGCATAAAGCAGTGAATGATATATAATTTTATGTGGCATTTTTAACACAGCAGGCATTTTTTAGCAGTAATGAGCTGTGAATGAGTAGAAAAAAAATCCCATGGGAAAAGAATGCAAATTATTAGACTATGGAATGAAGTATTAGTAGATATACTTTAAGGTATTATTATTATTTAAAAATTTTTTTCCACACTACTTTTGATGGGTAGATCTTTTGGTAATGTCTGCTTTCATAGTGTAGTAATTTAATGCAAAGGATTTTCAAGTTTGATGGTGATCCTTAATTTTTGTCTTATTTAGAACTGTTGTTCATTTTGTCTTGTTGTAACAAACTTGTTTTGTAACTGTTTATTTAAAAAAAACCCAAATGGAAATAATTGCAAACTAGCAACCTGAAAACAAATGTTAACTTACAATTTGACAGTTGCATTTAAAATAATTTTTAATGAAAGGTAATTAATTCTGCCTTTCCTGTCTTTTTTTCTTGAAAAAAATTTGATTTTGGCTTCTTTGCTAAAATTTTGTTTTAACCATGAGAATTTTAGTACTAATTTACATTCTTTATAAGGTAGTTATAATGTAGTTAATGAGAAAACCTTACTTTCATTACCTATTTCTTGATTGGTAATCCAAGGTATTCATCAAAGTCAACTCCTCTAGAAAAAAGTTTATTAAGATCACCAGGAAGCTAATACTATTTCAGACTGAAATTAGCAGGGAATAAAGCAGGAAATATTGTTCATAATTTAAAATATGATTTACAAGGCTTCATAATGGGAACATAACATTCTCAGCTAAAATTCTACAATAGGGACAAATCAGAGAAATTTGTCTAGTTTCCGCTTCATTTACAAGAGAAGGCTTTTAGCTGAAAAGATGAACTCCTGGAACACACATTTTTGTTTGCTTGACCGTTGATCACAGAGGTTTTCATCTTCTTATCAGTATCAGTAATGTGAACAAGCCATGCTATATTCATACATGTTGTTAGTGTTTAAGGTAAACATTTTAATGTTCACCTCACATATTTTATATGTTAATTCAAGGTGAAATGTGAGTTATAGTAGTAAGAAAATACAGCAGTAGTTGATTGCAAAAGCTATTAATTTATCTTAAAACCAAGTAATGTTTTAGTTAAGCAGGAAAAAAGAGTGGCACCAAAAAAAAAAGAAAGAAATCAGTCAACTTGTATCTGTTGCTTGCTCTTCCTCCTCCAACTCTTCTTTCCCTGCCATTTCACCCTCTTTCCCACTTTAAAAGTTGTGAAAACAGTTCTTAGCGTGAGAGCGATATAAAAAGTGGTCCTTGGATTGAATATGGTCTGCTTTTAGTGAGCAATACTGTACTGACTCAAAATAAGTAAATTAATATTTGTGTAAGAAACACTTGTCTGGTATGGTACTTGTCTGGTACTACTGTACTGCCCCAGATTCCTACCTGCCTGCAATATAGGCAAGTTCTTTTTTTTGGTTGTAGGGCCTGAACTCAGGGCCTGGGCAATGTCCTGAGCTCTTTTTGCTCAAGACTAGTGTTCTACCACTTTAAGCCACAGTACCACTTTTGGTTTACTTATGGTTAGTTGGAGATAAGAGTCTCTGGGACTTTCCTTCTTGGGCTGACTTTGAATCTAGATCCTCAGATCTCAGCTTCCAGAGGCATAAGCCACTGGCACCGGGTTGTTGGTCTTCTTTTTGAAACTGCTTTTCCCTCTCTTGTGTGGGAATTGAACACAGGGCCTTAAACAAGCCCTCTACCACTGATTTGCATACCCAGCCCTCTTTTTTTTTTTTAATACCCAATGTATTTGAATTCTTTCATCTTCTATTCATTTTTTTCTAGTTATTTTAAAGGCGCTTGGTATTTTGATTTGTTAGGTGTTTAATTCTGTTTTAGTTCTTACTCAGGTTGTGTGTGTGTGTGTGTGTGTGTGTGTGTGATTTGTTAGGTGTTTGTGTTTTAGTTCTTACTCATGTTGTGTGTGTGTGTGTGTGTGTGTGTGTGTGTGTGTGTATGTATTCCCCCCATGTTTAGATTTTGGCTTGTGTCTTACTATTTGGCATCTTTTTTGTTGAGTTTCAAGATGGGTTGAGTTGCAGAAATGGCCCAGTGGGGATAGGGATTAGGTTTATTTCTTTTAGGCACTTTAGGGTATTATTGGTGCTTTTTCTTTCCTTCCTTCCTTCTTTCCTTCCTTCCTCCATCCCTCCCTCCCTCCTTCCCTGTGGAGAGCTGCGGGAGCTGGCCAAAGATGGCGTGGCCGCATGGCACGGTCAAGCCAAAGATGGCGCTGGCTTCCGCCTTCCGCCTTCCCGATGGCGAGTGCTCTCTGTGAAAAACAACTCCTTATATGGCTATGGCTTGGCTACTGGCTTACTTCCGTGTTTGCGACCCTATTGGTATATGCCACGTGGCACCTCGGGATTGGCCATCCAGGAGGCTTATAACCGGAGTGCGGGTGCGGGGCGAGAAGAAGCTAATAATCAAGGTTCCTGAATAAACTGCTTTGAGAAGAATCCCGGGTCGTGTTTTCCTTGCTGGTCGAGGTGGATGCGACAAGTGGTGGCCCGTACGGGGAAACTAACTCCACAAGGGATCCAGAACTCTTAGCAGTCAGGGTGGTGCACCGGTAAGTTCCCAGGTAAGTGGGAATCCGCGATTAAAGCGGGCATAATACGGGGCTCTTCTCTGTAGATAAAGAGAGAGCGGAAACCCGGGAAAAAATAAAGGCCTAAAGTGAAAGTAAGAATATAAATATAAAAAATAAAAAAGGGAGTAAAAAAAGATAAAATTTTTATAACTAAGATGGGCGCCGCGACGTCTCATCCAATTTTTCTGGCCCTGAATGAGCTCCTACGCTCAAAAGGACTAAAGTTTAAGAAGGGTGTTTTACAGAGTTTCCTTGAAGAATGCAACATTGTAGCTCCTTGGTTCATAGTGTCCGGGAGCCTTACAGTAGCTTTGTGGGAAAAATTAGGGAGGGATTTGGACTTTGCCTATGAACAGGGCACATTAAAGGCAGGAGTCCGCACCATTTGGAAACTGATAAGGGGCTGCCTGGAGGACCAGCGCTGCTGTGAGGTTATAGAAAACGGACAGTCAGCACTGGAGCAGTTACAGGAGGAGAGGTCAGAGAAGGCGATCAGTGAAAAGGGAGACAGTAAACAGGACAAAAGGGGGCAACTATACCCAGATCTGTCTGAGCTGAAATCGGAAAGAGAAAGTTCCAGTGAGCTAGAGGAGGAAGAAGTGAGAGCACTTATTCAACAGATGAAAAGGAGTCGTATAAAAAAGGGAAAACATAAGCTAAGCCAACCTGTGCTTAATGAGGATGTGGAAAGAACTTTTGGTCAGGCCCCTTTAGATGACGTAAAAGGAACTTCCGGTCAAGTCCCCTTAGGTCCTCCTCCATATCAACATGGAGCCAATGGGCATACGTTTTGCCCGGATACTTGGCGGACTGCCCGAGCAGAACTCGCCTTCCCAGTTTTTCAAGACGGTAATCAACAGAGATTTCATGAGCCTCTAGAATTTAAAGTAATTAAGTCCCTGGCTGAGTCTGTTCGGACGTATGGGATTACAGCCTCTTTTACTGTAGCTCAAGTGGAGGCTATAAAGAGATACTGCATGACTCCCTCTGATTGGGCAAGCCTAGCACGGGCATGTTTGAGTCCAGGCCAGTACTTGGATTGGAGGGCATTTATGCTGGAATTTTGTAGTGAACAGGCAGCCATCAATCAAGCAAACGGACACCCGGCTTGGGACAGAGATATGCTCTTAGGACAAGGTCGCTTTGCTAATGTGTGTGGTTTCCCCTTTTGTGTTTTTGGTAATTAACAACATCTCTATATGCTCAGATGATGTGTGTGCTTGCACTAATAAAACCTGCTATTATGCTACCTGCTGGAGTTCTCAGTATCCGTTAGCTATAGTTACACGCATTCCGCGTTGGGTGCCCGTGCCAGTAGATGCTTCTCAAGCTGTAACCTTGTTTAGACATAAGAGAGATTTTGGCATCACTGTGGCCATTGTAACTGCTATAGCTGTGGCTGCTGCGGGTGCGACGGCTGCCGCTGTCGCCATGTCACATACTGTGCAGACGGCTCAAACTTTAACTTGTCGGCTACTACAGCCAGAGCTCTGGATCTACAACAAGTGGCCTTTGCACAATTAAAAGGAGGACTGATGCTGTTAAATCTAAGGATTGACCTTGTGCAGGAACAGGTTGATATCATGTGGCAGTTGGCTCAGCTGGGATGTATTCAAAAATATGAAGGGCTTTGTATTACTGCTATTCAGTACTATAACTATACTCAGGCAGCAAATTTGTCTAAACAACTGTCAAGTTATCTTTTAGGCAACTAGACGGGAGAATTCGACCAATTGATGTTGCAGCTACGATCGGCCATTGTCGTGGTAAACTCTACCCGGATGGATGATGCCCTGTTACAGGATGTTTCCTCCTGGATTTTGACAGCTGTGGATCATTTGAAGGAGTGGGCGGGATTAGGCTCCCTTATCGGTATCCTGGCATTGGTGATCTTGCTGTGCCTGTGGTGCATATGCCTGATTAGGAGCTCGCAGCGCAGGAGTATGGCTATGGTAGTCCAGGCCTTCACTGCCATTGAGGCCGGACAGTCCCCCCACGCGTGGCTTGCCACGTTAATGGAATAGCACAGGGTGTAAGGCAAACGCACTGCACTTGGGCAAACGCACTGCACATGGGAATCACTTCCTGGCGTGAGCTCAAGAAGAGCATGTTGGGTTGCAAGTGGGTTGATGCCCAAGATCCCACCTCTGCAAAAAAGGCATCGGACGGGCCTGGTCGTCACTGGGGAAGGCGCCCCTCAGGCGAAGACCAGTGCAAGGTCCTCTCATTAATGTTTTAGACAGAGGCCCAACCTCTACTCTTACCTGTTGCTTAATAAAACAAAAAGGGGGAGCTGTGGAGAGCTGCGGGAGCTGGCCAAAGATGGCGCGGCCGCATGGCACGGTCAAGCCAAAGATGGCGCTGGCTTCCGCCTTCCGCCTTCCCGATGGCGAGTGCTCTCTGTGAAAAACAACTCCTTATATGGCTATGGCTTGGCTACTGGCTTACTTCCGTGTTTGCGACCCTATTGGTATATGCCACGTGGCACCTCGGGATTGGCCATCCAGGAGGCTTATAACCGGAGTGCGGGTGCGGGGCGAGAAGAAGCTAATAATCAAGGTTCCTGAATAAACTGCTTTGAGAAGAATCCCGGGGCGTGTCTTCCTTGCTGGTCGAGGTGGATGCGACAAGGCTGGCCAAAGATGGCGCGGCCGCATGGCACGGTCAAGCCAAAGATGGCGCTGGCTTCCGCAGCTCTCCACACTTCCCTCCCTTTCTCTCTCTCTCTCTCTCTCTCCTTTTGGTCATGGGGCTTGAACTCAGGGCCTTTGCTCTGTCCCTGAGCTAGCACTCTACCACTTTCAGCCACAGCGCTACATGCTGGCTTTGAACTGGAATCCTCAGCTCTCAATCTCCTGAGTGGCTAGGATTACAGATGTGAGCCACTGGCACCTGGCTCTGGTGCTTATATTTATATTTCTTGGCATGAATGTTTTTGAATTATTTGGATACTAAGAACAAAATGAGATTGCATATACACAGGTACCTATTGGGTAGGCCCATGGTATCTGATTTGTAGAGGAGACTTTATCCTTTACTTTGACCATAGAGATACTGATAAAAAGTAATTGTTTCTCTTGAGTACTAGTAGGTTGATTCCCTGCCCCCTTCCTGATTGAGAATGTAACCTTCTGGCACGCTGGTCTTTTTCTAGGAAGTTTTTTTTTGAATCTTTAACTTTAAACAGTGTCTGGTTTCTTTCTTAGAGAGTTCAAACTTAATCCTTTGGGTAAGATTCTTAATTTTCAAAATTATCACTGGTATTTGCTGTTATGGATATAGTATTTCTTTAGCTTCCTCTTTTTTTTTTTTTTGGCTGTGCTAGGGATTGAATTTAGGGCATTGTTCATGCTAGTTAAGTACTCTACCACTCCCTTCCTTCGTTCGTTCGTTCCTTCCTTCCTTCCTTCCTCTCCCCCCATCCCTTTCTTTTTTCTTTCTATGTGGGTTCTGGGGCTGGAACTCTGGGCCTGGGTGCTCTCCCTGAGCTCTTTTGCTCAAGGCTAGTGTTCTACCCCTTGAGCTCCAGCTCCAACTGACTAGCTAGGATTACAAGTGTGAGCCTCTGCCACCCAGTCTCATCTTTGTTTTTGATCCCTGGAGATTCCTTGTAAATTCTTGTGAGCCAAGCTATTCATTTAAAGAATGTTCGTTATCTTTAGTCTAGGATTTTAGGTGTTTCTAGGTAGAATTCGTGGGTTATCTTGTTGGATTGTTGTACCTAACTTATTCTCTACTGAGGAAGTTATTTCCTCCTGTTGTTGGAGTAGACTGACCTCCAGCAGACATAATGCCAGTATATTACAGTGATGAGATTAGTGCCACCGCATCCAGTGGATGAGGCCAAGCAGTGTAAAAGTACTCCAATGGGAAATAGTCAGGGCAGGTAGCAAAATGGGAGTGAAGCCTCTTAAAAAGTGTTTTAAGAAGTTGAATTATTTTTTTAATGGGTAATAATTTACTAAGAGAAGACAGATCTAGTACAGGACTTTGTCCAGCTATGATTTTTTTTTTTTGGACAGTCATGGGGCTTGAACTCTGGGCCTGGGCCCTGTCCCTGAGCTCTTTAGCTCAAGGAACGTGCTCTACCACTAGAGCCACAGCACCACTTCCTGTTTTCTAGTGGTTTAATGGAGATAAGAGTTCATGGACTTTCCTGCCTGGGTTGGCTTTGAACTGTGATCCTCAGATCTCAGCCTTCTGAGTAACTAGAATTACAGGCATGAGCCACCAGTCCCTGGCCAGCTGTGATTTTTTGACTGGGATTGTTTTGTATCTGTTGGTCAATTAGAATACAACTCTTACGACCTTAAGAATTTTTTTTTTGTTGGTCCTGGGGCTTGAGCTCTGGGCTTGGGTGCTGTCCCTCAGCAATTCAGTTCAAGACGAGCACTCTACTACTTAAGCCACAGCGCCATTTCCGGTTTTCTAGTGGTGGTTTTCTAGTGGTTTATTGGAGATAGGAGTCTCACGGAGTTTTCTGCACCAGCTGGCTTTGAACCGTGATCCTCAAATCTCAGCCTCCTGAGTAGCTAGGATTACAGGCGTGAGCCACCAGCGCCCGGCTGTTACTACCTTAAGTTTTTTACCCATGAATGTGTGATGTTCTCAAATGTACTTAAGTTGCTTTAATTTCTTCCAATGATGTTTTGTGGGTTTAATTGCAAATTTATATGAGTATAATTTTACAAATTTATGTTTTTTTTGTTATAATTATTCCTAAATATTTTATTACTTTCAATGCCTTTATAAGCATAATTATTTTAATATTAATTTTTTGTTGCTTACCTAGGTATACATACAATTGATTTTCATCTGATTTTGTATCTTGCAAACTGCTTAAGCTTTTATTAGTTCTAATAGTTTGTTAGTTGATTCTGTAAGGTTCTCTAACATTATTTATGCCATGTGTGACATGGGATTGTTTTACTTGTTTCTTTCTGTATGCTTTTTATTTCATTTTATATTTTTCCTTGCTTTGATTTTCTAGAACAGTGTTGCACAGAAGTGTTGAGAGTAGACATACTTGTCTTGTTCCTTGTCTTTTTGTTTTGTTTTGTTTTCTTCTTCTTTTTTTTTCTTCTTTTGGTCCTTTGGCTTGAACTCCGGGCCTGGGTGCTGTCCTTGATCTCCTTTTTGCTCAAGGCTAGCTACCATTTGAGCCACAGCCCAACTTCCGGCTTTTTCTGTGATTAATTGGAGATAAGTCTTTGCTTGGGCTGGCTTTGAGTAGCTAGGATTGCAGGAGTAAGCCACCAGTGCTGGACCATGTTTTTTTTTTTTTTTAATAATATTTTAATTGATTTTTGAGCTAATTAAAGATAATAATAAATACATAGAAATATTAATTGATTTTTGGAAATAGAGTCAGTCTTTCATTGTAGGGATAAATCCTTGTGTTGTGTAATCTATTGTATGTGATGTTGGATTTAGTTGGTTAGTATTTTGAATCCATATTTGTAAAAGATACTGACTTGTAGTTTTCATGTGATAGCTTTAGTTAGTATTACATGGAACTGGCCTCATAAGTTCGAAAGTTGTCTTAAATCTTCTGCTTTTTGAGAAGAGTTGGTGGAAAATCATTATTTTTCTTTAAATGTTTGGTGGAACTCACCAGTTCAGCTATCTGGGTATGGGATTTTCTGTGGATAGTTTTCTTTGTTTACTTTTATTGGTTTGTTAAAAATTTCAATTTCTTTTGTCAATGACTGTAGTTTTAATCTTTCTAGGAATTTTATCTTTATTTCTAAAAGGTAGGTAAGTAATGTTTCTTTCTTGATTTTAAACATTTGAGTCACCATACCCTGGGGGCTTCCTGATTTTATATAGAGAAACTGAGTACTTTAAACACTAGTTTGTCCTAAATTAATCTGTACATTTTTCTGTTAAATCTTGATAAATACAATGTATTGTTTTTTTGTTAACAAAAGAGTAAATATACAAGAACTACCTAGAAAATTCTGAGGAAAATTGATAGGGGGAATACCCTAACTTATTAAAATGTATTATAAAATAGACATAAATTGGGAGCACTTATAAACATGGGTGCAAGAAGAGGAGACAAGCCTATAGGATAACTTCATTAGATTTTAGGCAGTGCTAAACATAGCAGGGTTTCTTTGTTATTGGTAGTTCTAGAGAAGATAAATATAAAGGACAATTTTTCTCCTTTCTTTCTTCCTTCCTTCCTTCCTTCCTTCCTTCCTTCCTTCCTTCCTTCCTTCCTTCCTTCCTTCCTTCCTTCCTTCCTTCCTTCCTTTCTTTCTTCTTTCTTTCTTTCTTTCTTTTTCTTTCTTTCTTTCTCTCTCTCCCTCTTTCTCTCTTTCTCTCTCCCCTTCCTTCCTTTCTCTCTTTCCCTTCCATTCTCTCTCTCTCTCTCTCTTTCTTGTCTGTCTGTCTCTTTCTTTCTTCCTCTCTTTCTTTTTCTGGCAGTACTGGAATTTGCTTGTACTTGGTTGGTTAGAAGCTGTGCTTGCTGCCATTTTTCACTGGTTATTTTAGGATAGGAGGCATATCTAACTGCTTCCTGATGTCATTGGGATCAAAGATGCATGCTACTATTTCAAATTTCACTTTTGGGGAGATGGAATCTCAGGGGCTTTTCTGCTGGGCTGGCCTGGCCCTGTGATCCTCACAATCTCAGACTCCCACATAGCTTAGGATGTCAGGTTTATGCTCCTATGCTCTGGGATGAGAAGGAAGTCTTTCAGACTTTTCTGTCCAGGCTAGCCTTGAACCTTGATCCTCTTAAGTTGCTTAGGATTATAAATTTGAGCCACTGGTACCTGTCTAAAAATGAGAAATGTTTAATAGTTTTAGTGGAATTTCTACATGGCAGGTATATATGATTTCAATAGTTTGATGAACAGTGGGAACAAAGAAATTGAGAATTCAGATATTATGCCTCTGCTCCTCAGAATGTACTTGGGTAACTTTCATGTATTATTTCATGTTCTAAGTAAAATGACTAGAATTTTTCTTCACAGAGAAGCAATAATATTATTTATATGAAAACACTAAGAGTTTTAATTTTTAAAAATGAGATTTCATTGAGTTAAATGAAAAGCACTTGAAGTCTTTATTTCAAATGAGATTAGTCTATATTTCAGCCTTTGACCTCTTTTCTGGTTGTGCCTCTGAACTGAACTCATCAGTGTTTCCTTGCTTTGAGTACAATCATGTTGACTTGAAATGAGAAGTATCTGATATTTGCTGAATGGAAGCAAAAACCTAAAATCAAGAAAGTACTCACTGTGACTCACATCTTACCCAGACAGCCTGCTGTTTAAAATATGATTTCTGGTGTATATTGGAGTCTCAGTCTTAGGATTCTGTAATGAGATTGAGTGGGATTTCCTGTGAACACTCTGGGATGACAGACAGAAAGGTGAGGGCAATCATCACTTTTCATGCCTACCCTTGATAATATTTCCCTGCTGGCAGGGGGAGACTGAGGACAAATAGGGCTTCGTGATGTCTAAGTTGTTAGTGTATGTTGGTTCCAGCTGAACAAACTGGAGGGTAATAATCAGAGAAGTGGAGATAAAATACATTAATGTAGGCTAAGGTATAGAAGATCTTAGGGGAAAACATCAAAATTTTATGGAGTGGTTGGAATATCTTATTTTACATCTTTCCATATATATAACTTTGTTTGCATATCCTTATTTTCATACTAGAGATGTAAAGATTACAGCAATTTAGAAATCTCAGTCATTAATTTTTTTCTTCTTTACATGATTCCAGCATATTTTTCAATATTTTTTGGTTCAACAGGAGTTACAGTTCTTTTTCTTTTCTTTTTTTTTTTTTGTCAATCATGGGGCTTGAACTCTGGGCCTGGGTGCTATCCTTGAGCTCTTCAGCTCAAGGCTGGTGCTCTACCACTTTGAGCCACAGCACCACTTCCGGTTTGCTGTGGTTGGAGTTAAGAGTCTCATGGACTTTTTCCTGCTGGGGCTGGCTTTGAACCATGATCCTCAGATCTGAGCCCCCTGAGTAGCTAGAATTACAGGTGTGAGCCACCAGCTCCCTGCTCTCTGCAATTCTTAAATGCTTTAAAATGCTTAGCTTTTTTTTTTTTTATTGTAAAGATACTATACAGAGGGTTACAGTTACATGAGTGAGGTAATGAGTACACTTCCTCTTGAACATTGTTACCCCCTCCAAAATGCTTAGCTTTTAAAAAATTAAAAAAAAAATATAAAACATGTATAAGTTAGAAAAATTACAAAATCTGTTAATGGACTTAGTAAGTAGACATTATCATTGATCCTCAAACAGGAATAAATGACAAAGGTCATTACCTTTTTTTTTTTGAGCTCTGGACTTGGGCGCTGTCCCTGAGCTCTTCAGCTCAAGGCAGTTGCTCTGCCACTTGAGCCACAGTGCCACTTCTGGTTTTCTGTGGTTGTTTGGTGATAAGAATCTCAGACTTTCCTGCCTGAGCTGGCTTTGAACCCTGATCCTCAGATCTCAGCTTCCTCAGTAGCTAGGATTTCAGGTGTGAGCCAGTGGCGCCCTGCTCAAGTTATCTTTTATGTCAGGTAATCTTTTATGTGCGTGCATGTGTGCGTGCATGCGTGTGTGTGTGTGTGTGTGTGTGTGTGTGTGTGTGTGTGTGTTATGTGAGTATACTTGAGCTGAGATAGTATGTTTAATGACATTCTTAAATTACCTTTACTAGTAAGGGATGCTAAAATGCTGGCCATTTTGTTCTATACTTCCCAGTTGGGCTTAATTAGGTCAGAAACACTTATAGACATTTAAATTACAATAGGAAATCTATATGATCATTCATGCAAAAAATACTTGTAATTGTCATCCTTCAGTAAGAAGTTTCCTTAACAACATAAAGTCTCATGGCAAAACCTCTGAGTAGTGACTAAATTAATAGCAATTACATATTCCATTTAATTGAAAGGAAAGGAAAGGATTTGTTTCACGAAGGTGATTTACATCTCAGAGTATTTTTTTCTGTCTCTATCCTTCCTTCCTGACTTCTTGTGCCAGTTTGAACTCAGGGTCTGAGCTCTGTCTCAGCTGCTCATTTTTTTTAGATTTTTAAAATTTTTTTTTGCTGGTCCTGGGTCTTGAACTCTAGGCCTGGGTACTATCCCTGAGCTTCTTTCGCTCAAGGCTAGCACTTTACCCCTTGAGCCACAGTGCCACTTCCAACGTTTTCTGAGTAGTTTATTGGAGGTAAGAGTCTCATGACTTTACTGCTGGAACCTTGATCCTTAGCTTTCAGCCTCCTGAGTAGCTAGGATTACAGGTGTGAGCCACTGGTGTCTACTCTTAAGTTTTTGTTTTTTTTTCCTTTTAAACTGAAGGCTAGCATTTTACTACTGAAGCCACAGCCCTGCTTCCATCTTTATAGTGGGTAATTGGAGATGAGAGTGTCAGGTACTTTCCTGCTTGGGCTGGCTTTGAACTGTGACTCTCAGATCTCAGCCTCCCCAGTGGCTAGGATTACAGGTAGGAGCCAAGAGCACCCGGTTTTATTTTTGATTTTTAAGCTTTTATTAAAATGAGTTATATTTTCAAGGAGATTCTGTCATTAAGTTTCATTACTTTTTTTTTTTTTTTGTGGTGCTTAGGAATGAACTCAGGACCTTGTATGTATAATGCTAAGTGTTCTACCATTGAGCTCACCAGCGCTCCATTCCACTCTGCATCTTGAGATGTAGTTTATGTGGTCTAGGCTGGTCTTAAAGTCCTGTACTGAAGTGATCTTTTTGTCTTAGCCTCCTGAGTAGCTAGGCCTATAGACGTGTATCACCACGCATAGCTAATCCAAGTTTTCATTTTTATTGTGTGTGCTGGTCCTGGGGTCCCTAAGCTCTTTTGCTGAACACGAGCACTCTGCTAGTTGAACCACAGCTCTACTTATGGCTTTTTGGTAGTTAATAGGAGGTAAGAATCTCATGGACTAACTACCCTAGCTAGTTTTGAATTGTAATGCTCATATCTCAGCTTCCTGAGTAGTTAGGATTATAGGTGTGAGCCACTGGCTCAGACTAAAGTCTACTTACTAAAGGCTAATCTCATCTAAAAATACCTTCACAGAAATATCCAAATGTGTCTAACCAAAACCTGAGTAGTACTGCTGGCCTAGTAGAGTCAACCTGAGTAGGCTGAAACCAGCAGGTGCCTGCTGTTGAAGGGTTTTAAACTGTCATACTTGTGCTTTTTGCTCCTTTCTTTTCTTTTAGCTTACAGAAAGGCAGTTTATTAACAGAAAATAATTTGAAGAGTTCGTGGCCTCCCTTCTTGCGGGTGCTGTCAGAGGGGATGGGGGTGGCATCCTCAATCCTCCTAGTCTTCATACCTGAGCAGGCAAGGGCTCTCTGAGGGCTGCCTGGGCTCTAGGTCAAGGGGTCTTGCCAGAAAGATTGGTGATGTGGACAAAGATGTCATTGAAGGATGTAAAGATGTGGCAGACACCAAATACATTCTCTCCTTCAGCCACCTGTGGTCCAAAGCAGATGACCTGTTCTTTCTTTTCCTTCCCTTTGTAAAGTGGCATGTCTGTGCGTTACCAGACTCCACCACGAGAAAGAAAGGGCACTTAAAATTTGTCTTCTAGTGAAGACAAATATTAAGAATACAATATGGCCTTAAGATAAATTTAAAACATTAGACTTTGCTGTGAAGATACAATCAGAAGAAAGCATTTAGGAAGTTAACACATTTTCTTTTTCCTTTCTTTTCTGCTATTACCATAATTGGAAAACTTATTTTGCAGAAACATTATACTCTCAATTTTAAACATTTTGATTATCTTTGGCCTGGCTAAATTACCGTTTCTGCATTTTTGGGTAAAATGGAGTATGATAGGATCCCTGGTAGGAATTTGTTCACATTAATATGGCTCATCAGGGACATTATATTTAATTGGAGATCCTGCAGAATAGTAGCAGGAGGCTGAAGAGAATTATTTAGCATTAGCAATGGCTCGTCTGGGAGTTGTACACTAATCAAGGCACTGGAGTGGTAGCGGTAGGGATGATGGGAATTATGACGATTATGACATGTAAGCGTGTCTGCATGTGAACTGGACAGGCAATGAGTTAATCAAGAAGTATATTAAATGGCTCCCATGCTGATTCATTATTATCTACCATAGTGCCTGTCAGGTTGTGTATTTAAAAAATACAATTATTGCTGAATTCAATATGTATGTGAGCTGAATCAGCCATCATTCTTTGCTTTCAGTAAAATAATCTTAAGGGGCTAGGGATGTGGCTTAGTGGTAGAGGACTTACCTAACATGCATGAGGTACTGGGTTCAATTCCTTGGTACCACATAAATAAACAAAATTTAAAAAAAATCTTAAATTGACATACACATAAAGTTATATCACTGTTGATTGTGAGATTCATGTGGTACTTCTTTAGTACTTTATAATAAATCTTTAGTTTCAGATTCATTTAAAAATTTTGTTTGCTTTGCCCTCACCTATATTCATTTTAATACTGTAATACGGTAGGTTATTTTCAATAGCATAAACAGTTTGGGTTAAAAAAATAAAATTTATGTATCTTTATTTTCCATGTTGAAAAAAATAATCTAGCATTTCAGAGGAAAATTAATGTTTAACACATGAAGTTACAGAAAAATCAAAGCATTAATCATTTCCACCATCAAGACGCTTCAGAGCTGGGGTTAGGGTGGGAAGCGTCTTTGCTGTGGTGGGTGGTCTCTTGTGCCAGGTAGACCCATTCTGTGCCCAGCATGGTTAGAGCCATCTGTCATGAAACCATCAGCTAGAAATGCTAGAAATGTACATATTTTGGGGAAATGGAACTAATAAATTGAATTGCTTTTAGAAAACAAATTGAAATGCAGCATAAATCCATGAGCAAACTAGATTATTTTTGTAGACAAATTTACAGTTACCATACAGATGAACACCCAAGGTTTTTTTTTTTATTGTAAGCACTGCCAAATTCAATAAAACTTTCTACAAAATGGAGACCTTTATATATTACTTAATTAAAGCAATATTATGGATAATACTCCAAGTGTTAACCTGTAGGGGGTTGTTATTGAAATTCATTATCTATGGAGTCAGTGTTAGTGGTCAGCAGCAGCAGATTTCAAACTTGCAACCAAGACCCTCCCTTGGGAGCTGTGAGCTCAGCAGGTTAAATTGTCAAAACCCAGCAAAGCTTCTTAAAAGACTGATAGTTTAAGCCCCCTGGAGTTAAAGGTAAACCAATCATTCCAGTCAGGAAGGACTACGACTTTAGGAGTCAGGCAAAAATTCCATTTGGACAGAGAAAAAAGGATTTATATCAGAGTACCTTCATGTATGAGTTATTTTGTTCAGTTATATGCTCATGTACTTTGTTATTTAACTTTAATAACATTCCAACTTTTTTCTTACCTTTTTTTTTTTTTTTTTAAAACCTTGTCCTAGGGATTGAACTCAAGTTTTCTAGGCAAGGACTTAATACCTGAACCAAACCACCAACTTCAACTTCTTTTTTTTCCCCTTAAAAACAAACAAACAAACAAACAAAAACTTTAGCAGGGTGCTGGTAGCTCACACTTGTAATCCTAGCTACTCAGGAAGTTGAGATCTGAGGATCTCGGTTAGAAGCCAGTCCAGGCAGAAAAGCCTGTGAGACTCTTATCACCAATAAACGCCTCAAAAACTGGAAATGGAGCTGAGGCTCAAAGTGGAAGTGTGCCAGCCTTAAGTAAAAGAGTTCAGGGAAAGACAGAGCCCAGGTCCTGAGTTCAAGCCCACAACTGACAAAAAAAACCAAAAACCAAAAAAACCACAAAAATCAAAAATAAATATCTCTCCAAACTTCAAGTGGTTGTACAAGGGAGTTGCCTTTTATCAAAGAAATTTATGAATATTATAAATACAATATGTTTTGATCAGTGTTATCCCTTTTAACATTCTTACCTATTCCTTCCCTCATCTTTAATTTTGTAGGCTACACCTTGGTTTTGTCTGCATTTCCCTGCCCTTTTCTTCTTCACCTGTGTACTCTTTCTCCCTTGACCCTACCCCACCCTTTCCGAATACCTACTCTCTGGTGTTTTATTTTGCCAAATGTTGATTTTGGCTTTCTAAGGAATTACACTGTTTGAGATCTCTCTTGAATCTACTATATTTCAGTTAATACATTTATATACACTTACATACTCCTGAACGTATTTAGTTATGACTTTGGTAAGCTAAATCTAGCTTCCACATCTAAGGGAAAACATATATCTTTTGTCTCTCTGGACCTGACTAACTTCACTTAACATAATGTTTTCCGAGTCTTTCCATTTCTTTACAAATGGTATAATATCATTCTTTCTAATGGATGAATAAAATTCCATTGTGTATGTTTACCACATTTTCTTGATCCATTTGTCTATTGAGGGACATCGGGGCTGATTTCATACCTTGGCTATGGTGAATAGTGCTGAAATAAATATGGTTGTGTTGGTGGTTTTACTGTATCCTGGTTTGTAATCTTTTGGGTAAATGTCCAGGAATAAAATTGCTGGATCATAGGGTAGTTCTATGAGAAGATTCTCTTTAGCACTTTAGCTCACTTATTAATTGCATTGTTGATTTTTGAGAGTTTATTTTTTTCAGTTCCCTGTATATTTTGGATATTAGGGCATTATCTGATGTGTAGCTGGCAAAAATCTCCCATTCTGTGGGCTGTCTTTTTAGCTTGTTGGCTCTGTCCTTTGCTGGGCAGAAACGTTTTAGTTTGATGTAGTCCCTTTTATCAAGTCCTTCTTTGATTTGCTGTGCTTCAAGTTGCTTGTGGACTTTGTCCTTTATAAAACAGAAGTGGATGTCCTAAGACCTTCTGAAGATTTTGCTAATAATAAGAATTTTGTCCCTTCACTGATATTAAAATCTAAGATCAAAACAGTAAATATGAAGGTTTTTTGTTTCATTTATTTAAAAGATTTCTGATGGGGGTTGGAGAATGTCTTAGCTCAGTAGTAACTTGCCTAATGTGCATGATAGGCTCTGGGTTCAGTCCTTCCTCCCTCCTTCCCTCTCTCACATCCTTCCTGTCTCCCTCCTCCCCTCCTTTTCATAACACATTTGGTATATTTAAATTATAGTTTTAAAGGGAACAGATTTCAATGTTATTAGTACCTGCTGGTATATAATTATGGTTTTATTTATTTCTGTAAGTATTTATGAAGGATTGGAAATAGTATCTTACTGAAAAAGTAATGAAATACTTGAAAATACAACCTGACTTTATTCTGATGGTTCAGTGTTCATAAGGCCAACTTAACTGGTCTATTACAATATCATGAAGATTCTTGAGGGAGAGAATATCATTCTAAGTAGTATTGTAGTTACCATTTATTGAATGATCACAATATCACTAATTGAGTATTTATGGTATACCAACAAAGCATGTATTTTTGAAAGTGGACTTTTTTTTTTTGTTGTTGTTGGTCATGGGGCTTGAACTCGGCCTGGGCGCTGTCCCTCAACTCCTCATCTTAAGGTTAGTGCTCTACCACTTGAGCCATAGCGCCACTTCCGGTTTTCTGGTGGTTAGTTGGAGATAAGAGTCTCATGGACGTTCCTGCCTGGGCTGGCTTTGACCTGTGATCCTCAGATCTGAGCCTCCTGAGTAGCTAGGATTACAGGCTTGAGCCACCAGTGCCTGGCTTGGACTTTTTATTTTTATTGACAGTATGGTCTCAGGGTCTCAAGCTTACTAATCTTGGTTGCTCAGCTGATGCTCTACCACTTGAGCCACATCTCCGGCCCTGGTTTTTGCTGGTTATTTTGGAGATGGAGTTTCATGGACTTCTTTGCCTTGGCTGGCCTCCCAACTATGACTTTCAGGATCTCAGCCTCCCAAGTATTTAGGATTACAGGCATAAGCCACTGGTATGAGGCAAGGGGGCTATTATCATTATTTTAGAACAAAGAAATTAGGACTTACAGATTAAAAAAAAATGGGTGCTAAAACTTTTGTAACATCTAGCTCTTAAGTTGTATTCTTTTTTCCTTGTTTCATGCTGCTTTCCATAAAGGAGAACATGTCTTTCTTCTCAAACAAAAGTTTTTATTTGTTTATTGTACCAGTTCTGGGGCTAGAACTCAAGACCTCTGGGTATTGTCCCTGAACTCTTTTGCTCCAGGCTAGTGCTGTACCAGTAGAGACATAACTCCACTGCTGGCTTTTTTGGTAGTTAATTGGAGATAAGAATCTCAAGGGCTTTCCTGCCTGGGTTGACTTTGAACTGTGAGCCTCAGATCTCAGCCTCTTGAGTAGCTAGGTATACAGGTGTGAGCCACTGATGCCTTGCTTTGAAGTTTATTATTTTGAAAGCTGGATTTTTTTAGTGCCTTTTGGGAGCCAGGTGCTGTATGGACTGTAAGTAGAAAAGAGAGCAAGAGTGTTTTTTGTTTCATGGCACTTATAATCTAATAGTAAAGCTAGATATGGGACTAAGAAAACATATAAATAACTGCAAAGTTTGTGGTGTTATGAGGGAACAAACCAGTTGTTTACAGAAAATCTTGGGGGGGATAGATTTTTCTTCTTTATTAATATAGGAATCAAGGAAATTCACTCTGAGTTTATAAAACAAACTCAGAAGTGGAGACTGATGAGTCAACTGTCAGCCACAAAGTTAAGTAGGCAAGCAGGATAGCATGTACAAAGGTGCTGAGCCAAGGCTTGATTATATCCAATTCTTTCCACTAAAACAATTTCTACCATTACTAGTAACTTCTTCATGTGAAACCAGTGGACTTTCCCCCATCTTGTGTTTAATTTCTCAGCAGTGTTTGACAGTGGTGATTATCTTTCTTCATTTTATCCCATGCTTCAGTGATATCTTAATCTCCTGATTTCCTTTCTACTTCTGTGGCTCTTTTCTGTATCTTTCATGTGGCAGTGATTCAAGGGATCATAGTAGGTGCTTATTCATTCTGTTTCTCTCTCTTGCCTGCATTCTTGCTCTTCTTTTTTCTAAACCCTATTCCTGAAAGATCTTATTCTCTTTTCACTTCCATTTCTGTAGTTTTAATTAATTCTAGACTCCTAATTATTCCTTCTTCCCTTTTTTCATTTTATTTGTAATTCATGAACAAGTCATTCATTATCTTAAGTAATTTTGAAACCTAGTCACATCTCTTTAATTATTACTTTCTAATCTAGAGGAAGCCTCAGTACTAGTAACCTGTCTCTGACTCTATTTTATCTGAGGAAGGAAAGCATGATAGGTGAATAAAAGACTCCTAAAAAGTTCAGTTTCTAAACTCGGAGACCTGCCTGTGAATATTACCTTATATTGCACGAGGATTTGCAGATGTGATTAAGAATTTTGAGACGGGAACAATATTTTGGATACTACACAGCTTGATGAAATCAAGGCTCTTTTCTGAGAAGGAGAAAGGAGAGTCAGGGTAGTGGTGAGGATGAGTGAAAACAGGAGAAAGAAGCTGCAGTTATATAAGAAAGGAGACCTGAGTCAAATGATGGAGAAAAAAAGCAAGAAATGGGTCCCTGCATAGACTTCATCTTGCTTTCAGAGCTATAAGACGCACATCTGATTTTTGCTATCCAGATTGTAAGATGATAAAATTGCCTGGTTTCTAACCACTGAGGTTTTGTGTTGGTAGTTAATTGGAGATAAGAGTCTCATAGGCTTTCCTGCCAGGGCTGGCTTTGAACTGTGATCCTCAGATCTCAGCCTCCACAGTAGCTAGGATTCTAGGTGTGAGTCACCAGTGCCTGGTGCATTAGATTTCTTAATGTGTTTTACAATGTTGGTTTGTTAGCTCCTTTTCGTGTGTGTGTGTGTGTGTGTGTATGTGTGTGTGTGTGTGTGTGTGTATGTGCCAGTCTGGGTCTTGCATTCTTGCTTGACTTAAATTTTTTTTTTTTTTTTGGGGTCCGGTCGTGGGGCCTGAACTCTAGGCCTGGGCACTGTCCCTCAGCTCTTCAGCTCAAGGCTAGCGCTCTACCACTTGAGCCACAGCGCCACTTCTGGCTTTTTTTCTTTTTTCTTATTTGGTGCTGAGGAATCGAACCCAGGGCCTTGAGCATGCAAGGCAAGTGCTCTACTACTGAGCCACCTTCCCAGCCCTTGACTTAAATTTTTAAAAGAAAGTTATTAAGTGGTCCTCTACCAGTTGAGCTACAGTTCTACTTCTGGCTTTTTGCTGGCTCATTGGAGATAAGATTCTCAAGGACTTTTTTTTTTTTTTTTGTCGGTCGTGGGGCTTGAACTCCGGGCCTGGGCGCTGTCCCTCAGCTCTTCAGCTCAAGGCGAGCGCTCTACCACTTGAGCTACAGCGCCACTTCCGGTTTTCTGGTGGTTTATTGGAGATAGGAGTCTCACGGTCTTTCCTGCCCGGGCTGGCTTTGAACTGCGATCCTCAGATCTCAGCCTCCTGAGTAGCTAGGATTACAGGCGTGAGCCACCAGTGCCCGGCTCTCAAGGACTTTTCTGACAAGGCTGAGTTTGAACTGAGATCCTCAAATCTCAGCCTCCTGAATAGCTGGGATTACATGCATGAGTCACTTGTGCCTAGTTGTGCCACTTTTTTTGGTAATACTTACGTGTGTGTGTGTGCGCGCGCGTGTGTGTGTTTGTTCACTTTCAAGCATCATTATGACAATGTTACATTCTTGGAATCTGACTTATTACTTGGTTAGGTTACAAGGTCTAGCCTGTATACTAGGACCACTGAGAGTGCTTAGGCATTGTTTTCCTAGCTCTGGAAACCTAACTGTAGTTATCCATCTGAATTGGGGCTTGTTACTTTGCTACTTGTTCCTGCTATTTTCTTCTAATTGTCCATAATGTTATCTTCCAGGTTGGAGTAACAAAGGAAAGAGATCTATTAGGTGTATTTCAGGAAGGTGGTATAGGAGCTAACAAAACAAAACTCTAAGGTGGTGGATTTACATGAAGTGTTCATCTCATTTGGAGTCTATATTAAGGGAGAGAGGCTTAAACTCAGGTGATGTATCAGATAACAATCAGTGATTTCCATCTTCACTTACTCAGTAAAACACTGCAGAACACACTTTACAGGGTGGTGTATCCAGTAGAAGGGTAGGGACCTTGTGTGTCTGTGTTGAGAGTGTTGAGTTTACATAACCTTACAAAAAGTATTTTCAGTGTCTTATTTTGTAAACAAATATTTAGTTGCTTCCAAGTCTTCTATGAATCACTCAGATTAGTTTCCAAGTCTGCTGTATTCCCTAAATGGATATTCGATATTTACTAAAGGGGCCTTTATAATTAAACCTGGCAAAGTACCCTCAGTGAACTATTCTAATTAAGTGTTATGGATCCCGAGGCTGCACTGATGTAGTTCAGCTGGGATGCTGAGAGTATGAACACTGGAGTTCAGTTTTAAAACGACACCAAGTTTTGAAAGTTTCACATACAGATGGTTCCTGACTTCTCATTGTTTAGCTTACAGTTTTTTTTTTTTTTTTAACCTTACAGTGGTATAGAAGTAACACATAATCAGCAGGGTCTGTGATTCAAATATTGAGTTTGGGTCTTTTACAAGGCTAATGCTATGCATGTATCATTCTTTCCCCTGATGCTCTGCAGTGGTAGGAGTCCTCTTTTAGTCCCTAAATCCTGAGAGGAAACAACCCACACTACACGTATACCCTTGTAGCTGAGGTAGGAGGTGTAGTTTAGATGCTGCTGCAGTGTGTATCTGGAATGTTTCCCAGAGGCTCAGATGTTCAACACAGTTCCTGGCTTGCACTGTTGGCAGGTGGTGGAAACTTTAAGAGGCAGGACCTAAGTTTTCCTGTACCTTTGGGAGGGGTGATGGGACCCTAGCCCCTTCTCTTCCTTTCTTTTGGTTTTGGCCATGGGGTGAACAGTTCGCTCTAACACATGCTCCCCACTATGATGTACTATGCTGCCACCGGTCCAAAGCAATGGCCAGTTGGTCATGGATGGAAACCTTCAGACTATAAACAACACAACAAAATAACAACAACAACAAATAACTACCTACAAACTTGAGCACTGTCCCTCAGCTTTTTTGCTCAGGGATAGTCCTCTGTTGCTTGAACTACAGCTCCACTTGTGGCTTTTTGGTAGGTAATTGGAGATAAGATTCCTGGGAATTTTCCTGCTAAGTCTGGCTTTGAATCTCAATCCTCAGATCTCAGCCTCTTTAGTAGCAAGGATTACAGTGGTGAACCATTGGCACCTGGCTAAGGAGGTATTTTTATTGCATTTAGAGGTCAGTTTGTCATGGTGGGGAGGACTTGGTGGAACAGAGCAGTGTACAGTATGGCAGCCAGGAAGCAGACAGAAGAGGACCTGGGGACATGATATCCAGAAGAGCCACTGCAGTGACCTATTTCTGCCAGATAAGTCCCAAAATAGTGTCACTAAGCATGGTGAGGCTCAAATGTCTAAGTCCAACACAGGTACCTCTGTGAGGGACATTTCACATTCAAACCATAATGCCAGGAAGAGACTACGATCTTTACCTGATAAGTGATTATTGGAGAAGGACTGAAATATAGTCAGAAATGTGGTTGCTAGAATTGTTAGCTTTATTTAGAATTAAAAACAGACCAAATTCCCAGCTTTCTTTGGTGTTGTTTCCATTCTCTTCACACAGTTTTTCTTTGGTGGTACTATTTGTCTCCCTCCCCTCCTTGCCTTCCTCTCCCCTTTTCTGTCTTTTACTGGGGAAGGATGAAAGTCATGGTTTTAGCAGGTGCTGGTGGCTCACCCCTGTAATCCTAGCTACTCAGGAAGTTCACTCACTCTTGCATAAGTTAAAAATTAAGAATCTAGAGAGACATTTGCCTTTAAGGATGGTGGATTATACTTGAATCCCAAATGTTTTGGTGTGCAGCCTCTTGGAGTGGAGTAGTTGTGGTTTTCTGAGAGTTCTGCTTTTGAAGTACTGTTATGTCTCCCTTAAGTGATCTTTTCATGCAAGACAGTGATCACATAAGAATTGGAACTGTATCCAGAATATGGAGCAGGCATCCTTGTCAAGAAATGTTAACGTGTGGAAGTTTTAAGTGTTGTTCAGTACTTCATCACTATTTAGCTGGGTGGGGTAGGGACAAAACTAACACTTACCCAGCTTAGATCATTGGTGCTCACCAAAGAGTTACAAAAAGAATTTGGGACTTAGGTAAGACCAAGTTGGCCCCAGCTCATCATTTATGAATCCACAGTACCTGGCAGTCTTCTGAGATTTCTGTAGTCAGTATATTCTTTCCTGTTCCAAGTGCATCTTTCCAGCACTTAGTTTTTTTCCACCATCAGTGATCACCCTCTCTGCTTCTATCAGAGGCTTTCCTGTCTCTTCATAGATAAAATAGAAACTTTGAAGGTTTAGACCCTTTAATCTCCCCAAATCCACAAAGTGATCTGCATTTATACCCATTCTTAGCATTCTCCTGCTATTCCAAAAAGGGTGCTCCAGATCCTACAACCCTGCTTTTTTCCTTTTAAAGCCTAGCTGGTATTTTATATATATATCTATATGTTATATATAGATATATATAAAATATTTATATATAATTATGTTATATATTTACATATTATATATTGTATTATATATTTATATATTATATGCCCTACTGTTCCGCATACCTGTTATTGCTTGTCAGAAACCTTTTACTGTGAAATATTCCATATCTCAGGTGTTTCAAACTTTTAACCTCATGTAGCTTCTCAAAGGCATCTCTTTAGTTTTTTTTTTCCCCTTCTAAGTTAATAATAGAAACAGAACAAACCCAAATCATATCTCTGTTATCGCTCTGCCTTTCCTGGCCTTTATATTCACTTATCAGTAGTCCCTATCTAAACCACACAATACCTTCCTTTGTTTCTTCCTTTACTACTGTATATCACAGTCCTTTCTTTGTGATTGGGTATCTGGCAGACGTGTAGACCTGCCTTTTACAGAGGGTTTGCTTAAGACTTGGTGCCTGATGCCCCTCTTTTCTTCCTTACTTTTCTTTGATTCTTCTACAAGGACTCTGCCTATGAGAATACAGTTCTGGCTCAGTTGTTTTGTTTGTGGGTGATGGTCCTAGGACTTGAACTTAGGGTCCTGGGTGCTGTCCCTGAGCTTTTTTTTTTTTTTTCCTCTCAAGGCACTACCACTTGAGCTACAGCTCTACTTCTGGCTTTTTGGTAGTTTATTAGAGATAAGAGTCTCACAGAGCCGAGTACTGGTGGCTCATGCCTGTAATTGTAGCTACCCAGGAGGCTGAGATCTGAGGATCGAGGTTCAAAGCCAGCGTGGGAAGGAAAGTCCGTGAGACTCTTTATCTCCAATAAACCACTAGAAAACTGGAAATGGCGCTGTGGCTCAAGTGCTAGAGCACTAACTTTGAGCTGAAGAGCTGAGGGATGGTGCCCAGACCCAGAGTTTAAGCCCCATGACCACCACCAACAACAACAAAATGAGTCTCACAGACTTTTCTGCCTGGGTTGGTTTTGAACCATGTTCCTCAGCCTCTTGAGTAGCTAGAATTACAGGCGTGAGCCACTGGTACCCAGCATAATTCCTAGTTTACTCTATGAGAACATTTTTCTAGTTAAACAAAAGAATGAAAAGTTAGATAAGCGATAACCATGTAAAAGTGTTGAAAAGATTGTAGTTATAGTATTGTTAAGGTCCTTACGTTCTATTTTACTTTGATTTGTTTGTTATAGAAATTTTGGTCATCTAAATACATAGTGTGTATATGTAAGTGTTAATTTCTTATCTTCCATACAGCTGTCAGTTGCAGATACATAATGAAGACTGAAAAGATTTCATTTGGTATAGTTGAGTTTTTACCTCAAAGACTAGTAGCCACCCAAAAGACACAGTGTTTTTCATAATTAATTGATTACAACTTATTAAATAAATTGCCATGTAAATAATAAGCTTTTGGCATATAACACTGTAGTAAGGAGATTGAAAAAAGAAATTAAAACATAGTTTCTGACTTTGAGAATCTTATGATTTGGTGGAGTAAATAAATCATAAGGAAAATCATTCACAAAGCATGTAACAGGAGATTGTTGGGTAGCATGCAATTAAAAGGCACTATGTAAGACAAGTAAGTTATATAAAATAAGTTTGTATTTAACTTTATTTTGTTCCATTATCCTTTCCCTTTTTGTTAGTATAAGAGTTTGAACTCAGGGCCCTGTGTGGCAGGTGTTCTGTAGCTAGGGCCCTGCCCTCACCTTGACTTTGAATAGTAACTGTCCTTACTTACTTGGCTAACACATTCTTTATAAAGGATCATTAAAATATTCAGTTTCTCCTGTATAGAAAACAAACTAAAATCCACAGCCATAATGGCTAACCAAAGTTGTTAATAATGGGATATGAAATGGACAGAGGATAGTAGAGGAGACCATTCTGGTCTGCAGGCAGGGGGAACTTAAGGTTGGGAATAAGCCAGGCAAAGAGAAGTGGAGGAGAAAGCCTTCTTTTGAACACAGAAATATTTAAAAAAGCCTTTTGTAAGCATGGCTGCCTTTCTTTGCAATTGATGTTACTAAATGAATTAGAATGTATATATTGAAGCATTTTATATTGAGGTAATTGATCTATAAACTCCTTGGGTAAGTATTTTTTAGCTTTCAATGCACAATGTGTTTAATTAGAAAATATTTTTGGAATTGATGAAAAATTCTGAGTTTTCTAAAGACTACATTTCTTTTCTTTTTCTTTTAGGTCTCATTTAAACAAAATAGCTTTTCAAAATTAGTTCCAAGACTGTGAATTAGAGACAAGTATACTTAAAAAAATTAAATCTTTTGGTTAGGGGATAAGTCATACATGTTCAGGTACATGTTTATACTTGAGTCCTATATATCTGCTTTGTAAAATAATTACAATCGGATTGTGAGTTCATTGAAGTGGAAAACTTAGGAAAAGCCAGCTCACTCAAAAATAATACTAATCCCTTCATCATTTTAGAAGAATAGATTGATTTTAGATTTAAAAAACTTTATTCTCAATATTGGATGACTCCCTATACTCTGTTAAGTAAAAATAAATAGATTTAAAATGTTGTCAAGTGAGTAGTCTGAAAAATGGAGTATACATTACTGAATGCTGAATAGGTTTAGGACTTAATACACGTATCAGTTCTTTTAGAAATAAATGCAAAATGGACAAAGCGCGAATGTGAGAGTATTTAAATGGTTCTCAAGATTTTCTGGTTCATGTGTTGTGATATTGAACTCTTTGGTCCTAGGCTTTAATTTGTGCCTGGTGCTGACCTGATGCTGTGCAGGGACACTCACTGCATCCCTCCATTCAGTCCCTAATTATCCCAACTTCCTGGGGAGCTTGCTTAGAACTGGGCATGAGTGCTTCTTATTAAAATATTGGGCTACCCTGGATACATGTAACACGGTAGTATTTGATATCAGCTTTATAGATGAACAAAATAAGAGATGAAGTTGTTTGCTGTGATTTTAGTAAATGGGTGGAGGGTATTATGGAAATCATTTGGTTAGACAATGGATTAAGCTTGTAATAAATGAAATCATTGGTAATCCAGTTCCTGTGCCTTTTTTGCATTGTTTTTTTAAATGCATATTCAAAAATATGACTATGATGGTATGTGAAATAATCAGATTTGCAGTTTTGTATATATTTGTGGATGATCACAATTCTTTTTTGCTGAGAGCATCTGTTAATACGGGAATTTGTCTCTTCAGGTTCATGTGAAAATGGCCGATGAGGCTGTCTGTGTTGGCCCAGCTCCCACCAGTAAAAGCTACCTCAACATGGATGCCATCATGGAAGCCATTAAGAAAACCAGGGCCCAAGCTGTGAGTCTGAATGAACCTATCTACTGCAGCTGTTTCATATGTAGTGAGCAGAAAGCTAGAGTTTGTATTAAAAAAAATAAGAAAGAATGATTGAAAATGCTGTTGCAGTTAGTTCATGTCACATGAGTTAAATGTGGCTGAATTCGCTACTGGAAATCAAAGGCTTTGTAGCATCTGGCAGTCTTGGTCGCTGATCCTGCAGGTGGCTGCTGGATTCAGCTTTCACACCAGGGAGCAGTTTCAGTTCATTTCCAAATTTGCTAGGAAAAAAGAAGTCCCAATTAGTTTTGAGTATTAACTCTTTCAGTGTAATAAAAGAATTAAGAAGAAAACAATTCTGTGTTATAAACAGGATCCAAGAAACCCTGTTTAAATTCCATTTTAATCATTTAAAAATTATGTACACATAAGTACATTGGACGAAATAAAAGTAGTATATTTGCTAATTATTTTACTTTGTTAGTATCAATAAAATGCCCATACCTTACATTGATAAATCAAAAATTTTCCCCACCTCTAATCTGACTTGAATGCAGTAGACACACCTAGGAGAAAACTGTTTCTGACATCAGGAATAGTTCTTTTTTTAATTTTAATATCAGAGAACTAATTACATAGACTGTTGAAAACTATGTGGCATTATCTGTACAATTGGATGGAAGTAGACAACATTGCAATTAGCCTGAATGTTTCTATTAGAATTGACATTTCTTTTGAAAGAATGTTTTTTGGTTATGTGTTTAAATAAAACTCTGAATTTATAAATTCATAGTTGTTTACAGTTTATTAGCATAGTTAGTGGGAATGAAAATCTTATAACCTTTTAATTGTAGCTTGTTAGAATGCCATTTCTAGTTGAATGTGTTTGTAAAATAAAATTGGTGGAATAAAATTCTTCCTATGGTGCAGTATTTAAAATTTTTCTGTAATATGTATATATAGTTATGTAGCTATTCCTAAGTTATGGTATTGGCTTCTTAAGAAATTTGACTTTCCTTTTAGCAGACTTGTTTTAATAGAAATGTGTTTAATACTAATTGATATTGGAGTAGCTAAATTTATGTCTTGCTTTTGTTGTACAGTCAAAAATTACTTGATCAGAACAGGATGGCAGAATTTAGATTATAGTAATGTGGCTTATAGCGGGCAGATAACATAGTTGTTATGAATGATTAAATTTGTGAAAAGGGGAAAAATGGATAATAGAAGAAGAAAAATTAGGACTACAAAGTAAGAGTAAACCCAAATTCAAACCTCCATTCTAGTTTAGTTTGACAGAAAAGGCTTCTGTGTTGGCTGAGTATCTTAGGCTATTAGGTGAGTTTTGGGAAATAGCAGTTTCTGGTACTGTAGTAAAAATATGGGAATTCAGAATTACTCATTCATCTTGCCAAAGGTTTTTGTAGTGTAATTCTTTGACCTACCAGCTACTGTGAAATTATCCAAACTTGTTAGTTAGAATTTTCCTCAAAAAAAGTAGCAGTGGGGAGTTTTGTGTTGAATAGTGTAGACAAATCAAGTATGGTGCTGATTGTAGCTAGAAAAAAAGGAGCAATTTGATTTGTACCCAGGTATGGAAGTTAGAGCTGATCAGTAAGAGAGAGAAGGAATTTTATTTAAGGACTCAACCACTTAACAAAATACTGTACTGTACATGTTTTATATGGATTTTGCAATATACAATTAAAATATTTTGTTTGGATTTTTAAGGTGCATCCAGGTTATGGATTCCTTTCAGAAAACAAAGACTTTGCCAAGCGTTTGGTAAGTTTAGAACGAAGTAGAAACTATTAACTAATTCTAGAAAGCAGTACAGTAAGGTAATTTCTTTTTCTCTTTCTTTCTTTCTTTCTTTCTTTCTTTCTTTCTTTCTTTCTTTCTTTCTTTCTTTCTTTCTTTCTTTCTTTCTTTCTTTCTTTCTTTCTTTCTTTCTTTCTTTCTTTCTTTCTTTCTTTCTTTCTTTCTTTCCTCTCTCTCTCTCTCTCTCTTGTGCGGGTCCTGATGCTTAAACTCATGGCTTGGGTGCTATCCCTGAGCTTCTTTTGCTCAAGGCTTAGCATTCTACCCCTTAAGCCAGAGCTTTACTTCTTTTTTTTTTTTACTGTGAAAATACTGTACAGAGGGGTTACAATTACATGGGCAAGATAATGAGTACATTTCTTATCAAGCATTGTAGCCTCCCCCTTTGTTTCCCCTTCCCATCCCTTCCCATCCTCCCCCTGCCCCCCCCATTCTCCCAGCCCTCCCCACCAAAGTTGTAAAGTTCGTCTTCCTCTTCTTCTTCTTCTTTTTTTTTTTTTTTTGTAGTTTATTGGTGATAAGAATCTCATGGAATTCTCTGCCTAGGCTGGGTTTGAACTGTGATCTTCAGATTTCAGCCTCCTGAGTAGCTAGGTTTATAGACATGAGCTACTGGCTCCTGTCTTGCAGTGAGTTTTTAAAAATGTGAATAGTGACAAATTAAAGAATTGTAACCAATTATATGAAAAGTGAAGTTGTTTATAATTACTTAAAGAGTAATTATAAAAATGGGAGGGTTATAAAATAGTGAAGTTTTAAAATAATACTTAGAATAATTATAAAAATGGAAAAGTTAATTACCATTATACCTAGTTTATTATATATTGTATGGTCTTTAAAAATCAGAAACCTGAGTTGTTTTTTGTTTTTTTTTTTGGTCAGTCATGGGGCTTAAACTCTGGGCCTAGTCACTGTTCCTCAGCTCTTCAGCTGAAGGCTAGTGCTCTACCACTTGAGCTACAGCACCACTTCCAGTTTTCTGGTGGATAGTTGGAGATAAGAGTCTCATGGACTTTCCTGCTCGGGTTGGCTTTGAACTGCGATCCTCACATCTCAGCCTCCTGAGTAGCTAGGATTACAGGCATGAGCTACCAGTGCCTAGCAAAACTTGAGATTTTTAAATATACATGTAACATTGTATGGTGATAGTGATTTAATTATGATTATGGAAAATGAAGTTGGAAGTAAAATTCTACTTTTCTCCTTTTGTTATAAATTTGTAAGATAAAATTTTACTGCTTCTATTTTGGCAAAAGTGTTTTCTTAATGATCTGAGTATTCTAATATTATCATATGGATTAGCTAAAGTAGCCTGTATTGCTATTAAACTGATTTTAAAGTGTATTTAAACTAAGTTTAAGAAAATACTAAATGGGGCTGGGAAGGTGGCTCAGTGGTGGAGCGCTTGCCTTGCATGCCTGAGGCCCTGGGTTCGATTCCTCAGCACCCACATAAGCAAAAAGAAAAAAGACGGATGTGGCTCTGTGGCTCAAGTGATAGAGCACTAGCCTTGAGCTGAAGAGTTGAGGGACAGTGCCCAGGCCCAGAGTTCAGGCCCCATGACCGGACCCAAAAAAAAAAAAAAAAAAAGAAAATACTAAATGAACTTTACAACTTTAGGGTTGGGGGGAGGCAGAAGTTGGGGAGGTGGGAAGGGAAGGAATGGTAAGGAAAAAACAAAGGAGGGGGTAACAATGCTCGATAGGAAATGTACTCATTACCTTACTCATGTAACTGTAACCCTTCTGTACAGTATCTTTACAATAAAAATATATATTTAAAAAAAGGAAAATACTAAAGCTTTAGAACTTAGGTACTAAAAAATGATATTTTTATATTTGTGAATGTTGTGGTGCTTATATCAGTTATACAAGATGTTAAATTGTCTTTTTTTTGTTTCAGAAGTTGCTTTTTTTTGTCTTTCTTATTCTACTGTTAAATTTTTTTTCTTTTTGGTACCTTGTATTTTATTCTGTGGATTCAAAGTTATTTGTAAATATAATCATTTTCTAAATGATTAAAATCTATAAAGTTGACATAATCATAGACTTTTAGCTTTCGTATATCTTGGCCAACTTTATGATTTCAAAACAAGGATGTAGAAAGGTGTCTGGAGTGAAAAGCTTAGGTGGAAGGATGCAAGTTGGATTATAATGCATATTCCAAGTTTTTGTGTGTATATACACTCTCTTAAAATTTTTTCTTAGCATTTTGACTGAACTTATCATAAAAATGGTTTGAGTATACTGTTTATACTCACTTAAATATTCATGTTAATATTACCTATTAAGCTTAAGTTTTTTAAAACAAAAATTACTATTATAGAGGTGATGATATACAGAGGGGCTACAATTACATTAGTCAGGTGATGAGGACATTGCTTTCATACCGCGTCTGTTCCCTCATGCTCTCCCATTACCTGCCTTCCAGCTCTACCCACGAGTTACATAGTTCATTTTCATCAATGTCCAGTGTACTCCACTGATGCATATTTTCACGCTTTTTCCTCGTATCCTGTGCCCCCCCTCACAGATAAGTATGTGTAGACACCATATCTAAGGTAAAGAATACAGAATCATCAGAAAAAGAAAAAAACCAAAAAAGCCCTTTGTTTCCTTATCTTAGGAGTTTCAGTGTATATATTATATACATAGGAAGAGGCTCTTGGGTATTGTACCTTTGAGATTCTCTCCTAAGACTATCCTCTTTTGGTCTCACTGTATGTGAGTATCTAGAATCCTGTGTAATTTGTCATATCCTAGTGCATGTTAGAGCTAACTTCTGTGTCTCAGAGAGAATATGTGCCTTTTGTCTTTCTGATCTTGGCTTACCTCACCATCAAATATAAATGATAGCTTTGTTGGGTATACCAGTTTGGGTTGGCAGTTATTGGTCTTCAGGGCTTGGATTATACCATTCCAGGCTCTCCTTGCTTAGAGTTTGTGTGGAGAATCTGATTTTTTTTTCCCCATTGTAATACAGCTCCTTCTTTGATTTTTCAGCATTTAAAATCAATTCCCTGCTTTTTAAGTCTCATGTGTCTAGTAGTGTTTCTTCTTGGATCCTGTCTACCGGGGGTTCTGTTTGCTTCTGTCAGGTGGGTGAGATTTTATCTCTTAAAATTGGGGAAGTTCTCTGTTATTATTTTACTGAATAGATTTTCCCATGTTTTTAGTATGGAATTCTTCCCCCTCATTGATCCCTACTAGGCATACATTTGATTTCTTGTTGCTTGAGTCTGCCAATTCTTGGATATCCCTTTGGTAAGTTCTGAGTGCTTTTTTAAAAATATACCTTTGACTTTTTATTATAGCTCTTCTGTTTTATCCTCAGCTCCTATTCATTTATGTAGGCATTCCACTGTGGTTTGCAATATGGAAATTGAACCTTTTATGCTTCTGAGATCATATCTTACAGTGTTAATTTTGTCTTTTAATGAGGGTGATAACATTTCTATTTTTATCTCCATATATTTTTGGGAGTCCTGGATCATCTTTGTCATTTCTTCTTTATACTCTTGAGATTGTTTTTGCATTTCCTCTTTTATTTCTTTGGCCAAATCTATCATCAATTCTTTTTTTTTTTTTTGCCAGTCCTGGGGCAAAAACTCAGGGGGACTGCCCCTGAGCTTCTTTTGCTCAAGGCTAGCACTCTACCACTTAGACTACAGTTCCACTCCTGGCCTTTTCTGGTTATGTGGTGCTGAGGAATCAAACCCAGGGCTTCATCCATGCTAGGCAAGCACTCTACCACTGAGCCACATTCTCAGCCCTGTCATCATTTCCATAATGTCATCCTCTCTTCTCCACTCTCACTGGGGTCCTTCCTTGGATTGTTGTTGGCTTTTGGATTTGGGTTGTTTTTGTGATTGTTCATGAATCTTGTCTTTCATTGTGATTTATGCATTTGGGATGGTCAGGGCTGTGGCCTGATCTTGGCCTGCTTGTGCCTGACAGGTGGTATAGCCCCTGCTTGGCCTGAGCTAGCTCACACCAGGTGAGTTAGCTCATGCTTGGCCCTTGAGCCAGCAAGTGCTTGTGGGCACACCCTTGACTTGCCTCGGGCGAGTTCTCTGCCAGCTGGAGGGCTCTTGGTCTGGTCTGCAGCGGGAACTGGGAAGGCTAGATTCAGACCTCCAGGATGGGCATGCGCTTTGGAAGAGGTGGGCTCCCATGGTTGTGCAGTAGTTTGTCTACACTTGGACCCCTAGTTGGTTCTCACCCCTTAGGTGGCCGGCACTTGGCCACTGGCTTGTGTGTGCATGCTTGGTTTGCCCCCAGGCCAGCTAGCTCTCCACCAGCAGCCGAGTGCGTGGTCCAGTCTGCAGCAGGGGCTGGGAAGGCTACAGTCAGGTCTTCGGGATGGGCATGGGGCTTCAGAAGAGGTGAGATCCGGCGGGTGCGCAGGAGTTTGTGCTGTTTCAAACTGGTTTCCCTGCTGACAGCCGGAGCTGTGGGGGATGCAGGGCCCTAGACCCTTCCAGGGGGAGTCCTGGTGGCCGCCTGCGGGCAGCCAGCAGGTGGGGTGGGAGGGCCTGAGGCAGGGCTCTGGCCTCTCTGGCTGGCCTCTTCAAGTGCCGTGCCCCTTCTTGGGCGGGAGGGAGGGGTCTGTGGGTCCCATCAGCGCTGGATTCGCGTGGGTGGGGTCCCTGGCGGGGTACTCCCCGATCCTGGCGGTGGTTGTGGGCCGGGGCTGCGCTGTGGGAGAGCTCGGGGCCTGGACGTGGCGCTGCCACACGGCTGTCTGGGCGGGCGGGCGCTGTGGGCGCTGTGCGCCTGGATGCTACAGTCCCCGCAGCCGGGGGCAGGGCCCGGCCCGATGGAGGAGGGCTCCCTGTGGGTCTCCGTCCTTGTGTGTTCCCCTGACTCTCTGTGTGTATATTTGTTGTTCATCTCTAAGGGAGACTTGCATGGCTGACTAGAGAGCTCATGGACTTTCCTGCCTGAGCTAGCTTCAAACGGTGATCCTCAGATCTCAGCCTCCTGAGTGTGAGCCACCAGTACCTCGTTTTCTATTCTGTATTTTCCCTTTAGGCTTTTTTTTTTTTTTTTTTTTTAAATTCTGAGCAGTAAATGACTAGCAATGGGAATATGTAAGGACTATTTGAATTTAGAAAAGAAATTAAAAGTTTTCAAAAAGGCTTTGAAAACTAAAACTATTCACTCTTGCAAAAAAGCGATTGTTAGTGTAAAGATACTTCATACTCTTTTTAGTTCTCTGTTTAGATGTATAATTATGTAATATATAATTTCATTGATTATATCTGTATATAATCATCAACATTATTATTGTACTATCATTTTAGTTCGACATAGCATTAAATTACAGTGACTAGCCTTATAATACATTGATATGTTGGGTCTAAGAACTTGTATACTATATTTGGGACTTTATTTAAAAGATATACATGTATATAGACAGTGAGTACTCATCAGGAATCTCAGCACTGAAGCTGTAGAAGGGGAATATGGAAAATAGTGGAGGCTTGGAAGTTGTATTCTGTCTCCTTTTCTCACAAGACTTTTTAATGAAACAAGGAATGCAACCATTCCACAAACAATGGCATGATTTGAAAAAATCCATTGGATTAACTAAAATAATTTTAAATGGCTATGATAACCAAGTAGGCAAAGTTATAGAGAGGTGGTTTTGGGGAATTTAAATTGTTTCAGCTCCCTCTCCTCTCTTCTACTCTCTCATGTAAAATTTGAATTTATGAAAATTACAATACTTACAAAACATTCATATAAATATTGGATTGAATTCATATTGAATTCATATAATATTGCTTGATTTGGCAAGTCCACTCATAAAGAATCTCACCTGCAAAGATATACTTGAAAAAAATGTTCATTGTAAGGTTTTTTTATGATAGCAAAATTTGGAAGTAGCTCAAAAGTTTCTCATCTGGAAAATGAAGAGAATGACAGCCGCCCTGCAGGGTTGTTGTAAAAATTAGAAACAACATACATAAAGAACCTAGCACAAAGTCTGGCATTGCCTGGCAAATCACCTTAATCATTATAGATGGGAAATATTACTTCAGTAGATGAGGAGAGCTACTGAAAAGCTTTTAGAGGAATGAGAGTTTTAAAATTAGTGTTCTTTTTTTCAAGTGGAAGTGTTTTCATATGTGTTTTAGAGTTCAAATTTTTTTATGTTGAGGTGAATAATTTGATATAATGCCACTACTATATACATATGTATCGCACTGTGGTTTACAAAATATTTTGGCATGAATGATCTCATAAAATTCACAATCAACATTGGATATTAACCTTTTTTATTTTTTTAACAAAAAGAAAACCCACACCCATCAATCCCCTGATGTTAGTAACAGAATCAGGACTTTATCTAAGTTGGTGTTGCCACAAATATATATCTGGGTAGTGTAAAACAAAAAGGAAAAGAAACTATACTATGATAACATTGAAATAGCTAAAGATTAAGATTAAATCATCTTGATGAACTTAGTCATAGCCCTTAAAAATTTCCCTCCCCTCTTTGGATAATTTGGATATGATTGTAGACAATGATATCTAGAGGGAATGTTCAAGAAAGGCTTTTATTAGCACTGGTCCTGTGACATGAGGCGGCAATCCGTGTGTTGGAGCTTGTAAGTATGTGATAAGGACTTTGTAACTAATGCTAACCTCTTAAAGTTAGCAAGCTTGCAAAGATCTTTAATAGTTTTGTATCCTTAACATAATTTTGGGGAAGTGGCCTTGTAGCTCAAGTGGTAGAGCGCTGGCCTGGAGCTGAAGAGCTGAGGGACAGCCCAGGCCCAGAGTTCAGGCCCTATGACCACACACACACACACACACACACACACACACACACACACACACACAAAATAATAATTTTGAGTGAATTTAACAAGATTTATGTGATAGTCATATTGTTTTGAGTAAGACTTAAATCTTACAAGCCCAGAATAGCTTGTAACTTTTTTAAATCTATGAATAACTCATAAACATATGCATTGTGTGTGACTCTTGTTTATATGTTACAACTTAAGAAAGGTTAAGAGCTACTTTGTAGACAACAAGTTTTAGCTATATAAAATTTCATGTTAACATGACTTGATTTTTTTTCCATTTTGAGCAGGCTTTTGAGTTTAGCCTATTATTTATTTATTTATTTATTTTTGGGTCGGCCGTGGGGCTTGAACTCTGGGCCTGGGTGCTGTCCCTCAGCTCTTCAGCTCAAGGCGAGCGCTCTACCACTTGAGCTACAGCGCCACTTCCGGTTTTCTGGTGGTTTATTGGAGATAGAAGTCTCACCGTCTCTCCTGCCCGGGCTGGCTTTGAACTGCGATCTTCAGATCTCAGCCTCCTGCGTAGCTAGGATTACAGGCATGAGCCACCAGAGCCCAGCTTAGCCTATTATTTAAAAATTTCAGAGTGTAAGCCTTTTTAAGGTATTTAAATCCCTTTAATACATTGATGGCTTATTTCTGTTTGAGAACCTTCCATTTTACCTCCCTTGAGGTACCACTGCTCCTGAGTATAGATTTTTTTTGATTGTATGTGCACATGAGTGTACATATATGTGTGTGCATGTGATTTTTTTTTTTTTTTTTTTTGTCAATCTTGGGTCTTGAACTCTGGGCCAGGGTGCTGTCCCTGAGCTCTTCAGCTTAAGGCGAGCACTCTACCACTGGAGCCACAGCACTATGGACTTTCCGGCCCAGGCTGGCTTTGAACTGTGATCCTCAGATCTCAGTCTCCTGAGTAACTAGGATTACAGGTGTGGCCACCAGTGCCTGGCTTGAAAAAAAAATTGTTCCATGCTTTTTACATTTTTATTTACTAGAGTTCTTTTGCTTGTAAGAAGAGACTGGGAGTGTAGCTCAATGAGAGAGTGCTTGGATAACTGGTGGCAAGACCCTGGTTCAGTACCCCAGGCCCAGATTCTGGTACTTAAAAGGCTGAAACAGAGGCCAGAGTGGGCTATATTATTGAGACTCTATATAACAAAAGAAAAAACAAAAGCAAAACAAAAATCCATATAACCCATAATAAAATATATGTGGGCTACATTTATTTATATAGATGAATTATGCTATTCTTGTTTAATCATAACGATATTCCTAATTTATTATTATTTTTTTCGGTCATGGGGCTTGAACTCTGGACCTGAGCGCTGTCCCTGAGTTCTACAGCTCAAGGCGAGTGCTCTACCACTTGAGCCGTAGCACCACTTCTGGTTTTCTGGGGGTTTATTGGAGATAAGAATTTTACGGCAGGGGCTGGGAAAGTGGCTCAGTGGTAGAGCGCATGCCTTGCATGCCAAAGGCCCTGGGTTCGATTCCTCAGCACCACCTAAGCAAAAAGAAAAAAACCGGAAGTGGCGCTGTGGCTCAAGTGGTAGAGTGCTAGCCTTGAGCTGAAGAGCTGAGGGACAGTGGCCAGGCCCAGAGTTCAAGCCCCATGACCGGACCCAAAAAAAAAGAGTTTCATGGCAATGTCATTCTTTCTGATGGAGGTATAGAATTCCACTGTGTATATATACCACATTTTTTTGATCCATTCATCTACTGAGGGGCATCTGGGTTGGTTCCATACCTTAGCTATGGTAAATAAGGCTGCAATAAACATAGTAGTGCTGGTAGCTTTAGTGTAGTCTTGTTTGTGAACATTTTGGTAAATGCCCAAAAGTGGGATTGCTGGGTTATAGGGGAGCTCTATGTGGAGTCTTTTGAGGAACCTCCATACTACTTTCCAAAGTGGTTGAACAAGTTTACACTCCCACCAACAATGCAGTAAGGTTCCCTTCTGTCCAAATCCCCTCCAGCATCTGTTGTTATTAGAGTTCTTGATTATAGCCATTCTAACTGGGGTTAGGTTGTATCTCAATGTTGTTTTGATTTGCATTTCTTTTATGGCTGGAGAGGTTGAGCATTTCTTCATGTGTCTATTGGCCATCCTTCTTTCTTCTTCAGAGAAGTTTCTCTTTAAGTCTTTAGCTCACTTATTTATTGGAATTCTATGCCTCCATCAGAAAGAATGACATTGCCCCATTTGTTAGGAAATGGAAAGGCTTGGAAAAAATTATATTAAGTGAAGTAAGCCAGGCCCAAACAAACATAGGTCCCATGGTTTCCCTTATTTGCAATAACTAGTATATGTCTGAGTCAAGCAGAAAAGGTCAGATAAGTTGATGTTAGGGAAATGAACCCTAAGATATGTATTCAAATGTTTTTTCTTTCATGTGATTGTTTCTAACACATAAGATTATTTCTTTGTTGCTTTGTATGTCCCTCCCCCACGGTATAACCGCTGCTTTCACTGTATTTGATGTTGTTATAATTTGTAGAGGGGAAGGGAAAAAACAAATCATTTAAATAGGGATACAGGTGGACCCATTGCAACAATGAGACGTACAAGTCGTTATGTTGAAAACTAACTTTACAACTTTGGTGTTGGGGGGAGGAGGGTTTGGTGGAGAGTGGAGGGAGGATGGGATGGGAAGGGGAAACAAAGGAGGAGGCTACAATGCTTGATAAGAAATGTACTCATTATCTTGCCCATGTAATTGTAACTCCTCTGTATATTTTCACAACACTAAAATAAATAAATAAATTAAAAAAAAAGTTTTCACGGCCTTTCCTGCCTGGGCTGGCTTTGAACTGTGATCCTCATATCTCAGCCTCCTGAGTAGCTAAGATTACAGGTGTGAGCCCCCAGTGTCCAGCTTCTTTTCTTATTTTTTTTTTTTTTGAAGAGAAAAATAACTAAATAAATGTCACATAGTAGTAAATGAGAGGAATATAGACCCCATGCATATTGACATGTTTAAACTGCCTCTTAGATGGATTAGAGCTAGAGTGAGCAGGGTCTGCACACTGTCCCTTAGCTTTTGTGTCCAAGGAACTTATTTTTTTTTTTGCCGGTTCTGGGATTTGAACTCAGGGTCTGGGCACTGTTCCTGAGCCTCTTTGTATTCAAGGCTAGCATTCTATTAGCACTCAATTGAGCCACAGTGCCACTTACAGCTTTTTCTGAGTAGTTTATTGGAGCTAAGAATCTCACAGACTTTTCTGCTTGGGTTGGCTTCAAACTGCGAACCTCAGATCTCTGCCTTCTGAGTAGCTAGAATTACAGGTGTTAGACACCAGGGCCTGGCTAATCTTTTCTAATATTTCTTTCGTTGTATGTTTTTTTTTTTTTTTTTGTCGGTCGTGGGGCTTGAACTCTGGGCCTGGGCACTGTCCCTCAGCTCTTCAGCTCAAGGCGAGCGCTCTACCACTTGAGCTACAGCGCCACTTCCGGTTTTCTGGTGGTTTATTGGAGATAAGAGCCTCACGGTCTCTCTTGCCCGGGCTGGCTTTGAACCGCGATCCTCATATCTCAGCCTCCTGAGTAGCTAGGATTACAGGCGTGAGCCACCAGCGCCCGGCTAGATGTATGTTTTTAACAAATTTTAAGTGACATAATATATATATATATTTATATATCCACTTCAAACATCTGCTTCTTTGTGGTAGAACATTAGCACTCCTAGCTATTTTAAAATATACAATAAGCTGTCATGGTACAATTTCTTATTACATTTTTCTTACACATATGATGTTTAGAATAATTTATAAGATGAATTATATTTTATTAAAAACCTTTCATGAATATCTTTTTGTGTGTGTGTATATGATGGTACTTGTGCTTGAACTTGGGGCCTCATGCTCTGGCTTAGGTTTTTCTGCTCAAGGCTGGCATTCTATCACATGAGCCATACTTCTACTTCTGGTTTTTGCTGGTTAATTGAAGTATTAGAGATTTTGCCTGTTTGACCTGTCTTTGAATCATGATCCTAAGATATCAACTTCCTGTGTAGCTAGGATTACAGACATGAGCCATTGGCACCTGGCTTTGAATAACTTTTGAAATATTTTAAGATGATGCTTTTTTTGTTTGTTTTTTTTTGTTTGGGTCCGGTCGTGGGGCCTGAACTCTGGGCCTGGGTGCTGTCCCTCAGCTCTTCAGCTCAAGGCTAGAGTTCTACCCTTGAGCCACAGCACCACTTCCGGCTTTTTTCTTTTTGCTTATGTAGTGCTGAGGAATCGAACCCAGGGCCTCATGCATGCAAGGCAAGCACTCTACCACTGAGCCACCTTCCCAGCCCCTCTTTCTGATTGTTGACAAAATTCAACTAAGAATTTGTAGATTTAGAGAATGGTGTAGAGATCTAGATATTCTGAAGTGAATTCCTAAAAAGGAAAAAAAAAAAATCTTTATTTCTAGGGTCTTTATTTTTTTTGTTATTGCTGGTACTGGGGCTTAAACTCAGGGCCTGGGTGCTGTCCCTGAGATTTTGTGCTCAAGGCTAGCCCTCTACCACTTTGAGCCACAGCTCCACTTCTGACTTTCTGGTGGCTAATTGGAGATAAGTGTCTTGCTGTATTTCTTGCCTGGGTTGGTTTTGAACTGCCATCTTCAGACCTTAGCCTCCAGAGTAGCTAGGATTACAGGCATGAACCACCAGTGCCCAGCCTAAATGAGTTAAAAAATATATTTTAGCAAAATCTTTTGTCTTCAATACACAGTTGCTAAGATTTTTTTCCTTTTTATTTTCTCAACACTATTAGTGCTCCCCAACTGACGATGGGGTTTTGTTCTAATAAGTTCATTGTTAAGTTGAAACACATGTAGGAGTAGTGAGGATTATAAGCATGATAAGCCACCCGCACCTGACTCTAGTGTGGTTTTTTTTTATATTTTTTTGGGTCCGGTCGTGGGGCCTGAACTCTGGGCTTGAGCGCTGTCCCTCAGCTCTTCAGCTCAAGGCTAGCGCTCTACCACTTGAGCCACAGCACCACTTCCGGCTTTTTTCTTTTTTTTTTGCTTATGTGGTGCTGAGGAATCGAACCCAGGGCCTCATGCATGCAAGGCAAGCGCTCTACCACTGAGCCATCTTCCCAGCCCCTAGTGTGTTTTTTTAAAAAAGTCAACAGAGTAAGATCAAAACATGCTAGGCATGGTGGCTCATGCCTGTAATCCTACCTATTTAGTAGGTAGGATTGCAGTTTGAAGCCAGACTAGACAGGAAAGTCTGACACTCTTTTCTTTAGTTAACCATCAAAAAAGCCACAAGTGTAGCTCTACTTCAAGTGGTAGTATACCAGTCTTGAACAAAAATGTTAAGAGACAGTGCCCAGTCTCTGAGTTTATCCTAGTATGGCCACACACACACACACACACACTCACACACACAAAACTAACAGAAAACATGCTAGTGTTATGAATCCTTATTTGCATTTGTAGTATTCTTCAGAAAAAGAAGCCACACAGTAACATATTAGATCTTTTTCCATTTTATTCTGTTGCTATAAGTATTTTGAAATTTTCATTTAATTTTTATTATGAAACCAATTTATTTTTATTTATTTATTTATTTTTTTGTCGGTTGTGGGGCTTGAACTCTGGGCCTGGGCGCTGTCCCTCAACTCTTCAGCTCAAGGCGAGCGTTCTACCACTTGAGCTACAGCGCCACTTCCGGTTTTTTGGTGGTTTATTGGAGATAGGAGTCTCACGGTCTCTCCTGCCCGGGCTGGCTTTGAACCGCGATCCTCAGATCTCAGCCTCCTGAGTAGCTAGGATTTCAGGCGTGAGCCACCAGTGCCCGGCGAAACCAATTTATTAAAATGTTAATACTAGATGTTTATTATTACATTTTAGAATTTTCTATTATAGTTACAGCTTAGAACTATGAATAGACTTCTTATCCTACATTATGTGCTTTAATAAATGAGGCTTTGTTTATTTTGATATCTAAACAATTGGCTTATATAATTTGTAAAAAAGCATCTAGACTTCTCAGAATCTGTCAGCAAAAATTTCTCATCAGTGTCCCTTCATGAGTTTAGATCATTCAATCTTGAGTTTGTTGATTGAGTTAATGAATGTACTAAAAGATTAGTACTTTGTTGATTCTATTTTTTTAATCAGAGATCCTATTGGCACTCACAAGTAACTATGAAATAAGGGAAACTTTTTGAATAGTTTTACAAGCCAAAGCTGACCATCTGTAGAATAATAGTAATTGGACAATAATTTTAGTCAATGAAATGTAAAATTTTCATATTTGCCTTAGCTTATGAGATATTAAGGGTGGCAACAGGCTTGCTTTGTTACTGTTTTGCAGCTAGCTTTAATTGATGTTGAATCATGACTCTGTGCACACAGGGTATGTAAAAGGTTGCAGGCATCTAGTGAGCATTTTTCCTTTAATGTGCTCATTAGTGGTGGCAAGTCCAGGTTTCAGCACATGTCAGTAATTTACATTTCATTGTGGAGAGGCTGCCCTTGTTCCACAGTTGCTTCTAAGTCTGATGAATATATATTGGGAATAAACAGAGTAGAAGAATTGAAAGCCAAATACCCTGCTAGGCCTTGCAGTTGGTTCTGAAGCCTCCAGTGGAACTCTGATTAGCAATGCATGAAGTAGGATGAAAGCTAAAGATGAGGCCTACAAAAGTTGTCACAGGTAGACTATCTCCTTAAATCCTTTTTTTGTGACTATCTCTCCATTTCATCTTTCCCAAATTGTTCTTCTTTTTTTATTCATGCCAGACTGATGTCAAAAGTGAAAATGCTGGGTGTTAGACATGGGAATTGAACTATACAAGATCCACCTGGTTCTTTTCCCCTTGCAGCTATTGAGCCCAGGGTGATGGTTAGGCAGTGTTTTCCAAAGTAAAGGGCTTGACAGGCTTTGAATCTCCCAGGGCTTGGATGACTGTGATTGGGATCTTTGTGGTGATTCCTTCTGGGATTCATTTTCTCCCTCTTCCTGATTGATACCAGCTTCTCCGGCTCTTGAAAGCTGGCATGGATCCGTAAAGGGGAACTGGCTGTTCTGGCTGTGTGTCAGTTGTAGGGCAGAGGAGCGATGATGTTGACTAATGTTGACTTTGAAAAGGTGAGTTTGGGAAAATCCAGAATTCTTTTGATAGAAAACTACTGTATTAAAATGAAGCATTTTCTGAATACAAATTTTTACTTTAGGTTGCCTCATTCATAAACAGAGTAGCATTAGAAAACACTGGCCTAGTTATGTAGACATTAATTCTTCATGTGTTAGGTTTATTTATTTTAATGTAAAATTTAGATTTATTGTAAAAAAGTAGGCTTTAATGTTGCTAATATTTGTTTGATTCTGTCTATATAATTTTTTATTTTTTTGTGGTGTTAGCCGTTCAATATAAGAACTTTTGTTCAGTGTTCATGATGAGAATCTGATGTGAGTGAATTCTGACTCACAATTTTGAAAAATATCTGTATTCAAGTTAAATATTATTTTATGATAAATCTAGTTAGGTATCTTTTGGTATTTAGATCATTTAATATAAAAGCATATTTAGCTATAGGCCATTATGTTTTTATATTATAGTTTTAATACATTTTAAACTTATAAATTACATCTTTATTACATACAAATTGCACATATATTGTTATATTAATTGTATAAATTTAATAGATTATAATTTTTATAAAATAAAGTTGCAGAATGGAATCATGTGTTTTTTGGAAAATTAAAATAAAATGCTGATCCTGAGAATCATAGATCATAGAGTTCTGATGAATATAGGTTTTGTAAAAATGTAATAGTAGATTTGACTTCTAGATGACTACTTGAAACTATTCTTGTTTTGGATGCTTGCCAGATAAAAGCCTCATGGAATTAGCTCTGGAAAATCAATTACAAAGTTGTAGGGGATACCAGTGACTTCGAATATTTAACTGCTCAAACTGTCATTTGTGTATGTTCAAATTTTTTTTTTATCCAGTTAGAATTAAAAGTGACATCTGCTTTTAATTGGTGTTTTTCTTCCAAGTCAGTAAAAATTCAGTAAGATGTGAATAATCAAATTTTGCAATGCGAAGCAACTTGTCAAGTGATTTTAAGTACTTCCTTGACCATTTGTACAGATGGAAAGTGTTAAAATGCTGATTAATCTTCCAGAGTTCTGATTATGGCTTTGGAAGGCTAAAGCTTATGTAACCCGTGCTGGCTCTTTAGTGTCAGATAGTATTTATTTGTTCATTTTGTAGACTTTTAAAAACTATTGACAAATTGCTTCTTTAATAATGAACACTTAACTTTTTTTTTGGTCTGTCGTGGGGTTTGAACTCTGGGCTTGAGCCCTGTCCCTCTGCTCTTTAGCTCAAGGCAAGCGTTCTACCAGTAGAGCCACAGCACCACTTCCGGTTTTCTGGTGGTTAATTGGAGATAAGATTCTCATGGCCTTTCCTGTCCGGATTGGCTTTGAACTGAGATCCTCAGATCTCAGCCTCCTAAGTAGCTAGGGTTACAGGTGTGAGCCACTGGCCCCGGCTTACATTTAACTATATCTAATGACATTTGGTCTAATAGACTTAAGCCATATAAGGCAATGTAGAATTTTCTGTTTCTTGAGTCTCTTATGTATTAGGTACGTTAAATTGAAAATTAAATTGAAAAGTCTAAAAGTGAGCTTTAAATTTTACTCTTTTTTTTTTTTTTTTTTTTGCCAGTCCTAGGTCTTCAACTCAGGGCTTGAATCTCTTGTAGAATGTCCCTGAGCTTCATTTGCTCAAGGCTAGCACTCTACCACTTGAGCCACAGTGGCATTTCTGGCTTTTTCGGTTTATGTGGTACTGAGGAATAGAATCCAGGGCTTCATGCATGCAAGGCAAGCACTGTACCACTAGACCACATTCCTAGCCAAATTTCATTCTTCTATATAAGTTCTTCCTGGTTGAGAATATAAATTCTGGCAAAAGGAAACCCTAACATGGCTCCCTGTTGAAAAAGAAAATTAATTATTACTGTTTTTGCCACTTCAAAAACATTTTAAGATACAAGGCCTAAGCATAAAAAAAAAATCAGATTTTCAAGCAAAGCATGTAAAAATAACTCAAGACTTCAAATATTCTCAGGAGAAAAAAAGACTAAAGAAAATAGTGCTGTTATACTTATTATGTTTTAATTTTCTAGTTACTCAAAATTAAAACATAAACATTAGGTAGTCTCTTATTTTTTTAATCTGTGAGACTTTTTTATTTTTATTTTTATTGTGGAAATACCATTCAGAGGGGCTACAATTACGTGGCAAGGTAATGAGTACATTTCTTATCAAGCATTGTTGCCTCCTCCTTTGTTTCCCCTTATCATACCTTCCCATCTCCCCCTCCTTTTTAATTTTTTAAAAAAAGTTTTTATTTTCACTTTTTTGTTTAAGTGGTACTGAGGAATTGAACCCAGGGCTTCATGTATGCTAGGCAGGAACTATCACCAAGCCACATTCCCATCCTGAGTCTCTAAATAAATTACGTCTGGAAGTTTATCTTTGAGAGACCTATCTTTGATAATTATTTATATGAAAGTGGAATTTTGCTTTTTTATATTTGAGTAGTTTTGTAAACTTAGTATAGAATTCTTTTTTAGAAACTTTTTTGTATTCATAGCACTTTCATTTTTAAATTATTTCTTTAGATTCAAAAATTATTTTAGTCGTTGTACAAAGGAGTTGCCATTTAAGAAAACAGTTTGTGAATACAATATGTCTTGATCAGCGTCACCCCTTTCAGCATTCTTACCTATCCCTCCCCTCTCCACCTTTCCCCTTATTCTTCTTGATTTTGTAGGATATACATTAGATCTTTGTCTACATTTTCCCCCTGCTCTTTTCTTCACGTGGCTTTTCTTCACTTCATGCCTTTTGAGAATCCACTTCCTGGCATTTTATTTTGCTGAACTTTGATTTTGACTTTCTAAGGAATAACACTATTTGAGATCTCTCTTGAATCTACATATTTCATTTAATAGATTTGTAAGCAATTACACACCACCCAATGTATTTATTTATGAGTTTGTAAGCTAAATCTAGCTTCCATATGTAAGGGAAAACATAGATCCTTTGTCCTTTTGGGCCTGACTTCACTTAACATATTTTTTTTTTTTGGGGGTCCGTCATGGGGCCTGAACTCTGGGCCTGGGTGCTATCCCTCAGCTCTTCAGCTCAAGGCTAGCGCTCTACCACTTGAGCCACAGCGCCACGTCTGGCTTTTTTCTTTTTTTGCTTATGTGGTGCTGAGGAATCGAACCCAGGGCCTCATGCATGCAAGGCAAGCGCTCTACTACTGAGCCACCTTCCCAGCCCTTAACATAATTTTTTTCCAAGTCTTTCCAGTTCGTTCGTTCTTTCTCTCTCTCTCTCTCTCTCTTTCTTTCTTTCTCTCCTTCCTTCTTTCCTTCCTTCTTTTTTTTGTCAGCCATGGGGCTTGAACTTTGGGCCTGGGAATTGTCCCTCAGCTCATCAGCTCAAGGATAAGGCTCTACCACTTGAGCCACAGGGCCACTTCCAGTTTTTTTGAGTGGTTTAATTGGAGATAAGAGTCTTATAGACTTTCCTGCCTGCGCTGGCTTTGAACCACGATCTTCAGATCTCAGCCTCCTGAGTAGCTAGGATTACAGGAGTGAGCCACCAGCGGCTGGGTTTCCATTTCTTTACAAATGGTACAACATCATTCTTTCTAATGGATGACTAAAATTCCATTGTGTATATATACCACATTTTCTTGATCCATTCATCCATTGAGGGGCATCTGTAATAAACAGTACTATTGTATTGGTGGCTTTACTATAATCTTGATTTGTAATCTTTTGAGTAAATGATCAGGAATAGAATTGCTTGGTCATAGGGTAGTTTTATGCTACATTTTTTGAGGAACTTCTACACTGCTTTCTGCAGTGGTTGAACAAGTTTACATTCTATCAACAGTGTATTAGGGTTCCCTTTTGGCTGCCTCACCAGCATCTGTTATTGTTTGTTCTTTGATAATGGACATTTTAGCTGGGGTGAGGGAGAATCTCAATGTTGACTATTTATTTATATTGTATTATAAAGGTGATGCACAGAGGGGTTACCATTTCAGAAGTAAAGTAATGAATACATTTGTTTTTGGATGATGTCACTCCCTCTTTTGCTCTCTCCTGGTTTTTTCCTCCCATCCCCACCCACAAGTTGTGCAGTTCATTTTCAACATGGTGTCTACTGACTACCACTGCTGCATTTAAATGTTCACACTTTGTTCCTCTTTCCTTCCTACTCTCCCTCCTTTCTTTTTCCCTTCCTCCCTTCCTCCTCTCTTCCTTCTTTCCTCTCTTCCTTCCTTCCTCTCTTCCTTCCTCCCCCCCCCCCTTTTTTTTTGTCTGTCATGGGGCTTGAACTCTGGGCCTGGGCACTGTCCCTGAGCTCTTCAGCTCAAGGCAAGCACTCTACCACTTGAGCCACAGCACCAATTATGGTTTCCTGGTTAATTGGAGATGAGAGTCTCATGGAGTTTCTTGCCTTGGCTGGCTTTGAACTGTGATCCTCAGATCTCAGCCTCCTGAGTAGCTAGGATTACAGGCATGTCACTGGTGCCTGCCCTTCATGTTGTGTTTTTGTGTGTGTGTGTTTTGATGTTGGAATTTGTGTATCTGAGCCCAGTTTATTGGTTGGAAACCTTATTACCTGTAGTCTTTCACTGAAGTATCCTTGTTTGTGCAGACTGTAGAGACAGGGTTGAGGTGGTATTTCTCACCAGTGGACCTGGAGTATGGCTCAATATCCATGCATTTGTTCCTATGCTCAAGAGACCAGACCTGATCCATAGCACTGCTTAGAATGAGGGAAACTAACAGGAATCTCTTGTAGAATGCTCAGATATCTGCTTTGAGCTGTTAAAAACTTTGTTCTGTACTGAGAGTCACAATTCTCTCTGGTGAGAGAATTCTCTGGAACTTTATAGCCCATAGGTTGGGTAGGTTCTCACTTTGTCCACAAGGCCCTCAGGGGCATAAGCATCCAGGCATCCAAGTGGTATACCTCATATATCAGTCCGGGGAAGTAGACCATGAGAGCACTGAATTCCTCCTTGTGGGGGGATAATTGAGGACCGAGGCGTTCCTCCTGCTGGCCTCATTGCTTTCAGACTGCCCAGCAGCTCACCTCCATGTGGGCGAAGGAGTCTATGTATTTTAGGTGATTTAAGACTTTTGGGTCCAGTGCTCTCAGTCGTGCTGGGCAGCAAGCACACACTAGGATGCAGTTCCTAGAAGTATGTCTTAATGCTCTTACTTCTTCTCCCCACCAGCAGTTTGTGTGTGTGTGTGTGTGTGTGTGTGTGTGTGTGTGTGTGTGTGTGTCTGTCTGTCTGTCTGTCTGTCTGTCTGTAAGCAGGTCTTAATGCTGTTACCCTTTCCCCATCAACAGTTTGCCTCTCCGTGTGTGTCTGTGTCCGCATATGTATGTTTGTGTGTATGCTCCTTGAAACCGTGATTTGGATGACCTGGGATCAGAGCTCTCAGACTTACCTAGCAGCTAACACACTTAGGAGGAAAAGCCTGAGTTTCTAGTACCACTGCAGCCATGGCCTAAGTACTCCGGTTCTACCTTGACCCTCAGCTAATGATACTCATTCCCTGCCAGGGAATGACCACTGTGCCTTCACTTTGGGAGTTCACTGCTATTTAATCTCAGCATGACCATGTCATTCTGTCTATTTTTCTCTAACTTCCTTTGGTAGATGTCTCCTTCCAAGACACTGTCTTATGGTGTTTCAAGGGCTGGGAAAGTGGCTCAGTGATAGAGTGCTTGCCTTGCATGCCTCAGGCCCTGGGTTCAATTCCTTAGCACCACTTAAGCAGAAAAAGCCAGAAATGGTGTATGGCTCAAGTGGTAGAGCACTAGCCTTGTGCTGAAGAACAGCGCCCAGGCCCAGAGTTCAGGCCCCATGACCGACAAAAAACTCCCCAAAACCTGATGACTCTTCTGGTGTTTCAAGACCACCAGAATCTTGGTTGTTCATTATTTTTAAATCCTCAGAGTAGCTCATTATCAATAAGGTGGCCCTTCAAATGAAGTTGTGTGTGGTAGCTATCATGAGATAAGGAGAGAGTCATAATGTCTTCCACCTAAGTTAGCCTTCCTTACTAGAGCAATTATTTCACCAAATCCTGCACTAGCCTTAAAGTTTGTAGGAAGTATGGGGTTATCCTGCAGCTAAAATTGCCAGTGTGTCACCAGGGCTGGGTGACTGTGGTTGTGTTTTTGATGTCTCTTCCTTCTCCCCACTCTCACATCCTCTTTGCTCACTGGGATAGAACTTGGGACTGTTTGCTGCTTTTCCTTTCAGTTTTCAGTTTCTTTATGCTCTTCAGCTGGCTTGCCACATTTTTTTGTGATTTCCAGTGTTCTATCTTCAGAATTTAGTCTTTGCTTTAGTACCTGACTCATCATTCACAGAGAACATAGCTGATGTTTTAATCGAGCTCCCACAGTGTTGTCCTTTAAAATGCCTTGTTGCCTTTCATATTCTGATCAGCCCTAAATTTTTTAGTGTGTTTTTCAGGTAAGGATCAAATCTTATTTTTATCCTGTGGTCCCTGAGGATTAATTAAAAACACCCTTTTGCACTTCTGAAGTATGCTTTTATAATCATCCAAGTGTCTTTATGTGCATATGTCTATTTTTTGTGTTCTCAATTCTCTTGATCTATCATCTATCTTTATGCTATTATTGCAATACCAAATTTACTAAAACCTCATAACAAACTTTCTATTCTATTTCAGCATCAAGATATTTTGGACATGTATGGCCCTTTTTGTTTCCTAAACAATATTTAATAGCAGCTTATAAACTTCCTTGAAAAACACTTGTTAGCCTTTTGATTGGAAGCTCATTGAAACTGTCAGTTATGGAAGAAATGACCTAATCATGGTACTGAGTGTTCCAATTTAAGAACTTAGTGTATTTCTCCACTGATTTAGATTTTCTTAAATTTCTTTCAGTAATGTTTATTATTTTTCTTAGTAGTATTTTTGTAGAAATTGTTTATAATTTCATTTTTGAGATTTGATTTGTAAATATTACATTATTTCTTATTTTAGCCTATCATTCTAATTCAGAAAGCTTTATTATTGTTTGATTTTTTTATTTTCCATCTTTGGTGCATCGTCAAATTAGGTGCATCTGATCACTGGTGATCAAATGTCTTAGAATGGCTTTACGCAAGTTTTTAATGAGAGGACAGAACACAGGAAGAATAGGTTTTTAATAATTTGGAATAAATGGACATTTCTACAGTTTGGATATGATATTTGAAACATATCTATATGAATAAATTAATTCTTATAGTATAAGTATCCCTTTACCTTATTCAGTGCATACATTTAGTTAGGGCCATTAGAAAGAAGTTATGGATGACTATGAAATTTAAAAGTACTTGGTATAGCTATTTTTACTAATGGATGGGGAGTGTATTGAAATATGGAAAGACAAAATAGAGTTAGTATAGAAGAAACCTGAAAATGGGTTCTGTAATTTAAATGTAGATCACCTAGTAGTCCTGTTTAATAATATTAGCTTTGGTCTGGGAAGGTGGTTCAATGGTAGAGTGCTTACCTTGCATGCATGAGGCCCTGGATTCGATTCCTTAGCACCACATAGGCATAAAAAGCCGGAAGTGGCGCTGTGATTCAAGTGGTAGAGTGCTAGCCTTGAGCTGAAGAGCTGAAGGACACCGTCCAGGCTTAGAGTTCAGGCCCCACGACTAACCAAAAAAACCCCCCAAAACATAATATTAATTTTATGTTATCTTTAGTACATGTCAATTGAGAATGTGGATAATGAATTAGAAATAATGTGGAGGAGTCAATTTAGAGTTAAAATTTTCTGGCTGCTTTATTGTTCCTGAGAAATATAATTGAAGGCCTACCCTAGCAGAAAAGTATGTGAAGCTCTGTCTTCCAAATAACCAGCAAAAAATAGGGCAAGAGATATGGCTTAAGTGGGCTAGCTAAACAAACAAGCTAAGTGAGTTGTGATACTCTGAATTCAAACCCCAGAAAGAACTTAAGAAAGAACTTAAATTTTCTCAGATGATAGAGAATTATCACAGTGATAATATACACACATTATATATATAGAAACAGTGCAACCACTAGTACTAGATTATACTTAAAAATGTTTGATTTTCCTAAAATACTTGAACTGCATTCACTTAGAGTTATTACTTTATATAACTAAAATAAATTGGTGAAAGGAGTAAACACTGTAAGAATAAGAACCATATCTTTACACATTGAGGTGAGCATGGGAAGGAATTGTTGCATGTAGAAGCCAAGGTAGATATGCAGAGTGCTAGAAGTCATTTTCTTGCAGACACAGAACATAACTACTATTTTTAGCCCATTCATTTTCATGAAGCTGACCCAAGGTGGGGATGAGGATTTTATATATGATTTTTGGGTGATGTATAACATCACCCAGAGTTTTATAAAGATTTAAATTGCTTTAAAGAACTGCTCTTTTTTTGTGTGTGTGTCGGTTGTGGGGTTTGAACTCTGAGCTTGAGTGCTGTCCCTGTGCTCTTCAGCTCAAGGCTAGCGCTCTATCGCTTGAACCACAGTGCCACTTCTAGTTTTCTAGTGGTTTATTGGAGGTAAGAGTCTCATGGACTTTCCTGCCTGGGCTAGCTTTGAAACACAATCCTCAGATCTGAACTTCCTGAGTAGCTAGGATTACAGGTGTGAGCCACCAGTGCCTGACCCCCACCCCCCCTTTTTTTCTTTTTTTTTTTTTAAATTTTTGAGTCTGGTCGTGGGGCCTGAACTCTGGGCCTGAGCACTGTCCCTCAGCTCTTCAGCTCAAGGCTAGTGCTCTACCACTTGAGCCACAGCGCCACTTCCGGCTTTTTTCTTTTTGCTTATATGGTGCTGAGGAATCAAACCCAGGGCCTCAGGCATGGAAGGCAAGCGCTCTACCACTGAGCCAACTTCCCAGCCCCCCCCCCCCTTTTTTTTTTAAGACAAGTGTATTTAAACAATTATTTCACAGATATATCTTGGCCATTTGATAATGTCAACAATTAGGTTTTCATAATTTGTCAATGCTCTAACATTTTAAATCTATAAAATTACCAACCAACCAACCAACCAACCAACCAATCAACCAACAAAACCCAACCAGCTAACCAAACAACAACAACAAAACTCTGAACAGCCTGAAGTTATGTTATATATTGTTAATTTTAAACTTCTTTGGTAGATTGGCTAGTCATAATGTATTGAACTAAATTTCTTTGGGCTCTGTTAACAATAGCAGAATGAGGACAGGAAAATTGATTTCAGATTAGTTGTTTCATGAGATCACTTATTTTTTGTACAAGTCTCAAGGAGAATGTGGCCTTCTCTTACAGTAGTTGAAAATGTCTTGTGACTAATTCATAGTGTATGGTGAAAGCATGGTGAGGTAATTGTTTTTTCTTCTCTCTCTCTCTCTCTTTTTTTTTTCCCCTGGAACTGTGGCTTGAGCTCAGGGTCTTCTGTGCACTTGGTCAGTTTCTTTTACTCATGGTTCGTCCTGTACCACTTGAGTCATGCCTCCACTTCTGGCTTTTTGGTGAATAACCTGAAGTAATCTCTTAGATGTGTCTGCCTGGGTTGGCTTTGAATCTCAGCCTCCTGAGTAATTAGAATTATAAGCTTGAGCCACTAGCACCCTCCTAGTAGTGAATTTGAATGGCAAGGTAGATAGAGCAGATGGTATGGTATTCTCCAATTGTGCTTTTGTCTTTGATGGCTGTGCTTGTGTGTTTAATTGATTTCTTGTAGATACTCTACTCAACTTCTGGCCTGGATATAGAAGCCAAACATTTAGAAAAGGCTATTGAAGTTTTTGTATAATTAAATAGCATTATAAAAAGAAAGTTAAATCCTTGTCAAGTGTAGCAAATATGGTGTCAAAATTGAGCTTTTAAAACCAAAAAGCGTTCTTAACCAGCATGAATAATACTTCCTAAATACCCTTTTGCTGTTAGAAAATTTTAAGGCACTGATTAAGTCAGTAAACAGTTTCAATCCTGTTAGTTGTACTTCCCAACATATGACAGCAATTATCTCATAAGGTTTTTAAAGTTTCAAGTGCAGAATATTATAAGGTATGGTTATTACTGGTTTGTGTCTCTTTTACTGAAGACATTTCCAGGGCCATGTATGTATACCTTCTGTAGATAGCTCCTTTTGGTTGTCTTGTGAAGAAGTCTTCTATGCTCAGAATGGAGCTTGTTTTCCTTATTACCAAACCTACTTGTCAGTTCTTTTAATTTCTGTTAAGTGGTTCTCCATAAATTCACTGCCATATCTCCTGTTTGTATTAATGCAGCTTCCCCCCCTCTTTTGTCTCTATTTATTTCCTTCTGCTGTTACATTACGTATGCCTTTGTCTACATTCACCCCACTAATCTAGTGATCTCTTCTATCTCCATCTTTCCAGTTGGAGCCATTTGATATTATTATTATATTATTCTGAAGTACTTCAGAATTTCTTAATGGTTTTTCATTGCAGTTGGAAGCTAGCCCAAGGAGGAAAAGTCCAATTACCCACCAAAGAGCTAGAAGCGGAGCAGTGGCTTAAGTGATAAAGTGCCAGCCTTTAATGAAGAAACTAAAGGTAGTGCACCTAGGGCCTGAGTTCAAGTTCCAGGATTGACACAAATAAAATAGAAGTCTGTGCCCTGTCTGTAGTGTCCCAGCTTCTGGTTCCTCCCTGCCATCAGCTCTGTGTTAAAGGACTATGAGGACTATACTTGTATCCATATCCACTCATGCTAATTGAAGTGCTATCAATTTTTTTCTCTGCTTAAACTGTAAAATTGCTCATCTAAATTCATAGTTCTTATGTTGTATTATAACTTTGAACTGGAAAATATTTTGTAACCTAACAGTAATAGTTAATTTCAGTGTTCATGAAGAATTAGCAAGAACTAAATCAGAGAGATATGGAAACAGTTCATTTTAAATACCTAAATTATAAGGATTACAAAATAAAGGCATCTTATTAGAGATAGAAAGGAAGTGATTACAACTTCAAAGCTAAATCATTCCTACAATCACTTAGCATGCGGAAGACATCAGTATTGCATGCCAAATTTTAAATTTGTTGCTTCTTACCTTGTCCTCTGAAAAGATGCATTTTAAAAGAAGTACTTTAAAATTTGCATTTTAAATTAAAGCGTTATTATAAAACAAAAGTAAATGTAACATCTGAAAAATATCAGAAAAGTGATATGTTTAGCAATTTTATCTAAGGAAATTTAGTATTATTTTCATAATATTCTAAATTTAAACTATAAGTTTTAGTAGATAGAGATTAAAATTTATCCCAATGCCCAATGTTTTTGTTAACTCCAGTTTTTTCTCAGTGTTATTGCTAAACATGTTATTGAGTTTTCTCTGGGTATCTTCTCTGTTGCTGTCTGTTGTATGATTATTGCTAGTTCCACCGGTCTAGGATTTAACATGATAAAGCAAATCTGTGGAATTAATCCTAGAAACCTCTGTCTGTTTTTTCATAGAATATCTCCAGGCCCAGAAATGACACAAAATACTTCATTTGCATTCCTAAACATTAGGAACATAGAATAAACCATTGAGCTGTAAATGTTATTGGCTTTACATATCCTGGGGAGAAAAAAAGTTAACAGCCGAATCAGGTTTATGCTAACTCATTAATTAATTAATTAATTAATTAATTTTTACCAGTCCTGGGGCTTGAACTCTGGGCCTGGGTACTGTCCTTGAGTTTCTTTTGCTCAAGGCTAGCACTCTACCACTTGAGCCACAGAGCCACTTCTGGCTTTGTCTGTAGTATTAAGGAATGGAACCTAGGGCTATATGCATGCTAGGCAAGCACTCTACCACTAAGCCACATTTCCAGCCCTAACTCATCTCTTAAGTAGACTTAACTGCACAGAGATATGATGTTGAAGGTTAACTACTTCTTCTCTGGAAGTAGATTATCAGTGCCAATTACAGGGAGATAAAAAGAAGAACCAGATATGTACAAAAGAAATGACAAACACTAGCAAATTTTAATCTTCATCATTTAGGAATGGAAGAACAATTCCAAATTTAATAGAGAGCATAGTAGTTTGAATTAAAAAAAATTCTCACAAAAACTTGCAAAGCTTATCCAAAGTACAAAGACATCCAGACATGTAAGGTTTTAATTAAAGAAATAATATTAACAGCGTTTTGTTTACCCTATCTTTCCTTGAAACCCTAAAACATTTGATAGAAGATGCTGAACATTATTCTTATTTAATAATAGCTGAGAACTAGAAATGGAAGTATTCTACTGCCAAACGTTATAATAGAGTGTTTGCTTGCCAGTAGTGTCCATGCTCAGCATGTGTGTAAAAACAGGGTTTTATGTTTAATCATATTCCTTAAAATATACTTAACTAGAAACCTGATTTCTGCCAATAGTTAAAGCAGAAAAAGTTATGACTATTCTCATTCCTTAACTCAGTACTGTACATTGCTGTCATCTGGAAGTAATAGTGCCATTTGAGCACATTGGGCCAGGTAGACAATACAGAATATACATATAGACTAAATGAAATCCAGATCCCAATAATAATGAAAGAGAAAAGACACCAGTTCCATTGGTTAAACAAAGTCACAGTATACACGGTGTTCCATAAATGAAATACAGTTTGTAAGTATGTTATTAGATTTTAAGTGAATTTGCAGTTAGCATCCCAAATGACTTAAAAACTAATAGGCTTATGCTTTTATTAGAATTTTAAAATAGAACATTTGTGCACCTTTCCTACTGATTTTCCACAATAATAAAATTCTATTTTTATGCTAAAGAATGACAGGTTTATTACCTCTTCATTGGCCTCTGAGTGGTCGGGCAGGCTCTGTACCACTGAACCGCACCTCAGGTCCAAGTGACTTCTCTGTGTGTAGGGGATTGGAGGCTGAGGACCTTTTCTAGGTCATTCTGTCCTCCTTTTACAGGCACTCTCCAGTATCTCCAGTAGTTTTAAAATTAATTGTGATTCCTATACTAGTCTTCTCTAGTCAGGTGTTATCATTGTTCCAACATTGAAGGTCAACAACAGTATTTTGTAGTAATGGCAGGGCTCTTACTTCTTCATAGGACTGGTGTTTTGTAATCATAAACAATCCACTAGGAATATTCTCCCCTCCTGTATATTTAAGTGTTCACCTATTTTAATGATTATTTTTGAAAATACACTGAGTTTGGGTTAAAAACTAATAACCAAGATATGGAAGGAGAGATGGTGTAGAGGCTGGATTCTCTTCTGCCTGTTTAGTGTTCAAGCCAGTGAAACTGATGTTTTTGTACATTACAGTTTCTTTTTTTTCTTTTGGGTCCGGTTGTGGTGCCTGAACTCTGGGCCTGGGCGCGGTCCCTCAGCTCTTCAGCTCAAGGCTAGCACTCTACCACTTTAGCCACAGCGCCACTTCCGGCTTTTTTTTTTTTCCTATTTGGTGCTGAGGAATCGAACCCAGGGCCTCGAGCATGCAAGGCAAGTGCTCTACCACTGAGCCACCTTCCCAGCCCTGTACATTACAGTTTCTACTCATCATCTCTAGTGCCATTTCACCAGTTTCATTGTTGTATAAAATGGTAGGCAGTCTTAACTACAAATCCCAGCCAAACATGGAAATACATTTACTTCTTAATGTTTTCAAAGTGAACTTTCCTAGAAGAGGCTGGCAAACTGGCTTGGGAAACACTTTACTTGCCATGGGTGTGCTACTGTACCTTGTTTATAGTTCAGGTGTTGGTTTCACTTCTTAAAGCTAGTGGTTGTGTTCTAATTGTCCTCAGAATTTTTATCATAAAAAACAGATACTATTACAGTGGGGCTGGAAAGGTGACTCAGTGGTAGAGCACTTGCCTTGCATGCATGAGGCCCTGGGTTTGATTCCTCAACACTACATAAACAAAAAAGAAAAAAACCAGAAGTGGCGCTGTGGCTCAAGTGGTAGAGTACTAGCCTTAAGCTGAAGAGCTGAGGGACAGCACCCAGACCCAGAGTTCAGGCCCCACTACTGGACCCCCCCAAAACAAACAAACAAGAAAAAACAAACAAAACTATTACAGTGTGACTAAACTTCCAACTGTTAACAATATCAATAACCTGACTCCTGGAATGCCTGATACGTGAACCCCTCCTCCAACCTCTAACCTCTCTCTGTATATTCCATTACTTTGGCATTATAGTAGCCATATTTTTGGACTTTAACAATAATTGTATTGTCCAAATGTTCATGTTTAAACATCATTACATACACTTAAATATACAGTCTTTCATTTTAAAATTTGATGTCTTATGAATCATCCTTGGTATGTAGACTGCTTCTCTTTCCTTGCTTCTCTTCCCTTTCCTTTCCTTTTATCTGTTGAAGAACTTAAGCATTTGACCTGTAAAATTTCCCCTCAGTCTTGATATGCCTAATTGTATTTTCCTTCATTCTTGGCATTTCCTCAAATTGGAACCTGCATTCAGATATGGGATCAGATTCAGGTTGAGTTCTTTGGCCAGGATTGTAGGAGGCTTATAATGTCTTCCTAGCTTCTTTGAAGATCTCTGACTTTGATACTTACTGTCCCTGGCTAGTAACTTATTGGATTACAACATGTTGATATCTTTTTTTTTTTTTTTTTTTGCATTAGTCAATTGGAATATATTTATAGGGACTCTTGCCCTCAGGTGCTATTTGTTTATTTAGAATATATCCATACACAGGCATCATGTATATATAAACACATAATATATTTGTAATATATTTATATTATACACATGCACGTATGTACATACACTTATCAATTATGTTTTCTTTTTCACTTTTGCAGTGCTGCAGATCATTCATGAAGCTTCATGAGTTCTAGATAAGCACTCTACCACTCAGCTGTATCTCCTAGTCAGTCCATGATATAGCTGCAGTTTTGAAAACCTGCTTTCTTAATCAGTTTTCTTTTGTTTAAACTCCTTGTGCCAATACTGACATTTTGTGTTTTCCCTCTCCCCACCCACCTGAAATTCCATCTTTCATTTGGCAGAGAACCAGAATTTATGTTTTTCTGGGTAGTTCACCAATTTTTTCATTGTTCTGCCTGTCTTGTGGAATCTACAGTGTATACATTTTGAAAATCTGTATTTATGAAGAGCAGTTTTCTAACTTGTAAGTTACTGTGAATAAAAAAAATCCCTTTTAATTTTCAGATATTTGAAAATTCTCAATATAAAGCCTGGTATAAATTAAATATTGTTATTACCCTAAAACACTGCTCTAAGTCTAACCTTGTTTCTCATGCTTCTGTCAAAATTTTACCAGAAACATAAAAACCCCAGTATGTAGGAAATGAATAGAATCCTAGAGCAGTGATTTCATCTTTTGTAATTTATTTTTTCCTGAGAATCATTATTATTTTCCAATAATGATGAAAAATAAAAATAAATGGAGAAATCTTCACCTTGTTTTGTTTTTTTTTTGGTTAGTCATGGGACAGTACCCAGGGCCTGGGTACTGTCCCTGAGCCTCTTTGTGCTCAAAGATAGCCCTTTTCCATTTGAGTCATAGCACCACTGCCAGTTTTTGAGTGGTTAATTGGAGATAAAGTCTCAGTGGGACATTTCTGCCTGGGCTGGCTTTGAACCAAGAGCCCCAGATCTCAGCCTCCTGAGGATTGCAAACATGAGCGCCCCACCCTCTTCACTTCTTTCATAACCGGATTTAGTTACTTACCATTCATGGTAGAATAAAAGAAGCTAAATTTTTTTTAATTCTTCTTCTTCTTAAGAAGCTAAAGATTTTTTAATTCTTCTTCTTCCTTCTTTTTCTTCCTCCTCCTCCGTCGGTTGTAGCCTGGATTCTGGGCCTGGGCATTGTGCCTCAGCTCTTCAGCTAAAGGCTGTGCTCTACCACTTGAGCTACAGTGCCACTTCTGGATTTTTCTGCTTATGTGGTGCTGAGGAATCAAACCCAGGGCCTCGTGCATGTAAGGCAAGCACTCTACCACTGAACCACTTCCCAGCCCCCTAATTCTTCTTTCTTATTCCTCCTCCTCTTTTTCTTCTTTCTCCTCCTCCTCTCCCTTCCCTCATGCCTCCTCCTTCTCTCCCCCCACCTCCTCTTGCCATAATGGTTAACAAAAGACACAGAATTCGTTGAGCACTGGTGACTCGCACTTGTAATCCTAGCTGAGCTCTGAGGATTGCAGTTAGCAGCCAGCCCAGGCAGCAAAGTCTGTGAGACTCTCATTTCCAAAAAACTACTTAAAAAAAAAAAGCTGGAAGTGGGGCTGTGGCTCAATTGGTAGTACATTAGCCTTGAGCAAAAGAAGCTCAGGGACATCATCAGACCCTGAGTTCAAGCCCCACTACCAGCACCAAAAACAAAACCCAAAACAAAGACAGATGCAGAATTAGCCAGATGCCTGTGGCTCAGGTCTGTATTCCAAACTTCTCAGGAGGCTGAGAACTGACGAACATGGTTTGAAGCCAGCTCAGTCAGGAAAGTCCATGAAGTAAATAAATACCAGAAAAAGTTAAAGTAGAGTTGTGGTTCAAATGGTAATGCACAGTGCACAGCCAGCCTTGAACAAAAATGCTCAGGGACAGCACCCAGGCCCTGAGTGCAAGCCCTAGTACCTGTGTGGATGTGTATGTGGTATGTGTGTGTGTGTGTGTGTGCGCGCGCGTGCACGCGTGCACGCACACACAAACATAAACACAGATGAAGAGTTAACAGAAGACTATCAAGAGGCTACTGGCAAATAAAATCTAGCCTCCAGTTCTAAATCACATAGCCAACTTCTGAGCAAGTACTCAGTTCATTGAAACATGTTCCATCATTTTACAATTAACAAATTGTCTTTTTCCTTTATTTATATACTTTACCATAGAATTATGGGAGCCAGGAGTCTAGGATGCTCCTTTCCTGGTTTTCTGTAATTATATATAAAGGCTAGTCTAGAGATACTTCCAAATACATAATGATAAAAAAAAAGAAAGTTAGGGGGCTGGGGGTTTAGACCAGCGGAAGGGCGCCTGCCCGGCGCGTGCAAGGCCCTGGGTTTGGTCCTCAGCCCTGGAAAAAAAAAGGAAAAAAAAAGTGCATTGAAACATTTGTAGTTTTTCAGCACATCACTGTTTCTCCTTTGTGTTAGAATGGGACAAAGAATATTTGATGTGACCATTTTCCTAGATAATTTTGCAGTATGGAGTAAATTTTCTCAAATTAGAATCTATAAGAAATGTGGTCCAGGTCATTAGGCTCCTGTTAATCAGAAGTTTGCTTTATAATAATAATATATTTATGATGTTGTCATTTCTATTCCTCTTCATCTCTTTGTGTGGGTATTGTGATTACTTGATTACATCTACTTGGCATAGTGGGTTTTAAAACAGCATTTATAATTCTTCTGGCCTAGTAGGCAAAATGAGAATATGGAAAGACAATTGGTGGTTGAAGCATGATAGTTTCCTTTTGCCTTCATGTAGTATTTAGTGAGTTGCAGACTTGGAATAAGAGAATTGAGTATCATTTTGTTCTGGTCTGGAAAATGATTATTTTATCCCACTGGAAACAGATTAAATTGAGGTGTAGGTATCTCATTATCTTTCATATAGAATCACTACACTTTTCATAGGCTTTATATTTTTTGTGGTTTCCAGGTTTATTTTTTCATGAAAATAAGGGTCTGTTAAAGCTAGATACAAACATTACATGGAAAGTTCTTTGAGAGCATCTATTATGTCAAAAAGGTTTCTTACTTAGAATCCTGCCATTCATAACACTGGTCATTGTAAATATTTGGGTTCCTATATTATGTATTAGAGGTGTGTGGACTTTGCTGTCTGATTATTCTACTGTTGCCTTTTTATCAGAACTTTTTGCTATTACATAATACCTAACAGTTATGACACTCATTTTGGACCTTGCTTTGGAGCTATATGCTATTATTGATGGAGGTCAGGATATGGTACCCCAAAATGACACCTTGGCATGTTTTATATATATATATATATATATATATATATATATATATTATATGGATATTTACATATATGTATATTTTAAAACAGTCTTGGGGCTTGAACTCTGGGCTTGGGTATACTTCCCCTAGTCATTTTTTGTTTGAGGCTTATGTTCTACTACTTGAGCCACAGCTTCACTCCTGTCCTTTTGGCAATTAACTGGAGATAAGAGTCTCAGACTTTTCTGCCTGGGCTGTCTTTGAACTGCGATCCTCAAATCTGAGCCTCCTGAGTAGCAAGGATTACAGATGTAAGCCACCAGCGCCTGACTAGCATACTTATTCTTGACATAGCTTTTATAGTCACAGAATAAAAACATTCTGTAATTTCTTTAAGTTGCCTGAGATCTGTTCATATTCCCTTGACTTTGTTGATATCTGGTAATTTCCACTCATATTATCTCCCACATTTAGCTCAAAGCCTAGCACACAGTTGGCTTTCAGAAGTGCAGTTATTTGTGTTTTACTAGGCACTGTGTTGCAACACATTGAGAATATAGAGATTTACAAGGTAATTTAAAGAGGCACTTACTATTCACATTGGGCAGCAAGGTAGTATATATAAATATCACAGAAGTTGGTTTCAAAATTACACTATCAATATCAATCAAGAGTTTTTCATCAATTTTAGCTTTCTATGTGATTTGGCTTTGTTTTCACATATCCATGGACATGTACTATATGCTATATAATATTAAATATTTTAATGTTTTGGCTCAGATACTTTAAGGTAGTTTTTGTTGTAGCAATATAGTAATTATAAATTTGTAGTCACAGATATATAATTATACACACATGTATGGGGTTTCCTTTTTATAAAATCATAACTTCATATCATGCTGTGTAATGTTTTTGTTATAAATTTCAACTTGTTTTTCTCCACAGGCAGCAGAAGATGTCATTTTCATTGGGCCTGATACACGTGCTATTCAAGCCATGGGTGACAAGATTGAAAGCAAATTATTAGCCAAGCAAGCAAAGGTTAACACAATTCCTGGCTTTGATGGTGTAGTCAAGGTGAGAAACTATTTTGCTCAAATCTTTATAGTATGTCCTCAGATCAAACATTCTGTGAGAGAATATGGGTAAAATATATGGTTTTGAGTATATATGAGGGAAAAAAGTAGTGGCATTTAACTTGGATTATTTTTAGTGGTATGAGCTGAAAAGAATGAGAATCTAGTTAAGCACTTGTGTGTAATGAATCAGCATTGACTCACGTGGGAATAAACTTGGTAATTAAAAAATGTGTTGTCAGATATCGGATTACATTTAATGATGAAATGATGTTCTATATATTTTTACCTTGAACTTCTTTCCATATACATCAGATATAAATAGTCATTCTGTACATAAACAGCTATGAATAACTAGAATCGCCAACATTTATCATGGGCTTTTGCAGCTGAAAAATTCTGAGGATGTCCAGCAATTGGAGTATATATAGCTTGCTTTCCTCCACAGGAGGAAAGTTCTTTTTTCGTGAGAAGTGACTTTCTCTGTAGTGTTTTAACCTTGTGATTTGAGTAAGTTTGCAAGAACTTTTCATCTTAGTGTTTATTTTTCATTCCCCTAGCATATCCTATTGGACAGTTTTTCAAAATTGCACAGAACCATTACAAAATAGCTACAAAGATTGGTCTCTGCTTCATGAATAGCCTCAGCTATTCATGCCTGTACTTACCTGTGCACTCCTCTCTCTGTTCATACACACACCACTCACCAAACAACCTGAGATTGAAAATGTTTGGAAGAAATGTGCTTGTTGTTAACAACAAAAAAAGATTTTCTTTTTTGTCGTTAGTCCCTAATGCTGTCTATATAACATTAACATTAACTTACATTAACATTGTAAATCACTAAAAGGGACTTAATGTATATGGAAGTGTATGTATTTATATATATCTAGTATATATCTCTATTTATCAATATTTATCTATCTATATATGTACTATACCATACTTTTTTTATATGAGACTTGAGCATCTTCAGATTTTAATATTGCTGTTGGTGTGTGTGTGTGTGTGTGTGTGTGTGTGTGTGTGTGTGTGTGTGTGTGTGTGTGAGTAGTACATGTGGAACTGGTGCTTCTCTCTGGTTACTGAAGAAGAATGATGATATTTATCTCAGTCTATTTTCATCTATTTTGTCTCTTGTTACAATGAAGGGGTGTTCTACATCTGTAATTCTTCCTCTTATACTCCAGTTGTGTTTGTCTAAACCTTGGCGGAGTACAGGTTTTACTGATTTTCTTTTCTCTGTTCTATATGAAAATTCATAGCTTTTGCCTCCTTTCGTTTCCATTGCTATTAAAAATACTGAACCAATAGATATGGTCACTTGGCTAAAGTGGAAGGAGGTATGATAAACAAGACTCATATGATGAGGGGAAAGGACATTTATGATTCTCATATAGCAGATAATCCTCCACTGCTCTAGAGCTACTACCTTTTCTGTTCCTTTTTTTAGCTGAACATCTTGGAAAACTTGACCCCACTTGCTTTTTTGTTTATATCTTTTACCTTCACTTAATCTGTAATCTACTGCAACCTTGATTCTTACTCATTCTCACTGCATTTCTCTTGCAAAGCTCTTCAGCCCAAGCTGGCTTTGAACATGCAAACCTCCTGCTTCTGTCTACCAAGCCCTATGATTACAGGGATTACCACCATGCCCAGCATACATTCAACATTTTTTTTCCTGGTACCAGGCCTTGAACTCAGTACCTAGCACTCTTGCTTTGCCTTTTCCACTCATGGCTGGCTTTATACCACTTGAGCCATACAGTCAGTTCAGATTTTTGCTGGTCAATTGGAGGTGGAATCTTGAAGACTTTACTAGGTGGGCTGGCTGTGAACTTTGATTCTCAGATGTCAGCCTCTTGAATAGCTAGGATTACAGGTGTGAGTCATTGGTCCTGCACTTGAACAGACATCTTTCAAATGAAGAAATACACATAGCTAATAGATACATCAAAAAGTATTAAATATATTTCGCCATCAGGGAAATGTATATCAAAATGACCTTGAGATTCCATCTTCTCTCAGTCAGTATGGCTGTCATCAAGAAAACAGTAACTACGTGTTGCTGAGGATGTGGGAATGGGGCACAGGAAACCCTTATGTACTGGTGATAGGAATATAAATTAGTACAGCCACTGTGGAGATCAGTATAGAGGTTTCTTACCAAACTGAAAATGGAAAGACCTGTGGTCTAGATATGTATCCAAAGGGAACAAAATCACCATATAATAGTGATGTTTATTATGACACTATTCATGATAACCAAGCTGTGGAATAAGCCTAGAAGCCTAGCAATGAATGAATGGATAAAGAAAATGTGTTATATATACACAGTAGAATGTTATTTTAATACTATGATATGTTTTTTCTTATATATGCAATTAATATATTGACTAGTATGCAATTAATATATTAGTAAATTTTCTTTCCTTCTACCTTTCCTTCTCTTATTTAGTTATTTTAAATTATTATTTTTAAATATTATTGTTTTATTAGTTTTGAAATAAATTCTCACTGTTGCTTGGTTTGGTGTGCCTATTACTCATTGTGCCTTTCATTTTTTTTTTAAAGTAATCTCTTCATTAGAGAGAGAAACTAATGTTTGCAAAATGTAATTTTTGAGTAATCACTTGACACCAGATATTTGCCTTTACCGAGTTTAGTTTTATTAACTTGATTTTGGGACAGTTAGAGCAGAGGATTAAGAGTATAGATGTGGAAAGCAGGAATTAGGATCCCCGCTTATTTGTTTAGCTGAGTTATAAGCCGCAAACCCTGATTTCAAAGAGCTTTAAGTTCTTTTATGGAGACTTTCAATGTATTCAGACAGTTTAATGCATTTGAGTAATACTGAGTTCAGAGTGCATGAGGCTGTAGATTTGGAGCTGATATTGAATTTTAGGGTATCATGGCAGAGTTCCCAGGGAAAGTGATAGCTAAGAGATACTTGAGGTATGAGAAGTAATGAGTGAACTATAAAATGAGCCTCATGGGGGACACAGCTCTGTTGTCAGTGAAAACATTGCAAAACCTTGGTAGCTCCAGATGTGCAGTGTGAAGGAGTTAGAGAGGAAGCTTAGGTTATCGATAATGATGGCATGAATGCTGTGCAGCTGATATTGGATGCTTGTGGCTTTGGGAGCCTGCTAATAGTTTCATGCAGACGGATTAACATGAGACAATTGTGGGATTAGAAAAATTGTTTTGTTTGCTATTTAGAAAATGGATCAGCAGAGAGTTAAACTTGTATAGGTATTCAAATTAGAACCCTCTTTCTTTAGTTTAGGCAAGCAATGATAGAGACCTAAATTAAATGCTGGAATACAGCAAAGTAGATGTTGTTGAGGAAGATGTTACAAGGTTGGGTTGTCTGTTGGATATGGGATCTGTTTGTTATCAGGAAACAGTGGGAGAGATTATCAATAATTGCACTTCTACCCTTGGTTCCAACACTTAGCAACACACCATTTTTTTTAGGGAAGTTCATTTAATACTTAAAAAAATTTATTGGCGCTGGGCGCCGGTGGCTCATGCTTGTAATCCTAGCTACTCAGGAGGCTGAGATCTGAGAATCGCAGTTCAAAGCCAGCCTGGGCAGGAACATCTGTGAGACTCTTATCTCCAGTAAGCCACTCGAAAGTTGGAAGTGGCACTGTGGCTTAAGCGGTAGAGCGCTCGCCTTGAGCTGAAGAGCACAGGGATAGTGCCCAGATCCAGAGTTCAAGCCCCACGACCAAAAAAAAAAAAAAAAAAAAAAAAAAAATATATATATATATATATGTATATATATTGTCAAGGTGATGATGTACAGAGGGGTTATAGTTGCATAAGTAAGGTAGTAACTATATTTCTTATTGAACCTGTTAACTCCTCCCTCATTTTTCTCCCCCCTCCCTCGTCAAGTGGTACAGTTCATTTCCAACATATTATGTTGTGAATATCACTGTTGCATTGGTTTCCCCTTTGTCCTTTGTCTCACCATTCTGTTGTGCCCCTTCCCTTCCCTAATTCAGATAAATGTATATACAATACCGGGGCTATCAAAATCAAATAAAGTGACAACAAAGGATAAACCATACAGGAAAAAAAAAACAAAAGAAAAAAGAAATCACATAGTACACTAAAAACAACAATAAAGAAAAACCTCTTGTGTCCATGTCCTAGAGTTCATTCATTTAATACTTTAAAAAAAAGAATTTTTAAAAAAACTTTTAAAAATTATCTTTAGCTGGGCGCTGGTGCCTCCCACCTGTAGTCCTAGCTACTAAGGAGCTGAGATCTGAGGATCGCGGGTCAAAGCCAGCCTTTCAGTAAAGTTCACTAGACTCTTAACCAATTATCCACCAGAAAACTGGAAGTGGTGCTCTGGCTCAAAGTGTTAGAGTGCTAGCCTTGAGCAAAAGAGCTCAAGGACAGTGCCCAGACCTTGAGTTCAAGTCCTATGGCCTACAAAAAAAAAAAAAAAAGAAAAAAAGAAAGAAAGAAAAAAGAAAATAGAATATTAAACACCGCTATATTTTCCCTGCTAAGCTGAGAATAATGGATTAAATTTTATTAGCATACATTTCATTGTGTCATATTCATATGTGCTTATAGTGTACTCACAAAATTCAGTGTTCTATTTTTTCTTGTTTCTCCTTCACCCTTTCAAACAAGTTTTACAAGGTTTCATTATTTTCTTCTCATAGATGCATATAAAATACTTCAATTGTATTCACTCTCCTGCCTTTACCTTCTCTTTTGGCCCTACAGACCCTTCTGGTTTCTATAATAGTGCTTTTTATATTCGTCCGTCCGTCCGTCCGTCCGTCTACCTACCTACCTACCTACCTACCTACCTACCTACCTACCTACCTACCTACCTACCTAGGTGCTGGTCTAGGGGCTTGAAATCAGGGCTTAGGTGTTGTCTCTGAGTTTTTTTTCTCAAGGCTAGCACTCTTACTACTGAGCCACAACTCTACTTCTGGCTTTTTTGGTAGCTAATTTGAGATGAGTCTCATGGACTTTCCTGCCTGGGCTGGCTTTGAACTGTAATGCTCAAATTTCAGACTCCTGAATAACTAGGATTATAGGAATGAGCCACTGGTGCCCAGCTTGTACAACTTATTTTTAAGGTCTGGATTCCTCATATGTTAGAGAACATGGATTATTTGCTTCCTCATTCTGGCCTATTTCTCTTCACATAGATATCTTTAGCTCCTCCTATTTTCCAGGAAATGGTATAATTTCATTCTTCCTTATAGCTGAATAGTACTCTGTTGCGTGTGTGTAGTTTTTTCACATTTTCTTTGTCCGTATTGCTTATGTTGCTGATATAAACATGTGTGTATGGGCCTCTTGATTGTATGCTGACTTACATTCTTTCAGTTCTATGTCCAGACTTGGTACTGCAAGGTTACCTGACAATTAATTCTTTCTTTCTTTCTTTCCTCCCTCCCTCCCTCTTTCCCTCCCTCCCTTCCATCTTCCTCCCTTCTTCCCTCTTTCCTTCCTTCTTTCTATCTTTCTTTCTTTTCCTTCCTTTTTTTGTCGGTCATGGTACTTGAACTCTGGGCCTGGGCACCATCCCCTAGCTCTTCAACTCAAGGCTAGTGGTCTACCTCTTGAGCCACCACAGTGCCACTTCCCTGACAATTCTTCTTTTAGTTTCTTTAGGAAACTTCATACTGATCTCTGTAATAGCTGCACTAATTTACATTACCAGCAACTGTACATAAGGTCTTCCATCTCTGTCCTTGCCAGCATTTGTTATTGATGATAGCTATTTTGACTGGGCTGAAATAGACTCAGCATCCTTTTGATTTACATTTCTTCTGTGGCTAAGGATGTTAAACATTTTCATGTATTTAGTAATCATATGTACTTTTCCTTTTGAGAACTGTTTGTTTACTCAATTTGCTTGTTTATTAATTGAATTGTTTATTCTTTTAGTGTTTAATTATTGGAGCTCTTTATACATTCAGAGTATTGCCTTTCATCTAATGAATAGCTCAAAAATTTTTTTTTCCTATTCTGTAGGTTGAGTCTTGATTTTGGTAATTGTTACTTTTGCTGTGCAGAAGCTTTTACTTTGATGCAGTCTCATTGTAAGCCTGCCTGCCTGCCTGCCTGCCTGCCTGCCTGCCTGCCTCCCTCCCTCCCTCCCTCCCACCCTCCCTCACCCCCTCCCTTCCTCCCCCCCCCCTCCCTCCCTTCCTTCCTTCCTTCCTTCCGCCAGTCGCCAGTCGTTGCTGTCCCTGAGCTTTTTTGCTCAAGGCTAGCACTTCACCACTTAAGCCACAGCTCTACTTCTGGCATTTTTGGTGGTTAATTGGAGATAAAGGCCTCATGGACTTTCCTACTCAGGCTGGCTTTGAACTGGAATCCTCAGATCTCAGGCTTCCAGGTAGCTAGGAGCACAGGTGTGAGCCACCAGGACCTGGATTTTAGTTTCTTTGAAAATTGGTTGGCTATGTGGGTTTATTTCTGGATCTTCTACAGTCCAAGTCTATACCAGTGCCAAACTGTTTTTGTTCCTATTGCTTTGAAGCATAATTTGAAGTCAGGTATTGTGAAACATTAATCTCTTCTATTTCTTTGTCTTATCTTATTGTTATGGCTAAGATTGCAGGAGAGTAAACAGAGTGAACACTTTTTTAATCTTTAATCATTAATTCTTCTTAGCATCTTTTTTTTTAGTTCAATATTTGAGATTTCATTTACTTCACTATCATTAAATCCCTTGGTTGTGTGATAGTTGACTTTTTGAAATAGCTTGTTGCCTCATTGTTTCATATTTCTTGTTTCTATGTTGTGATTTGCTCATCTCAGGTCAAGTCATTTGTTTGAGTGTTTAATTATCTGAAATCTTTCAATTGAATTATTCTTTGTTTGGACAGGAATAGGTAATGGTAGGATTGATGTGCCATTTTTCACCACTCTTCAGTGTATTTGAAAAATATCACTGAGTCAAAGAGGCAATGATTGAAATCCTTAGAGAGCTTAAATTTAATGAGACAGGGAAAAGAAGAATCTACCACAATCCACATAATAAATACATAAATGGCATGTTCATCATCCTTAAGATACAGCTAGCTGCTGGATCTGTTGACTCAGGCCTGTGATTCCAGCCCTCAGGAGGACTGGCATATGAATCAAGATACAAACAAACAAAACAAAGGATGAAGTCAGGGTGAGGCCTGTCCCTTCCTAGCTGTTAGGTTGACTTCAGGTTTTTGATGTGCCTTCTTGAGACCCTGCCTTACTTTGTAGCCTCCCACCCAAGGACAACAGTGGTTTTCGCTATGTTTCTTTGGTTAGCCTCTTTTCCAAGTCTCCATACCTCAGTGTTCTAGGCATCTATTTTTGGTTTAGAGATTCCCCCTGGCCACATGACCCCTTTACTACTTTCAATCAGCATGCTTCATGAATGTTGTTATGTACCTCATTGTTGCATTTAAGGTCCATCTTTTTTTTTTTTTTTCACAAGCCTGTGAGTTACATAAAAACTTAGATAATGCTTTAAAAAAATTCTGTGTTTTCTGGGCCCTGTATATGGCTAATCTTAATTGATTTTGTGAAAAGAGAAGAGAGTTTAGCAAAGTAGAGTAGGATGTGCTGAGGCCAAGGAGATTTGGGGTGGAGGGCACCGGGCTTAATGGGATCAGATGGGGCTGAGACCTGCCATGTAGGCAGGCTTGATTAAGTACTGAAACCAAGCTGAGGAGTTTGATCTTGTTTCTAAGACAATGGGAAGTCATGAAAATTTAAATGGATTTTGGGAAGATGTTCTGTTTTGTTTGCATTTGTTTTATTTTCTAGTCAGAGTCTCACTATGTAGCCCAAGCTGGTGTACATTGCCATCCTCCTGCCTTCAGCCTTGTGAGTGTTGGAATTACTGCTGTGCACCACCACATCTGTCTGCTAGTTTGTTTTGATAACATTTAATTCCTTAACAGTCATTATACTTTTAAGCATGATGAATTTAGTTTGTAAAATGTTAAAGTCATGTGAAATGTGAAATTACAGTATTTTTTAGCAAAAAGGTTTACCATGTTCCTGCGAGTATATAATGTTAAATAAAAGTTCTCCACCCCTTCTCCCAGCCTCTTCTGTATTTGAGCAGTAATTTAAGATGGGTCTTTTGTTCATACATAAACTTCCATGTGTATTCAAAACCATATTTCTTTTTGAATGTAGGTAAGGTCATACCATGTGTATTGCTGCATTCTTTTTCCCCCACAAGGCATATTAGGTACATCTTGCATATATAATATATTCAGCACCTAAGTTATCCTTTAAAAACAGAATTCTGGTTCAACATTCTCCTGCATAGAACCAAGGCCTTTGAGATTTTGGAACACATCTGGTAAGGCCTGGCCAGAACATGACCATGCCTCCACTCTTACTCATCTCTCTTTTCTGCTGCTCCCTTAGTATGTTTCAGCTCTAGCCTCATGGACCTTCTTTCTTTTTCTATATAAACATACTATGTTCCTTTGCAATCAGAGTTCTCATACATGCCTGCCTGTGTAAGATCCTTTTCCTCTAATCTTCCCATGACAGGGAACTTTTTTTGTTCTTAGGTTTCAAGTATTACTTCAGATGATGCTTTGAGTTGTGTGTCTCAGTTTTCCTTGTTACTCCTTCTGTTAGAACTCTGTTGCTACAAAATAATTATTTCAGTTTTCAATTGATTTGCTTGTTTACCTGATTTTCTACTTTCTTTTATGAGACTCCAGTAAGCTCCTGTGAGGGCAGAAATAGGTTTTCTGTACTGTTGATGCTAAGTATGTTTTGGATTACTGTCTAAATGAATGAATAAGAGTGTGTAGAACTTCCCATTCTTTTTAAAGGCATTGTAATATTCCATTTTAGTGATAACATTTGGAATATTGGTTTCTTGTTGAAAGCCTGTAAAAAGTGTTTTCTAAGTTTTATTGAAACAGCACCAACATATTGAAAACAATGAATTTGTTTATATACCTTACAACATGAATGTGAGAATGCTTATAGGATAACTTCCAACAAATAAAATAAGTTTTTTTTCTTTTTTTCTTTTTGTGGTACCAGGGTTTAAACAAGTAAGACTGCTAGGTCAAAAGGCACATGTTCTCAAACTGTAGCAGATATTGATGATGACTTTTAAAAAGCTCACATCATTTCCTATGACAATCATATGAGAAGTGCTTATTTACCCTCAAGTCAGCATGTTTGGACAGCATCATCATTTAATTTGCTAGATGAAAAATGGGATCTCCTTGTTCTAACCTGAGTTTCTGTAACTATGATTATGAGTGAACATATGTCATCTATGACTTGTTTGGATCATATATGAAATGGTATCTTTATCCAAACTTTTTATTTGTCGTTTTTGTGAGTGATTGAAGTTCTTTTTCCAGTTGTTTCGAAGTTCAGTTAAAATGTCATCTATAGCCTTACATGGAGATTAGACAAAATCACAAGACAGTGCCATTGACATTGGAGCTGGATGATGAGCTTTTCATCTTTTTGAAAGTAATTTTATGTAATTCAGTAATGAAACTAAATGTGTTGAAAGATCATAAAACTGGGTTTTTCTTGAAATTGATGGTAGAATTTTCCAGTGTCTAGTACATAATATATCCTTTTTTTTTTTTTTTTTTTTTGGTCGGTTGTGGGACTTGAACTCTGGGCTTGGGCACTGTCTCTGCGTTCTTCTGCTCAAGGCGAGTGCTCTATCGCTTTGAGCCACAGCCCCACTTCCGGTTTTCTAGTGGTTTATTGGGGATAAGAGTCTCATGGACTTTCCTGCCTGGACTGGTTTTGAACCGTGATCCTCAGATCTCAGGCTGCTGAGTAGCTAGGATTACAGGCATGAGCCGCTGGCGCCTGGATCTTATATTTTTGGTGTATGAGGAAAGACAAGTGAAATGGCGGTTTTGAAGACTGTTTGATTTTACTTGAGAGCTCATTTACCAGAAGTTGACTTTCATGGTAAAAATAATGTAAGTATACTGATTAGTTAAAAGATTGTTTTGTAGTAGCTCACAAAATTTGAGGTACATAAAGAAATTTAAGAAGTTTTGAGACATATGTGTGTGTAATGTGTATCTATAAAGAAGTGACAAAATATGACTAATGAATTCTGTGAATTATACTCTAAAACTTGCTTTTTCTTTCCAAGTACAAAACTTTTAAGAGTCAGTTTAATTCCTCTCAGATTATCTTTTTCAAATATGCCATTACACATTTGAAAGAAATACTGAAAAGTTTCTGTCTAGGTTTATTATAATCCTGTCTTCATCAGCCATCAGTCTTCCTGTAGTTTGTTGGAGAGGCACTAATTGTTCGCATTTGGCAGGTTTAACACTTCCTGACAGAGAGGCTATTAAAAGCAAGTATTCTCCAATAACTGTCACTGGCTGGAACAAAGAACCTTCCAACTCAATGTATGGAAACCACTAACATTCTTAAATGAGCCTTTTCATGGATTTTTATCCTTTCAAGCTAAAATTTGGAGAATGTAGAGTCGGTGAACACAGCAAGGTGTAATAAAGCAGTAAACCTTGATTTGGGAGGGGGTAGGGTGGGAGGTATAGATTTATCTCTTCACTTGAAAACAATTGTTATTTGGGAAATCTCATTAGCAGATGTGACTACTTAGAGTAAAAAAAGACTTAAAATTGATGTCGCTTTCAGGACTGCTTTGAACTTAACAAGCACCTATTTGTGGAGCAGACTAGCTAATGAAAGGAAATTAAATTTTTCTGACAACTTCCCCTGCCAACATCCCCTTATTCAGGGGATGTTATTAGGTACTGAAGACTTTTAAGGAAGATTTTTTTTTTATTACACATAAATAAACCAGTTATAAACATTCCTTTACCCCTTTAGGGAGGGATTCTGACATGATTGCTCTACATTTAGCATGTAGTTTAGCTTAAAAGCTTAAAAAGCAGCAGGCTTCACTTCAATATTTTGAAGGTTTCTAAAAATTTAGCAAACATGGGTTAGTGGTTTCAGAATACTATTGATAGTTTAGTTAGTGTCACTGAATTACAAAATTGTAATTGACTTACGGAGGCTTGGAGTTCACCATCTTCTTCATTGTTATATGGTAAATGTGTCAGGACTAGTGTATGCTGGTTGTGTTAGGAGTGAGTTAATGATCAATGAATGACTTAGCTTTAGGGGAAGTTTTTGCTTTTCTAGCTACTTGAGTTACATGTGGCATTGGTTGATATTTTCAGTAGCTAATCCTTACACCAATAAACTCTTAACCTTGTACTGTTTGCAAAGGTATTTTCCTGTTTTGGCTTCTTGGGAGTTTATTTCACTTTGCCTGCTTGTTAGTTGAATTTAATAAGTAATAATTTGCAATTGTAAAAATAAAATATGTACCTAAAATTGAAATAAAAAACAAGAATGGATAAAGACAGACTAGAAAAAGGAAATTACCAGAGGGATCTTTTTTAAACAATTGGTATATAGATAATGGAAATTTACTATTTTATTTCTGGAAAATTGAATGAGTTCCTCCCAAACAATAGAGAATCTACTCCCCCTGCTGACAGAACCTAGGAAAACATGATAAATAAATATTAGAGACAGAAACAAGCTGGCTGCAGACAAGCTTTAATGGTCTGATTTATGATTCAGTATTGATTGTAAACATCTACATTCTGCCATTAAATTCTGGCAACTGCACCAGATCATTGGCGATTCTGGTAGTGCTTCCTGCCAGCTCATTTCAAACTGCTTTGAGTTTCTTAATATAATAATGATGAGGTAGAATTTACATTCCACTTATGGTATTAATTTTACATTTCTCTGAATGAAAAGGGTTAGAAGGTTGTAAAATTGAACATTAAATGAATCAGAGGAGACAGTAGTGCAATATATGACTGCCCTAAAGACATTGTGCAATGCCTCATGGGATTAATGTTGAGTCTCATTTCCTGCTTTTACAGGATGCAGATGAAGCCGTCAGAATTGCAAAGGAAATTGGTAAGTTCTTAAATTAACTTTGGTAGGGTTTCTATGTCTTTCAGCAGATATGCTTGAGTAAAGATGTAATAAGTTTTCCCATAGAGCAAATAATATTTTAATAGTTTTAGGTTTCCGATTACTTGGTACATTGGAAGAATTTATCAGTTGAATGACTATATTCTATTATTAAAATGGACTCTAAATAGTACCTTAGCCATAGTGCTTTTATTAGATTAAATCACTAGCTAATTAAAAGAAGTAATTATCAAATCTTTAAGATGAGATTTAATATAAGTTAGTGTGTGTGTGTGTTGAGGACATCTGAGTAAAATAAAGATACGATTGACAAGATTTTTTCAAAAATTTATCTTTTCCTAAAATGTTAAAAATCATAATAATACCCTTGTAAGGGGAAATAAGAGAGAATGTGAGAGGATAGAATTGAATATCCTAAATTGGAGTTAAAGGTAAACTAAAGGCATATTTAATGGCTGTTGTACTTTTAAATTTCAAAACCTTGCATTCATCAGAAGTATTCTCCTTTCATATCTGCTAATTTAGAAGATGAGCAAACATATATGCTTGTCATTGATTAGCAAAGGTATTAAAAACCTTATAAATTTTATACATTAAATCAGTCTTTGTATACATTTGATAGAAATTTGTGAATAGGAGAGAAATTTTGCAATACTTGGAAGTCAGGGACTCAGATTTTTTAGCATCTCACACCAATGTTTCTGTAAATCCTGTGTCTTCATTCAGGGTGATTATTTAGCAGTCTTGTCTACCGTTGGAACACTTAATTTGGCAAGGTTTATGTATTTGTACTGTGGACAAATACTGATCTAAAAGTGATCACTTAGATCATAAAGTACGTTTCTTGGAAATCAAACAAGCGAGGATAGCAGTTCTTCAGTTATGTGAAAAGTTTGGCTGGTTGCATCCCTGTTTCTAATTGGACCTGGCAGAATTATTTCAGATTTGTTGATTTGTAAACATCTAAATTCTGCCATTAAATTCTGGCAAGTGTACCCAATCATTGGCAATTCTGGTAGCATTTATTAAGTAGATGTTGTTTGTTTATTTGTTTTGCAAAAATGCTCTGGGGTTAAGGTAAATCCATGGAAAATCTTATTTTATCTGTCTGTGACATCTCATTATGATTTCTTAAGAATTATCAACATTTTCAAAAAGTATTTCATTATTTAACTTAACAGTAAGATTTACTAGATTGCAGAAAGTTGCTGTGTGTGGTTTAAAATCATTGGCATTCTTCATGGCTACTGACTTTGAGTCGACTTTCCTAAAGTATTTTAGGCACATACAATCTTAAAAAAAATTCTTTTCCTAGTTGTACCTTATAGCTACCTAATAATGCATAGTAATACTACTGTAATACTATCTACATAAAAACTGTTTGGAGCCGGGTGCTAGGGCTCACGCCTAGCAACTCAGGAGGCTGAGATCTGAGGATCATGGTTTAAAGCCATGCTGACCGGGAAAGGCTATGAGACACGTGTGTGTGTGTGTGTGTGTGTGTGTGTGTGTGTGTGTGTGTGTGTGTGTGTGTGTGTGTGTGTGTGTGTGTGTGACCGGGAAAGGCTATGAGACGTGTGTGTGTGTGTGTGTGTGTGTGTGTGTGTGTGTGTGTGTGTGTGAGAGAGAGAGAGAGAGAGAGAGTGTTATGGGGCTTGAACTCTGGGCCTGGGTGTGGTCCCTCAGCTCTTTAGCTCAAGGCAAGCACTCTACCACTTGAGCCACAGTGCCACTTCCAGCCTTTTCTGCCAATATGGTGCTGAGGAATCGAATCCAGGACATCATGTATGCAAGGCAAGCACTCTACCACTGTGCCACCTTCTCAGTCCTAGCTTTCAGACTCTTATCTCCAATTAACCACCATATAACTGGAAGTAGTACTGTGGCTCAAAATGGTAGAGGGCTAGCCTTGAGCAAAAATGTTCAATGGATAGCACCCAGTCCCTGAGTTCAAGCCCTAGGGCAAACAAGAAAAACAAAAAGAAAACAAAGCTATTTGTAGGAGTTTAGAAAAAATAAAAAGGGTTTGAAAGACAATTTAGAATCATACTGCTGTTCCACATTTTAAATCGTGAATCAAACTCATGAACATTTCCTTTGTATAAATGGTAGAATGCAGATGCATTTACTTTTGTTTTTCCTTCCCTCTTTTTATTATCTGTAACTTTTAAGCCAATGAATTAATCACAGTGGACCTCTCCTGACTAGTTTTTATTACTTTGTTTTCTTCTTTCCAAATTGTAATGCTGGGCCTTAGCTCCTCTTCAGTTTCTTCCTGCAGAGGCCTCTTAAATTCAGTATAATTAGCCGGGAGCCAGTGGCTCATGCCTGTAATCCTAGCTACTCAGGAGGCTGAGATGTAAGGATCTCGGTTCAAAGCTATTGCGGGTAGGAAAGTCTGTGAGACTCTTATCTCCAATAAACTACTAGAAAACTGGACGTGGTGCTGTGGCTTAAGTAGTAGAGCGCTTGCCTTGAGCTTAAGAGCACAGGGACAATGCCCAGGCCCTGAGTTCAAGCCCCACGACCGACAAAAAAAAAAAAAGTACTAGGGCTATCAACTTATTTATTTATGTTTTAAAGTTTTTTTTTGTTTTTGTTTTTTGGTTGGTCATGGGGCTTGAACTCAGGGCCTGGGCACTGTCCCTGCCCTTTTCAGCTCAAGGCTAGTGCTCTACCACTTGAGCCACAGTACCACTTCCGTTTTTCTAGTGGTTTATTGGAGATAAAAGTCTCACAGACTTTCCTGCCTGGGCTGGTTTTGAACCGAGATCTGATGATCTCGGCTTCCTGAATAGCTAGGACTACAGGTGTGAGCCACCGGCCCCTGGTTACGTTTTTAAATTTAGCTTTTGGATTTTTCTTTCTCAGTCATCACAGAAACTTTCCATAAAATCTTTTCCTTCAAGTACTAGCTTCCAGAATAAATGAATATTTAAAGTTTTCTGTGTTTTTTAGTGATTTATCAGTTTTCCTACTACTTTTATTGGTAGATGTTATATTGTAACTATATAATGATTTTAATGAGCTATTAAGAATTGAAGCAGCTGGGTGCAGTGGATCACACCTGTAATTCTAGCTGAGATCTGAGGATTGCAGTTCAAAGCTAACCTGGGCAGGAAAGTCTCTGTGAGACTCTTAATCTCCAGTTAACCACTCAAAACTCAGAGATGGTGCTGTGGCTCAAAGTGGTAGAGCAAAAATGCTCAGGGACAGTTCCAAGGCCCCAAGTTCAAGCCCCACAACTGACCGAAAAAAAAAGAAAAAAAAGTTGAAGTAAACATTGATTCCATGAGAAAATATATACCTAAATTCTAAGTAACTGAATTATGATAAAACCTTTCACCCTATTCATTTGAGTTTCTGCTTATTCAATGTGCCATACTTGGCACTTTTTTACTGTGCTAGGGATTAAACTTTGGACCTTGTGCATGCTAAGTCATATACTCCAGCTGTGACTACATTCCCTGCCTCTGTTCATGTATTACATTCTCTCTTTAGTTTATACAGCTTTTCTGGAAACAGAATCTAAGCTACCGAAGTTGGAAATAACTAATAGGCATTGGTGTATTAGAGGACTTTTACATTTTAGTAGCTTCTATTTACGGAACATTTTCCCTCTATGTGCCAGACACTTTGGAAATGTTATTTGTAATTTTTGTAATTTGTAATTTGTAATTTTTGAGCTTAATTATTTTTGTTGACATTTATAAGAAATTAAGTATTAGAAATGGTAATTTGCTCAAGGTCACTAACCATTGGTTTACATGTTGGCTGTAAACATCATTAATTTTTCATTATAACTTTAGGTACCTAATGAGATTTCATGACCAGACTAAAATTTGAGTCACCACTTTGTAAAAAATACTGTAAAATACTTAAGCCCATTGTATGTGGAATTAAAGAAGCAGACAGTTTCTAATCATTGATTTGGTGTGAGACAGTGAAGACTTACTGTATTACTTTGTTGTATTTGTTTTTTAGACTGTCTTGTTTCTCTCATTCACACTCCTTACTTTTTCCTTTGACCTCTGAGTTTAGAGACACAGAACTATCAAAATCTAGTTTATCTTTAACCTCAGTGGTAGACAACAGTAATCAGTGAGCTTGAGATTTTTTTTTGGTCTGGGCGTGGGGCCTGAACTCTGGGCCTGGGCGCTGTCCCTCAGCTCTTCAGCTCAAGGCTAGCGCTCTACCACTTGAGACACAGCGCCACTTCCGGCTTTTTTTCCCCCTGCTTATGTGGTGCTGAGGAATGGAACCAAGGGCCTCATGTATGCAAGGCAAGCCCTCTACCACTGAGCCACCTTCTCAGCCTCTTGAGATTTTTTTTTTTTAACCAAACCAAAAGTCCTTAGTATAGTTAAGATTGATTCTTGAAAGGAGTTATAAATTTAAAACCTGTTTTTAAAAAAATGTCCATATTGTTTTTTGGCCTTTTTTACAACCACAAATCATACTCAAGAAACTTTTTCCCCTCATTCTATTTCCTTCCAAGCCAAAACCCAGGCTATGTCTTGCCTGCCTCTTTCCCTCATTCGAATATTCTAAGTCTGTTTTTTGGGACTGTCAGTTCTTCATTCCACATCTGTCCCACAATCATGACTCCCTGTCTCCCTTTCTCACCGCTCACCTCTTTTAAGGACTATGACAAGATGACAAGGATCCTTCCCCTACCCCCCACTTTTTTTTTTTTTTTTTGTAACACTTCAAAGCCTATCTACACATAGCAGGCAGCATGGTATTTAAAACTTTAAAGAACAACAACCTCATCTTGTCCTACCCTGTCTTTGCTTTAAACCTAGCACTTAGATAAAACCACACTTTCCTTGACTACAAACCTCATGTGAATTTGGTGTTTCCTTTCTCTCTAGTCTCGTGTACTTAAGTCACATTGGTTCACTGGAACACACCAACCTTCAGATTTTATTGAAGGAGGGAATCTAGGAGACCTGGAAGACTAGCTTAAATTCCTCTCTGTCTCTGTCTCTCTCTCTCTCTCTTTTTTTGCCTGCCCTGGGGCTTGAACTCAGGGCCTGGGCACTGACCCTGAGCTTCTTTTGCTCAAGGCTAGCTCTCTACCACTTGAGCCATAGCACCACCTCTGGCTTTTTCTGTTTATGTGGTACTGAGGATGTTAGGTAAGCACTCTACCACTCAGCCACATTCCTAGCCCTACTACTTAAATTCTTTTTTTTTTTTTTTTGTCAGTCGTGGGGCTTGAACTCTGGGCCTGGGCGCTGTCCCTCAGCTCTTCAGCTCAAGGCGAGCGCTCTACCACTTGAGCTACAGCGCCACTTCTGGTTTTCTGGTGGTTTATTGGAGATAGGAGTCTCACGGTCTCTCCTGCCCGGGCTGGCTTTGAACCGCGATCCTCAGATCTCAGCCTCCTGAGTAGCTAGGATTACAGGCGTGAGCCACCAGCGCCCGGCTACTTAAATTCTTATCTGGGATGGCTTGTTGTAGTCTTTCATATCTTGATTTAAATAGCCTGTCTTCACAAGAAGATGACTAATATTGCCACTCAGTTTTCTTGTCTTTAACCATATACAATGTTTCTGAATACTTCTCATGACTTGTTAATCATATTCGTGTTCATTAACTTTAACCCAGTACTGGATTGTGAAAAATTGTCAAATAGCTCTTTTTTTTTTTTTTTTTTTTTTGGTCGTGGGGCTTGAACTCTGGGCCTGAGTGCTGTCCCTTCAGCTCTTCAGCTCAAGTCAAGTGCTCTACTACTTGAGCCACAGCACCATTTCCAGTTTTCTGGTGGTTAATTGGAGATAAGAGTCTCATGGACTTTCTTTCCTGGGCTGGCTTTGAACTGCGATCCTTAGATCTCAGCCTCCTGAGTAGCTAGGATTACAGGCATGAGCCACCGGCACCTGGTTTCACATAGTTTTTTTCAGTCTGTCTACACTGGGGCTTAAACTCAGGACCTAGATGCAGTCTGTTAGCTTTTTTTGCTCAAGGCTGGTGCTCTACTAGTTGAACCACAGCTATATTTCTTTTTGCTTGGAGATAGGAATCTTACTGACTTTCCTGTCCAGCTGGGTTGGAAACCTTGATCCTTAGATCTCAACCTCCCAAGTAGCTAGGATTATAGGTGCCTGGTTTCATATAGCATTTTTGAAAGAATCTTGTATACTCAGCATCAAGATTTCTCTACTACAGGAAGTGGGGCTGTGGCTCTAGTCTTTTAATGTATACAGTTAAATACTTTTTTTTTTTTTTTTTTTATAGGGGGGGGGGTCCAGTTGTGGGCCTGAACTCTGGGCCTGGGCACTGTCCCTTAGCTCCTCAGCTCAAGGCTAGCGCTCTACCACTTTAGCCACAGTGCCTCTTCCGGCTTTTTTCTTTTTGCTTATGTGGAGCTGAGGAATCGAACCCAGGGCCTCATGCATGCAAGGCAAGCGCTCTACCACTGAGCCACCTTCCCAGCCCCAGTAATTTTTTCTTTTTACTATAATTTGTTGTAATCATCACCACTGTCTAAATATCTTGGTTACTTCACAAAGAAACACTTATTTGTTTTTTCTATCTTTCACTACCTAGTCCCACCAATTTACCTTCTGCACTGGATTTTCTTATTTTTGATTATTTCAGAGTAGAATCATACAAGGTATGAGCTTCTGCCTCTCGTTTCTTTTCTTTAGAAGTGTTTTTTTAGGTTCTTCTATGTCCTTCATGTTTTAGAATTTTGCTACTTACACCATGTTTTGTTCTGTTATTTGTTGATGGACATTTGGGTCATTTCTTACTTCTTGGCTACTATAAATAGTGCAACTGTGACCATGTATTTGCATGTATTGCGTGTTTTCTGTTATTTTGAGTATGTATGAGTTATGGAATTGCTGGGTTTTATGGCAACTTTTGGGAGAACAATCAAACTGTTTTCCATGTGGCTATATGATTTTATATTTCTTGACAGCAGTTACTTTATGTTTTGTTTTGGGGGTGGGGTGGGAGAAGGGCATCAGTGGGTATGGGCTTGACCAAACATAACTCAAATTGAACTCAATCTTCCTTCTCTTTCTGTTCAACCTTTCTAGTGGTGGACCTCTAAGATGCATCAACACATTCACCCTTTTTTTTTTTTTTAAAGTTATTGCCATTCTTATGTTTGTGAAGAAAATTAAGGTATCATTTTCTCAGACACTGGTAGCATTATTTAAAAATAAACAATAAAGTTAGCAAATAGTTGTTTGTTGTATATTCAAAATCCAAGCTGGGTACCAGTGGCTCACGCCTGCTCAGGAGGCTGAGATCTGAGGATCACAGCTCAAAGCTAGGCAGGAAAGGCTGTCTCTCTAATGAACCGCCAGAAAGCCAGAAGTGGCGCTGTGGTTTAAGTGGTAGAGCATTCTCCTTGAGGTGAAGAGCCAAGGAGCAGTGCCCAGGCCCAGAGTTTAACCCCCATGACTGACCAAAAAAAATCCAAATCAGCTCAGGAAGGAAAGTAAGTGAGGCTCTTATCTCTAGTTAACTAACCAGAAAAAAACAAACAAATGAAAACATCAGAAGTGGCACTATGGCTCAAAGTGGTAGAGCACTCGCCTTGAGTACAAAAACTGAGGGACAGTGCCCAGGCCTTGAGTTCAAGCCCCAGAAAAAAAAAAATCTAGGTTTCTATGTGCCCATAATACTCTGATATCTTGGTCATCCAATTAAAAGAGTTGGGACAGCGTATGCACAGGCTGCCAAGCAATGAACACACAGCCTCGGGAGGGAGATAGGTGAGGAGCTCTTCTACTAATCCACTCTGAGTGGACTCCTTTAGACTCTGATCTTTGGGGCCCCTCTGGAAAAATACAAATCCCATACTCAAAAGAGAGCTGGGGTGGCTATAGTTTTGTTGAACAAAAAAATTGATTTTAAATCCAAAGCTACTGTAAGAGACAATGACCTGTATTAATCACTATATTTGCAAACAAAAATAGCCCCTCAAAAGATATAAGGTATGTTGACAGAACTGAAGGGTAAAATAGCTCTTTAATAATAGTTGGCAGCTGGGCAGTGGTGGCTCATGCCTGTAATCCTAGCTACTCAGGAGGCTGAGATCTGAGGATCATGGTTCAAAGCCAGCCCAGGCAGAAAAGTCCGTGAGACTCTGATCTCCAATACATACTAGAAAACCGGAAGTGGCACTATGGCTCAAGAGGTAGAGCACTCACCTTGAGCTGAAGAGCGCAGGGACAGTGCCCAGGCCCAGAGTTCAGGCCCCAGGATTGACAAAAAAAAAAGTTGGCGACTTCAATAGCATACTACAAGTAATGGATAGAAACACTAGAATTAGACTTGACAAAAATGTATAAACCATTCTACCATGTAACATCAGAAGAGGTATTTTTTTTAAGCCAGTATTAGAAGAAGGATCAAAATTGTAAAGGTCAAATTATAAAGAATTGTTAAAAGTAAAAAAAAATAGCAAATTGGAGCAGTAGCTCTTTTTTTTTCCCCCAGGGCTGAGGACTGAACCCCGGGCCTGTCGCGCGCTGGGCTAAACCCCCAGCTCCAGCAGTAGCTCTTAAGATGGTTTGATACAGAACTCTCCTCACTATCCCTCTTATCTGGAGGGATTTTCACTGAAAATAACATGGAATTCTCTGCAAAAAAACAAAAAAAAAATCTATTTGTCTTTACAAATGATTGTTTTAGGCTCATTTAGTTACCATTTTGTAGTGTAATTGACCGTTGGTTGGTTTTTGTTATATTTTTATTGCTTAAGACAATGTCACAGAGTATATAGTCAGCAAGTGATTTTTTTTCAGTGAACAAAGTATAAACACAGAAATGAAGAAATCACATTTTAAAATTATTTCATGATGGGGGAGGGAGATGGGAGGACAGGGATGGGAAGGGAAAACAAAGGAGGCGGCAACAATGCTTGATAAGAAATGCATTCATTACCTTGCTCATGTAATTATAACCCCACTGTACGGTATTTTCACACAAAAAACTTACTAATAAAAAATTATTTCATGATGCTTAAAGATTGTGAGTTGACTGTAATTTCCTGACTTCTCATCTCCAATTTTTACTGGAGAAATCTGGAAGAAAACAGGAATACTCAGCAAGTAGATAATTGAAACAAATGATCTAAGATTATTCAAGCAAATTCACTTATGTCCTTATTGGTTACTATCAGTTCTTTTAGGCTGACCTTGTGTTTATTAGGGTAGACTAATGGAAGTTTTTATGAATGCAATAAGGGCTAAATGTTTGAGGACATTTCACTGCTTTGACACTAATCTTTGAGCATGCCACCTTATGTTGCTTGAAAATTATGCTTTCCCATAGTTTATGTTAGTCTTTTCCTGAGAAGTCTTCTCCTTTGTTTCCTATTAAAATGTAGAGACTGTGGCAGTTCTGTTTTCTTTGTCTATTTTCCTTTGAGCATGCTATGATATTTAAAAAAAAATGTTGTTCAAGTTGTTTATATAGAAGAGCTCATTGTTCATGTTTAAGAGGGACAAATATACTTGAAGTAATCCTGAAATCTTTTGTTTTCTTTTTTTCTTTCTTTTTTTGGATCTGGTCGTGGGCCTGAACTCTGGGCCTGAGTGCTGTCCCTCAGCTCTTCAGCTCAAGGCTAGCGCTCTACCACTTGAGCCACAGTGCCACTTCCGGCTTTTTTTTTCTGCTTATGTGGTGCTGAGGAATCGAACCCAGGGCCTCATGCATGCAAGGCAAGCACTCTACCACTGAGCCACCTCCCCAGCCCCATCTTTTGTTTTCTGTGTTCTATATTAGTTAGAAATGTTTTCATGACCCCTCTGTACAGTATTTTCACAATAAAAAAAAAAGAAATGTTTTCATGTTATTTATGACTGGGTTAGATTAAGGTATGCCATTTTTTTCCAGAATACTTTAGACTAAGCAGTATATATTTGAATCAACATTTTAGTGTATTTAACACGTTAAAAATGAATACTAAGCCTCGCACTGATGGCTCATGCCTGTAATCCTAGTTACTCAGGAGGCTGAGATCTGAGAATCATGGTTTAAGGCAAGTCAGGCAGGCAAGTCAATTACATTCTTATGTCCAATTAACTATCAGAAAACTGGAAGTAATTGGTAGAGCACTAGCCTTGAGCAGAAAAGCTCATAGTTCAAGAACCCCTGCTGGACTCTGACAAGTTTTTTTTGTTTTTGTGTTTTGACACTCGGGACATCAACACTGGCTATTTGAGCCACATTTCTAGCCCCTCCCCCTTTTATTTTTTGTCAGTAGTGGGTCTTAAACCCAGGGCCTGGGCGCTGTCCCTGAGCTCTTTTGCTCAAAGCTACTGCTCTACCACTTTGAGCTCTATTGCTGGTTTCTGGTGGTTAATTGGGGATAAGAGTTTCACTCTCTTTCCTGCCTGGGCTGGCTTTGAACCACGATCCTCAGAGCTTTCAGCCTCCTGAGTAGCTAGGATTACAGTCATGAGCCACCAGTGCCCGACTTAGTACTCATTTTAAATAAATGTTTAATAAGTTAGGGCAAGGCATTGAAGTTGTTACACCCATAGCAACTGAACATTGGCTGTTGGCTGGTCTGAGAATGATCTAAATCTAAATCTCCATGCAATTTATTAATTCAGAAATGTAACAAATGATTGACTACTGGGGAAAATATTGCTTTGTCTGTTTTGAACCCATCACATAGAATATTATCATAATTTTTTTTTTTTACAATTGATATCATTTGTTGATAGCAGTACTATTCTTTCATTACCTCAACATTCTTGTAAACGAAAATAGTATGTTAGGTGCCCAGGTTGGACACCAAGCAGAGTGCCTTGTGCAGAAACAAAAGATGGTTCCCTAACAGATGCTACTTTTGGTGTATTCTCATTTCATTGCTTTGTGGTAAATTAATATGATATTTTTTCATTTAGAATCTTAGATTTGATGAAAATTGCTTTTTGGTGAAGGAGTAAGTCTAGATGTGTTTTTCATGTGTGCCTGGAAAGAACTCATCTCCTCAAACTATTGTAAACTACGATATATATTTATTATTATTATTATTTTTGGGTCCAGTTGTGAGGCTTGAACTGTGGGCCTGGGCGCTGTCCCTCAGTTCTTCAGCTCAAGGATAGCACTCTACCACTTGAACCACAGTGCCACTTCTGGCTTTTTTTTTTTTTTTTCCTGCTTATGTGGTGCTGAGGAATCAAACCCAGGGCCTCATGCATGCAAGGCAAGCGCTCTACCACTGAGCCACCTTCCCAGCCCCTACTACTGTATTTTATTGTATGGCATATTTTATAGAATGTAGCAGGCTTATTATTACATTGAATAATGTAATCATTTTGGAAAAGTGTTATACTTAGTTTTTCTTTGCTTATCAGGGATGTCTCTGTTAAATTAGTAAGTATATTATAATAGTATAATATTTATGGCTAAGTTTTAATGTCTTGGCTAATTTTATATTTTAACAAAACTAAAGTTTATTTTTGTTCTCAAGTCTGATTTTATGTGACTTAATATGTTTGATTTTATGGGATTTACTATACTTATCCTTGTATCTTTTCTATCTTTTCATCTGCTAGCGAACTGTCACTTTATATCCTTTGTAAAGATATAATCCCTGTTAAAGATGGGATTTTTATTTATGTGTATTCAAACTAGCAGTGCATTTTCTCCCCCCTTCACCATTCACCCCCTTTCACCAGAGCTAGAGATAACCCAGGTTCTGGTTATAGCCCCAGATCCATTGTTTTGTCTTTCAATTGGAGAGTTTGCTTAATTTATATTTATTGTGCTTACTGCTGTGTTTTGAGATATGTATATTAACTGCTCTTTTTTATTTGTTCTTTGTTGAGATTTTTTCATTCTTTTATTGGCTTCTTAGTGTGTATACAAAGGCACACACACATGCTTGTATGTGTGTTTTGTGCTGAGGCTTCAACTGAGGATCTGGGCACTGTCTGTGAGCTTATTTGCGCAAGACTAGTGCTCCATGACTTGAATCACTGCTCTATTTCTGGTTCTTTTGGTGGTTAATTGAAGATAAGAGTCTCATGGGCTTTCATGCCTGCACTGTATTTGAGCCATGATCCTTAGATTTAAACCTCCTGAGTAGCTAGGATTATAGGTGTGAGCCACTGGCACCCCACTGGCTACTTTTTGATGATTAAATGTCTTGTTCTTGTTGGGCTCCAGAACACTTTAAACTAAAGCAGTATATATTTACATCAACATTTTAGTATACTTAACACATTAAAAATGAATACTAAGCCTGGCAGTGATGGCTCTTGCCTGCAATCTTAGCCACTCAGGAGAGGCTGAGATCTGAAGATTGCAGTTCAAAGACAGCCTCCACAAGAAAGTCCATGAGACAACTCCAATTAACCACCAAGAAAACTGGAAGTGGCTCTGTGGTTCAAGTTGGTAGAGTGCTGGCCTTGTGTGTAAAATCTCAGGGACAACACCCAGGCCCTGAATTGAAGCCCCCAAACCAACCAAAAACAAAAACAAAAATCTTGTTCTTACTCCATTTTCTCCTTCTATACATCTCTATACATCTCTACTGTGATGACAATTCTGTTTTTTCTCTCTCTTTTGATAAATTTAGATCTAGTTTTATTTGTTGTTCTTTTCTGTTTGAAGTAACCTTATTTATTATTAAACTCCTCACACACACTTTCTGGTGATTCTGGGGTTTGAACTTAAGACCTTGTGTTTGCTAGGCAAGTGTTCTACTCCTGAGCCATTCCTTTGATCCTTTGCTTTCATCTGTCCATTTGTGCGGTGTTTGTTGTAATTCAAATTCAAATTCAACTTAGAAATATTCCTTCAGGCATCTTTCATCTTTGACAACATTTGATGTTGTCATTGTTTTGGATTTTAGTAATTCAGACAAGCATGTAGTAATATAATGTTGCAGTTCTCTGATGACATATTATTATTTGCCATTTGTATATCTTCTTTGTTGCGATGTCCAAAATCTTTTGACCATTTTAGTTTAGATTGTCAGCTTACTGTTGAGTTTTAAAAAGGAATGTGAGCTAGGCACTGGTGGAAAATGCTTTTAATCCTAGCTGCTCAGGAGGCTGAGATCTGAGGATTGTGGTTCAAAGCCAGCCTCGCTAGGAAAGTCCCTGAGACTCTTATCTCCAATAAAGTATTCGGAAAAAGCTGGAAGTGGCGATCTGGCTCAAGTGGTAGAGGACCAAAAATAAATAAATAAAAAGCAGCCATGTAAATTTTGGATAGAAGTTCTTTGTTCAACATGTGTCTTGTAAATATTTTGTTTTCCTACTCTGTTGCTTGTGTTTATATTCTCTTGATAACTTTACTTCACAGCAGAAGTGGGTTTTTTTGTTTTTATCTGTCATGGGACCTGAACTCTGGGCCTGGGCACTGTCCCTCAGCTCTTCAGCTCCAGGCTAGCGTTCTACCACTTGAGCCACAGCGCCACTTCCAGCTTTTTTCTGTTTATGTGGTATTGAGGAATCGAACCCAGGGCCTCATGCATGCAAGGGAAACGCTCTACCACTGAGCCACCTTCCCAGCCCAGAAGTGGGTGTGTTTTAAAGCAAGGCTTAATATCAGTCTTTTTCTCTCATGAATTGTGGTTTTGGTATTATATATAAAAACTGATAGGAAACATTTTGCTTCATGTATCTTTATTTTAAGACATTGTACATATAAGAATTTTTTTTTTTTTTTTTGGGTCTGGTCCTGGAGCCTGAACTCTGGGCCTGGGTGCTGTCCCTCAGCTCTTCAGCTCAAGGCCAGCGCTCTACCAAATGAGCCACAGCGCCACTTCGGGCTTTTTTCTTTTTGCTTATGTGGTGCTGAGGAATTGAACCCAGGGCCTCAGGCATGCAAGGCAAGCGCTCTACCACTGAGCCACCTTCCCAGCCCAAGACTGTGTTTCATATTTCTATTTTATTATGCATGTATATATTTTATAGATGATGTAAACTCATTAGAATGTTAAGCCATACATAGACCATTGTGTGCTTGCATGAAGACATCTGTAGTGGTAGGGTTTTCCTTTAGGAGTCATACCTAGATACTGTGATTTTTTTTTTTTTTTTTGCCAGTCTTGGGGCTTGAACTAGGCACTGTCCCTGAGCTTCTTTTGCTCAAGGCTAGTGCGCTACCACTTAAGCTACAGCGCCACTTTCAGCTTTTTCTGTTTATGTGGTACTAAGGAATTGAACCTAGAGCTTCATGCATGCTATGCAAGCACTCTACCACTAAGCCACATTCCCAGCGCCTATGATGGGTTTTATAATCGTTATGATAATGATTAGAAAGAAAAGTGAGTAGATTATCTTTCACCCCCAGTTGAGGCCTGAACTCTGGGTCTGAGTGATATCCCTGAGTTCCTTTTGCTCAAGGCTAGCATTTGAGCTACAATACCACTTCTGGCTTTTTTTTTTTTTTTTTGATTTAATTGGAGATAAAGAGTCTCACAGACTTTCCTCCCTGGGCTGACTTCTAACCATGGTCCTTAAATCTTAGCCTCCTGAGTAGGATGGCAGGCATGAGCCACTGACTTGGCTAATTTTATTTTTTTAAGTAAAGAATCCATAAAAGTTGCATGTGTTCAATAGTTGTATTCCTACACATTACTCCAAGAACATGGATTCCAGGCAGGAAGTAAAAAAATATTCATGAAACCATTTTATGTATAAATAGAACCATATGAAATCTGAATGTGCATATACAGTACAATGGACAATGTTATGATATGTTTCTATTGTGAAATATAGTGGTAAAAATAATACATGGGCACTTAAATTGTTAACAAGTATATTTATTTAGTAACTATTGTTTTTCATGTTACTCTGTAGGCACTGTATCAGCTAATGGAAAAGTAACAATAAAAACCATTAAAGATTTTTAATCTTCATTTTTAAAAGCTTATTTTGTAACAAAGTAGGAATTGATTAAATTAAGGACCATTAATATTCATTCTTAGCAGTGAGTTAAATACTGTTTGGCTATAAAATATTCATGGATTCAAAATATCACTTTACAAATGATTTGCTAATTATATTGACAGAACAGAATGCTTTCCATGATGAAATTTAAAAGATCTTAGATAATCAAACCTATCAGTAAGGAGACAAAAAGAGCTCCTCTTCCCTCTGTCTGATGTGATGCAAAAATGAAGAAACAATATCACCTATATGGTAGTTAAAATTTTTTGTTAATCTAAATTAGATGAATGAATAATCAGATAAATTCAAATGTGGAATAGTCTCAAAGACATTTGGAGTGCTTAGAAATAATAGTGACATGAAGGACATCCCCATCAACAGTGTCTTTTGTACTTCTACCCCCGCCCCCCAAAGCACACGAACTATTCTCTATAATAGTAGCATAAAACATTTTGTTGCTGTTGTTTGGTACTAGAGTTTAAACATAGCAGTCACACACTTGGCTTGGTTTATTTGCTCAACTACTTGGTTCATGCCTCTACCCTAGTTATTTACTGGTTATTTTTTTGGATATGGATGGAGTCTTTTGGACTTTTCTTCTCAGAGTAGATTTGAGCTTCTATTCTCCTGATACCAGCTTCTTGAGTAGTTAGGATCACAGGTGTGAGCTCCTAGTGTCAGTCTTCTGTTTTTCACCTAAGGATCCTTCCTGCGTATTATGTATCTTTTTTCCCCCCCTTGAGTCTTTTATTTTTTCTTCTAAGGTCCCATTTCCTATTATTGAGTGTGGTTTATATAGAAATATCTATAGTCCTCTCACTGCCTGTTTTCAGCTACTGTTCCCAAAATATTTCTTATTTTCCTTTTACTTTGAACCTTTCTATTAGGAAACAAAGGCCTTGCAATTATTTGTATGTTTCCTATCCATAAAAAGAGTAATACTTTTTTTTTAAACCTCTGAGCAATTTCTGATTAGCACTGTTAAGTTAGGAATAGAGCATTTTCTCTATTTTCCTATTTTTCTTTCTCCACTAGTTGTTATAGCCTATGAATGTTCAAGAAACTGTAAAAAAGATAACATATGTAAAAAAATAGATTTCTTTATTTAATGAATGACCCATATTGTAGCATGGAGATCTGATTTTATCACCTTTTAAATGACAAGTTGTGTTCACCATGTATATGGTAGGTGTTGCTTGAAGAGTGAAGCTCTCTCCCTCCTCCCCTCCCCCACTCCCTGCCCAGTCTTGGGGCTTGAACTCAAGGCCTGGATACTTTCCTTGAGCTTTTTTTGTTCAACGTTTGTAGTCTACCACTTGGTTTCCTCGTGGTTAATTGGGGATAAGAGTCTCATGGACTTTCCTGCTGAGGCTGGCTTCAAACTGCAATCCTCAGAACTCAGCCTCCTGAGTAGCTTGAGTTACAGGTGTGAGCCACCAGCGCCTGGCCTGAAAGGCTCTATATTGTGTATAAACATGGAGTTTTCAGTTAGTGTGGAAAGATGGTTGTTTTTGACTTGGAATCTATAAGGAGCAAGTTTCTAAGCTTCCAGTCTCCTTTCATTCCCTTTTTTTCCATATCCACACCATTGCTGACTAACTCCCTAAAACAAATTTTAGGTCTTTGTCTCTGTCTCTATTGTGACTTACCAAATACAAGTTACAGCTGTCTATCACCTGGACCTCAGAACCAGTCTACTTGCTTCCACAGTTCAGTCACTTGACAGCAGTCAGCGCAATCTTATAAACTACCATCAGGGCTCTTCTGCTTCTATACAGTACTTGCCAGCTTGTCCTACTGCCAACCATCCTTTTCTCTCATTGATTTTTCTTTTTTTTTTTTTTTTTTTTGGGTCCGGTCATGGGGCCTGAACTCTGGGCCTGGGCGCTGTCCCTCAGCTCTTCAGCTCAAGGCTAACGCTCTACCACGTAAGCCACAGCGCCACTTCTGGCTTTTTTCTTTTTGCTTATGTGGTGCTGAGGAATTGAACCCAGGGCTTCAGGCATGCAAGGCAAGCGCTCTACCACTGAGCCACCTTCCCAGTCCTCATTGATTTTTCTGAGGGCTAGCTCTTGTCAATTTCCTCAGAAGAGCCTTTTCAACACATTCTTCTGTGTTGTTTTATTATAATACCATTTTATATATGTATAATTATATTATTATATATTACAATTATATTTATATATTATATATTATGTACATATAGTGACAATGTATATTTATATACAATTTATGTGTATATACAGTGTACATATGTGTGCATATATGTGTATATGTATATATATATATATACATATAAAATGTATATATATATTTAGGTGTATGTGTATCAGGTAATAGGTACCAGAAAACAAGAGGACTTTATAAATTATCCAATATTTAATATATACTATATGTATATATATATATTCATTAAATGCATTTTAAAATGAATGAGTGAAAATTTGATAGTAGAGTTAGACTGAAGATTGCTTTCTTTGTGGTGGAAAAGCAAGACACACTGGTTGTTGGGAGGCAAGGAACTCAGAGAGCATGTCTTGTCCTGGCATTAAACCTGCTCAGCTCATGCAAGTTGAGTCCACAGTTAGGAATAGAAACATTTCAATTTTTTTTTCTTGGTTGTAGGGCTTGAACTCAGGGCCTGGGTGCTGTACTTGAGCTTTTTCTCTCAAGTCTAGTGCCCTTCCACTGTGAGCCACGGTACCACTTCTGGTTTTCTGGTGGTTGATTGGAGATAAGAGTCTCATAGACTTTCCTGTATGGGCTGGCTTTGAACTGCAGTCCTCAGATCTCAGCCTCTAGAATAGCTAGGATGACATATGTGAGACACTGGTGCCTAGCCATTTTAATCTTTTGATAACCTAAATTCTTATAGTTCCTTAACCTCTCCCACCCCACCTATTCAGATTTGTTAAGTTCCATTTTGTAAGTATTCCTTTCTCTTTAACTGGGCAAAGCTAAAGTTAACTTCAGGCTGGAGTTGGAGTGTCAGTAGGCAGGTTACCTCTGACTAGGTAGAGGTGTGAAGAGGCAGTAGCACAAGACATACAGTGAGAGGACAGTAATGGCGAGGAAATTCTAAAATAGCACTGGGATCCTGGGATTTTATTTTTTATTTTAAAGCAGTCTTTTAGCCAAAAGAAATGATTTCAGTACTGGAGAGACAGAGGGCTGGGGAGGAGCAATTGCCTTCAATCCCTAGCACTGTATTTTAAAAAAAAAAAGAAATTTCTACCTGGAAAACAGTAACTTACCAGGCTAAAAAGCAAACCTTTATAGGATTTCAGAATACAGCTCAGAAATTAAACTAGATACAATCACTAACTTCCATAGTTTCTCCTTCCCTCCCAGCCTTTTCATTTTGGTTTGTTAGATGTTTCTTGAGAATGTTGCTGTTTTAGCTCATAGGTGTAACCAGGTTTAATACTGCATTGCCTTTTTCTTTGGGAAGCAATGTTACTTTCTTACACATAGTTTCATTCATTAATTACCTCATCCTTTCTGGACATTTAATTATTTCTTATTAATAATTATTTTATATATTTTGTGAACAAGAACAGTTTCTCCATTTACTTTGCAACTCAGAAATGATGGTATAGTGCAGGATCTAGAATAAATGACTGAGATTAGTACTGGAGTGAAAAACTCTGGAAGTGTTCTCATCCTCAGAGGGCGATGAGAGCACCATAGAGACAGAGGATGTGGACACTAGGATTCATCTGTTTCCTGCTACATGGATGTATAATTTGTGTCTGTGAATTGGTGACATGGCTTTTGTTTTTGTTTTTGTTTTGATAGGAGAGAAATACAGATTCATTAGTTTAAAAGACCTTAAATTGCTGTAAACAGGATTTTGTAGGTATGCAGTTTTTGAATTTGTAGTAGGAATTCTTCAGGTCTCAAAACACAGCTAAATTTTCTTTGCCAATTTCAGTCTAATTCATTTATTTTGAGATTCATCATGAGGCAGAAGCAGAGAATGAGACAAAACACACACACTCTCTCTCTCTCTCCCTCTCTCTCTCTCTCTCTCTCTCTCTCTCTCTCTCTTAACCCATTCTTGAAAAGCTCCTCCCACAGTATCAAACATCACACAAGAGCATATACAAGGTTCAAGATGAAAGCATGCTAAGTCTGCCTTACTCAGCCCCCAGTCTATGTGTTCAGTTCCTTTTTTTTTTCTCTGCTATTCTGCAAATAGGCTGTACTTCAAATGAGTTTTGCTCATTTCTTCAATTTGTCTTGTATCCTCATCTCTGTTTTGTTTCTATGTTTCCTGACCAAAATGTTTAAATCCTGCTCATCGTTCATTTAAATGACCTTTCCTGTATTATGTTTATCCCAATTCCTTTTCTCCAAACCTTCCGAAGATCCTTTGCTCTTTTCAGTCCCAATGGTGAAATTATTGGGTCTTTTGCCTCTCTTCCAGGATTTTAAGGCCCTTAATGTAAGAACAATATGGTATTTATCTTTGTTCATCTCACTGTACTTAGCATTGTTTTAAAATGCTATTCTGCATAAACCTGAGCAAATATTTTTAGTTGACTTAATTCTGAAATATTTTGGAAGCAAGTTCTATTTTAACTATGAACTTAAGGTGATGTTTTGTGGTGAAAGGGTCAAAGGTCTGTGACACTTAGCCCCTCTCTTCCTTTTTTCTTTTTTAAGGATCCTATAGCTAGAGTACAGTGCTATCATAGAATCACAGACCAGGAAGAGTCCTTTAAGGTCTTACTGATTGCTTTTTTCTTCAGGAGAAATCATTAACAAATGGCATTAAATGTATGAATATTTTTATCAAATTTCCAGGAATCCTTTTCCCAAAGATACTAACTTTTTTTGATATATAATCATAGTAATTTTTTATAACTAGTCTTGTAAATAAAAATTTCATGATTTTATCTTCTCAAAACTTTAACTGAAAATACCCTTTATTTTGGATTTTGCTTCGTATTTTTATGATAACTGAGAGAATGGATGGACTCAATTACTGCTCCATGGTTATTAGTGAGCCCTGGATCTTCTGCTCCAGCCATATTTGACTTTTTCTCACACCATCATGCCCATTCTTTCTAATAAGAGCCATAAGAAATTTCTATGATGTCTCAAATGGAAGTACATGGAAATCTTACTTTTGGAAAAAAGGGGATTTATTAGGCATGTAAACAGCAGTTTTGGACATCATATGTTTGTGTGTGTATGCATGTTATGTGAAATATATCTTCTACCTTCTAATTCAGTTTTGAAATTCATTGCCAAATAATTAATATATAGTTATTTTATTTCTAGGGAAAACACATTCTTTTGACACAGTACTCTTTTTTTTTCTTTTGAAAAAATACGAATAAAAATATATGTATACACACACACACACACACACACACAAACACACACAATCATTACACTGGTGTTGTTTTTCTGACTTTAAAGAAAGGAACTTTTAAATAAATTAGTTATCCTCTTCTTCGTTATTGAACATGTGGTCAGTTGTCATGTTAATACATCCAAATGATCAAAGTCTGAACTTCTGTCTCGTTCTTCCCTGCTGTTAGGCTACCCTGTCATGATCAAGGCCTCAGCAGGTGGTGGTGGGAAAGGCATGCGCATCGCTTGGAATGATGAAGAGACCAGGTGAGAGGCTGTCCAAAATATATTTTTGATGAAAATTGCAGTTACCAGAGTTTTATTAAACTGACAGGTAAACAGATACCAAAAGCATAACGGAGTAATTACAATAACCATCTAAGTTTTACTCCTTAGAGTGGGAGAAAAATGGATGCTATGCAGAAACCTTCCTTATTTATATTTTGATGATGACTATCTTATTATGGAAAGATTGTTAGAAGTTTTCTTTCATTAACAATGTATATTTCCTTTTGTTTTTACAGGGTTTTGAAAAAAAAAACTATCATTGCAATTCTATTTTTTAGTCCTATGGCTGCAAAATTCAGAATATTGCCTAAAGAGTTGAATTAAGTTTAAAGACAATTGTGTTTCATTGAGAGTTTATGTACTGGCTCAGTATGTACTTACTTTTCCTATCCGTAGCAATAGTGAATCACCTTGATAATTTATAGTGTGAAATAAATCTTTTTTCCTTCTGAGTTTGAAGTGACTGTATGTCTTTTACTTTGCTTAGAATGAGTTTTTTCTTTCTAGTTTTAAGAATCAAAATTAACTTTTTATTGGTTTGTTTGTTTTGAGATAGGATCTCATTATATAACCCAGGCTGGTTTCAGACTCATGATTCTCTTGCCTCAGTCTGAGTGTGGGGAGTAAAGTGTGTGTTACCATGCCTGGCTAAAAGTAATGTTTCAGGGAAGTCATGTACAAATAGTACATGATGGCATCATATTAATTAGAAAATAGTTACTCAGGCAACTGCCTACATTAGAAGATTTTTGGGAGCCCTGGACCCATTTGTATTTTTTGTTTTCAGATCTGGCCCCAGGAGAAACCCATGTTGTTGTTGGAGAAGATGGAATGAAACCCAAGGGGTTATTAATGTCCTTTTGATTTTCTTGTCTTCTCCACCCAGAAGTAATCTGGTCTTCTAAATGATTAATTCTGCTTTCTCTTCCTTTCTTCATGGTTTAGTTAGGTTTCAGAGATATAGCAATGAATAACCATGGAAAAAATCCATTCTCTTTCATTTTATGAATTAAGTCAAGGATTTTAACTTTGAATTCAGGAAAACATAAAATTTAGGAGAGGTTCGTGAATATGGGTGAACAAAACATGTACATATTCCTTTAACCTGTACCTGGTATTTCCTATTTCCTCCAATATGGCAACAAATCAAACTAATAGTATCTGTGGAACTTTTCACTATTAGAAAACTCACATATTCTTTTTTTTTTTTTTTTTGGGTCAGTCGTGGGGCCTGAACTCTGGGCTTGGGCGCTGTCCCTCAGCTCTTCAGCTCAAGGCAAGAACTCTACCACTGAGCCACCTTCCCAGCCCCTCACATATTCTTTTCTACCATTATGGTATTAATGATCTTCAAGTTGTAATGATGAGTAGACCTGTTTTTAGAGCTTATTATTTAGGAAAAAATACTACAAGAATTATATCCTAAATATACATGCACAGGTATGTGTTTGCTAGGCTGGTGCTCTACCACTTGAGCCATGCTGCTAGGCTGGCTTTTTGCTGGTTATTTTGGAGATAGAATCTAGCATACTTTTTTGCCTAGGCTGGCTTCATATTGAGATCTTCTGAGTTGCTAGGATTACAGGAGTGAGAAGACACCCCACTATCCGAAATATTTTGGTGTCTATATTTCAGTATAAATAAAGTCATTTATTTATAGAATCATTCATTCATATATTTATGTATGTATGTATGTATGTATGTATGTGTGTCTGTGCATGTATTTATTTGCTGTGCTACAGATCAGACTCCGGACCATGTTCATATTAGGTAAGCACTATACCACTGAGGCTATATTCCCAACCTACTTACTACTACTGCTACTACAACTACTACTATTACTAACACACACACACACACACACACACACACACACACACACACACACACACACACACACACACACACACACACACACACACACACACAGAGCTGTCCCTGAGTGTTATTGCCAAGGCTGCTATTGCCAAGGCTGACTAGTACTCTGTCACTTTAGCAACAGCTCCACTTCTGGCTTTTGTTTTTGTTTTTGGTCCCACGCATTTGATAGCACTTTGAGCATTATTGATGCCGTTGTTATTACTATGGTCCTGAGGTTTGAACTCAGGGCTTCCCACTTGCTAGACAGGTGCCCTACCACTTGATCTATGTCTCTAGCCCTTTTTTTGCTTAGTTATGTTTTTGGATAAGTTCTTAATTGTTCTTCTAGGAGCTTGCCTTGAACTTATTCTTGTATCTGTGCCTCTCACATAGCTTGGATAACAGGTACACAACCTCATGCCACATTTTTTCAGACTACTTTAAGTAACACATTATTATTTTTTTTATTGTGAAAATACTGTACAGAGGGGTTACAATTACATGGGCAAGATAATGAGTACATTTCTTATCAAGCATTGTAGCCTCCTCCTTTGTTGCCCCTTCCCATCCCTTCCCATCCTCCCCCACCCCCCACCCCCCACCCAATCCTCCCCTCCCCCCCAAGGTTGTAAAGTTCATTTTCGACATAACGACTTGTACATCTCATTGTTGCAATGGGTCCACCTGTATCCCTATTTAAACGATTTGTTTTTCCCCTTCCCCTCCACAAATTATACTGACATCAAATACAGTGAAAGCAGGGGTTATACTGTGGGGGAGGGACATACAAAGCAACAAAGAAATAATCTTACAAATGTGTTAGAAACAATCGCACGAAAGAAAAAACATTTGAATACATATCTTAGGGTTCATTTCCCTAACGTCACCTTATCTGACCTTTTCTGCTTGACTCACACATATACTAGATTTTGCAAATAAGGGAAACCATGGGACCTATGTTTCTTAGGACCTGGCTTCAAGTAACATATTATTTTATGGGCAAGGTTACTCAGAAGTTTATTGCCGGTAAGATTTGCTGTGCTGTTTTTGGTCTGTGAATTTTAACTGAGAATTTAGTATTTCCAGAAGTCACTATACCCATTCATATGGCCTCCTTTGGTAAATAACCCTTTCTTGACAAGTAATTTGACACATTGTTATAAAAGGTATTTATCTAGTTTATAGTAATACACATTTTTCTATCTAAAAATATTACTGTGTTTAGCTGGATAAACTGTGAAATTTTTTTAGATTAACACAAGTGTGGCACCATTAGATTTAATAATATATTTTCTTTGTTTTAATGTGTTACACTATATCCCTTGCTTATATGGAAAAATCAAAACTACAGAAGAATTGAGAGAATGGTCCAGTGAGCACCAGATACTATCTTTTATAATTATCATTCACTATTTATATCATGCTATAGCTCATGCACTTCCTTCTTTTCTCCTATCTCAATAAAGAAGTTTCTTTTTGCATAAGCCACAAATACTTTAGTTCTTTAGGTGCAGTGTAAAATTGAGTTTCCATTAGTTGCTTTTAACATTTTATTCAAAGAAGTGTTTTCATCTTGTAACATCTTTCCTGAGCTTTTTGAGGGAAGTGGGCATCTTTACATAATTAGGAAGATTTTAAAAAGAATATTTGATGTTGATATAAAATGAATTGAGATGAGACTCATGAAGGTGGTTGAACGTGGTCCTGTAGCCGTCTTCTTAAGTGAAATGTGTGGTATGAATGAAATTAACCAGGTCTGTGGACTTGAATATATATAGTAGACTGTGTAGGTACTGTGAGGTCAGTTTCTTACTTTGGTTTTCTGTTCCTAAACTATAGGTACATGTTTGGTGACCAGCGAACCTGTATGATTTGAATGAGTTATAAATTGAATGAAATAAAAGATGCTTTTTGTTTGCTTGTAGTGCTGGGGATTGAACCCAGGGTCTCTTTCATACATATGAAGCACATGCTCTGCCACCGAGCTGCATGTCCAGCCCTATAGGATGTTCTCAATACAATTTCCTTTACCTGAAAAATGTGCCTGTAACATTTTCAAATATTTGTAAAGACATTTTGATAGCTTTGATTTTTTTGCTTTTGGTGTTCGTGGTTTGAAAGCAAAATCAAAGTTCTCAATCATTACAGCAGAGGCAAAGTGTAAAGTACTATGTTTTTCTTTTTATAGTCCATCTAATAAAAAGTGGGTTATATGGCCATTGGAAACAATGATTCATTCTGCTTCTAGTTTCTTTGAAGTTTGCAGTCTCCTGAGATATAGACTCCATTTCCCTAAATCAAAAATGTAAGAGAAGACTAAGAATATGTAATAACTTTCCTTGAGGTGGCTGTAATAGGACTTATGTTAACATTTTTGAAATTTGTCTTCTAGTAAGTGTTTACCTGCAATATTATATGTTTCCAGCACAAAAACAGATAGTTATTTTTAATATTGCCAGATGGTCTGTTTGTATAAGAAAGGATTAGGAGAAGTTGGTTTTAATATTTTAAAATACAAGTTAAATACAAATGCAAATAAACTTTATTAGAACTAGAAAAAATTTAAATGTTATATTCTTAATGCACCAGTGGCTTAAAAACAATTTTTTTTTACCTATAGGTAAGTTTGAGTTTTTATTTTTATTTTTTATTTTTTTATGTTTTTTGGGTCCGGTCATGGGGCCTGAACTCTGGGCCTGAGTGCTGTCCCTCAGCTCTTCAGCTCAAGGCTAGTGCTCTACCACTTGAGCCACAGCACCACTTCCGGCTTTTTTCTTTTTGCTTATGTGGTGCTGAGGAATTGAACCCAGGGCCTCAGGCATGCAAGGCAAGCGCTCTACCACTGAGCCAACTTCCCAGCCCCAAGTTTGAGTTTTTAATGGAATGACTAAGCCCATTTTATTTTCATAAAAGTGATGTAAATTTGTTAAAAAATAATAAAAAATTTCTTCTCTAATTATTTTGGTCCATTTTAAAGAAAATAAAGATGTAATACTCTGTATGGGTATGTGGAGGCAAATACACGTCAGAGTATGTACTTAAAATGGCAGGAAATGCTTGTGAGAATCTTCAAACTGTATTTTCAGTCTTGACAATTACATTGGTTGTTGTTCTGGGCCAGTTGTGCAGCTGACCAGGCCCTTTACCTTTTGTTATATCTTCTAACTTCTGAGAAATGAATGTGCATTTTTATATTCTTTTGTTAGTGTTACTTAAAATTAGTGAAAAAAGGCTGGGCACTAGTAATCCTAGCCACTCAGGAGGCTGAGATCTGAGGATTGCAGTTCAAAGCTAGCGTGGGCAGGAAAGTCTGTGAGACTCTTATCTCCAGAAAACCAAAAGTGACACTGTGGCCCAGGTTGTAGAGCACTCGCCTTGAGCTAAAAAGCCAAGGAACAGAGTCCAGGTCCAGAGTGTAAGCCCCATGACCAACAACAACAACAACAACAACAACAACAAAAAGAGTGCAAAATGTTAATATTCTCTTTCAGTAGAAAATCTCTGATTAAGTAAATTAAATATCTCACTCCAACTCACAAGGCTATTAAGTGGGAGAATTACATTAAAATTAAAATTAATTCACTCATCTGTACATTGATCAAGTCTATTTCTGCTCTGTTCCAGTGTAAGCTAATGTAAATATTTGTTTTTGTTTTCTTTATAAAATGAGGACTGTATTTGTTTTATTATTCTGATTGTTCTTCCTTTTTGCTTTACAGGGATGGTTTTAGATTTTCATCTCAAGAAGCTGCTTCTAGTTTTGGTGATGATAGGCTACTAATAGAAAAATTTATTGATAACCCTCGTCATATAGAAATCCAGGTTGGTATGTTTTTAAATTACTTTGTAATTATTAGGACTTTTAAGTAGTATCATTTAATCTTACGAGAAATGCATCCTTTTATCTATATAAAATGATTTTATCAATTCTTTGGGGATGTTTGAATAAGTAAAAATAGATTAGACATAGGCTTTTGGAATTTGGTATATTTTTGTTGAAATGCTAGGATGTTGATTCAGATGGGAATGGATAAAAACCTAACCCCTAAAGAAAAGTCATTCTAAGCTATCTGAATAGACAAATATATTTCAGCTAGAGAATCATGTAGTGTCTTTGAGGACTGAGCCATTCTGGGACATTTTTAAAAGAAAAGAAGTCCTAACCTGGACTCTCATATTATTTTAGGTCCTCACATATCTGTGCCTCACTGCAATAGGCATTTTGTTGTGAGCTTGATATTAGAGATGAGTAACTCATTTTTTCTTTTCAGATTAAAATGTAGTCCAATTTTTATAGTGGTTGTGGGTGTGTATTTTAGCAAAACACAGCAGACAATTCTGCTTTTTTTATTTGTCAGAAATACTTTCATGCTAATTTTCAAATGATGACTATGAATTGGTATGCAACACTTAAAACTTATAGGAGATGAATATCAAATTAGAAACTATTGAGTTTTAAGTAAACTTTTAAAGTTAATTTGGTGTGAATAGAGAATCAGAAAAACTAATGGAAAGGTGATGTCCCTTCTGCTGGGGACATAAAGTAGTACTATATTTGGTAACTTTACATAGCTATCATTTCTTTTTTTTTTTTTTGGGTCCGGTCATGGGGCCTGAACTCTGGGCCTGGGCGCTGTCCCTCAGCTCTTCAGCTCAAGGCTAGCGCTCTACCACTTGAGCCACAGTGCCACTTCCGGCTTTTTTCTTTTTGCTTATGGGGTGCTGAGAAATTGAACCCAGGGCCTCAGGCATGCGAGGCAAGCGCTCTACCACTGAGCCACCTTCCCAGCCCCAGCTATCATTTCTTGATAGACAATGTTCATGTAGATTTAAAAAAAAATTTTTTTTTTGTTTTTTTTTGGGGTCTGGTTGTGGGGCCTGAACTCTGGGCCTGGGCTCTGTCCCTCAACTCTTCAGCCAAAGGCTAGCACTCTACCACTTGAGCCACAGTGCCACTTCCAGCTTTTTTCTTTTTGCTTATGTGGTGCTGAGGAATCGAACCCAGGGCCTCAGGCATGCAAGGCAAGCGCTCTACCACTGAGCCACTTCCCAGCCCAGCTTTTCAAATTTTTCAGAGTGAAAAAATGCATGGAAACAGATAGCATCAGTTGGTAGTTCTGAACCATTGAGTTTATAGAGTTTCTATCTGAGGCTAGCAAGTTTTAATTTTGTGGGTTTTTTGTTTTCAGAATTTCTAATTTGCAATGCTACTTACATATGATAAAATAGAAAAGTCTTAATTGTATAATTCAGAAAAACATATATATACATACATATGTAGCAGTCATGTACGTCTAGATATAAATTTTTTTTATTAAGCAAAACAGTTTAATCACACTACTTCCCAGTAGATCCCTTTCCTTGTCTAATATTAATAACTGCTATTCTGACATCTAACATAAGATTAGATTTTTGTTTTGTTTTTGGGGCTGAATCTAGGGCCTTCTGCATACTAGGCAACTATTCTAATACTTGCTTATTTTTCTATCTCTGTATAAAGTTTTAGAACACAAAATTAATCTATGAAGCAAAAGGAGTAACTCAGTGGTTGAAGACTTGCCTAGCATTTGTGAGACTCTTTCTTAAGTTTGATCACCGGTGTCATTAAAAAAAAAAAACAAAAAAACACCAAAAAGTTCATGTAGACAGTATACTTAATCATGTTAGACAAGTATAATGTTAAACTTGTATCTGGCTTTTTTTCACATAACATCATGCCATTGAGATTTTCCATGAGTGTTATTCCTTCCTGTCTTTTTGTTTTCATTATATCTTTTTGAAATTAATATATATTAAATTTTCATACATGTATATAAAGTACTTTCATTAAATTTACCTTGTAAATTGCTCTTTTAAGCCAATTAACTATTTTAAACCAGTCGTTCATATGTTTAATTATTCTATTTTGATCCATGCCTATAAGGTACTTTCACTAAAATCTAATCTGTTTACACTTCATCAACTATTTTCCTTTCCTGAAAAAGTCCCTGTTCTATAATCATGACATTCCCCCCCCCCTTTTTTTTAAAAAAAAAAACAACAAAAAACCTAGATTGTACATATTACAGAGAACACACAATGTTTGTCTTTCTTAGTCTGTATTATTTCACTTAACATGATGATTTCCAATTCCAACCATCTTCCTGCAAATACATAATTTCATTCTTCTTTATGGTTTACTAATATTTCATTGTGTATTTTTGGCCCACATTTTATTTATCCATTCACCTGTTGGGTACTTAGAAGAATCCATAGTTTGACTCTTGTGAAGTGCTGGGGCTCTGCAAGGGTCTTTATCGTGGACTTCCTTACATTTCTTCTAGATAAATGCTCAGGAGTGATAACTCACCGTACTGCACAATTGTATGACAGTACTGTATAAATTGTATGACAGTTTTTTTGAGAAACTTCCACTCTGGTTTCCAAGCAGTTGCACTAGCCTACATTCCCACCAACAGTATGTAAGGGGTGGTTCTCTCCAACCCCTACATTCTTACCAGTGTTTGTTCTTTTCTTGATGAAGACCATTCTTCATCAAGAAATTGAGAGATGGACTCTCATTGTCACTTTGATTTACATTTCCTTCATGGCTAAAAATGTTGAACACACCTTTAAACATTTATTGTCCATTTGTGCTTCTTTTGAGAAATGTTTGTTTAGTTCATTTGCCCACTTATTGATTGGATTTTTAATTCTTCTGGTATTTGACTTTTTTTTTTTTGCTGCTCCTGGGACTTGAACTCAGGGTCTAGCCTCTGTCCCTGAGCCTCTTTGTTCTTAAGGCTAATGCTCTGCCACTTGATCCATAGTCCTACTTTTGGCTCTTTTGAGTAGTTTATTGGAGATCAGAGTCTCATTTTTCTGCCCAGAGTGGCTTTGACCCGCAATCCTCAGGTCTCAGCCTCCTACGTAGCTAGGATGACAGGTGTGAGCCACCGGCACCCGGCCTGGTATTTGACTTTTGAAGCACTTTATATATTCTGGATAATGATATTTTGTCTGATGAATATTTGATGAAGATATTCTCTCATTCTGAAGGTCATCTCTTCATTCTAGTGTTTTTTCCTTTGTTGTGCCAAAGCCTTTAAGTTGATGTAATTCTATTTCTCAGTTTCTGCTCTTATTTCCTAAGCAAGTAAGGTTTTACTCAGAAATTGTTTCCAATACCCTTCAAGTGTTTTCTCTATTTTTCTGTAGTAGCTTCAAAAATTTCAGATCTTACATTGCAGTCTTTGGTCCATTTTGAATTTATTTTTGTACAAGGAAGAGATAGCATTTAGTTTTAGTTTTCTACATGTGGCTAAGTTTTCCCAGCACCTTTTGTTGAAGAGACGGTCTTTTAACATTAACCTAAAGAATGTTTTGAGAGGTATGTTTGTTCAATGAGGTTTGAATATTACAAACCAAGAGATGTTTCTGGGAAAATGTTAACTAGGCACGCTTACTCAGTTGTTATGTCTATGTGTTTTTCTTCTTTCTTTCCTTCTCTCTCTTTCTTTCTTTCTTTCCTTCTTTCTCTCTTTCTTTCTCTCTCTCTCTTTCTTTCTCTGTCTCTTTCTTTCTCTCTCTCTCTCTTCTTTCTTTCTCTCTTTTTTTCTCTCTTTCTTTCTTTCTCTCTCTCTCTTTTTCTCTCTTCTTTCTTTCTTTTTTCTTTCTCTCCTTTCTTTCTCTCTCTCTCTTTCTTTCTCTCTTTCTTTCTTTCTCTCTCTGTCTCTTTCTCTCTCTCCTTCCTTCCTTCCTTCCTTCCTTCCTTCCTTCCTTTCTTTCTTCCTTCCTTTCTTAATTTCTTTCTTTCTTTCTTTCTTTCTTTCTTTCTTTCTTTCTTTCTTTCTTTCTTTCTTTCTTCCTTCCTTCCTTCCTTCCTTCCTTCCTTCCTTCCTTCCTTCCTTCCTTCCTTCCTTCCTTCCTTTCTTTCTTTCTTTCTTTCTTTCTTTCTTTCTTTCTTTCTTTCCCGGTCATAGGGCCTGAACTCTGGGCCTGGGCGCTGTCCCTCAGTTCTTCAGCTCAAGGCTAGTGCTCTACCACTTGAGCCAGAGCACCACTTCCGGCTTTTTTCTTTTTTTGCTTATGTGCTGCTGAGGAATCGAACCCAGGGCCTCGAGCATGCAAGGCAAGCGCTCTACCACTGAGCCACCTTCCCAGCCCATCTATGAGTTTTTCAAAAGATAATATTCTCAGGTTTTAGGTGATAAACATGGAAATGCCTTGTGGATTAATGAACGAGAGTGTTCAATTCAGAGAAGAAATCAGAAGGTGGTGGAGGAAGCCCCAAGGTAAGAGTCCTTCCTGATGAACATTTATAATATAACATGCTTCTATTTTCTAGATTAAAAAACTTTTAGTGGCTAAAATTGCCTTATATAGACTCTTCTAATGTCTATTTTTTAAATTAAGGATTTATTAATTATTTTCCTTAGTATATTAGTACATAAAAGAAAAGTAGATTGTTACTACAAAGTTGGTTAGACAATCATCTATGATTTGTACCAGCTTTGAGATAGTGTAAAAACTGCTAGTGTTTTGTGATCTTTCTGGGTTGTATATCTTCCATGTTCTTAGTAGTAAAGGTTTCATAAAGTAGGTCCTGAATTTTTCCTGGAAGGACCTAAGGGGTGTAATTTTTGAAAATTCCTTGGTAGAATGCTGGTAGAAAGAGCAACTTTGGTACTTCTCTAGGCCACCTTCCATGTGCTTTGTTTTGCAATTTTTTTTTTTTTTTCAGATCCTAGGACTTGAATTCTGGGCCTGGGCACTGTCCCTGAGCTCCTTGTGCTCAAGGTTAGCACTCTACCACTTGAGCCACAGCACCAACAATCTCTTTTTCTGAGATTAATTGGAGATAAGAGTCTAATAGACTTTTCCTGCTTGGGATGGCTTTGAACTGCTATCTTTAGATCTCAGCCTCCTAAGTAGATAAGATTACGCCTGTAAGCTGCTGGTGCCCTGCTTGTGTTTCCATTTAATGAATTCTCCACTTTCAAGTTGATTCCTCCTTGTATTTGTAAATATTCTGGTATTCTTTTTGTTCTTAAAATTCCCAGTTGAACGTACAGAGTTGTTTTGAATTAGCAGGCACAGTATATCTAATGGTAGCTTTAATTATAGCCAGAATCCCTTGATAAAACATGTGTACAGTTTTTAAAAAGAGAAGATATAAATATGAATGAGCTTTTCATCGTAGGGCACTATTAAAATTAAATCCTATTTTGGTTTAGAATAGGGTCTTCAAATCCTTTGATACTCTCACTGAGTGATTAAGGGAAGGAGCTATGTTACCTTTACTTGATTCTGCATCCTGTGACTGCTTGAATAGAATACATTGAAGTGGTGCAGAAACAGTGACTGGTGCAGGCCTTATGAAACTCACATCTTTTACTTACTGTGTTTCGGGATATTTACTGTTAAAGCCAGCTACCATTATGTGAAGAACATCCCAATGCAGCTAATGTGGAATGATACCCTCTTTGTCTCATGGCGTAGGCCTATGTAGGCCCAGGATTTAGGAAGAAAGGAAGAAAAAAAAGAATGAGCCTAGTTCTTCTTGGCAGAGGCCGAAATTTTCTTAAAAGAGATTCAGAAACACAACAAATCAAAGAAAGGTTGGACAAATGGGATTGCATGAAATTGGAGAGCTTCTGCATGGCAAAGATCAATAGAAAGCTCACGGATTGGGAGAAGATCTTCACTAGTCATTCAATGGACAAGGGTCTCATATCTAAAATATACTTGAAACTCAAAAATTAAATCCTCCAACAACAAATCTTCAAAGAAACAACTGCCCAATAAATAAGTGGGCTAAAGACTTAAAGACAAACTTCTTTGAAGAGGAAAGAAGGATGGCAAATAGACACATGCAGAAATGCTCAACCTCCCTAGCCATAAAAGAAATGCAAATCAAAACAACATTGAGATACCACCTCACCCCAGTTAGAATGACTATAATCAAGAACTCTAATAACAACAAATGCTGGAGAGGATGTGGCCAGAAGGGAACCCTACCATTGTTGGTGGGAATGTCAAGCAGTATGGTAGTTCCTCAAAGAACTCCACACAGAGCTCCCCTATGACCCAGCAATCCCACTTTTGGGCATTTACCCAAATGATCACAAACAAGACCATACTAAAGCTACCAGCATGACTATGTTTATTGCAGCATTATTTACCATAGCTAAGATATGGAACCCACCCAGATGCCTCTCATTAGATGAATGGATCAAGAAAATGTGGTATATATACACAATGGAATTCTATGCCTCCATCAGAAAGAATGACATTGCCTTATTTGCAATAACTAGTATATGTCTGAGACAAGCAAAAATGGTCAGATAACTTGATGTTAAGCGAAATGAACCCCAAGTTAAGGACTCAAATATTTTTTCTTTCTTGCTATTGTGTCTAACATATTTATAAGATATTTCTTTGTTGCTTTGTATGTCCCTCCCCCACGGTATAACCCTTTTCACTGTATTTGATGTTGGTATATGTGGAGGGAAGGGAAAAAACCAATTTTTAAAATAGGGATACAGGTGGACCCATTGCAGTAATGAGATGTACAAGATCTTATGTCGAAAATGAACTATACATCTTTGGCACAGTGGGGGAGGAGGTGGAGAAGGGGTGGGAGGGGAGATGGGAAGGTGTGGAAAGGGGAAACAAAGGAGGAGTCAACAATGCTTGATAAGAAATACAGTCATGCCGGGGTGCCGGTGGTGCACGCCTGTAATTCTAGCTACTCAGGAGGCTGAGATCTGAGGATCATGGTTCAAAGCCAGCCCGGGCAAGGAAAGTCGTAAGACTCTTATCTCCAATAAACCACTAGAAAACCGGAAGTGGCTCTGTGGCTCAAGCAGTAGAGCGCTCACTTTGAGCTGAAGAGCTGAGGGATTGCGCCCAAGCTCAGAGTTCAAGCCCCACAACCGACAAAAAAGAAAAGAAAAGAAAAGAAAAGAAATGCACTCATTACCTTGCCCATGTAATTGTAATCCCTCTGTACAGTATTTTCACAATTAAAAAAAAAAAGAAGAAAAAAAAAAGGCAGGGAAAGTGGCTCAGTGGTAGAGCGCTTACCTTGCATGCATGAGGCCCTGGGTTTGATTCCTCAGCACCACATAAGCAAAAAGAAAAAGCCGGAAGTGGCACTGTGGCTCAAGTGGTGAGCACTAGCCTTGAGCTGAAGAGCTGAGGGACAGTGCCCAGGCCCAGAGTTCAGGCCCCATGACTGGACCCCCCCCCCCCAAAAAAAAAAAAAAAAGAAGAAGAAAAAAGATGAGCCTAGTAGAGAAATGGGCAAATAGCATAGAAAAACATAACATTATGAACTCTTAAGTTGAGCAAGGAAATTTTGTATAGTGCACATAAAGCATATCTTGATTTTTGTTCTAAGTGCAGACTGGAGCTTTTTGTATTTACAGCACTTTTTTGGATCCTAAGACTCGAAGAGCAATGGGAGAACAAGCCGTGGCTCTTGCCAAAGCGGTGAAATATTCCTCTGCTGGAACTGTGGAGTTTCTTGTAGACTCGAGGAAGAATTTTTACTTCTTGGAAATGAATACGAGACTCCAGGTAACAGCAGCAGTGTCTGTTCTTCTCTGTACTTCTGGCTTTACCCCTCCTTACCCACCCTTTTAATAAAGTTAAAAATTGGCTTCAGAACTTAAGTAAACATCTAGTTTTTATTATTATGCAGGCATCTGTCAAAGGGGAGAGATGTGTCCTGTGAATTTAAAGGTCAATGTCTAGCCCTTCTGCTTTGTTACTATTAATAGTTTGTGTTAAATTCTCCTTTGGTTTGGTTTTAAACCTTTCAGACTGAACTGTATTTGCAAGGATTCATTTTCTGTGAAGAGAAGCTACTGTAGATATTATGAACAGAAGGGAATTAAGTGATTGCAGATTTTGTAAAGACTGGAAGAAGGGAGGAAACCTAGGATAGACTCCTGAGACTGACTCCTACAGCTAAGTAGTTGAGTTTTGCTACCTCTGGCTGAGTTAGAGAAATCTAGTGGCAGTCTGTAGTCTTGAAGATGTACTTTATTAGTTCCAGTCAAGTAGGTGCTAAGACAGGTGGCTTTCTTCCCTTTATTTTTCCTTTTATTCTCCTATTTAAAACATGAATTGCACACATTCAGAATAATACACAGTACCTAAGTGAATTGTTGAATAAATTAGCTTAAAGCAAAAAAACCATTCAGCTATCAACTGTATCTAGAATTATGAAGTTAGTGCATCTACAGCTGTTACTCTTCCTCCTCCTCCTCTCTTTTCTTTTTTTTTTTTTTTTTTTTTTGGGTCCCGGCCTGGACGCTGGGCCTGGGCACTGTCCCTCAGCTCTTCAGCTCAAGGCCAGCGCTTTACCACTTGAGCCACAGCGCCACTTCTGGCTTTTTTTTTTTGCTGATGTGGTGCTGAGGAATCGAACACAGGGCCTCAGGCATGCAAGGCAAGCGCTCTACCACTGAGCTACCTTCCCAGTCCTCCCCCTCTCTTTTCTTCTTTCTCTTCTCCCTTGTCTTCTCCTTCTTATTCCTTCCCTTCTTCCTCTTCTTCCTTCTCCCTTTTAGTTATTCTCCTTCATCTTTTCTAGAATTGTCTCCTATTCTGACTGAATTTTTAACAGTTTTTTGGGTCCCCATATAGTTCTTCCTTTGAATTATGAGCACATAAGTTTTGTCTGTTCCCTTATCTTTAAAAAAATTTAAATGGATGGGATCATATCATAATGATCATATCAGAATGAATGATCGTAAACTGGGTAGTTAAACACAACAGGTTTTTGTCTCACAGTTTAGGGTTTCAAAGTCTCACATCATGGGTACCCTTAGGGAATCTTACAGGCCTCTCCTGGTTTGTGGTGATGGCTAACAGTCCTGGTTACTCCTTGGTTTCTCTTTGGTTTGTGGCAGCCTAAGTTTTTCATTGTCATCTGTGCACCTCCAGTGCACAGTAGTTTCCTTTTCTCTTTTTCTATAAGGACATCAGTTATATGGACTTAGTGATCACTCTAGTGTCACCTTACCTTATTTACTTCTGCTAAGACTCTATTTCCAAATAAGGTCCCACCCGTAGGTTCTGGGTGGACATGAATGTTCAGGAAATTCTACTCAATCTAGTACACCATTTCTAAAACACATTTGGTGTACCATGGCATAAATAGATGAGTGCTTTCCTGGTACTGGTCTGGGTGGGTAGTAGACAGCTAATAGTAGAGGCTGAAATAAATCATGCTTATGCTCCCAAATGGGCTCATCTCTTCTTTAAGTGGTTAGTGGGGCTTGCAAGGGAATATTGAGTCACCCCAGACAGAAGCTGAGTAAGGCTTGAATTTTTTTTTTTTTTTTGGTCTGGTCGTGGGGCCTGAACTCTGGGCCTGGGCGCTGTCCCTCAACTCTTCAGCTCAAGGCTAGCGCTCTACCACTTGAGCCACAGCACCACTTCCGGCTTTTTTCTTTTTGCTTATGTGGTGCTGAGGAATCGAACCCAGGGCCTCAGGCATGCAAGGCAAGTGCTCTACCACTGAGCCACCTTCCCAGCCTCAAGGCTTGAATTTTTTTGTTATGGATGCTACGATTATCCTTTATATACATTGTTAATTGTGATTTTTTTTTTTTTTCCGTTTCCTATTTCCATCCTCATGCTTATGTGTCTTCCTCAGAAATGGACTCTTCTTTCTTGTTGCTGGACCCTTGTTAATGGTGGTAGTAGTGGCAGGAAGGATATTTCCTCTTCTCTGTCTCTTGGTTTGGTGTTCTCCCCGTTCGTTAGTTCCCCAAGATTATCTGGGAAGTCCTCTCTGACAGCGGGAGGTCCTGTACTTAAAAGAATATGTTGGGCCTCTTGGTGAAGTGGCCTGGTGGACAGCTCCACAGGATGTGGTATGGCAACATGAACTGCTGGCCCGTGACACGTGCTGGCCATTAGCACTTGCTGGCCCTCATCCCCTCTGCCTACCGATTTCCGCAGAGAGGGCACCCATTTTGCAGTCATCAGCAGCTTCCACAAGGTCCTGACCACATGTGGTGTAGAAGCTCTAAGTTCATTTTGAGAGCCATGGCTGTCTGCACTTCTGTTTAACTACTGCTTCCTCTGGTCAGTCCTTGTGACCATAAAGTAGGTTTCTTTAATTGTCCTACTCTTTCCCTAGTGAGAGATCTGAGCCAAGATAGGCTCTGCTGTTTTCTTAATGGTTATCTTTTTGTTCATTCTCTTCCTCTGTGTTGAGATATTATACATTTCTTCATAAGTAATGTATAATTTTTGTAGCCATTTCTTATACTTGGACCATTTGCTCCATAGAAAGTTGCCTACCATAAGCTCTGATCTTTGATAGAATGGCAGAGCTTTTTTTTTTTTTTTCCAGATGGGGTTCTACTATGTTTTCAGGGCAACCTCAAACTCCTGGGCTCAAGGGATTCTCCTGCTTCAGCCTTCCAAGCAGCTGGGACTGCAAATATACCACTGTGCCTGGCGTAGTATATTTGGATTTAAATATTCTTAAATTTGGGTTTAGGTATTTACTTATGCCAAAATCTCTTTTGTTGGCAATTGTTACTTTTCTTAGAATTCTTAATTTGGTTAGTACTTTTTTTTCCAACTCTTTAAAATTATTATCCCACATTATCTGGCTATTTTTGGTGAGATTGTCAGGCACTGTCCCTGCATTCTTGGGCTTGGGTGCTGTCCCTCAGCTCTTCAGCTCAAGGTGAGCGCTCTACCACTTGAGCCACAGTGTCACTCCCAGTTTTCTAGTAGTTTATTGGAGATAGAGTCTCACAGACTTTCCTGCCTGGGCTGGCTTTGAACTGTGATCCTCAGATCTCAGCTTCCTGAGTAGCGTAAGCCACCAGTACCTGGCTTTCTTAGATTTTTAAAAAAGTTTTTCTCAGGTGTATGTATGCATATGCATTTAGACTACATTAAAACAATGTATTAAGATGTATTTGAGATAAATATCCTAAATATTTGTAAGATTTATATAGTTATTAATTCGGTACTTGCTGATTAAAACTGCATCCTATACTTGCAAAAATGTTTTAGAAGTGACAGAATTTGGCTTCTGGAGGTAAATTTGACTTTGATTAAAAATATCGTTTGTGTGGAGCTGGGAAGGTGGCTCAGTGGTAGAGCGCTTGCCTTGCATGCATGAGGCCCTGGGTTCGATTCCTCAGCACCACATCAGCAAAAAGATAAAAGCCGGAAGTGGCGCTGTGGCTCAAGTGGTAGAGTGCTAGCCTTGAGCTGAAGAGCTGAGGGACAGCACCCAGGTCCAGAGTTCAGGCTCCACGACCGGACCCCCCCCCCCAAAAAAAAAAACAACAGAAAAATATTGTGTGTGTGTGTGTGTTTGTGTGTGTGTGTGTGTGTGTGTGTGTGTGTGTGTGTGTTTGTGTGTGTGTATTAGATAGCTAGTTGGGAAAACATTTATTAAAAGCAATTAGAAGCTGGGTGCCGGTGGCTCATGCCTGTAATCCTTGCTACTCAGGAGGCTGAGATTCTGAGGATCACAGTTCAAAGCCAGCCAGGGCAGGAATAAACCAATAAACCACTAGAAAACTGGAAGTGGCGCTGTAGCTCAGCACTTAGGCACAGAGTTCAAGCCCCATGACCGACCAAAAGAAAAAGAAAAAGATAAAAAGCAATTAGAGACTTATCATTTCACAATGAGAGTAAAAGCTTGTGATACGATGATGAAGGAAATTCAAGGTGAACAAAACTTCTTTGTACTGGAGATTGGAACTCAGAGCCTCAACTTTCTTGGCTGGCTTGCTCACAGATGGCACTCTACCACTGCTCTGCTCTACTTTAACCCACTAGATTTGCTGATTAATTGAAAATGAAGTCTTGAGGACTTTTCTTTCTCTGGCTTCAAAGATTGGCTAAACATTTGTCTTTTATCCCACACACAAGAGATACAAGATTGCCTGATTGATGTATGTATTTATGGGATTTACAGTCGTTTAAACACAGATTGTTATGTTTTTGTAGGTTTTGTTTTCTTTGTTTTGTTGGATATAGGGTCTCATTGTATTATGTTACCCACGTTGGTCGTGAACTCAAGTAATGTTGTGGCTTCAGTCTTCAGGTTAGGTGGTATACATGATCATGCCAGCTCTTGCTTCTTTCTTGTTCCTCCATTTGTTCATGTCTTATATGTCTTACTCAATAAGTTTGTCGACACAGTCATTTTTGGTATAAGATTTAATGCTTGATACTTGTATAAAATAGTTCCATATAGTAGAGTTAAAATCACTTAGTTACCTGTTTTGTATTCGAGGTAACTTGACAGTCAGGTTTTATATCTTAAAAAAAAAGTTACCTGTAAGTTCCAGGGACAAAATCAAATTAGCTTTGTCAGTCTCAAATTTTGTGCTATTTAGTATCACTCTGATAGATTTCTTTTCTCTAATGACTAGTCATATTTATCTCCCTTGTATTTACTAGCAGTGACTGTGATTCTCTCAGTTATCAGGAGGAAATTAATTTAATCTTTATAGAATGCATTTGTGTACAGGAGATTCATCATGATAGATCATATTCCCATTCAATAAATGGGAATTGGTTCAAGAACCAAGCATGGACTTTGTAGTGTTGGTAACGACATTCTCATAAAGATTTCTTTCTGTTGTTCGTTTTGTTTTGTTTTGTTTTGTTTTGTTTTGTTTTGTTTTGTCATGGGGATTGAACTCAAGGCCTAGTCACTGTCCCTGAGCAATTTTGCTCAAGGCAGTTGCTCTACCACTTTGAGCCACAGCTCTGCTTCCCATTTTCTGGTGGTTCATTGGGGATCAGAGTTTCATGGACTTTGCTGCCTGAGCTGGCTTTAAATTATTATCCTCAAATTTTAGCCTCCTGACTAGCTAGGATTACAGGTATGAGCCTCCAGTGCCCAGTCTCTGATATTTTTTAAACAATTGAAATGTTATTTAACAGCAGAATTTCTCTTTTACATTTTTTTTACTAACCTTAAATTATCATGCCTAAGGCACACTCACCAAATTCTTTAGCTCCTAAGATATATCTTATCTCTAATTAGTGTTTCAGTTTGAACCTGGAGGGCTATAATTTCCTCCCCTATTCTCTTGAAATTTCCTGATTGAACTGCCACTTTTTCCAGTTTCAGATTTGTGTATTTTTTCTTGTGAATAGCATACCATCTTAACTTTGCTAATTTCCTTAACAGTGAAATGTGAAGTAACAAACAGAGCTTCTCCATAAAGAGATGGACTGCTGAGAAAGTATCCAAGTTCCATGCCTGAATACTTGGATCCATTGTCTGGCTTTGTTCTCAGTCTGGTCAGAGTTGATCCATTGTCTGGCTTTGTTCTCAGTCTGGTCAGAGTTGATCCATTGTCTGGCTTTGTTCTCAGTCTGGTCAGAGTTTATGTCATACAATTACCTATGCTATCCTCCAACATATTTGGTTTTCAATTTTAAGTCACTTTTTCCGTGGCTTAAATAGAAAATTCAAATGGTTTAGTATCACAATACAAGTTCCTTTTGGGGCCCTAGTCGGCTTTCCTCAGCCTGTCTTTTTGCCAGTGCGTGTTTATTTGAAAGAGTTAGATAGCATCTTCTTTTTTCCCCTGAATGTACCTTTCAGTTTAACCTTCTGTCATGTTGCTTCCTTTGCTGGCACAGTCCGATGTAGTCCAATCTGGTCATAAACTTGTGTTCTTCCTGGCTCAGCTTCCTAAGCTGCTAGATTATAGGTATGTGCTACCAGTCCAGCTTTGTACTCTTAGAACGAACACTCAAAAGCCGGTCACTGTGGCCTAAGTGGTAGAGTGCTAGCCTTGAGCAAAAGGGACAGTGTCCAGGCCCTGAGTTCAAGCCCCAGGACTGGCAAAAAAACAAACAAAAAACCAAAATCTAAACAGTTCAAAAGAACATACAATGCAAAAGTAACTCTCCATACCATTTATTTTCCTGGTACTAGGATAGAACCTAGCCTTATGTATACTAAGTGTTTATTCTGCCACTGAGCTATACTCACGCTACCCTGACATTTTTTAAAATCACAACCATTAATTTTCCTCTGTAGAAATAATCTTTGTTTTAATTAACACTGTATCTTCAAGAGTGTGGCATATTTGTCTTCATGTTAATGGCTATATTCTATCCAATCATACAATTTTACTAATTTATTGTTGATTTTTTTTTCAGTAATTTTCTGTTACAAAGTAGTACCATTATCAACAATCCTTTCTATCACCAATTTGCACATGTTCATACAGAATTTCTAGGTAAAGAATATGTATTTTGTAACTTAATTTAAGTATTATCAAGATGCCTTTTGTGGGAGACCTTGTGTTTTTTCTCTGGCCAAAAGTGATCTTTTTACTTTTTGATCTTTATATGATAGTTTAAAAAAAAGGTATATTTTTTTCCTTGTATGAATCAGGTTTGAATTTTTTTTTTAGATTCCCTTGAGTTTTCAGTTCTGCACATTGACTCCTACCTTTTTTGTTTTCTTATTTATTAGGAGCTCTTTTTTTTTTTTTTTTTTTTTAAAGAAAATTAGTCTTTTCCATGTGTATCAAGAAACAATGTTCCATGGATATTTTCATGTTTCCATAGGGGAATACATTTCTGAATAAAGTCATCTGGCATCTGATGAAGGGACAATGGTCCTAAAAATGGAGAGCTCTGGAAAGAATGTTTTTTTTTTTTTTTTCCAGAGCCATTTATTGACAGTCCACATAGATAAATGGCGACCTTCTATTTCACCTGAATAGATTTGTTTGTATTCCAGAGAAAAGTATCTTCCTTACCTCCCTTCACCTTCCCTCTTTTCTTCTGCTGCTTCTGCTTCTTCTTCTTCTTCTTCTTCTTCTTCTTCTTCTTCTTCTTCTTCTTCTTCTTCTTCTTCTTCTTCTTCTTCTTCTTCTTCTTCTTCTTCTTCTTCTTCTTCTTCTTCTTCTTCTTCTTCTTCTTCTTCTTCTTCTTCTTCTTCTTCTTCTTCTTCTTCTTCTTCTTCTTCTTCTTCTTCTTCTTCTTCCTCCTCCTCCTCCTCTTCCTCTTCCTCTTCCTCTTCTTCTTCTTTATCTCTCCACTCTCTCTGATGTTGAGGATATTTCTGCATCTCTCATGTAAGCCAGGAGTGTAGTATATTGGGAATTCTGGTCCCATGGTATATGCCTCTGTGCATGGGTAGGAACGTCAGGCCATTACCACATAATTATCCATGAGGGATTGCCATCTGGAGAATGATGTTTAGGATGCTCTGCTAACAGTTATTCTATTCTCTGATTCAGAAACTATTCCCCGGCCCAAGGTGGGATCAAACAGATGAATACAGACAGAAAAGCAAGATAAAAGATTTTTCTCATTTCCTTCCTTCCTTCCTTCCTTCCTTCCTTCCTTCCTTCCTTCCTTCCTTCCTTTCTTTCTTTCTTTCTTTCTTTTCTTTCCTTTCTTTCTTTCTTTCTTTCTTTCTTTCTTTCTTTCTTTCTTTCTTTCTTTCTTTCTTTCTTTCTTTCTTTCTTTCTTTCTTTCTTTCTTTCTTTCTTTCTTTCTTTCTTTCCTTCCTTCCTTCTTTCCCTCCCTCCCTTCCTCTTGCTTTCTTGCTTTGCTTTGCTTTGGTTTCTTGCCTGCCTGCCTTCCTGCCTTCCTTCCTTCCTGTCTGTCTGTCTTTCTTTCTGTCCTTCCTTCCTTTCTTTTCTTCCTTCCTTCCTTCCTTCCTTCCTTCCTTCCTTCCTTCCTTCCTTCCTTCCTTCCTTTCTTTCTTTCTTTCTTTCTTTCTTTCTTTCTTTCTTCTTTCTTTCTTTCTTTCTTTCTTTCTTTCTTTTCTTTCTTCCGCTCGCTAGCTCGCTTGCCAGTCCTAGGGCTTGAACTCAGAGTCTGGGTACTGCCCTCGAGCTTTTTCTGCTCAAGGCTAATGCTCTATCTCTTGAGACACATCTCCACTTTTAGCTTTAGAGGTTAT